>NC_091078.1:83080000-83705000 GCF_032405125.1 Capricornis sumatraensis
TAAATGTTTGCTGATGCTCATGCCTCTATGACAGTCTCAGTGAAAGAGAGAGCTAACATGTGTTTGAGGTAAGAATAAGCATAATGTAAATATAGCATTCAAAACCCAGCATTGAGAGCAAGACTGCCTCTGAGCTCTGTTGCTCACCTCCTGAGTCATCGCAAGTTCTTTACCCTTTCTGAGTCTGTTTCTTCACGTGTAAAATGGGCATGATGATGGCACCTGCCTCACAGAGCTGGGGTGAGGATGAAATGAATCATGTGACGTACTCGCTGTTTGCAAGTCATCAAACAAGGTTAACTCTTCTCATCACTAGCTGTCATGTGAACTAAATCCTCCTTCAAAATTACATAGGCTGTGAGCACACAGTCTGTCTCATAGTCCACTGCTATGCCAACACAGTTGTTGTTCCTTCGTTTTAATTAAAAAATGTTTTTTATCTCAGAAGCCTAGTTCTTTATTTCAGAAACAATTTAATTGATAATACATCTGTTTGCGTCGTCTTCAATTTTTTTTCATTTATGTGTCGTACTTTTCGAGTACAGGTCTTTTGTCTCTTAGGTAGGTTTATTCCTAGGCATTTTATTGTTTTTGATGCAATGATAAATAGGATTGTTTCTTTAGTTTCTCTTTCTGATCTTCTGTTGTTGGTGTGTAGAAATGCAAAAGATTTCTGTGTATCAATTTTGTATCCTGCAATTTTACCAGTTTCATTGATGAGTTCTGATTGTTTTCTAGTAGTATCTTTAAGATTTTCTATGTATAGTGTCTTGTCATGTGCAAAGAGTGACAGTTTTACTTCTTTTCAAATGGATTGCTTTTATTTCTTTTTCTTCTCTGATTGCTGTAGCTAAGACTTCCAAAACTATGCTGGGAAAAAAAAATGTTGGTGTTTGTGGTTGAAGGATCTGTCACCTTAGTTCTGTGTGCTTGTGAAACCCAGGGATAATATGGACATAAACAACTTTGCCTGTTAGTTTGGCCCATGATTTCAAGACACTAAATTGTCAATTACAGAATGTCAACAGTGATGATTACAGCAGCCCACGCCGACTTCTCTCCATAATTGCTCTTTCCTTTAGTTTTCAGTGTCACCTTCCTTTCTACCACTGTGTCTCTTCCTCTTTTTGAACTTCCTGCTGGGCCCTGGGTTTTATTTTGATCTCCCATTCTTTGGCCCATTTTTGTTTATCTTTCTCCTACTGTTTGACCCTGTTTCTATTATACCCAATGAAAGGTTTTCTCAGTTTTCTACTTCCTTCTATCTATGAGGGCTGTTCCTTTTCACAGTCAAGACTAGAAACTTGGAAAACAGAAGGAAGCCGAGGCTGCGTTGCCATGTCAACCGAAGGCAGAGCTGACTTTTCAGCATCGCACACTCATCTCTCTGCCTTATGGACTAGCGGGGTGCTGGAAAATGGGTTTTGCCCACACAAAAGGCTTTTGGCAATTATTGAGGAGGCTTAAGCTTTGTCTCTGGGCCAGCCTCTCCTGTGGCCTCAGTGAACTACTGAGTGAGATCTGGTGACATTGATCTTGTTTTGGGGACAGAACCCAACCACGGCCCAACACAGTTGTCCGCATCTGCCTTTTCATGGCTGGGTAATTACAGGAAATCCTGACCCCACTCAGCTGAAAAGAAAGACTTCTCCAAGAAGAATTTCAGGCCTTCTTATTATTTCCCCTTTCCTTGTAGTCTGGCTCTGTGCCTTTATTCTGCTTTCTTCTCTCCCTGCAAGTCCTGCCTCACCCCTCCCCGCACCGTCCTCTGTTTAGATGAACAGGAGACCCCTAAAATGTAGCTGTCCACTCTGACTTGGTTGAACTTCTTTTCTCTTTTTCTGTAGGGAGAAAAAATTAGATTTTACTATATGACCTTTGATTACTATTTTAGTTTTTGCCTTTTTTTTTTTTTTTTTAAGGTAGGGAAACTTACTGGTAAGTGGCAAGCTCTCTGGTTTTCACGTCTGCTCTGTTTTAGGGGGTGGCGGAGAGGTTCTCACCTGAGGACCCCCTTTAATGAGTGATGGCAGCAGAGAGATGGGGAGTCACCCACAGCTCTAGAGGGAACTCTCGATGTCGGTATCTATTTACGAGCAGAAAGAGTCAACAGGAACCCCAGAATTTCCCTCCCAGTAATTGTCTTTCTTTGATTCTGGCTTTTGTGTCCCCAAAAGTCAGGCAGCCTGCTATCTGCAGGTCTCCATTGCTTCCGTGTCCTGCTGTGGCCTCAGCAAGGGTAACAGAACAAAGGGTCCTAGCAGTGCTTGTTAAGGAGAGCAGGGTGGGATGGAGCAGACCCACCCGAGTTCCAGCCTAGATTTGAGACCAAAACGCAGCTGCACGTTGCTTCATTTGACTGAAGCAAATGCAGTCCCTTTTCATCTTCTCTGACATTCATTATCCCGAGGAGGGGCTCTCAGGGGAAAGGACATTAGCCACAAATATGACAAGGTGAAAGGACAATGAGTCTGGTCTGAAGCATTGTATTCCAACGGTTGACAGCCCCGGTTCATCCATCAATATTATTGACTTGGCCAAGCTTCAGGGTGGAGTAATTTCTGTAATGCGATTTAGCTTGTGCCACAGAATGGTGTGTCTGGGATAGAATGTCTGAAGCTGGTCGTCTGTGAGATACATTTTGGGCAACACTCTTAATCTTAAAATTAGAACTGCTTGCAGCCCAGGAAGATGCTTAATTAGATTCATCTCAGAGCCACCAGCTGTTCCTGAGATGCACAGAGACGTCTGAAGTCTCTGTGATTCTGTGGAGACAGGGGAGGGGGCTCCCTGTTCATGAGCCAAGGCTGAGAGACCCTTCAGTGGAAAGCTCTCCAGGCCTGAGTGGCCACACACACAGAGCTCACGTTTGCCTCTTCCTCTGTCCTCTCGCTCTGCCCTCAAAACCTGAGGAGCTCTTAGTCACGATAGTCATATGCCCACAGAGGGCTCCTGTGAGTCCCTGCACAGCCGGCCCTGTCCCTCCCATTTCCTCCCTCTCGGCATCTCTGGGGTAAACCATGTCTTTGCCAGACTGACATCTGGACCCTGAGGATGTAGTCATGGGGAGGGGACAGGGAGAGAATATGAACGAAGGAAAGCACCAGGCAAGAGGGGAAGATGGGAAGAGTGTTTTTCTTTTTCTTTTTTTTTCAGAAAGGCTGAGTCGATCTGTAGAACCACGATTTGGGAGAGAGCAACAAGCCTGGGTGAAGGGAAAATCGTGCCGCTGAGACTGAGGCAGTTTCATGGTTTGAGGAGTCCCCGGGGCTGGAATTGTGTATGAAAGAAAGGAGACCTTGAGGAGTGTGGTGATGAGTTGTGAGACTACCAGGAAGATTCGAGAGGAGTTACCAGCCTCTCCGGTTGAGAGGTGAAAGGGGCCTTGGGTTCAGAGCTCAGCCTCCCATTCACAAGGGAACTCCTCTAGGACATTCCTGCAGAATGGCCACCCGGCCTTTACTTGGAAACCTTCAGGAACAGGAAACATACTCTTGTGTTGGCAAGTATAGCAGACTAGCTGAGAATACAAGTGCTTGAGCCAGACTGCCTGGGTTCAAATCCAGGGGCCACCAGTTCCTGGTGTGGCCCCTTAGGTATGTTACCTAGCAACTCTGTACCTCAGTTTCTATACTGGTGACTTAGGGATGGTGATAGTAGAGGGTTATTTTGAGGACTAATTTTATATATTTGATATTTTTTATTTATTCATAAAGTATATATGTCACTGAGAGCAGGGCTTGGTCTATAATGACAAGCATAAGTATTTTCTATTGTTATCATCAGGCTGTTCCATGTATAAGAAAGTTCTCTTTCCGATTGAATACTGTACATCTGACTTCTTTTATTCCTGCCTATTTCTCAGTCCCTGAAATAACTCAGACCAGCGCTTCTCTGCTTTCCACACTGGTACCCTCCAGACATCTGAGGATGTATATCGTGTCCCTCTTTACTTTTCTTCCTTGTGTTGTAGAGGAGAGATTATGCAAATGATGTTCCTTCTGTCCAGAACACTTTTCCTGGTCATGTTCTGACTCAGATTCCTCAGGATGCCTTCCCACACCAGAGTAACTTACACAATATGTTACCCATGTTCTCTGAGTCTGAGTAGAAAGATAAAAGGATACAGGGCAGATTCTCACAGCCATTTGAATGTGTTGCCAGTTCATCATATGCCTTGTTCATCTTGGTAACCCTGGCACCCAGCACAAAATGCTGTTGAATAAATTAGATGGGACAGAGAAGAAGTTGGATGGATGTAAAGTGGCAACCTTCTTAAAAGGCACAGAACAGTTCTCTTGGAGAACAAAGTCTTTGGAGCAAGGAGACAGGTGGTAAGATGCTCTTGTCAAATATTTTTAGCGACCAGGCTTGCCTTTGATTACATCAGCTGACAATTTTGTCCCGATTAGTTCCATCAGAAAGGGAAGTTTCCTTGGAGTTTTGATTTGGCGTTGCTTGTTCAGCTTTCAGACTCTGCTTTGCTCTGCAAATTCCTATTTGGGGAGAATTGAAAAACAAAAGACAAAGAAGCAAGAAAGGGTAAGTGGATCCAGATGGTGAAGAAATAAAGGCAGGCAGTGAAGACAGGGACAGCAGAGGTGGGTGAGCCCTTTCGGTCTGGATGTGGGCAGAAGGTCCTTTGGAAGAGCAGAGAGAGAAGACAGTGTTTTGATATTAATAGAAGTCACTGGCTAGAGTGTGAAAGAGTTTAAAAATGGAGCATCGTGTGGAGAGGCCTTTTTTAAGGGAAATGTGCTCTGCACTAAAAGTGTTCTCTATTAGGTGTTTTCTTTTGAGACCTGAGTAAAGGTTTTGGGGGCTCCAGATGTGTATTTTCTGCTCTTTTTTTGAATAGGGCGTGGGCCACAGCCCCAACCCTGTGCGATTCCACTTGTATTCCCGCTGACCTGCTTTAGCCGGTCATTTGGGTCAACACCCAAATCGATGGCTGCTCTTGTCCTGTGGAACAGTGAGTGGCGCTTCACTGTAGCCCACGGCAGCCCCAGGTAAGAGAACGACTGCCACACAGAAGTAGCAACGTCAGTGTCTATAAATGTGAGAAGTAATGAAGCATGTGTGCGGTTCACAATAGCCCATAGGCCTCCTAAATTTTTCTTTGTATTAATACAGGTTTCCCATTTGGAACCAATCATTAATTACAGTCTGTACCTGGAGACTGGCCCAAAGAGCAAATTATTTTGCAAGGTAAGACCAGAGCAATAATATATCCTTGCCTTTGTTTGTTCCTATAAATTAATGGTCAAAATGTTCTCTGAAATAGAAAATTTACGCAAAACGCCACCATTCTTTCCCAGGCTGGGCTACTGGTTGTCACCAAAAGATATTTGGGTGAAGTCTTTGGTCTGCAACCTCTTATAAACCTCTGTCCATCGTTGGAAAAGCCCCCTGACAATAGGGAATATGTCCAGTTATTCTGACTCCCCCAAATATAAAAGGATGAGCTATTCCTGTCTAGTTTTAGCCAAGTGTTCATATTTTCAACTTGCTGTTTTAACTGTACAAAGAAAGGAAAGTTGACGTTCTTTAGGTTTTGAATGGAAAGATAGTGTATGTACCCTACCTAATAAGAGATCATAATTTTAAGAAAAAACAGTGACCAAAAATATAAAAGAACTTGCATTATGGTAACACATGGAAGTAGAATCCTTAAAGATAATTCCCCATTGGATTATTTCTTATACAGTACATCGATTTTGGCCCCTCTCACACAAATCCAGTCTTTTTGAAGGTTTCTAAGCTTGGTACCCTTTGGGGATTAAGCTTTTCCACTTTCATTAAAGAACACTTGGCATTAATACTGTGATGAGAAGCTTGGAATTGTGTGTTTTAGCTAATCTTCCCAGACAGCTCTGTCAGAATTGGCCCCAGTTTTTTAGGAATAAGTTCATTTTAAAGTAAGTTTTACTTGACTATTGGAACTATTTCAACTTGCTACCAAATCTTGACTTTATTTTTACCATTAAACTTGACTTCAAAAATTTGTGGAAAGCTTTTACCACATTCTCTGTGTTTTTAAGAGACGAGGTGGCCGAAACACGCTAACATGTTAACGGTGAAGGTCTCCGAAAGGTGATCTTTAATTTTCTTCTCTTTGGGTAATAGTAAGAAATCTAATGAGAAGAAAAAATGGAATGTTATTTTTAAACTTTCATTTAAAATATAGACAGAACCTTCTCTTGGCGCTCCCAGGCTTTCAGAGGACATGGGGTGCATATTTCTCTGGCATCACTTACGTGTGTTCTATAAAAAGGTTCAGAAGAGAAAACTCAGCAAAAAGAGGGAAGAGACAGGATAAAAAGGAACTGTTCACGGAGACATGCAAAAACTGGTTGACTTATAAATGTCTAAAAAGCTTAAAAGTGATTGAAGCTAAATCTATGCAATTATTTGACCAACTTAGGTAAAAAACCACACTGGAAAAAAAAACAAAACACTGAACACATTTACACGGAATCTAGATAAATGGTACTGATGGACCTCTTTATCAAGGAAGAAATGGAGATGCAGATGAAGAGAAAAGACTTGCGGATGCAGCGGGGGAAGGACAGGGTAGGACGCGTTGAGAAGGTAGCCTTGACATACATACTCTCTCATGTGTGAAACAGATAGCTCGTGGGAAGCCGCTCTGTAACACAGGGAGCTCAGCTTGGTGCTCTGTGATGACCTAGAGAGGTGGGGAGGGGATGGGGGAGAGGGCGTGTTTGTGTGTGTGTGTGTATATTATAATCATGACTCTTTCTCATTGTTGTATAGCAGAAACCAGCATATTGTAAAGCAGTTACTGGCAACTTAAAAAAAGCACTGATAATCCTAAGCAAAAGTATTTTATCTGCATCAGTTTCTACTGCATATAAATATAAAATTGGCGCAGAATGTTAAAAAACCAAAAGCATTCTTGTGCTCTTTCTGTCTCTTGCTCAGAATGTGAGCACATCACGGATTAAAATAAAACCAAAGGCGATTGGAGTTTCAAAAGGCATTATCTGGGAAATCAAGGGAAGGCTGAGAGTGGGTGGTAGGTGAATAGATATTAAGAATAAAATCTCCTCGGCTGCTGGAGCGTCTGTGGAACGGTGCCCACCCTCTGCTAGGCTTTGGGAGGCAGGGGAAGCTGCACTCTCATGTGGCTTTGTGACATTCAGTGGCACGCGCCTCAGAGCTTGGAAGCGTGGCACAGAGAATGTCACGGTGTAAGGGCGGTCTGTCTCCGGGCAGTGTGACATGGCTATCTCAGGTGCTACTTGGTGGCCGAGAGATTGTACAGAACCAACCGCTGAGCACTGTTGATCTGAGGACATAGCATGGTGGAGATAGGTGAGATTATTAAGTCTTTGGAACCCACACAAGAGAGGAAAATCCAGGAGAGCCAGCTGTGTGCAAGCAACAGAAGTGATGACGGTGTGTAAAGACCTGTGTTTTGTTAATGACTGGCAGTTGTTAATAAAGGGCGCTCCCTGGAACAACCAGATCTGGTACATACCTAAATGCTAATATGCTTATTCAAAGGTTTTCAAGCTAAAAGGCAAATTGCTTCACTGCAGGCAAAAATACTCCATTTAAGACTCATAATTAGAAGACACTTTATCCACCTAATGATCAGGGGGATGCTGATGGACTAGAAATGCCTGCATTAAAGACACTAAGCACATTTGCCTTCAGTTCAGAGTGAAGGTGGAAATAGTAAGGACCCTCTTAAGATACATGTCTTCAGTTCTTTGCCCTGTTGGTGTTAACGGTTCTTCTGGAGTTCAGCCTTGGATAAGGTGAAAGTGAAAGGAAGTTTAGTCTCTAAGTCGTATCCGACTCTCTACAACCCCGTGGACTGTAGCCCACCAGGCTCCTCTGTCCATGAGATTCTCCAGTCAAGAATACTGGAATGGCTCACCATTCCCTTCTCCAGAGGACCTTCCTGACCCAGGGATTGAACCCGGGTCTCCTGCATTGCAGGCAGTTCTTTACTATCTGAGCCACCAGGGAAGCCTAAAGGTGAGCGGAGAATCACCCAGATGTGAACGTGGACCCTGCATCCCCTTGCACAGAAAACTCAGTGATTCCTGCAGCATAAGCCAGTCAGGTCTAAGCTTGCTCTCTCCCACAAAAGCAGATCCTACGCCCAACACCCTTCCCTGCATTAGAACCATGACAGAGACTTCGCAACGGATCAGAAGGGAACTGATAGAGATTACATTGGTGGAAGGAAAACCGACCAGGTTAACGTTTCCTCAAGTACATGGCTGATGCGAGAAGAAAAGAATAAAGTGAGACAGACACAGAAGGTCCACTAACCCTTGGTCTGTTCACAGTGAAGGGCTAAGGGCTGCCCCACGCTACCCACTCCCCTCTCTCAGCCTTCCTTCAATTACCTGTGCAGTTGAAGGGAAACTGGTATTTGGGGTCTGAATTATCAAGCTGCTGACCTCACCTTCTCTAATTCAGTCTCCAAATACGTCGACTTAGTCTGATTTTCTAAAATAACTTAAAATAGAAACTTTGTGCCTATGTTAAGAGGTATCATTTTTTTTTATTAGAACAAAAGTGATGAGCATATGCCCCCCTGACACATGACAGGCACTCATGGGCTTGGAGCGTGTCCCGGACCCCGCCGTGATTATACTGACCTCATATAGTGAGGCTGGAGGCAGGGAGCCCAGGAGCCCGGGTGGGAGTCTCCCATGCACTTGTCCAGCAGACAGTAATAAAGTAGGGGGCTGTGGGTTAATATTTCAGGACATCCATCCATTTTGTCAGGCACCAGAGCCTCAAGATCCATTTAAGAGGGAATTGATAGGACTCGGTGACCGACTAGATAGATGCAGGAGGAAAGAGCCAGAGGAGAGCTGATTTTTCAAGCTCGAGCAGCTGAGTGGATGGAGAGGCCATTTCCACGGCGAGGAACGCAGGGCTCGGGGTCATCCCTAAAAACATCCATCATTGTGCCGGGTGGGAAAGCCCTCGGGAGGTTACTGAGCTGTGTGGGACGGTTTGGTCGGCTTTTTAATTTTCTTGCTTCTTCCTTAGCTGACACACTGTCAGCTGTCACATCTTGCTACTGTCAAGGGCACCCGCTTTTAAGCTTTTTCCTCCTTTATTTTCTAATTTGCTGTTTTTGGAAAACCCAGGAGGCAGAGTGGCTAGAAATGTATGTAAAGCAGGAGTCTATAGGGACAAAGTGATGGTCCATGGACCAGTGTGTATCATAAAGTCCCCGGCTCTGTGACTTCTCTCTCAGCTGCTCCCAGGACTGCTCTCGTTTTAAATGGATTAGGTCTTCACAGATCTGGCATTCAGAGAGCTATGGACATATTTATTTCTATTTTTAACAGCAACTTTGAGAATAAAAGAGCTCCTTTGAGTCATCAGGTGATTATAAATTTTTAAGGTAGGGCTTTAAAATTTCTTGGCTGCCAGATAATAACTGGCATTTCTTGGGCACTTGGTATGGATTAGACCCTGTTCTGAGCACATTTCCTGTGATATCACTATGGATTGGGCAGTGTTATTATTATATTTTAAAGCTTTTATTTTGTTTCGGAGTAGAGCCGATTAACAGTGTCTTGATAGGTTCAGGTGGACAGCAAAGGGACTCAGCTGCACACATACATGTATCTGTTCTCCCCCAAACTCCCCTCTCATCCAGGCTGGGCAATATTATTACTGTGTAGTATTATTAGTAATACTAGGAAATATTATTATTAATACTGAGCAGTATTATTATTATTACCCATTTTATAGACAGGAAGTCAGAAGCTCTGGGAAGTAACTTTTCCTAAGGACACAGTCCCTGTGCAGCAGAACCAGGATTCAGAAGCAAGCAGGATTCCACAAAGTGCTAACCCAAATGTGCTGTAGTTACCTGGTTATATAAGCGAGTGGGGCTTAGAACCAACTGGCAAATGGTTTCTGTGACTCCTTAGGGCATAAAGATTGAAGTTGGTTAGTAATGCAACCCAGGCTTACCTCCCCTGTCCCTATCTCCCTCCGATTCACAACACACGAGCGTCAGCCACATCAGACATGTTCACCACTCCCTGACTTGGCTACAGTGCAGAAAAGCAAAGCAAGGATGAAGCAGAGTTCACAAGTTAGGAGCTAGGAAACTGCTGGCCCAGTCATAGAACGTACCTGGCTGATTCACTGAGGCACACTGACTTGGGTTGTCACTGTGTTTCTTTCTGCCCTGGTCCAAGGGGGTTCTCCCTGTGTGCTTCCATTGTGTCATGGGTTGAACGATGTCCCTGCAAATTGAAATGCTGAATTCCTAACCCCCTAGTACTTCAGAATGTGACTGTATGTGGTGATAGGCCTTTAAAGATGTAAAGTAGGGACTTCCCTGGTGGTCTAATGGTTAAGACTTCACCTTCCAATGCAGGGTTTGCAGGTTCGATCCCTGGTCCGGGAACTATGATCTTCCCATGCCTTGGGGCCAAAAAATTAAAACATAAAACAGAAGCAATATTGTAACAAATTCAGTAAAGTCTTTAAAATGGTCCACATCAAAAAAAAATCTTGAAAAAAAAAGACATAAACTAAAATGAGGTTAGTGCTAGATCCTAAAACAATCACTGTTCTCCTTAAAAGAAATTTAGGATACAATCACAGATAGAAGAACCCTAGAGTAGGCAATTGCGACCCAGTATTTCCCAGTATTCTTGCCTGGGAAATCCCATGGACAGAGGAGCCTTGCAGGCTATAGTCCATGGAGTTGCAAGCAGCTGGACACAACTGAGCGATGAACAACAGCAAACCTGAGGTCAACAAGATTTCCTGCGATGTTTTCTTTTAGAAGTTTCATTTTGTGTGTGTGTTTAGATTTCATATTTTAGCAGTTTGTTTATGTTTTTTGACAACACGTCGCTGCCCGCAGGATCTTAGTTCCCCCACCAGAGCTAAAGCCCTCGCCCCTTGCAGTGGAGGCAGTCTTAACCACTGGGCCACCAGCAAAGTCCCTCTTCTGGAAGTTTTATAGTGTTGGGTTTTAACTTGTTGAGAGAGAGGGATTCAATTTCACTTTTTTGCATATGGATAGCCCATTTTTCCAGCATCATTTGTTGAAAAGTCACCATTGGTTACATTGCCTTTGTGCTGCTGTCAAAATTCAGCAGCACATCCGTTGTCTGTATGGATGTGAGTTTATTTGTGGGTTATCTAGGCTGTTCCATTGACCAACTTTTGTCTCTCTTTATACCAATACGATACTATTCTCATTACTGTAGTTTACAGTGATATTGCTATATTTGTTTATGTATGTGTGAGATTATGACATTTCATTCCTAAATATTTCAGTATACAACTTATAATACTAAGGGCTTTGTCATACCTAACTTGCAACAACAATGAAAATTGGTGCTAATCCACAACTATTATTTAACAGTTCAAATATCTTCAATATCTTCAAATATCTCTAATGTCTCCCAAACATTTATAGTTTTTAAAGGCATTAATGAAACACTTTTCTCAATATCTGCAGCTTTCTTTGGATGATTCAGAATTATAAACTTTTTTTTCCTGGATCTATTTTCACATTTTATCATATTGCTAGGAATTTATCCTTTCAAATTTGGAAAACTATTGTGCTACAGTTGATGATTCTCTTCTCCTAAATTAATCACTTGTCTCTGTGGTTGTTTCTCCTTTCTAATCTTGTCTGTATTACTCACACTCTTTTTCTCTCTCTTTCAGTCTCTTACATTATCAGGATCTTAAGGGGTTTCTCTGTTTCATTGTTGTTGTTTTTCAGTGGCTAAGTCATGTCTGACTCACTGTGACCCCATGGACTGTAACTCGGCAGGCTCCTCTGTCCTCCCAGCATCAAGGTCTTTTCCAATGAGTCTGCTCTTTGCATTAGGTGGCCAGAATATTGGAGCTTCAACTTCAGTATCAGTCCTTCCAATGGATATTCAGGGTTGATTTCCTTTAGGATTGACTGGTGTGATCTCCTTGCATCCAAGGGACTCCCAAGAGTATTCCCCAACACCGTAGTTCAAAAGCATCAGTTCTTCGGTGTTCAGCCTTCTTTATGATCCAGCTTTCGTACGTGGCTACTGGAAAAACCATAGCTTTGACTAAAGGAACCTTTGTTGGGAAAATAATGTCTTTGCTTTTAAATACGCTGTCTAGATTTGTCATAGCGTTTCTTCCAAGGAGCAAGTATATTTTAATTTCATGGTGGCAGCCACCATCTACAGTGATTTTGGAGCCCAAGAGATAAAATCTGTCACTACTTCCACTTTTTCCCCTTCTATTTGCCATGAAGTGACGGAACCAGATGCCATGATTTTAGTTTTTTGAATGTTGTTTCAAACCAACTTTTTCACTCTCCTCTTTCGCCCTCATCAAGAGTCTCTTTTAGTTCCTCTTCACTTTCTGCCATTAGAGGGGTGTCATCTGCATATCTGAGGTTGTTGATATTTCTCCTGGGAGTCTTGATGCCATCTTGTGATTCATCCAGCCTGGCATTTTGCATGATGTTCTCTGCATAGAAGTTAAATAAGCAGGGTGACAATATCCAGCCTTGACGTACTCCTTTCCCAATTATGAGCCAATCTGTCATTCCATGTCCAGTGCTAACTGTTGCTTCCTGACCCACATACAGTTTCACAGGAGACAGGTAAGGTGGTCTGGTATTCCCATCTCTTAAAGAGTTTGTTTGTTGTTCAGTTCAGTCACTTAGTCATGTTCAACTCTTTGCGACCCCATGGACTGCAGCATGGCAGGCTTTCCTATCCATCATCTACTCCCAGAGTTTACACAGACTCATGTCCATTGAGTCGGTGATACCATCCAACCATCTCATCCTCTGTTGTCCCCTTCTCCTCCTGCCTTCAGTCTTTCCCAGCATCAGGGTCTTTTCAAATGAGTCAGTTCTTCACAGCAGGTGGCCAAAGTATTGGAGTTTCAGCTTCAGCATCAGTCCTGATGCTGATTCAGGAATGATTTCCTTTAGGATGGACTGGTTGGGTCTCCTTGCTGTGCAAGGGACTCTCAAGAGTCTTCTCCAACACCACAGTTCAAAAGCATCAATTCTTCGATGCTCAGATTTCTTTATAGTCCAACTCTCATATCCATTTGTGACTACTGGAAAAACCATAGCTTTGACTAGATGGACCTTTGTTGGCAAAGTAATGTCTCTGCTTTTGAATATGCTATCTAGGTTGGTCATAACTTTCCTTCCAAGGAGTAAGCATCTTTTAATTTCATGGCTGCAGTCACCATCTGCAGTGATTCTGGAGCCCCCCAAAATAAAGTTTGACACTGTTTCCCCATCTATTTCCCATGAAGTGATGGGACCGGATTTCTGAATGTTGAGCTTTAAGCCAACTTTTTCACTCTCGTTCACTTTCATCAAGAGGCTCTTTAGTTCTTCGTCACTTTCTGCCATAAGGGTGGTGTCATCTGCATATCTGAGGTTATTGATATTTCTCCCAGCAATCTTGATTCCAGCTTGTGCTTAATCCAGCCCATTTTTTCTCATGATGTACTCTGCGTAGAAGTTAAATAAGCAGGATGACAATATACAGCCTTGACATACTCCTTTTCCTATTTGAACCAGTCTGTTGTTCCATGTCCAGTTCTAACTGTTGCTTCTTGATCTGCATACACATTTCTCAGGAGACAGGTCAGGTGTGATGTTGTATTCCCATCTCTTTAAGAATTTTCCACAGTTTGTTGTGATCCACACAGTCGAAGGCATTGGCGTAGTCAATGATGCACAGGTAGATGCTTTTCTGGAACTCTCTTGCTTTTTCTGTGATCCAACGGATGTTGGCAATTTGATCTCTGGTTCCTATGCCTTTTCTAAATCCAGCTTGAACATCTGGAAGTTCACAGTTCATGTACTGTTGAAGCTTTGCTTGGGGAATTTTGAGCATCACTTTGCTAGCGTGTGAGATGAGTGCAATTGTGCAGTAGTTTGAGCATTCTTTGTCATTGCCTTTCTTTGGGATTGAATGAAAACTGACCTTTTCCACTCCTGTGGCCACTGCTGGGGTTTCCAAATTTGCTGGCATATTGTTTGTTACTATCCACAGTCAAAGGCTTTAGCATAGTCAACGAAGCAGATGTTTTTTCTGGAATCCCCTTGCTTTCCTCATGATCCAGTGGACATTGGCAATTTGATATATGGTTCCTCTGCCTTTTCTAAACTCAGCTTGTACATTTGAAAGTTCTCAGTTCACATTCTACGGCAGTGTAGCTTGAAGGATTTTGAACATTACCTTGCAAGCATGTGAAATGAGCACAGTTGTAAGGTAGTTGGAACATTCTTTGGCATTGCCCTTCTTTGGGATTGGAATAAAATCCGATCTTTTCCAGTCCTGTGACCACTGCTGAGTTTTCCAAATTTGCTGACATATTGAGTGCAGCACTTTCACAGCATCATCTTTTAGCATGTGAAATAGCTTAGCTGGAATTCCATCACCTTCAATAGCTTTGTTTGTAGTAATGCTTCCTAAGGCCCACTTGACTTCACACTCCAGGATGTCTGGCTCTAGGTGAGTGATCACACCATCGTGGTTATCCAGGTCATAGGACCTTTTTTGTACAGTTTTTTTGTGTATTCTTGCCCCCTCTTCTTAATCTCTTCTGCTTCTGTTGGGTCCTTTTGTGTTCTGTCCTTTATCATGCCCATCCTTGCATGAAATGTTTCCTTGATATCTCCAGTTTTCTTGAAGAGATCTCTAGTCTTTCCCATTCTATTGTTTCTGTCTATTTCTTTGCATTGTTCATTGAAGAAGGCCTTCTTATCTCTTCTCACTATTCTCTGGAACTCTGTATTCAGTTGAATATATCTTTCCATTTCTCCCTTGCCTATCTCTTCTTTTCCTTGGCTCTTTGTAAAGCCTCCTAAGATGAGCACTTTGCCTTCTTGCATTTCTTTTTCTTGGGGGTGGTTCTGGTCACCGCCACCTCTACAGTGTTATGGATCTCCATCGATATTTCTTCAGGCACTCTGTCTATCAGATCTAACCCTTTGAATCTATTCATCACCCAGAAGTAACATTTGGATTTATTTATCCTCTGCTATCTTCTTATGTTACCTTTTTACTTTGGGTGCTGCTGCTAAGTCACTTCAGTTGTGTCCGGCTTTGTGCGACCCCATAGAAGGCAGCCCACCAGGCTCCCCCGTTCCTGGGATTCTCCAGGCAAGAACACTGGAGTAGGGGTTTATCTTTATCTTATCCTTATTGCTAGTTTCTTTGGGTTTCATTTGTTGTTCTCTTTAGGAAATTATAAAAGTGAAATCTTAGACCCTGTTGGTCGTCTTCTTTAACCAAAAATGTATTCAAGATCAAGAACTCTGAGTATGAGTCTGCCTCTATTCTTACAGATGTTGTTTGCGATACACTGCTTTCTGTTGCTTTCTGGATAGCTGCTAATTTCTCTTCTGGGTTTCATTTTTAATCCACAGATTATCACCAGCTGCTTTTTAGTTTCCACATGGATGAGCTTTCTGGTTGTTTTATCTAACATATTTTTTTCAAATTTTTTATTGAAATATACTTGGTTCAGAATGTTTTGTTAGTTTCAGATGTAAAGTGACTCAGTTACACACATATATAAATATATATGTTTATCTTTTTTTTTCATTGCACTCTACCATATATTCAATGCGGTGTTATTACAAGAAATTGAGTAGACTTCCCTGTGCTATACAGTAGGTCCTTGTTGGTTATTTGTGGTGTGTGTGTGTGTGTGTGTGTGTGTGTGTGTGTATTCTAATTCTCTAATAATTAGCCATATGGAGCATCAGGCTATATGGAGCATCAGGCCATATGGAACATCTTTTCACGTGCTTTCAAGAAAAAAAAGAAAACAGTGTTACTTGAGGTGACGTCTTGAGGTTGACTTCTTGAAGGTCCACCCTGTTTTGAATTGTTTTTCTTTTTTTTCCTGCTTACCCGCCCCAGGACACTGCTTGAGGGCAAGTGTCCTTTACAGTTCGGCAGGCCTGGTGAATTTCAAGGGCCCTAAGCCCCTGTTTTCAAGTTGTTGTTATAAGAAATGTCCACAAGGCAGCAGCACTTCTTCATGTTTCACTCAGGTTCCTGGGGCAGCAGATCAGTTCAGTTCAGTCAAGCCCGACTTTGCGACCCCATGGGCTGCAGCACGCCAGGCCTCCCTGTCCATCACCAACTCCTGGAGCCTACTCAAACTCATGTCCATCGAGTAAGTGATGCCATCCAACCATCTCATCCTCTGTCGTCCCCTTCTCCTTCCGCCTTCAATCTTTCCCATAACCAGTTTTATTTAGTGAGAATAGAAAAGCTGTGAAATCTGTATTCTTTTGAATGTTTAAAAATTTTAATTGTGGCTATATATCATTTATTTATAAGCTTTAATAGGTATTCTTGTACCTTTGAAAATAAGGTACATTCTTTATTCAGTGGACGTAAGACTCTATAAGTACCAGTGATATCAAACTTACAGGTATATGTATATATACACCTGTGTATATGGGCTTCCCTGGTAGCTCAGACGGTAAAGCGTCTGCCTACAATACGGGAGACCTGGGTTCAATCCCTGGGTCGGGAAGATCCCCTGGAGAAAGAAATGGCAACCCACTCCAGTATTCACACCTGGAAAATCCCATGGACCAAGGAGCCTGCTGGGCTACAGTCCATTGGGTCGCAAAGAGTCAGACACGACTGAGCGACTTCACTTCACTTCACCTGTGTATATGTTAATCCTATCCTCCTAATTTATCCCTTTAGCCCAGCCAGTTTTCCCCTTTGATAACTAGAAGTTTGTTTTCTACATCTGTTAGTCTGTTTCCATTTTGTAAATGAGCTCATTTGTGTTGCTTTTTAGATCCTAAGCATAAGGGATATCATGAGCTATTTGTGCTTCTCTGATTCCTTCACTTAGTATGACCACCTCCTGGCACACCCAGTTGCAGGGAAAAGCATCCTTTCTTTTGTTTTTATGGCTGAGGTACATTCCACTGTACGTGTGTGCGTGTTCAGTCGTTTTAGTCGTGTCTGACTCTTTGCGACCCCGTGGACTGTAGTCTGCCAGGCTCCTCTCTCCATGGAATTCTCCAGGCAAGAATACTGAAGTGGGTTGCCATGCCATTCTCCAGGGGATCTTCCTAACCCAGGGATTGAACCCGAGTCTCCTGTGTCTCCTGCATTGCGAGCAGATTCTTTACCGCTGAGCCACCGGGAAAGCCCTTCATTGTCTGTATGTATGTGTGTGTGTGTGTGTGTATATATTTTATATATATATATATACACCACATCTTCTTTTTCCATACAGCTGGTAATGGGCATTTTGCTTGCTTCAGTGTCTCAGTCAATGTAAACAGTGCTACAGGGAACACTGGGGAGCGTGTGTCATTTCGAATGATGGTTTCTCTCCGGGTGAAAGCCCTGGAGTGAGAATGCCGATCCTGTGTTAGCTTCTGGTTTTTTAAAAACCTCTGTGCTGTTCTGCATTGTGACTGCTACCAACTTACATTTTCAATAACAGCATAGGAGGTGCCCATGCCCTCTCCCCCGTTATTGTTTGTAGTCTTTTTGAGGATGGCCACTCAGATTGGTGCAAGGTGATTCTTCACTGTAGTTTTGATTTGCAGTTCTCGAACAATTAGCGAGGTGGAAGCATCTTTTCATGTGCTTTCAAGAAAAAAGAAGAAAACAGTGTTTGTTCTCTGAGGTGACGTCTTGAGGTTGATTTCTTGAAGGTCCACCCTGTTTTGAATTGTTTTCCTTTTCTTTTTTTTCTGCTTATCCACCCCAGGACACTGCTTGAGGGCAAGTGTCCTTTCCAGTTCGGCAGGCCTGGTGAATTTCAAGGGCTCCTACTCACCGTTTTCAAGCTGTTGTTATAAGGAATGTCCACAAGGGGGCAGCACTTCTTCATGTTTCACTCATGTTCCTGGGGCAGCAGGTGCTCTGGAGAAAGTCCTGTTCCTGGGTTGTAGATTAGAACGGACTGTTCCATGGCTCTGGTCTCATGACTTCTTCCCCCTTATCCTGCGCCTCCAGAGAAATCCCAAGCCCTCTCCAAACTGCACTCCTGAGTGCTGTGGTGCTCAGGTGGGGTGACACCCAGGAAGCTGGCTGCTGGTGGGAACCCCACCAGGAACTTAGAGACCAGGTGCCTTGTCAGAGCTCTTTCAGCCCAGAGGGGCCACCATTGTGGGGGTGCACTAGGCTTGGTTGAGTTCTAAGGGGGGCCACCTGGATCTGGGGTCCTGTGCACCGGGGGCCAGGCGCTCCAAGTTCCTGGGGGCTCCTTTGCTGGCACGTCCTCCTCAGCTCCCTCAGCTCCACCCCAGTGCAGCTGTGGGCCCCAAGAATGCTCAGGCCCCAGGGATATGACAGCACCCCAGGTCACCCAGGCCTGAGGGGAATACCATTGCCATTTCTTTTCTTTTCCTTTCTTTTTAAAATTAATTTTTATCATATACTGGAATATAGTTGATTTACAGAGTTGTGTTTGTTTGGGTATACAGCCACCTGTTTCAGTTATACATTTCCATATGTCTGTTCTTCAAACTCTTCCCGTACACATGATTACAGACTGCTGAGTAGAGTTCCCTGTGGTATACAGTAGGTCCTTGCTGCTTATCATTGCATCTATATTACTGTGGAAATGTTAATCCCAACCTCATAATCGATCCCTCTCTCTGCTACACCTTTCTCCTTTATCAGAAGTTTGCTTTCTGTGTCTATGAGTTAGTTATAACCAGTTTTATTTAGTGAGAATAGAAAAGCTGTGAAATCTGTATGCTTTTGAATGTTTTAAAATTTTAATTGTGGCTATATATCATTTATTTATAAGCTTTAATAGGTATTCTTGTACCTTTGAAAATAAGGTACATTCTTTATTCAGTGGACGTAAGACTCTATAAGTACCAGTGATATCAAACATTGATTGTATATTTTAATTCCTCTATGTTTTTGCTTTTATTTTTTTCTTTTCCTTGCTGGTTATGCTATCTAAGGGAGATATTGAGAAGCCTCTGATGTAATAGTTATCTTGTCAAATAGTTCATGAATTTGTCATCGTTTTTGCTTTGTGTTTTAGCTTTTATGATTTGGTGCATAAATGCTGTGTCTGTCATACTGCTTTAAAAACTATCAGCTCCATGTTTACAGAACAACCCTTTATACACTGTTGAGTGGTTTGACCCGCTCCTGTTCACCTTCTCCCATCCTGAGAGCTCTCTCCAGTTCGTCGGTGATTGGTTTTGAATTTTAATTGTTCCCTTGGGGAGGGGTATTTGGGTCTGATAGTTCCTGGCAATTTGGTTCCTTTCAAGTATCTTCCTGATGCTTAGTAGATCTTGACTGGATACCGGACTTTTTGTGTGCGGTCCTTCTCTCCTAGATGCTACTGCGCTGTGGCAGAGTGGCAGGCGCAGTTTCAGACCATTCCTCTGAGTGTCTCTGTGTGCATGTTGCTGGGGAGGGCTGTAGCTTGGGGGGGTGGGGGGGCAGTATCAGTCAGGGCTGTCACCTTGCCCAATGCCAGGAGCTCCCTCCCTGTCACCCTTCATCACAGGAGTCACAGGTGACTGTCAGACTCTTTCCAGCATCTGCCAGTATCTTGTCATCATCCTTGGTCTTCCCAAGTCTGGGCTCCAGGTGCTTGCCCAGCCCACGGGGGAAAATGCTTCTAGAAGTTCCATCCACCCCACAGAGCTGATGGCCTCCCCTGCACCCCACGGCTTCTGCAGGAGGACCCCGTGAGCTGCAGGTGAGAGGAGTTGAGCGTGGAGACAAAGCACTGGTTTCTTGGTGCCACGTTCCAAGAATCCTTTCTCATCCTCTCTGAGGGCAGAGCTATTTTTATTTTCTATTGATTTGTAGAAATGGAGGTGTCGCTGATTTTCTCTGCCGTGTTCGTTTCAGGTGTTTTGTGCTGCAAAGCAGCTCAGTCGCATGTGCATCTGTTCTTTTTCAGATTCTTTCTGATGTCAGGTGATGACAGGGTTTTGAATATAGTCCCCTTGCTCTACAGTAGGACCTTCCCGTTTTGAGTACAGAACTCTTGGAGTCAAGCTTGCTTAAGCGCCGCCCTCTGGACATGCGCACTCTTCACGTTTAGACATTCCTGCAGTGACAAGAAAGCTGCAGCTCAGCAAGTGTAGCCTTTTAAACAGATTGTGTGCATGCTGCGTGTAAAGGTGCTCAGTTGTGTCTGATTCTTTTGAACCCCATGGACTGTAACTTGCCAGGTTCCCCTGTCCACGCCTCTGAAAAGGGACAGATAAGACCGCAGTACATGGAGTGATGGTCTCGAGCACTCAGGACCTCCTGGGAGAAAATATTTTTTGAGCGATCATCTATCTGATTAGAAAGCAGCGTCCGTGACATAAACTATTGCTATTTCTGTAGGCTTGTACTAGAAGGCCTGTGCTCACCGAGAAGAAAAAAAAACAGACTGTTCCCATAAACTTGTGACAAAAAAAGCAATAAAAGCCACTAGAGATGGTCTGAAATGTTTATTCTAATACTTCCCTGATCAGGCGGAGGACACAGGAAGCTTTGCAGGGTTCGAGAAATCGTTGACAATGAGGAGAATCCATTTTTTTTCTGCCTTGTATAAAGCTAAAGATTAATTGGGGAATGGAGTTCAGAGAGGAAGGAAGCACGTTGGTCTAGTTGTGCTAGAATGAATGTTTTTAATGTTTTATTGTGCTAAAATATATATATATATATCATACAATTTGACATTGTAATCATTTTTACCTGTATTGTTCAGTGGTATGAATTACATTCACAGTGTTGGATAACCTTTACTGCTATTTCCAAATTGCTTTCATTCTCCCCAGAGAGAAAGTTTGTACCCATTAAACACTGACTCCCCACTCCCCCTGTGTCTGGTGACCTCTTTTCTACTTGCTGTCTTCATGAATTTACCTACGGGCGAAGTACCTTTATGAACCAGAAAGCAGTAGAAACTAGTCTTAGGTGAAAAGACTTAATTTTGTAGACAAGTGAAGCCATATAGTGTTTCGGAGCAAGAAATACGATCTGATCTATATGTAGCTTCCGGAGCTTCATCTGGCAGAAGTTTGTGGGATGAATCGGGGTCTGGAGACCAGTTGAGAGGCTGTTATAAAGCTGGGGTAAGGAGCATTAGGAGCTGCTACTGAAATGGAAAAGAAGATTTAGGAGACGTTTTGGGGAATATTTGGGAGGAAGCCGCTACATGACCTGGCAAAATGACCTTGGGGAGAAAGGGAGGATGGAGGGGAACAGATGTTTTGAGTCTAGGTAACTTGTGCGATTGCTTTGTAAGCTATACTTAAATTCAGCTTCTGTGAAAAAGTCACAAAAACAGTTACGTAAATTATCAACGCAGAATATAAGAAAAAGGTCAGTATGAGGTGTGATGTTCTTTTAGGATAGTGAAATAAAGTGAAGTCGCTCAGTCGTGTCCAACTCTTTGCGACCCCATGGACTGTAGCCTTCCAGGCTCCTCTGTCCATGGGATTTTCCAGGCAATATACTGGAGTGGATTGCCATTTCCTTCTCCAGGGGATCTTCCCAACCCAGGGATTGAACCCAGGTCTCTCGCATTGTAGACAGACACTTTACCATCTGAGCCACCAGGGAAATCTTTTAGGATAAAGCCAGACTAAAGAACAAAGAATTCCATCTTCTGTTAAACTTCATGGTTCATATAATGCGGCCCTTCCTGGGAAGGGGAGGAGGTAAGGATGGGTGATCAGTCACTCTAGAGTGATGGAAGGTGACAGTCCAGGGAGTGAGAGGGAATTAATTCTGTACAGAAGATCAGTCCTCCTGGAGGAGTATGCTGCAGTCGGTGCTGGACAATAGTAAGGGTGATATCATAGCCAGGGGCCTGGAGTCTCGAGTTCAAATCCCACTCTGTCACAGATGGGCTGTGTGGCCTTGGTCAGACTACTTAACATCTCTGAGCCTCTGACACAGGGAGTCATAAGAGCATCTGTTTCACTGGGTTGTTGTATAGACTCCATGACTTAGCATTTCTTGGGTGCTTTAAGGCGTCCCGAGCTCATGTAAATGCTTTGTAAGAATTTGGTGCCACTGCTATTATTGTTACTAGGCTAATTTAAAATAGAAACCAAGATAAATGTTTCCCTGTAAGCGTGAACAATACAGTTTACCAAGAAAATCAGAAATGAAGAAAGTACAGAGTTTCAGAAGCAGCCATATGGCTCAAATATCTGTTTTCTGCGGTTTGAGTTATCCAAGAATACTGACTTGCATGTCAATGCTAATTATTCATTTTTTGGTTAAAAGTTATTTTTTCAGTACATAATCGGCATCATTGTAACTCACTTTTGAAGATTTGTTGACTTGGACTTTTTTGTAATAAGATATTTAGGTTGTCTCCGTGGCTGGGTCTCTATTTTCTTTTCCCCTCATGACATGTGATATTGAGTTGAGTGCACAGTAAGGGTTGAATAATCAAGTGGGTGACTAAATGAAGGAAATAATAAATTACCTTTATGCTTTCCAGTCATCCACATCTGTAATTGGGAATGCGAATTTAAACAGATCTTTTGCTTCACTTGTAACTAAAATCAGAGACTGTGTTTTGAAGGTCATATTTAGCTTTCAGGGACTTGTGGTACAGAACCCACCTGCCAGTGCAGGAGATGTAAGGGACGCGGCTTCTGTCCTGGGGTGGGGAAGATCCTCTGGAACAGGAAATGGCAACCGACTCCAGTATTCTTGCCTGGAGAATTCCATGGACAGAGCAGCCTGGTGGGCTATAGCGCATCAGGTAGCAAGGAGTCTAACTAAGCACAGCACAGCACATTCAGCTTCTAAACAGTGGGTTTTTCTATGATTTGTGTTCATGGAAAATGCAGAGGACTCCCAGATTTGCTGTGTTTAACTTCAAGTGCCTCCACATCTCCTTTGCCCAGCTGCATGCCGCCTTCCCCACCCAGCCGTGATTCCTGATCGCCAGGTGGGCTTGGGCCCCCCAGGAGCCGAGCTCCTCCGCTTCCTGGACTTTGCGAGACCCGGCGGGCACTGCTGCCCTCTGCTGGTGACCGTGCAAAACACCGCTCTGTATTTGCATCATCTGAGCTGCTCAGAGGAGGATCTCTGAAAGCTCCCTTACCCCGACCCTGAACCCTGTACAGAAAGAAAGTCCAAAATCAAAGCAGTACTAAGTGGTATAGGTGACCAGTGGCACGTCCATCACAGTTCTGGTTTTTCCTGCCATTATCCCACAGTCCTTGTTCAAATAGAACTTCGCTGGTGGCTCAGATGGTCAAGAAAATGCCTACAGTGCGGCAGACCCGCGTTCTGTCCCTGGATCAGGGGAGAGGAGAAGGGGATGGCAGCTGACTCCAGTCTTCTTGCCTGGAGAATCCCATGGACAGAGGGGACTTGGGCCTGGTGGGCTACAGTCCACGGGTTCACAGAGTCGGACCCGACTGAGCGACTGATACACCCTTATTTAAATGTTGACTGTTTCGTCCCCAAAGTTCACTTTCTCCCACCTCTGCTCTGCTGAACGAGCTGGTTGTGGATACAGCGCCATTTCGATGTGTCCAGTGTGGTGTTTTCCAAGTTTTCACAAGTAGAAATTGGGGTTTAGATGCCGTGTGTTCTAGACTGGTCGCACGACGTTCAGCACTGCTCTGTGGTTCCTCTTAGGTTCCTGATAACATTTTTTCCTCTTTTTGTATTTCACATCCTCCTAGTGGTTACCTGTAAACTCACACCTCTTTGTAACAGCTTTCCTGTTAGTCCCGTTGACCATTTTTGTTGTTAAATGATACCATTTGATTTCTGGAAATCACTCCACATCGACTCATAAAGGTTTATTTATTCTTGTTTAGTGCAGCCTACTGCTTCAACATGCATAACGTGCTGTTGTTACTTTGACCACTTTCCTGCATTTGGGCATTTAAACTGTTTGCAGCGTTGTGCAATTTCAAATAACGCTGCCATGCATAAGCTTGTCCGTTTGTGTTTGTATATGAGTGGAGGTGTATCTTCAGGGTAGCTTTTCGTAAGTGGCATTGCTGGGTCAGAGGGTGAGTATATGTGTTGTTTCGTTCAGTTTCACCAGACTGTTAGTCTGGTTGGCAAGGTGGAGGCATATTCTAGATGGACCTCTTGAGATGATTAGAAATGGTAGCACAACTCAGCTTGTAGAGACAAAAGTTGCTACTGGTTCTGGACCTAAGCGGCAGTCTTCCCTGGTGACTCAGATGGAAAAGAATCTGCCTGCAAGCAGGAGACCTGGGTCAGGAAGATCCCCTGGAGGAGGGCATGGCTACCCATTCCAGTATTCTTGCCTGGAGAATCCTATGGTCAGAGGAGCCTGGCAGGCTACAGCCCATAAGATCACAGAGAGTTGGACACGACTGACGTGACTCAGCCCTGGACCTAAGGCTGACCTTGGTCCTTTCACAGCCTGGTTGATGACTATTCATTCCGGTGCGCCTGCCCTCGTTTGTGACACCACTCTTGCCTGTCTTTCTGCTCTTCTTACACCACCATCTGAGTCCGGCTCTGTAGGACATACAACCCTTCGTCCTGCTCCTTCTGGCCATGGTTTCAGCTCGCACTTAACTTTCTGAGATTGTGGCCACTCTGCCCGCACTGCCTATTTCATGCTGTGGTTTCTGGGTGCCCTGTATCTTCCCTTCAGGACAGAACTGGTCACACCAGGGCATCTCCTAGGCCATCTACAGTTCACACGGGATGTCATGTGTCCCCCTAGGGCAGTCTCTCCAGAGGAGCTATGGGTGGAATGAGAAATATGACAGGAAACAGGATTGATATTGATATAATTGAGCAATTCACCAGAAATGGGAGTATGGCTGCTCTGAAGACTTTACCTATTATGTTCTCAACAACTATACAGGCCAGTTGTAAATCTCTGCTTTTTGCTATCAGCATTCTTATTTTTAAGCTGGAAAGAGGAAATTAGAAAGTTATCACATGGTCCATCACTCCTTATGTTATATATAAAGAAAGGTGATTACTAGTGAAACTAAGAAAGTTGGTACAAGGTAACTTCCTTAAAGGATGGTCCTAAACCAAGCCCCTCATGTTGATTTTACCCTAAACGTCAGTTCAAAAAAAGCCTTTCTTTACCATCTCTTGCCTGTTGGCTCAGATGGTGAAGAACCTGCCTGCAATGTGGGAGACCCAAGTTCGATCCCTGGGTCAGAAGGATCCCCTGGAGAAGGGAATGGCTACCCACTCTTGTTTTCTTGCCTGGAGAATTCTGTGGACAGAGGAACCTGGTGGGCTACGGTCCATGGGGTTGCAAGCAGTCAGGCATGACTGAGTGGCTAACACTTTCGCTTTGCCATCTGTCCCATGAGCCTGTTTATCGCACTATTCTGACCACTGTCTGAATGAGTTACTCAGTGGTTTGCTGTTGATCTGCCCCTCCCGTTCCTTCCCCACCAGAACAGAAGCTCCATAAACAGCAGCTACTGGTCTGCCCTGCTCTCATGGCACCCAAATCACTGCTCAGCACATAGTAGGAGCTTATAAATTTTTGTCAAGAAATCAATATACTAATGGGGAGGCTGTGTGAAAAGTGTCATGCTGTGTGATGCATTTGACACTTCCTGCTGTATGCAAGTGGCTTCTAGTCATCAAAAATTCAACTAATATTGGTTACATCGATTACTCAAAACCTGATAAACAGCTCCAGGAATAAGAGCATTTTGTAAGTTCTCTTCTTCCTCCAAAATGCTCCTGTGCAGAGGTGCCATTTAGCGAGGGAGAAAGGAGCATGCTACATGGTTTGACCTTTATGCTGCAGTAACACTGGAATGTAGTGTGTTCTGAGCTGATGCTCTTAGTAAAGTCAGCATCCTCTGAGCTGCCCACCAGTAGGGACCCTAGCTGCAGCCAAGGGAACTGCGCCTGCATAAACCCATCTCAGTCTTACCCGGGGAACCGTAATCAAGCCACCTTTCACATCATGTCTTTGAAAATTCAATGAAAAAGCTGAAAGTGCATGTAATTAAAAGTGAGCATCGCCACAGCCAAGCAGATAAAGTTAATTATACACTAAGAGGACCCTTCTTTAATGTGGCAGGCATGGCCGTAGGCATCCCATCAACAGCCCTCGGGGCCCGGTTTACAGGGAGCTGACAGCTTCTGCTCAGAAAGAAAGACTCCAGTCCCCTGAAACAGAACACCCTTCTCAGAACCAAATGCTCTCACATAAAGGGAAAGCACAAATGCTGAGGCAGAGAAGGAGGAGGGCCCACTTGGTTGGATGTCTAACTGAAACCAGGCTCGAATAGAAAAGAGCTCTTTGTGACAGTTGTCATAAATGAAGAAAGTGTGCTTTTAAAATAAACCCTAGAAGCAGCACGTAAGACGACACACATGCCCAGACCTCTCCATAGGCCAGTGTCAAGTCCACATTTTAATTTCTAGGGGGCAGAAGCCTAAAGGGGGAGACGTGTTTAGTTTTTCCTCCATGAGACAACAAAGACCCCAGACTTCACGCTTCTCTAGAAGCTTCTGTATAGAACTAGTTAATCCAGTCAAATTGAGTTAATGGCTACAGAGAGGTTGATGGAATGGGCAATTTCCTGTTCAATAATGAGCTGTCAATACGGAGCAAAGAGCTATTTTGATCAAGTCAATCTTAGCAACAGTTCAGGGTTCCATTGATTTCTCTGCAGTCAGTGGGGACAGTGTTAAAAAGTAAAGGAAAATACAGAGCTTACTGGAAATATGTCTCCTCTGAGAGCCAGACAACAGGACCTGGGCCAGGGCATCTAGGAACATCGGCATCTGGCTGGTGACAAGTCGCAGGATCCCCGATGGTTTAGGTCTCTGGACAATTGTAGTCCAAGTGGAGTTATGAATCCATAGTAGGAAGAATTGGAAGGCAGAAAATGCCAGTCACGAATAATTGAAAGGGCTTTCCAGGCGGCGCCAGTGGTAAAGAACCTGCCTACCAATGCAGGAGACGTAAAAGACCTGGGTTCGATCCCTGGGTTGGGAAGATTTCCTGGAGGAGGGCATGGCAACACACTCCAGTCTTCTTGCCTGGAGTATCCCATCGACAGAGGAGCCTGGTGGGCTACAGTCCAGAGTCACGAAAAGGTGGACATGGCTAAAGCACCAGAGCACGCGTGCACCCATATAACTGCAGCTCCCTTCTCTACATTAATGACTGTGTACAGGTTTTCTCTTAACTCTGACAATGAGGTTTTGATCGTATATCCAATTCTTACCACAAATCTCAGTCTCTGATGATCATTTTTGGGAGGTTGAGGGCATTCTTTGGTTCCTTGCTGATGGATTTGAATTTGTCTCTCCCACCACCCCTGCTTTGAATTGAAATACTTCATATCTTACCTCCAAGTTTCAAAACACTGGCTAATACTTTTACTGGATTTGTTTAGAGCTGAGCTTCACCTGAAATCATAAGTCAGATGACAGAAGTGAAGATTTTCACATAATTCCCTGAGAGATTTATCTTCATGTAAAAATGTGAAAAGTGAGGTGAGAGAAATAAATGACAACTAAAAGCATCCCAAGTATAAAAGTCAACATTTCTCTTGTGTTCCTTGTAACCAGTCTGTTATTTTCATTCAAGAGTGTTCATGGCCATCGGAGTTCACCCTCTTGTCTGTGGGGTTGAAGTAATTCCTCAAATGGAAAATCTCTGCCAAGTTCATGTCTATGTCTTCAGTGATGCCAACCAGCCATCTCATCCCTCTGACGTCCTCTTCTCCTTCTGCCCTCAGTCTTTCCCAGCATCACGGACTTTTCCAATGAGTCGGCTGTTTGCACCAGGAGACCAAAAGACTAGAATTTCAGCCTCAGCATTAGTCCTTCCAATGAGTATTCAGGGTTGATTTCCCTTAAGATTGACTGGTTGAATCTCCTTCCTGTCCAAGGGACTCTCAGGAGTCTTCTTCAGCACCACAGTGCCAAGGTATCAATCATTTGGTGCTCTGCCTTCTTTATGGTCCAGCTCTCACAACCGTACGTGACCACTGGGAAGACCATAGCCTGGACTATACGGACCTTTGTCGGCAGAGTAATGTCTCTGCTTTTCAGCACACTGTCTAGGTTTGTCACAGCCTTCTTATCTTCTGATTTCATGGCTGCAGTCACCATCCTGAGTAATTTTAGAGGCCAAGAAGAGGAAATCTATCACTACTTCCACCTTTTCCCCTTCTATTTGCCATGAGGTAGTGGGGCCGGATGCCATGACCTTACTTTTTTTTTTTTTGTAACATTTAGTTTTAAGCCAGCTCTTTCACTCTCCTGTTTCCCTCATCAAGAGGCTCTTTAGTTCCTCTTTGCTTTCTGCAATTAGAGTGGTACGCCAGGCTCCTCTGTCTATGGAATTTTCCAGGCATGAACGTTGGAGTGGGTTTACAGTGTTATGATGGCATAAATAGTATTCACAATTGAGCCATGGATTATTTCAGAAACATTTTTTTTTCCTGTACAACTTTGGTGCAGTTGGGGTTAATAACTGTCCTATGGGTTTAAGGCATAGTTTTCTAAATTCCTATCTCAGACCTGGATCTTGGGCAAAAGTATAAATCTATTCTCCGTATTTTCAACCTCATCATGTGTTTGATCTGTTTGTTCTTTTTAAGATTCCCTTCTAGAGGCCTCCGCTCTCTTTATTCACTAATTCACTCATTCATAACATTTTTGTGGATGCCTCCTAGGTATCAGGCCATCTTCTAGGCACTGGATGTGCACAAAAGATAGATTTCTTATTTTCTTGGAGTTTACATTGGAGTTAGAGGAGACAGAAATAAGCAATAAGTATAATAAAAAATGACTTCCCTGGTGGGTCAGTGGTAAAGAATCCATCTGCCAATACAGGAGATTCAGGTTCAGTCCTTGGGTTGGGAAGATCCCCTGGAGAAGGAAATGGCCACCCACTCTAGTATTCTTGCCTGGGAAATCCCATGGACAGAGGAGCCTGGCAGACTAAAATCCATGGGGTTAGAAAAGAGTTGAATGTAATTTATCGACTCAATGACAACAAATAATTAAAAAATATAATTTCAAACAATGGTACATTGTATGGGGGAAAAAAAATCAAGCTTGGTGAGATGGATTGTGAGTGCAGGAAGAGGGGCATAATGAAATTATAAACACAGGGGTTGAGAGAGGTGACATCGAGCATCCCTGAAGGCATGAGTGGGTCCTAGGGAAGCACGCTCCAGGCAGAGGGAAGGGTTCGGCAACGGCTGTGATAGACAACGTGCCTGGTGTGTTAGGGCAACAGCTAGGAGCTGACGCTGCAGCAGAGTGAGCGAGGGGAGAACGGTCCAAGGTGACAGCGCAGAGATACTGGGAAGCAGCATCTCGCGGGGCCTGGTGGGCCAAGGCAGTGGGGACCTTGAACTTCATTTATTTGTTTATTTTTATTGGAGTATAGTTGCTTTACAATGTTGTGATAGTTTCTGCGGCACCGTGAAATGAATCAGCTATGATACAGATCCGCCCTCTTGGACCTCCCCCCCACCAACGCTCCCCACTACGCCCCGCCGCTCCCCCAACCCTCCCAAGCCTCTAGGGCATCCCAGAGCCCCTGAGTGGAGCCTCCTGTGCTTTATCCCACGTGGTCACTAGCTGTCTGTTTTACGCAGAGCGGTGTATCCCTCTCCCAATGCATCCCACACTCCACTTCCCCGCACCACGGCCACATACCCGTTCTCTACATCTGAGTCTCTGTTCCGCCCTGCAAATGGGCTCCTCTGTACCACTTTTCTGGATTTCACGTATATGTGTGAATATACAATGCCTGTTTTTCTCTTTCTCACTTACTTCACTCTGTATGACAGAGTCTGGGTCCGTCAACGTCACAACAAATGACCCCGATTCAGGGAACTTGAACTTGCAAAGGCTCACACCATGCTAGCTGTTCTGTAAAAAAGAACCCAAGGAAAGATGCTGAGAGACCAGTCAGGAGACCACAGTGATCCGGGTGCCGGGATGGACCAGGGTGTTCACAGAAGAAATGGAAAGTGGTCAGGCTCTGGATAGATTCTGAAGTGTTACAGTGAGATTTCCTAGTGAATAGAGAGGAGAGGAGAGAGAAAAAGAGATACCGGGGAGAATCCACTTCCTGCTCCAGTCTTGCTCTAGCTTTCTAGGTGAGGCTGTCATCCTGAGCGCACTCTTGGTTCCATCCCAGGGGTTCCTCTCCTCTTGGTTGGATTCCTCCTTTTCTGGGTAGAGTTTCTCCTCTGTGATTTTCTTCCTGAGAACGGGTGCACGGGACGTACGTTTGAGAGTTTTGTGAGTCTTCCAATGCTCATATATTCATTCTGTAATAAAGGCTGAGAATGGGATTCTAGAGTGGAAATCTCTTTGTCTTGATCTTTGAAGGCCTTGTTCCACGGTCTTCTGGCCCACAGTGTCACACTTCAGAAAATACAAGTCATTCTGATTCTTACTCATTTCCAAGTGACCTTTTATTTCACTATTTTTTTTCAAGTGTTGACCATTCTATTCTATTCTATTCTTGGCTACGCTGCAGCTTGTGGGATCTTAGTTCCCCGACCAAGGATTGAACCCCGGGCCACGGTAGTCAAAGTGCCAAGTCTTAACCCCTGGACCGCCAGGGAATTCCCATTTTCTTTGAAAACCTTTGGAATTCTCTCCTTGTATTCATTGTTGCAAGTTTTCAGAGAGAGGTATCTTTAAAAAAAAAAAGTCCGTATTGCTGACTACTCAGTGGATTCTTTCCACCTAGAGATGCCCTGTGCTTCAGTTCTAGAATATCTCAGTTTTTACTATTCTCTCTTTCTCAGACTCTTATTCAGGTGGTGGCTCTCCTGACTGCTACTGTCTGAACACCCTCAGGGAGTTTCCCACTTCAGATTCTCCAGGAGAAAACAGCGTTTTCCCAACCAGCTTGAGCTGAGACAAGCCAGATGAGTCATGACCTGCCAACCAGCCAGTGTGCCAGTATCCTTCAGCTTCACTTCATCTGATCAGCTTTGGGTCACATGACAGAGGAGTACTCCTGAGAGGCATTTGGGGACAGGCTTATTTCATTCAGATAGAGCTAGTTAGAAATATTCTTTGCTGTCAAATCTTTGGTCAAGTAATAGATTCTGGGCTAGAAATTTTTTTTTTCAAGTAAGTTGTAAAAATATTTTAAATATGATATACATTTCTCTTTAGATGAACGTTCCAGATGGATCAAAGATTTAAGTGCAGAAAGCAACAAAGAACAAAAGAGAAATGCATCAATATGCCAGAGGAAAACATGGGTGAATATTTTTTAAACCATGGTGTTGGAAAGGTCTTAATAGGACTTGATAATGCTTGCATGGAGCATAAAGGAAAAGAATCATAAATTTAACTATATAAACATTATAAACATCTACGTTGAAAAAATTCATTGAAAATGTAAAAAATGACTATAGGAAGTTTTGCATTTCTTGACAAGCAGTTATATCCTGAAGATATGAAGAGTGCTCGGAGATCAATACGGAAGATTATGTAGAGGAATTGATAAAGCAAGGTAGGAGTTTCAGCAAACAGGAAAAAAGAGGTCAGCACGAATGTGAAAAGAAATTCAACCTCACAATAATAAGAGAAATGTAATGGAAAGCAAAACATGTTTTGTTGCTGAAGATTAAAATGGGTGAAGAAAAGGTCTTGGCAGAGAGGGAGACAGGCTCTCTGTTTAATGTTGGTGAGAATGTGAGTTGGTATTTAATTTTTAGAAAAATAATTTATATAATCCTTATCTACTATGTCAAAATATAAAATGTATAGACCCTGTTAATTAACAGTTTCACTTCTAGAGATTTGAGATAAGGAATAACAAACCAAATGTGAAAACATATGCACATAGATGATCAACTTGGTGGTATCTGAAAATGAGAGTGAGAAAATGAAAAATATTCAGACTGATAGGAGTTAAGGATTGAAAGAGGAAAAGCTGGCACATACAAGTAATGGCCTCCTGTGTAGTCATTAGAAGTGATGATGTTAATCCATATTTACTGGCATGAAAAGACATCCACCCTACATGGTGAGTGAAGAAAGCAGTTCATAAGGTACAAGTTCAAAACGAGCCTATTAATATGTAACTTAGATGAGTTTCAGTGAAACTAAGTGTCTCTAGAGTGTAAGTTCCATGCAGACAGGGCCCACATTTTCTTCACTGCTGTGTTAGGGGCTATGTCCATGCCTGGTACTTTGCAACCTTGCAATAATGTTTGTTGAATGAATGAATGAAAGAGGTTTACAAGGTTCTTTGTCCTTAGGGCACTTAGTCGCTTAGTCCTGTCTGACTCTTTGCAGTCCAATGGACTGTAGCCTGCCAGGCTTCTCTATTCTTGAGATTTCCCAGGCAAGAATACTGGAGTGGGTTGCTATCTCCTACTCCAGGGGATTTTCTCAACTCAGGGATCGAACCCATGTCTCTTGTGTTTCCTTCACTGGCAGGGAGATTCTTTACCACTGCACCACCTGGGAAGCTCCATAAGTTTAACATGGAGGAGTGTTGGTGATTTTTTCTGTGTTCTCAGCATTTTCTCTGTCATTTGAGTTGCCTTCAAGATATTTATTTATTTATTTTTTTACCAAAAACAGACACAATATTAAAAACATGGTAATGCCTTCTGCTGGTGAGAATGTGACAGTTGCAAATGGTTCAGTCGCTGTGTAAATGGTTTAAGTCTCTCTGAAAAGCATTTAATATTCAATATCTGAAAATCACAAAGCATGTCTTCTTTGTGCCTATCAACCCTGCATGGGAACTTATGCTAAGGGGAAAAAAATGTAAAATACAAAACACCCTGTGCATTCCAAGGTGTTCACCTTGGTTTTTATAATAGGAAGATAACAACCTTAGACAACCTAAAGGCATTTCTAATGGAAGGGAGAGTAAGTAAATTACGGAAACCCACTGGGTGGAATTTCATGTAACCTTTACCAGTACTGAAGACTGTAGCAATATGAACAAAAAGAGGCTGAAAATATAGGCATGTGACGATTTAAATTATGAATAAAGCCGTGGTGCTATGGTGTTAAGACTGGAACTCTGGGAGCCACTTTCTGAGAATCATGGAAGGAACACGGATTTTAGAGCTCCAGACAGAGGTTTTCATTCAGACGTAGATGTTGCATAACCTTGGTTGATCATGTTCCCTAACTTATTTGTGCTTTGTTTTCCTTATCTACAAGATGGGGTGATAGTACTACCTCCTAGTGTTAGGAGAATTAATGTGAGTTCCACATAAAAGTGGAAGTCTTCACAGATAGAACAAACTAGTGGTTACCAGTGGGGAGAGAGAATTGAAGGGCATTCAGGAGAGGGGAGTGAGAGGTACAGACCATTAGGTATAAAATAAGCTACAAGGATCTGTTGTACAACACGGGGAATACAGCCTATTTAAAAAAAATAATAACTATAAATGGAGTTGTTGTTTAATTGCTAAGTCACATTTGACTCTTTTGCCATTCTATGGACTGCAGCCGCCAGGCTCCTCTGTCAGTGGGATTTCCCAGGCAAGAATACTGGAGTGGGTTGCCATTTCCTCCTTCAGGGGATCTTTCCAACCCAGGGATCAAACCCACATCTGCTGCATTGCAGGTGGACTCTTTATCATTGAGCCACCCGGGAAGCCCACTATAAATGGAGTGGGCTTTAAAGCTTATATAATATTGTACAGCAACTATGCTTCCATATTTTTTTAAGAAATGGGTACAAGAAGAAGGGTAAAAGGGGAAGAGTAAGGCCTAGACAACTGTAGTGGTTGTTTTTTGTTGTGGTGGTTGTTCCTGTTATTGTTATTATTATAGTTTCAAAATTCTCAAGATTGCCAGTCTCTTAATTACAAACGAATTGGAAAATGAAATAGCTAAAAAATGGAGGGAGAAAGTGGTTCAGGAAATCCAACTTTGGAGGTGGGTACCACCCTCCCCGGGACTCTCCTAGCTGAGAGTGGGGGGAAACCGCGGGGCCGGGTGAGCATATACGGCAGTGTCCAGCAAGGGGCGCTGCGGGCGGAGGCGGAGCTGGGACCGGAAGCCGAGCTGGAGGCGTCCCGGCGCAGTCGGAGGCTCCTCCTACTTCCGCCGCCGCCGCCGGTCTCGGCTGTGAGTTGCCGTCTGTTCGGAACCGCTGCTGTCGCTGCCGCGATGCCGCTGGAGAACCTGGAAGAGGAGGGTCTGCCCAAGAACCCGGACCTGCGCATCGCGCAGCTGCGCTTCCTGCTCAGCCTGCCCGAGCACCGCGGGGACGCGGCGGTCCGCGACGAGCTGATGGCAGCCGTCCGCGATAACAGTGAGGCCCGCGGGAGCGCCGAGTCAGCGGCCTAGGCCCGGGCGGCCCCGCGCTCCCGAGCCTGAGGGGTTTACCCCGACGGGGACCCCGAGATCAGACCTGGCTTATCCGCACCTCGGGGCTTTCATTTTCTCAGCACCTCCAGGCTTTCAGAGTGGTGTGCGGCTCTGTGCGCCTCCCGCCTTGGGACCAGGTTGGGGGGATCCCGAGGTGTTGAGCCCCGAGCCAGAGACAGGGCTAATTGTCATTAGCGACTGGTCTCGGGGACTTTATCATTGCCGGTGGAGGGGAAACTTGGCATCGGTTCCTTTTGCCCTTCCCAGTAGTGATGGCAGCGGACGCTATAGCCTTAAGTGCACGAGTCTGAGGTGTCTGTGGCTGTGAAAAAGCCGAGGGTTGCCCTATCCCCGGCCCTAGGAGAGGGCGGCGGTGACGGGCCTGGTCCTGATGCTGGCCTCCCACTAGTAAGCACCTCGTGGTGCCCAGCCCTTTCCTGCTAGTGGGCAGGGGTCCGGCGGACGACTTCACAGCTTGTGTGGGAGGAAGATGGGGGTGGAGTGGGGGTGGGGGGCCCACGCTTAAGTCACACCCCTCTTGCTCTCTCTCAGACATGGCTCCTTATTACGAAGCCCTGTGCAAGTCCCTGGAGTGGCAGATGGACGTAGACCTGCTCAACAAAATGAAGAAAGCAAACGAAGACGAGTTGAAACGTTTGGATGAGGAGCTGGAAGATGCAGAGAAGAATCTGGGGGAGAGCGAAATCCGAGACGCGATGATGGCAAAGGCCGAGTACCTCTGCCGGATAGGCGACAAGGTGGGTGTGGTGGTCTCTCCTGTGTGTGTAGCCTGAAATGGGCACTGTTCAGGGTCTCATTTTAAACATTAACTACCCCCTTCCAAAAACTGCGCAGGTAATCTGCTTACCTGAACTAGTGAGTCAGTGCAGAAATGAAGAAAAAGTTAAGGGTTTTCTCTACACTGTTTCTCTCTTCGGCCCCCCAGACAGCAGCCTGGTGTGTATTCTTCCCCATCTCTCCCTGTGATTCAAAGAAGTGCGTGTGCAGACATCCTTGTCTGCTGATCTTGCCAAACCTGGATGTTTTCTGTAGTTTACTTTTGTAACGTGTCTTGGTTGGGAAGCATTGGTTCTGGTGCATTTTAAAAATTACTGTTTACGCAAGTAATTGTCTCCTTGTAAGAAACTAAAATCTTAGAGTTAATGCTGAAGTTTTATTTGATCTTTCTTTTTTTCTGCTTCCTGAGATATTATCTTTTTAATTCTCTTATTGTACGTTTGTAGTCACGTGGATGTACTTGTAGAAATTAGGCAGTATTGGTTTAAAAAGGTTGTTTTAAAGTATATCAAAGTGTACTCATGCAGTCCTGTTTACTTTTTCTTTCAAAATTCTGTCTGCGTGACCATCCATATTAGTGTGCTTAGCTCTTGCTCATTCTGGTTGACTGCTGGTTAGTAGTCCATTGTAGTAGGGTGTTGCTGGGCTTTATTTAGCTATTCAGTGGTTGGACCTGTGTGGTGTTTTCAGCTGTTTTCGCTAAGATAAGCTGCTGCTGTGAAAATATGCTTGTGTGTGCCTCTGTGTATATATGCTTATGTCTCTCCAGCGTGTATGCTGAGATGAAATCTCAGGGACAGAGAACAGTCTTTGTCTTAGTATCTGTGACTGTTCTTCAGCCCAGCAGCCAACCTAACTTATACTGTCGGGGCATAAGAGGGGCACCTGCAAGTATTGGGTCTTTTAAATTTTTTAACCTAGTTGTTGTATAATAGTGGTTAAGAGGATGGCTTTGGATGTCCTTAATTGTAAGCAGTGTACCCTGAAGTGTTTCAATAATGGATAACATGGCATTAACTTTAAAAAACTGAATACTGTGGACTCTTGGGTCAGATTGCCTGAGTTCTGTTTCTGGCTTCAGTAATCATGATTTACTTAACTGGATGAGTTTCCTCAGCTATTAAATGGTAATAATGATAGTTCCCAGGGGCACAGGAGCTAGACTAGTACCTTGGCAAAGTGCTGAAATGTTAAATGATCTGAACTATTATTATTTAAATTTAACACAAGTTTTTTTTTTTGTTGTTTTTGTTTTTGTTTTTTCCCCCTGCTGACTATAGATTTAAGATCTGGTCATTGTAAAAGTTGAAAAATACAGGACAGTTTAAAATATAGCTAATAGTTTGTGGCTTTTGTAGGTGGTGTGTGTGCTTTGCTTTGCTTTGGTTTTAAACAGGATGCAGTATTATGAATGAATGAGAAACGTAAAGCTTTTGATTCAGGCCTTGAGGAATTTCAACAAGGATATGCTTGAATCCACATTTTGTACATTGGTGATGCTCTAATAATGTAGTCCATGTTTATGAAATAGCACTCTTCTAAAATGAAGAGTTTTCTTTTCCTCCAGTTTATTGTTTGTCTAATCTTTATTTGCTGGTGGCTGTCCTGCGTCTTCGCTGTTGTGTGGGCTTTCTCTAGCTGCAGCGAGCAGGGGCCATTTCTTGTTGTGGCCACTTCTCTTGAGGAGTGTGGACTCCAGGGCTCTCCGCCTCAGCAGTTGTGTCGCACTGGTCTAGTTGCCCTGTGGCACGCGTGGATCCTCCCAGACCAGGGATCGAACCTGTGTGTCTAGCTTTGGCAGGTGGATCCTTACCCACTGCGCCACCAGGGAAGCCCTACTTTTTTTTATAATATTTTATTTTACTTACTAAATAATCGACTTGGTGGATTTTTATTTCTCACTGTACTGTATTGATTACAGTCATTATTATTTTTGGTGCTCAGTTTGTTACAGATTTGTTAGTGTAAGTTCCCTTAAGATGTTTTCTTTGTCCTTTTGACATGATCTCATTGGTCTTCCGTATTTTCTCATACAACAAGATGTCACAGGCTCACTCGTTTTCTTTCTTCTTTTCTTCTTTGTTGTTGTTTTTTTGTTTTTTGTTATTCGGCCACATCACACAGCCTGTGGGATCTTGGTTCCTGAACTGGGGGTTGAGCCCATTCCTGCAGCAGCGGGAGCGCGGAGCCTTGATCCTAACTGGGCCGCCAGGGGAGTCTCACAGATTCACGTTCTTAAAGCAGTGAAAACCTTCCGTCCCACAGTGATTTGAGATAGAACTGTATATTTAAATAATCAGTTGCATTCTAAGAGTGATTACGGTAAAATTTTTTAATACTCTTTAGTTGTTAGGATTGATAATTTACAGGAAAGTAAAAGTAATGTATTATAATTGTTAGAGGAAAAATATTGAATATATAGAACAAAGAAGAATACTGAAACAATGGTGAATAAGTTATGCATGTGTTGTTTTTTTTCTAGAATATAAGTATATGCTTAGACACATTTGATGTATCTCTCTTTTTTTTTTTTTGATGTATTTCTTACACTTTGTACGAGTGGAGAGAACAGGTACCACCCAGCGTCAGCAGTTACCACCTCACGGCTGTGCTCTTCTGACTCCACGCCTACCTCTTCCCCCCACTTTTTGCTTAGAAAATCCGAGACAGCTATAGCTTTCAAAACATTTAACCTTTTCTCACCTGTTCGCTTTGTTCTCTTGACAGGAAGGTGCTCTGACAGCCTTTCGCAAGACATATGACAAAACTGTGGCGCTGGGTCACCGACTGGATATTGTGTTCTATCTCCTTAGAATCGGTTTATTTTACATGGATAATGACCTCATCACTCGAAATACAGAAAAGGCCAAAACGTACGTTTTAGTGGTGGGGATATATTCCCTCTAAATTGCGATGCTATGATAAGAAATCGATAGAAGAAATCTGTTTCTTTTGTTTCCAACTAGTACACTTGGTCAAATAATTAATGTACTTATTTAGGAAACTATTCTCTTTATATATTAGTTTTTGGTTTAAGTTGTGACAAGTTTTTCTCTCTTTAATAATAATACAAAGCTTGCAAAAAGCACTGTTTATTTCCAGAGTATGACTTTTGTTTTAATTTTATAGCTTGATAGAGGAAGGAGGAGATTGGGACCGGAGGAACCGCCTAAAAGTATATCAAGGTCTTTATTGTGTAGCTATTCGTGATTTCAAACAGGCAGCTGAACTCTTCCTTGACACAGTTTCAACATTTACATCCTACGAACTCATGGATTATAAAACCTTTGTGACTTACACCGTCTATGTCAGCATGATTGCCTTGGAAAGACCGGACCTCAGGGAAAAGGTAATGACGGAATCTTTTGTGCTCAGGTTTAGAGAATATAGCATGCTTTTCCAAAATAAACAAAGCATACTCACTAAAGCGTGCGCTTGTCTTTTGGAACGACCCCTAGGTGGTTAAAGGGGCAGAGATCCTGGAGGTGCTGCACGGCCTGCCGGCCGCCCGCCAGTACCTGTTCTCACTCTACGAATGCCGCTATTCTGTTTTCTTCCAGTCGCTAGGTAAGGACAGCATTGCTTGTTCGGGCTGTCTTCATCATTCCTCACTCTGTCTGCGGATAGCCTTAGACGATTTTCCACATACACGAAAAATACAGTGTGCAGAGACAGCTGTTGTTCTGGGGTCAGCGTGGCTAATCTTTTGCTCATTCTTGTTAATAGACTTTGATCGAATATGTTTTTGTGTGGTCCACAAGGTAAGATTGATGTTTACATTTTTTTAAGGCTTTTTTAACAAAACAGAACACAGAAAAATACATGACAGTTCTGTGGCCTCACCAGCTAGAAAGATCAGCTGTCTGGTTCTCTGCCGAGGAAGTATGCCTGACCCCTGAGCAGGAGTGAGCAAATGGTTCTAAGCATTGAGTGTTTTGGGGACAGATGTATGGAAATTTGACTCTCCTTTCAATTGAGTTGGCTGTGCATTAGCTGAGTCTTTGTGCTGATTTGCAAATCATTTTCAAGGGATGTTGGTTGAGAAGATCTGTTGAATGTGCTTGTGGTTTTCAACCCAGGGTTCCTTCCCAGATTTTCCTAAAACTTAAAACAACTTGGCATTGATAATTCTCTTGTCTGCTTCAATTTTCAGAAGGTATTTTGTTAATAGAAATAGGCAGCATTTACAAAACTTGGGAAAGGTGGACTCCAAATGACAATCTTTTCAGAGTGGGTGTTGGCCCAGTGCTTATGGCGTGCTTTCTCCATGCCTAGAAAGTTCAGCTGCCTTGTGGGAATTCACGTGTGTGCGCTCAGTCATATCTGACTCTCTACAACTCCATGGACTGTAGCCTGCCAGGGTCTTTCTGTCCATGGGATTTTTCAGGCAAGAATTCTGGAGTAGGTTGCAGTTTCATCCTCCACAGGATCTTCCCAACCCAGGGATCGAACCTGTGTCTCCTGCACTGGCAGGTGGATTCTTCACCACTGAGCCACCTGGGAAGCCCCATGGGGCTTCATACTGCCTTTTGTGCGGTGTGGGAACAGGGCTCCTCAGATGTGGAAGGACCTGCGTGGTCCTGTCTTCTCGTGTTTGCCCACACAGTTGAAGTGTGGAATTGCCCTTCTCCCTTTTTTATGGCTATGGATATCATGGTCCATATTCTGCCCAAATGTGGAGCTTTCCCCTTATTCCTTCAGCCAAAGAGGTTTTTAATAAACCCTGTCTCTGCATTCCCGGTGCTCTTATTTTATGCCCCCTCTATTGACAAGGTGCGTAACCACACCACTGGTTACAGGACATCTTCATCACCCAAAAGATGATCCGTACCCACTGGCGGTCACCTCCATTCCTGTTCGCAGCCCCTTGTCTTTCTGTCTCCATGGATTTGCTTATTTCGGACATGGCGCGTAAGTGGATTTACACAGAGCCTTTGTGCTCAGCTCCTTCTGCCAGCATGATGCTTTTACTGTCGTATGTGCTGTAGCACGTAGCAGAGCTTCCTCAGTTCACAGCTGCGTGACACACCACTGCATGGAGACAGGATGTATCCATTTTTCAGGTGATGGATGTTATTATAGACAGTGTTGTAATGAATGTTTATATACAAGTTTTTGTATGGACACAGTGTATACTTTCTCCTGGGTGTATACCTAGTAATGGAATGGCTGGGTCATATGGTAACTATTTGAGAAACTGTTTGAGAGACTGCCAAACTGTTCTCTAGAGCAGCTACACCATTTTACATTACCACCAGCAGTGCGTCAGTCCCAGTCCTGTCCCCCCAGCCCCCACCGTGATACATGTTAATTGTGTATTTTTTTGATTATAGGCATCTTAGTGGGTGCAGTGATATATAATGGTTTTGAATATCTCCATGTGCTTATTGGACATATGCCTTGTTTTGAAAACAAATTATTCTGGGATGCTTTATTACAATTTTTCTCTACTGCTACCCAGAGTTATTAGGGGCAGACCTTATTTTTTTTTCTTTGTAATGATCTTGACGCAAGCACAGTGCCTGTGTGTCACTGAGTGCTTCATGGAAGTGTCTGTAATTTGAGACAAATGGGATATGTACCAAATTTACTCATTGCCCAGATATTTAAAAATTAAAAAAAAACTTTGTTGGAATGTAGTTGATTTACAGTGGCGGTAGTGTCAGCGGCAGAGCAGAGTGATTCAGTTACACGCACGTGTACATTCCTTCTTTCTCTCTCTGCTCACATAGGTTATCACAGGATATTGAGTAGCGCTCCCTGTGCCACACAGCAGGTCCTTGTAGGTTGTTTACTGTCTGACAATAGTGTGTGTGTGTGTTCTTCCCAAGCCTCTAATTTATCCGACCCCCCTTGCCTTTGGTAGCCAGAAGTGTCAGTGCTAAGTCTCTTGAGTCTGATTTTGTTTTGTAAATGAGTTCATTTTTATCAGTCTGTAGATTAGACCAGTCAGTGACCTCATAGGCTTTTTGTCGTTCTTTGTCTGACTTGCTTCGCTTACTGTGATCATCACCAGGGCTATGCTGCTGCTGGAAATGACAGTAACTCATCCTTTTCTACGGCTGAGTCATACTTCATTGTACATGTATGAAACGCTCTCTTGATCCATCCGTCTTCCCTGGAGCTTTTGGGTGCATCCTGTTCAGTTCAGTTTAGTCGCTCAGTTGTGTCTGACTCTTTGCGACCCCATGAATCACAGCACGCCAGGCCTCCCTGTCCATCACCAACTCCCGGAGTTCACCCAAACTCATGTCCATCGAGTCGGTGATGCCATCCAGCCATCTCATCCTCTGTCGTCCCCTTTTCGTCCTGCCCCCAATCCCTCCCAGCATCAGGGTCTTTTCCAATGAGTCAACTCTTCACATGAGGTGGCCAAAGTACTGGAGTTTCAGCTTTAGCATCAGTCCTTCCGAAGAAATCCCAGGGCTGATCTCCGTTAGGATGGACTGGTTGCTAATGTAAATGGTGCTGCGGTGGATGCTGTCTTTCTGAAGTGAGGCTTTTCTCCACCTCACGGCCCAGGAGAACAGGTCATGAGGCAGCCCTATGTTTAGTTTCTTTAAGGAACTCCATTGTGTGCCTTCTGGTGACTGTTAGCAATTTACATTGTCCCCCCAAAGCATAGGCAGGTTCCCTGTTCTCCATGCACTCTCCCACATTTACTGTTTGTAGTCCTTTTTTTTTTTTAAGCTTTTTACTTTATTTTGGAGTTGAACTGATGACTAAGATGTGATTGTTTCAGGCTCACAGCAGAGCAACTCTGCCATCTGAACACACGTATGCTCTTTTTGATGATGACCAGTCAGACTGGTGCTAATTATCTCTTGAATAATAAGCAATATGGAGCATATTTTCATGTGCTTTCAGAAAAGGGTGGGGGGGAAAGGCAACGTACCTTAAACTGATCCCTTAAGATTGACTTGTTGGAGGTCCAGCATGCTTTGAGTTGGTTTTTGATTACCTGCCCTAGGACATTGCTTAAAGGGCAGATGTCCTTTTCAGCCCAGCAGGCCTTGTGAATTTGAAGAGTTGCCAGTATGCACTGGGCTTGCCAGGTGGCTCAGCTGGTAAAGAATCAGCCTGCAATGTGGGAGCCCTGAGTTTGACCCCTGGTTTGGGAAGATCCCCTGGAGAAGGGAACATCTACCCACTCCAGTATTCTGGCCTGGAGAATTCCATGGACTGTATAGTCCATGGGGTCGCAGAGAGTCAGACACCTGAGCGGCTTTCCTTCTCGCTTGTTTTCAGATTGTTGTTGTGGAAATGTCCACATGGTGGCAGCACTTCTTCACACCCCTCTCGTGTTCCTTGGGCAATCAGAGCCCTAGAGAAAGTCGTGTTCCAGGTTTTTGATAAGAGTGCAATGGACCACAGTTCTGGTCTCATGACTTCCCCCTTATCCTGCACCCCCCTACCCCCGTCAAGAGAAATCTCAAGCTTCCCCAACCTGCCCTGCTGGGGGTGCTGTGGCGCTTAGGTGGGGTAACTCAGGAAGCAGGCTGGCAGTGGGAGCCCACCCCAGGAGACTCAGAGGCCAGGTGACATGGAGAGCTCTTTCAGGCCAGAGGCTCCACCGTTCTGGGGTGCACTAGGCTTGGTTGAGCTCTAGGAGGGCCCACCTGGATCTGGAAATTGGGGTCCCATCCACAGGGGACCCGGCACTCAGGGTCCAGAGGGGGCTCGTTTGCTGGTACATCCTCCCCAGCTCCCTCAGCCCCACCTCAGTCCAGCCTTGGGTCCCAAGGCTGCTCAGGCTTCAAGGGTGTGACTGCAGCCCAGGTCCCCAGGCCTGAGGGGAATACTGTTGATATTTCTGTTGTTTTCTTTTCAAATTTTATTTTTATTGTATACTGGAGTAGAGATAACTTACACAGTGGTGTTTGTTTTTGGTGTTAAGCAACCTCATTCAGTTACAGAGATAGATTCATGTATTCCTCTTCAGATTCCTTTCCTATCTAGGTTATTACAGAGTGTTGAGTAGAGTTCCCTCTGTTATTTATTAGGTCCTTGTGAATTACCTATTTTACATACTGTTGTTCAGTTGCTAAATCGTGTGCTGCTCTTTGCCACCCCATGGACTGTACCACACCACACTTCCCTGCCCTTCACCATCTCCTGGAGTTTACTCAAACTCCTGTCCACTGAGTTGGTGATTCCATCCAACCATGTCCTCCTTTGTCGCCCCCTTCTCCTGTCTGCAGTCTTTCCCAGTGTCAGGGTCTTTTCCAATGAGTCAGCTCTTCACATCAGGCAGCCAAAGTATTGGAGCTTCAGTATTAGTTCTTCCAATGAATATTCAGAGTTGGTTTCCTTTAGGATTGACTGGTTTAATCTCCTTGCTGTCCAAAGGACTCTCAAGAGTCTTCTCCAACACCACAGTTCTAAAGCATCAATTCTTTGGCGCTCAGCCTGCTTTATGGTTCCAACTTTCACATCCACAGCTTTGATCATACACACCTTTGCTGGCAAAGTGATGTCTGTGATTTTTAATATGCTGTTTAGGTTTGTCATAGCTTTCCTTCCAAGGAGCAAGCATCTTTTAATTTCATAGCTGCAGTCACCATCCACAGTGATGTTGGAGCCCAAGAAAATAAAGTCTGTCACTGTTTCCACTTTTCCCCCTTTTATTTGACATGAAGTGATGGAACCCAGTGTCATCATTGTAGTTTTTTTTTAATGTTGAATTTTAAGCCATCTTTGTCACTCTGCTCTTTCACCCTTATCAGGAGGCTTTTTACTTCCTCTTTACTTTCTGCCATTAGAGTGGTATCATCTGCATATCTGAAGTCGTTTATATTTCTCCTGGAAATCTTGATCCCGCTGGTGATGCATCCAGCCCAGCATTTCGCATGATATACTCTGCATATAAGTTAAATAAACAGGTGACAGTATACAGCTTTGTCATACTCATTTCCCAATTTTGAACAAGTCAGTCATTTCATGTAAGGTTCTAACTGGTTGTTCTTGATTTGCATACAGGTTTCTCAGGAGACAGCTAAGGTGGTCTGCTTTTCCCATCTCTTTAAGAATGTTCCCCAGTTTGTCGTGATCCACACAGTCAAAGACTTTAGCATAGTCAATGAAGCAGAAGTAGAGGTTCTTCTGGAATTCCCTTACTTTCTCTATGATCCAGCTAATGTTGGCAATTTGATTTCTGGTTCCTCTGCCTTTTCTAAACTCAGCTTGTGCATCTGAAAGTTCTCAGTTCACATATTGCTGAAGCCTGCTTTGAAGGATTTTGAGCATAACCTTACTAGCATGTGAAATGAGCACAGTTGTGCAGTAGTTTGAGCATTCTTTGGCATTGCCTTTCTTTGGGATTGGAATGAAAACTGACCTTTTCCAGTCCTGTGGCCACTGTTAAGTTTTCTAAATTTGCTGGCACATTGAGTGCAACACTTTCACAGCATCATCTTTTAGGATTTGAAATAGCTCAGTTGGAATTCCATCACCTCCGCTAGCTTTGTTCACAGAGATGGTTCCTAAAGCCCCACTTGACTTCACAGCCTAGGACGTCTGGTTCTAGGTGAGTGATCTCCTAGAGATCACTGGTTATCTGGCTCATTAAGATCTTTTTTTATAGTTCTTCAGTAAATTCTTGCTGCCTCTTCTTAATGTCTTCTGCTTATGTTAGGTTATACTGTTTCTGTCTTTGATTGTGCCCGTCTTTGCATGAAAGCTTCCCTTGGTTATCTGTTAACCGGTTTTCAGGTTGTTGTTACAGGAAACGTCCACCAGGGGGCAGCAGTCCTTCATTCCCCCCCCGCCCCCCCCCCCCCCCCCCCAGTTTCTTGGGCAGTTGGACCCCTAGAGAAAGCTGTGTTCCGGGGTTGTAGATTAGAGTGGAATGTGCCAGGGCTCGGGTCTTTTGACTTCTTTCCCCTTCTCCTGCACTCCCCAAAGTCCCAAGACCTCCCTGAACTGTGCTCCTGAGGGTGCTGTAGTACTTGGGTAGGGCAGCTCCAAGGGGGGAAGCTGCCAGTGGGAGCCTCAGTGCTGGGAGGCTTGGAGACCAGGTGACATGTCCGAGCTCTTCCTGCCCAGCAGCTCGACCGTGATCTGGGTGTTCTAGGCTTGACTGAGCTCTCGGAGGGCCCCCCCCAGATCTGGAGATGGGGGTCCCATTCACAGGGGACCAGGCACTGAGGGGCCAGGGGAGGGGGACTCCTCTGCAGGCACATCTCCCCCGTTCCCTCAGCTCCAGCCCCGTGCTGCCTTGGCAATAGGCTGCTCAGGCTCCAGGAAGGTGACCGCGCCCCAGGTCACCCAGGCCTGAAGGTAATCCTGTTGACGTCTCTTTTAACTTTAAATGTTTATTGTGTGCTGGAGTAGAGTTGATTTACCCAGTGGTGTTTTTGGTATTAAGCAAACTGATTACATGATACATATATGTATACTACTTCAGATTCTTCTCCTGTCTAGTTATTAGAGTGTTATCTGTGTTACACAGTAGGTCCTTGTCAGTCTTGTTTGTAAAATACATGTAATATATTACTGTGTGTGTGTGTAAACTCCAACCTCCTAATGTATGCCTCCCCTCCCCTAACCCACCTTTCCCCTTTGGTAACCAGAAGTTTGTCCTGGTTATCACAGTCTGTGAGTCTTTGTGTTTTGTAAATGAGGTCCTTTGTATGGGCTTTCATATTCTACCCATAAGTGGTGTCATAGGCTTTTTGTCCTCTGAGTTCTTTCACTTAGTGTGATCATCTCCAGGTCCACCCACGTTGCTGGTGAAGGCATTCGTTCATTCTTTTTCGTGGCTGAAGTAACGTTCCATATGTGTATGTGCTCATATCTGTCTGTTCCTCTGCTGACAGAGAGCTTGCTTCCCTGTCCTGCCTGTTGTAAAGTGCTTCGGTGAGCATTCGGGTGCATATATCTTTTCCAATTATGGCTTTCTCCAAATATATATATGCCCAGGAGGGGAACTGCTGGATCATATGGTAGTTCTGTGTTTACTTTTCCAGTGAACCCCATACTCTGCTCCATAGTGGCTGTTACTAGCTTACCTTCCCACCGACAGTGTAAAAATGCTCCCTTTCCTCCACACCCTCTTCAGCATTTATTGTAGACATTTTGATGATGGCCGTTCAGATCAAGTGAGGTGATGCCTTACTGTAGTTCTGATTGCATTTCTCTGATAATTACTGATGCTTCTTGTGCCTCTTGGCCATGTGTCTTTCTTCCCCTGAGAAATGTCTATTTAGATCTTCTGCCCCCATTTTTTCTTTTTTGGCTGCTAGGCATGTGGGATCTTCTCTGACCAGGCTCAAAGGCTTGCCCCTACATTGAGAGCACAGTCGTAACCACGGACCACCCAGGGAAATCCTGCCCCTTTTGTGGTTGGGTAGTTTGGTTTCTGACAGAAAGCTGCAAGAGCTGTTTGTGTGCTGTGCAGATTAACTCCTTGTAGGTGCTTTGTTTGCAAATGTCTCCCATTCTACGGCTTGTCTTTTCATTCTGTGGTTTCTTGAGGTGAAGGAGCTTTTCATTAACTCCTGTTTATTTTTTACTCTAGGGGGTCATCAAAAAAGACATTGCTGTGATTTATGTCAGAGAGTGTTCTGTGTTTTCCTACATTTAGGTCTTTGATCCATTTTAAGTTTATTTTTGTGTATGGTGTTAGGGAATGTTCCAGTTTCATCCTGTCACATGGAGCTGTCCAGCACCACTTAGTGAAGAGACGGTCTTTTCTCCATTGTATATTCTTGCCTCCTTTGTCATAGATTAATTGGTCATAGGTGTCTGTTTATTTCTGGACTTGCTTTTGTGGTCCGTTGATCTGTCTTTCTGTGTCAGTACCATGCTGACTACTAGCCTTGTAGTACAGCTAGTGTGTCTTTTGCACTGAAGTCCGTGTTCTTGCCATTTCTTCGCAGTGGTTGTATTTTCCTGCTGAGTAGCATTTTGATGCGTGTGTGTCACAGTCTGCTGACCTACTCAACCTGCAGGTGGGGGTGCAGGGAGAGCAGCCCTTGGGCACCCCTGGGACAGCAGGGGCCAGGCTTGGGACCGCCCTTCGTTTCCCAGGCATTTTAAATGCAAAGGACAGAGATGAATCTTTTGACAACAGTTATCATTTGTATCATTTACCGTCTGCTCCTGTGTAGTGAACTATGTAGCATTTATTTGGCTTTCTAATAAGCTTTTTTGCTTTGATAAGTATTCAGACTGTGTACTTTGAAATATTTTATTTGAAAGAGGAAGTAAGATCCTTTTCTAGGTAAAACCTAGTTTTCAGAAGTTTACAAATAAACCGATCTGAGAAGGTCTTAATGTCCAAATTCGTATTACAGATTACACAGAATTGTTCCAGAATCATTTTAAGATCGTTATATATCCTCCTAGAACTTTTATTCATTACGTACTTTGAAAATTGGAAAGTAACAGTCACCTCAAAACCCCGAGGTTTTCTGTATACGTGCAAAATTTTCAAATGTATCACATAAAGAGGCGCTCTATCCTTGGCTTGCCTGGGCTCTTTCTCTTGAGGCAGCTGCTGAGCTCAGGTTCCAAGGGTATCTGTGTCCAGAGACACAGGCATGAAGCACTGTTAAATATACGCAGGTGTATTTTACATGCAGGTTTCTAAGTAGCTTTTCAGGATTTTTAAGTAGCTTTTCTCCTAAAATATAATGAGTATTTATACATGTCTCCATACAAATAGCTGAGCATTGGGTCGGTAAGTATTTTTAAGTGGCTCTTATACGTTGAGGAACTAAAAAGTCTCTTGATGAAAGTGAAAGAGGAGAGTGAAAAAGTTGGCTTAAAGCTCAACATTCAGAAAACGAAGATCATAGCATCTGGTCCCATCATTTCACGGGAAATAGATGGGGAAACAGTGGAAACAGTGTCAGACTTTATCTTTTTGGGCTCCAACATCACTGCAGATGGTGACTGCAGCCATGAAATTAAGAGACGCTTACTCCTTGGAAGGAAAGTTATGACCAACCTAGATAGCATATTGAAAAGCAGACACATTACTTTGCCAACAAAGGTCTGTTTAGTCAAGGCTATGGTTTTTCCAGTGGTCACGTATGGATATGAGAGTTGGACTGTGAAGAAAGCTGAGCACCAAAGAATTGATGCTTTTGAACTGTGGTGTTGGAGAAGATTCTTGAGAGTCCCTTGGACTGCAAGGAGATCCAACTAGTCCATTTTGAAGGAGATCAGCCCTGGGTGTTCTTTGGAAGGACTGATGGTAAAGCTGAAACTCCAGTACTTTGGCCACCTCATATGAAGAGTTGACTCATTGGAAAAGACTCTGATGCTGGGAGGGATTGGGGGCAGGAGGAGAAGGGGACGACCGAGGATGAGATGGCTGGATGGCATTACTGACTCGATGGATGTGAATTTGAGTGAACTCCGGGAGTTGGTGATGGACAGGGAGGCCTGGCGTGCTGCAATTCATGGGGTCGCTGAGTCAGACACGACTGAGTGACTGAACTGAACATGCATTGGAGAAGTCAATGGCAACCCACTCCAGTGTTCTTGCCTGGAGAATCCCAGGGATGGGGGAGCCTGGTGGGCTGCCGTCACTGGTGTCACAGAGTCAGACACGACTGAAGTGACTTAGCTGCAGCATGCGTTGGACACTGTATACGTAGTGGCAGATCTAATAGGTGGACCTCCTCAGAACTGCCAGTTAACCTTTTTGCAGCACCTTAGTATGTCCGTGTATTGAATTCTGTATTTTCTCCACTGTGCCTTATCCTTTGTTAGGCCTTTCAGTGGCTAACTGGCCTAGGCACGGTCATTGCCCTTATCTCTACCTGTATTCTGTTACCAAGTACACATGCATGGCAGGGATTTCCAAATGTGAGTCTCCAGCCCCAAGCCTGCCAGCGAGCACCAGACCCAAGCCTTGGGATCTTCAATCTGGATATCTAATAAGAGAGCCCATCTCCACCTTGCCAAAGTGTAACGTTTGAATGCCTCCCCACCCCACGCAAAAACTCAAAAAAGGAGAAATTCTACAAGGATTTTTATCTGTTCTAGCCAGAAATAAGTATACGCTTGACTCTTCCATGCTCACCTTCCCTGTCTGCATAGCCGTCCCCTGCTGCCCCCTGAACCCACCTCCTCTCTGCCCAGGCTCTGCCGCTGCATCTGTGTGGCTCTGAGTCTTTGGTCGCTATTCACGTCACTAGTCAAGTTTTGTTTTCTTCACGGAGCTTGTTATTATTTTAGGAGCCTACCTGGTTTATTCATTTATCCCTTCTTCCCTTTGGAAATTGAGTTGCTGTGGCAGCAGAGATCTTATCTTGTGGTTTCCCACCACATCCTCATTACTTAGAATGGTGATAGGTACTATTATTCAGGAAAATGATTGTACTTCTGTGGATTGCTCATTAATATTCTATGTACACTTTATAGATCAAGGCTATTAATTTTTATCATGTTATAAATCCACCTTCTAGTTTATCAGTTTATCCAAAGGGAGGTTGTTATAATTTGTCATCTGATTCATTGCAGCTATTGTGGAACAGGAAATGAAAAAGGACTGGCTTTTTGCACCTCATTATCGCTACTATGTAAGAGAAATGCGAATTCATGCGTACAGCCAGCTGCTGGAATCGTACAGGTCATTAACCCTGGGCTATATGGCAGAAGCTTTTGGCGTTGGTGTGGAGTTCATTGATCAGTAAGTTTGAACAACATCGTGTTAATTTATTCTTTACAGTTATACCTTTGAATGTGTAAACTGGTGTACTTTCTCCACTTACACATTTTCTCATTGTGCATTTCTGCTTTGGGGCTGTGGTAGCAAAGTGGTCTCTGTTACACCTTTGAGATCCACTCTGTTACAACAGTAGTGACTCAGCTCACTGTCTTGCATTTCATGTTAGGGCCTATCTTTTGTGAGAATGTCTTCAATTTTTTGGTTGCTAAAAATCGAAGACTTTGAGCCTTTGATTCAAAGGTTCATCACATAGGTACTAAGCCCCTACTGTATGGTTGGCATTATTCCAGGTCTGTCTTCATGGAGTTTCATTCTAGTTTTGGGGAGAGTTGGCAAGTATGCACAAAAATGTGTCATTTCAGACAGAAGTGAGTCTACAGCGATAATCAGATGGTGCAGAGAGATGCACAGCTGCAGCCTAGCGGGAGGCGGGCGGGTATAGGTGTGCGGGGCCTGGGGGCGGGGGCACTGGAGGATGTGCAGCCTGCGGGTAACAGGGTGTGTCGTCACACACCAAGGGGACGGGGGCGAAGTAGATATTCAGAGGGGTGCTGGCCACGTGGCATCTCGCTAGAAGTGGTCCCCCAAGCTTCAGCTGTTAGTGTTGAGGATTAGTCTGCAGTGGCTCATGGTGCTTATATAGTAGTTTCTAATCGTTCTAAGGCATTTCATTTTTAAAAGACCATACTCTGTTTAGCCATTTTGTTTCTTCTAATGTTTTATTACGAAAAATTTCAAACATGGAGAAATTGTAAAGATTTATACATCAAATTCTATATATTCTTGATTCTATCATTATTAACAGTGTATTTGCTTTACCTTATTTTTAACGACTTCAGAGAAACTTACAGACATCAGTACGTTTCATCCTCAGTCAGCTTAGCATGCACATGAATATTTATCGGTTGGTTTAGAGTAATATTTACAATCAGTAAAACACACAAAGTATAACCAAATTATGGAGCCAGAAATTTCCTCATTCTCTTCCTTTGAAAGACAAAGGGCAGTGAGACTAGTTTATTATCCATACCAAAGTAAAAGGCTGGACTCTCCAGGGAGGTTTGGTTTTCTTGGTGAAATTGAAAGTCTGGTGGTGGGGGCACTGAGTTGTTCCTCGTGGGGTCGTACTGGAGGCGCTCACTGTGGTGAGCAGCGCATGAAGAGAGTTCTTTCTCTGCTGTTTCTTAACAGTGTTGTGGTGAGAAGGCCATTGGTTGCTCCTTGGGAGCAGGGTGAGGCTCAGCTCAATCTGGAGTATTGTTAGACACGCGGCAGTATGCTGGAGCCCATTACAGTGGTATTTGAATTATTTAGTTTTTCCCTTCATGTTCTCAGCCCAGCTTTGGAGGCAGAGGTTTCAAGCACAGACTGAACTGTGTTGTTACCTAGAAACTCCTTGTTAAATTTGTCTCTTACCTGATAAAATGAGTTTAGGCGAAATCTTTCTGTAAGTTTAAAGAACACTTGTACTTCGTTTTTCCATTTCCTTAGACTCAGTAAGATACTGGCGGAGAAAAGGACCAAGCCATTATTTGAATAGACACAACTGTTACTGACATGTGTACGGTTAGAAGCCATACCCGTGGGCTGTATTGCATAATTTTGTTGGTAGGTGTTTCGTCTGGAACTTAGGATGCAACTCTGGTTTTTAGGTTCTCTTTACACAGCAAATATTCGGCTCATTCTTACTGGACACCTGTATATGAGGCAGTATCTGGGTGGCATGGAGATGAGTCGTCTTGGGGTATGTTTGATTAGCACAGAGGGAGACAACAAAAACGTAGCTTGGATCTAGGGAATGGAACTTAGGCCCCCATGTAGGGCAGGAAATACTTAATTTTATCGTTTCAGGAAGGAGGCTGTGCTGAGATAGCTCTTGGGGGCCGTGAGAGTGGATGTCATTGCATGTTTAAGATTTTTACAGGAAGGAAGGGTGAAAGAGGACACTTAGGCGGATTGGAGAGTGCACCAGCCTGGCTTACTGGAGGGAGAGTGTGGTGGCGCGCACCGGCAGAGCCTCAGCGATGAGCAGGCACAGCTAACCTCGGTGCATCTGAAGCCGCCTCCAAGAGTCTAGGGAGGAAACAAAGGGCAGGCTGGGCGGGGGAAGCAGCAGTTGCCCTCCGTCTTACCTCAGCAGCGGGCACACCGAGTCAAGTCTGCCTTCACGCTCAGGGCAGTGCTCGCTGCCTCTCGAGTTGCCCCAGCTCGCCTGCGGATCTTAGTAGGCCTCAGAACAATAGGTGCAGGTGGGTTTCAGCTGCAGTCTGGAGACGCAACTGTGTGAGTACCTGGAAAGTGAACGCAGGTGAGTTTAGAACCAGTGAGCTTTTAAGAAAATGTTTACAGTTTACCTAAAGCCACTCAGTAACGTGATTCAAAAACTAACAGTTGAAAGAATGGCTGTTGTAGTGACTGACTCAAATGTATTTTTAATGAGTATAGGAATAGAGCACGCTCTGTAAACAGAGTTCTTACTAATTTAAGATAACTAAGTTATCTTTTTTTCCTTGCCTGGTTTCTGGGATTTGTGAGCGTTAAGCTGCCTTCACATCATTCTCAGCCACGTTTCTCCAGCAACTTGAAATGGCACTTTGGGTGTTTATGTGCTAGGAGCAAGATGGTGTAGTATCGGGGGGAGTCATCTGTCACAATTTTTCTTAATTAGGAGGACTCCTTATATTAATCTCTAAATTCAACCTAGTTCTATTACAAATAGATATTTTAAAGGAGTCAACTTTCCACATATTCTCTCCGGTATTACTGAAAAGTTGTCTTCATGCAGCTCTCGTAGATATCTAAGGATTTCATTTTCCCCCACGTCACAAGGCGGAGAGTCTCCACTCAGGCTGCTGTGAGGGGTGTGTTCAGTAACTAACAATTCTCTATCATGCTAAACACTTTTTCCCTTCTTCTCTCTCAATTAGGGAACTCTCCAGGTTTATTGCTGCTGGGAGGCTACACTGCAAAATAGATAAAGTGAATGAAATAGTGGAAACCAACAGGTACTCTTAAGTTTCTGTATCATTTGTAATACTTATCATAACAAAGGACATTCTTTAAAAAGCGTGCCTCCTTTTTAAAGTAGGTCAGCTACTGTTAGGGAGTAATGTGACTGCTAACTAATTCATGTTTTCCCTGAATTTATTTATAGACCTGATAGCAAGAACTGGCAGTACCAAGAAACTATCAAGAAAGGAGATCTGCTATTAAACAGAGTTCAGAAACTTTCTAGAGTAATTAATATGTAAAACCAAATACACAAAGGGTTTTCTTTAGAGATCATTATTGGGAATTTTTATAGCTTACTTTACTTTGTGCCCAGTTGAACTGTGTAAAAAATAAATACTGCATTGTTTCTTTCAACTTCCTTTTTTCTTATACATACACAGCGTTAAGGACGAGGTCCAGTAATGTCGCGTTTACGTCATTTGAATCTCTGGTTTATGGTATAAGACTTACCGAGACTGCTTGAGTTCTAATCCTGACTCTTCAGTAAAACAAAAGTAAGCGATGACACTAAAACATACAGGCATAGGGAACCTTCCCCGTTAAAACTGAGTGAATCAGATAGGGTTAAGTGCTATGGACAAGAAACCTAAAACCCGGTAAGGGTGGCAGTGAAATGAGTAGGCGTGAAGCGCTCTCTGCTATCAGGTGTCATGGAAGCCTCTCCAGCGAGGTGACTTAAATAAAAAGGAAGGAGAGACCATCTACACCACTGCCGAGGAGAAGAGAGGCACTGGAGGCTTTCAGGAGAGGAATGGCCAGACGGCCTTGCTGCGCAGGTGTCAGCATGGCCCGGAGCTGGCTCTGTGGAATACCTGTGGAGAAGCTGGATTTGCTCACCGAGAGCATCCAGGCTTGCTGAAGGGTCATCTTGATGAGAGCAGTTTTGCTAGAGCAAGAGAATCGAAATGGCATTTTACTGTAAGATCAGGCGGGAGAAGCACTGCCTTAGAAGTCTCAACAGGGAGGAGTGGCCGCTGAGGGAGCTGGGTGAGAGGCCATTAGAAACCTTACCAAGTTTGATCACTAATTTCTTAAAGAAACTGGAAATATAAGTACCCTTAACAAAATCCACAACCATAGGAATCAGTGCTGTCCGTTAAGGCCAACATAGGCATCAATCACTGTGTTCCTTCTGGAGGATTCTGTTTTCAGCCAGTTACCTCATTGCAGTTCATGCTAGAAGGGAAAAGTGCCATTAAAATGTCAGTTTCTTAAAATAATAACTTTCCCTCAGCTCTCCGCTGTAAAACCACCTAGACTGGACTGATCACGGAGCAAGCATTTCAGCTGAAATGTAGGCCGGATGTTTGCGTTTTTTAACCATTTTAGCCCTACCACCTAAAATTAGAGGAGAGGAAAAGACTCTGATGCTGGGAGGGATTGGATGGCATCACCGACTCGATGGGTGTGAGTCTGAGTGAACTCTGGGAGTTGGTGATGGACAGGGAGGCCTGGTGTGCTGCGATTCATGGGGTCGCAGAGAGTCGGACGCAACTGAGCGACTGAACGGAACAGGTAAGAGACACTAAATAAAAAAGGAAGAAATGCTATTCATTCCCAGTGCAAGATGGGGAAGCTGAAAACCAAGCCTGCAGATAAATGTCGAGGGAAGTTGCCTCATGATGCATAAGCAATACAATTCTGATGTGAGGGAGGTCCAGGCTTTCGAGGCTGTACAGTAAACGACAGATAGCCCTGCGGCTAGAAAACCAAACCCTGATCTCTGCTCTCTTCATGCTGGTAGCTGATGCTGAAAGAAAAGACTTCCTTCAGCCTGTTTCCACGGTGGTACACTGCAGTAGAAAATCAAGTTTATTATGACGTTCGTTTACATAAAAGCATTACAAACTGTAAACAGTATACTCAAACATGTACTTCTCAGTGCATCACCACCAGTGTTGTTGGTAGAAACCTGCTGACACATAGTTGCTGGGGCCACTTAAGTCACATTTATACTCCAAACTGATGATATCACTTATGTTTGCTATATACTAAGACTACATAGAATGATGATTTTGAGCCTTGCTTCTCTGATTTTTGACCAGTGAGAGTTATTTTAAATTTGACGGAAGGCTTAGAAACCCAAAGCAACTCATGATGCCAAAGGAGGCTTCCAGCTTGCAGACTGTCACCAACTCCCTCCCACCACCCAATAAATTTCTGGGAAAAAAAATGCATGGCTGCCATCTAAAAATAAAAAGACAGTTCAAAGTCACTTATCCAGCTTTGCTGTAATACAGGTCAGGCTAATGCTGGGCTGCCGTTCCTGCCCTGTTAGCTCCTACTACCTACCTGGCCCCGTGGCTGCTGGAAGTTTCCCATCCAGGTCCTACATCTATCTGTACTGTATACCTGGGGCTGATGGTAAGAAGATTCTGTTAATCTAGGAGAAGCCATTCAAAGAATTAAAGTCTTACATTTGAGGTTTTACTCTTGAAGGGTACACATCCCAAAACAAAAATAAGATTATCATCAAATGATAGTTTCCTTTGCTAAGGGATAGAACAGTTAATGTGTTTAGTCCCTTTTAAATAGTGGTAAGCTTTTTTCCTTTTGGTCAGTGTTTTTACTCAAACCTGGAAACTTCTCACTTTCATAATGTACTCTTCAAGTAGAAAGTGCATCACTGGGATGAACAATCGTATGAATATTTAACTTTCAAAATATTTATTGCAAAATGGAATCTTAAAAGGAAAGCAAATACACATCAAAACGACATGACACCAACCTGGACTTCTGAATATATCGTAGAGTTTGTGTTGGAGTATCAAATTCCAGTGACAATCAATCACTGAGTAGTCTTACCACACCACAGTAAACTTTAATCTTCCATATAATAGCATAGAAGATCTTGGCATCAGACTTTCTTAGAATAACACTGCGATGGAATAACTGAGAAAAATGTTTTGAGAAAGAAGAGCTGTAGGTGAAATTTTAATTTACTACTAGTCTTTTAGGAAAGGAAATACTGTCAAAAACTGTGTGTTATTAAGTTTCTGGTGGAACTATTTGCGTGGCGGAAAGAGAGATGCAGAGTAGAGCACACGCTTGGGAAAACGAGAGAGGAGGGGGCTGGAATGAACTGAGACGGTGGCACTAACGCACAGCGGGAAGCCGCAGTGGAACGGAGCTCGGAGGGAGGGGGTGTGTGTGCACTTACAGCTCTTCCACTGCTGTGCAGCAAAAACTAACACAACACTGTAAAGCAACATACTCCAATAATATTTTTAAAAAAAAGCAAAAACAACACAATTAAAATATGAGGACAAACCTTAACATTTCTCAAAAGGAAAAATGGAGGACAAAAAAGACTAAAAGACTGTTAGACTAATACAGACGAAAATACTGAGGTATCACCTCATGCCAATCAGAAGGGGTATCATTAAAAAATCTACAATCAGTCAAGTCAAAGAGGGTTTTCAGCGAATGTAACCTGGTAATAGAAGGGAAAAAAACAGTATGGAGATTCTTAAACTAAAAATAGGTCTACCACATAATCTGGCCTTCTCACTCCTGGTTTCTCTTGAGTCTCTCCAAGTTAACAAATGTAATTCCAGATGACACCTACATCCCAACATTCACTGCAGCAATATTATCACCAGCCACAGCTGCAAGCCCCCACAGAGTTCATGCTCAGAGATGTATGGATAAACGTGATAAACGTGTGTGTGTAGAACATATATATACACACACAAAAAAATACATACACACTGGAATAGGACCTGCCAATCAAAAAGCATGCAAAATGCCTTTTCCAATGACGTGAATGATCTTAAGTGACCATCTTGTGGTGATCTTAGTTAGGTACAGGAAGTCAGACAGAGAGGGACCAACACCTTACGAAAACTCCTATGTGCAGAATCTAAAAACTGGTACCAGTGAACACATTTACAAACCGAGTTTTCTAAATTACAAGGTTGGGGTTAACAAGCACAGTCCTATACACAGAATATGTGGGGTTCCCACGGATAGTCTCCTATGCATCCCCAGCATCGCACTTGAGGTATCTCTCTGGGGGGGGCAGGATAAGGGGAAAGATGATGAGACAAGCCCTGGCACACTGCACTCCTACAGGTGCAGAGCTCTTGGAGGATCCAGTTGCCAAAGACAAGAGCAGGGCCCGAGGTGATGCTGCCGCCTTGTGGACCCTTCCTGCAACAACAACACAACTGCAAGCACCTTCAAGTGTCCATTTTCAGATGGGTGGATAAACATGGTAAAACAAACATAATCACACATATAAATGCATATACACACTCAGGCATGAGCAAATATTCCCTGGAATAACAGAGAAATAAAAAAGCATGAAAACTGTCTTCCAGCAACAACAGATATACTGATGAATATCCTAAGGGAAGGAAGGCAGAGAGGACCAACAGCCTAGGAGAACTCTTTGGTGCCTAAACGTTGGTATCAATGAATACATTTCTCAACTGAGTTTTGTAAATTAGGAACTTGGGATTCACAGAGGGACGGTCATAAATATGTACAATAATCCACAAAGACCAAGCATAGCGCACAAGCAATTCTGCTCAGCAGCCTTTAACTACGATCAGGGCCAGGCAATTCCAAGAGGAAGACATATATGGAAGTGAATCACGTGGCTGTACACCCCAAACAACTGGACACTGGAAATGAACTGTATCCACCGCACAAGAAAGATTTAACTTTCAAAAGAAACCAAATGTGAAGAGTCTTCTTAGGCCTGGGGGCCTTGGACAACTCTCACACCCCAGGAACCTGAGCAGCCGTGGCACTCAAGGCCAGACTGAGCTGAACTGAAGAAACTTGGGAGGAGGCACCTTGGATCTAGAGGGCCTGGACCACAGGGAATGGGACCCCACTCACCAATGCAGGTGGGCTGTCCCACAGCTCAACCAAGCCTCACAGGCCCCCAAAAAAGGTGGACCCTCTAGGCTGAGAGCTCTGTGGCACCTGGTCTCCAGTCTCTGCGAGGTGGGTTCCCACCACAGCCTCCTACCTCCACATATTCCCACCCAGCTTCCACGGCATCCCCAGCATTGCCTTTGTTGCTGGCTTGGGATTTTTCTGGGTGGTGCAGATGACAGGGAAGATTAAGGAGAACCCGAGCCCTGGCACATGCCACTCATCTACAACCCAGGAAACACAACTTTTCTTTACGGCTCTCGATGCCAGGAAAACCTCAAATGGGCCTGAGAAAGTACTGCTGCCTTGTGGACACCGCTAGTAACAGCAGCTTAAAAATCAGTGCTTTGGAGCACTTCAGATTCACAAACCCTGTGAGGCAGCGACACCGCTCATGCAATGTGTAATCGGAGAGCATATCAAAACACAGGGGACATTCAAAAAGATAATCTCAAAGGTCACTTTAAAGCACATTAGTGTTTTCTTTTTCTTTTATTTGGAAAGCACAGGAAAAAGGCTCCAGATCACTAATTAATAACAACTGAACTTCAAAACCATAAAGAGGTACCTACCACCTTCCACCATTCACAAAACCACCACCGACAATAAATGCTGCAGAGGGTCTGGAGAAACCAGAACCCTCCCACATTTTCTTCGGGTAATGTCAAGTGGGAACAGCCGGGACACAAAACTGCAGGGAGCTTCCTTCAAAATCTAAATAGGAGCTACCACGGTATCTGGCCGTTTCAATGCTGGGACTCTGCAAGATCATCCAAAAAAGACAACTACACACCCCAGTGTTCACTGCACCAATATTTATCACAGGCCAAGACTGTATGCACACCTAGAGGTCATTTTCAGAGATGAGTGGTAAGTATGTGGGACACACACACACATCCATATACACATATGCACTGGCATAAAAAGCATGCAGTATGCAGCAAGTGAATGGACATGCTGATGCTCCTAAGTGAAGCATGTCAGAGAAGGAACAATTGCCTCAGAAAATTCCATTGGGTATGATCTAAAAATCTGATAACCAACGCACACATGTATCAACCAAGTTTTGTACATTAGAAGCTTGGGATTAACATACAGACCGTCATACACATACAATAAATAATCCACAAGGCCCTAGCATGCAGCAGAAGGAATTCTCAGCAGTCTCTACCTACCTACAGGGCAGAACAATTCCCAGAAGAGGACATAAATGTACCAGTGAATTAGGCGGCTGTATACCCAAAGCAAACATGACGCTGGGGAAGACTTGTATCCTCCATGCAAGAAAAATTAACCTTCAAATAAAACCAAATGTGAGCAGTATTCCCCTCAGTCCTGGGGTCACTGGTCTCTCACACCCCAGGAGCCTGAGAACCCTTGGGACCCAAGGTTGGACTGAACTGGAGCTGAGGCAGCTGGGGAGGGGTACCAAAACGAAATCTTGCTTGAACCTGGAGTGGCTGGTCCCTGGTGGATGGGACCCCATGCTCCAGATCCAGCTGGGCCACCCCAAAGTTCACTCAAGCTCAGTACGCTGCAAAGAGTGGGCCCTCTAGGCTGAGAGGGCTTTGAATAGGCGTCTGGTCTCCAGTCTCCTCAAGATGGGTTCCCACAACAGTTTCTTACCACGGCATTTTCCCCACGTGACTTCCACGGCATCCCCAGCATCGCCTTCTGTGGAGGCTTCGCATTTGTCTGGGTGGTGCACATAAAGGGGAAGAGGTAATGAGACCCGAGCCCTGGCACATCCCACTCTCATCTACAACCAGGGAACACAGCTCTTCTCTAGGGCTCTGGTTGCCAGGAAACCCCCGTATGAACCTGAGAAAGTGCTGCCCACTTATGGACACTTCTAGTAACAACAGCTTAAAAATCTGCTTTCAGTTCGGTTCAGTCGCTCAGTCGTGTCCGACTCTTTGCAACCCCATGAATTGCAGCATGCCAGGCCTCCCTGTCCATCACCAACTCCTGGAGTTCACCCAGACTCACGTCCATCGAGTTGGTGATGGCATCCAGCCATCTCATCCTCTGTCGTCCCCTTCTTCTGCCCCCAATCCCTCCCAGCATCAGAGTCTTTTCCAACGAGTCAACTCTTCACATGAGGGGGCCAAACTACTAAAGTTCCAGCCCTAGTATCGTTCCCTCCAAAGAACACCCAGGACTGATCTCCTTTAGGATAGACTGCTTGGATCTTGCAGTCCAAGGGACTCTCAAGAGTCTTCTCCAACACCACAATTCAAAAGCATCAATTCTTCGGTGCTCAGCTTTCTTCACAGTCCAACTCTCACATCCATACATGACCACTGGAAAAACCATAGCCTTGACTAAACGAACCTTTGTTGGCAAGTAATGTCTCTGCTTTTGAATATGCTATCTAGGTTGGTCATAACTTTCCTTCCAAGGAGCAAGTGTCTTTTAATTTCATGGCTGCAATCACCATCTGTAGTGATTTTGGAGCCCCAAATGATAAAGTCTGACACTGTTTCCACTGTCCCCCCATCTATTTCCCATGGAGTGATGGGACCAGATGCCATGATCTTCGTTTTCTGAATGTTGAGCTTTAAGCCAACTTTTTCTCTCCCACTTTCACTTTGATCAAGAGGCTTTCAGAGCACTTCAAATTCACAAGGTTTGTGGGGCTGTTGGGACACTTGTTAAGCAATGTGTTGGGGTTGGTAATTGGAGAGCATATCAAAACACAGGGAAGTTTGAAGACAATTTCAAGAGGTTACTTTAAGACACATGAATGTGGTTTTTCTTTTCTTTTTTATCGAAAGGATAGGAAACAGGCTTCAAATCGCTAATTAATAGAGAACTGCAATCAAAACTATGAGGTACCGTCTCCCACCACTCCGAATGGTCGTTAGCAAAAAGACTGCTGACAATAAATGCTGCAGAGGGCCTCGAGAAACCAGAACGGTCACACATTTGCTTTGGGTAATGTCACCTGGAAACAGCCAGGACACAGAACAGCAGGGAGCTTCCTTCAAAAAGTAAATAGGCACTACCACAGTATCTTGCCTTTACAATGCTGGGTGGGACTCTGCAGGTGGAAAACATATCACCCGAAAAGACACCTACACACCTGTGTTCCCTGCAACAACGGTATCACACGCCAAGGCTGCATGCACACAGAGCCTATTTTCAGAGATGGATGGGTGAGCACGTGGTGTGCAACACAGATGTCCGTATACACACATTCACTGGCATGACACCACCATCAAAAAGCATGCAGAATGTCTTTTCCAGCAACATGAACAGAGATGCTGACAATAGGTGAAGCAACTCAGAGAAGAAACAATTGCCTCAGTAAACTCCACTGGTACAGTTTAGAGGGTACAGTCTAAAAACAGATACCAACACACAGTTATCAACCGAGCTTTGTAATTAGAAGCTTGGGATTAAGATGGGGACACTCATATACATACCAATAAATGCACAAGGACCTCAAATATAGCAGAGGAAATTCTACTCAGCTGCCTCTACCTACCTACAGGGCAAAATAATTCCTAGAAGACGACATACATGTATAAGGGAATCAGGTGTCTGTCTATCCTAACCAAAGGCAACACTGGAAATGATTTCTATTCACCATGCTAGAAGACAACTTTCAAAGAAACCAAATATGAACATTATTCCCCTCAGTCCAGGGGCCCCTGGGCACCCTCTTAGCCCAGGAGCCTGAGCACCCTTTGGACCCAAGGCTGGACTGAGCTGGAGCTGAGGCAGCTGGGGAGGGCGTACCAAAAGGAGCCCTCCTCGGACCTGCAGTGCCCGGTCCACGGAGGACAGGACCCCACGCTCAGGATCCAGGCAGCCCGTCCCACAGCTCAGCCAAGCCTCACATGACCCAAGAATGGTGGACCCTCAAGGTGGACCCAGGTGCCTGTGCACCTGGTCCCGTCTCCCAGATGTGGGATCCCGCCACAGCCTCTTCCCTCCTCATCTCCCCACCTGACTACCACTCATCGCAGGCACTGCTTCTGTGCAGGCTTGGGATTTCTCTGGGGTGTGCAGATAAGGGGGAAGACATAAAGAGATTCGAGCCCTGGCAAATTCCACTCTCATTTATAACCAGGGAATATGACTGTTCTCTAGGACCCTGGGTTCCCAGGAAACCTCAAATGGGTCTGAGAAAGTGCTGCCACCTTGTGGACACTTCTCATAACAATAGCTTAAAATCTATGCTTTTGAGCACTTCAAATATGCACTCATCTCACACGCTGCTAAGTAATGCCCCAAATTCTCCAAGCCAGGCTCCAGAAGTATGTGAACCAAGAAATTCCAGATGTTCAAGCTGTATCCGGAAAAGGAGAGGAACCAGACATCAAATTGCCAACATCCACTGGATCATAGAAAAAGCAAGAGAATTAAAGAAAAACATTTACTTTTGCATCACTGACTACGCCAATGCCTTTGGGTGGATCACAACAAACTGTGGACAATTCTTAAAGAAATAGAAATACAAGACCACCTTACTTGCGTCCTGAGAAATCTGTATGCAGATCAAGAAGCAACAGTTAGAACCAGACATGGAACAATGGACTGGTTCCAAATTGGGAAAGGAGTACGTCAAGGCTATATATTATCACCCTGCTTGTTTAACTTATATACAGAGAACATCATGAGAAATATCAATAACCTCAGATATCCAGATGACACCACCCTTATGGCAGAAAGTAAAGAGGAACTAAAGAGCCTCTTGATGAAAGTGAAAGAGGAGAGTGAAAAAGTTGGCTTAAAGCTCAACATTCAAAACACGAAGATCATGGCATCCAGTCCCATCACTTCATGGCAAATAGACTGGCAAACAATGGAAACCGTAACAGACTTTATTTTCTTGGACTCTAAAATCACTACAGATGGTGACTATAGCCATGAAATTAAAAGACGCTTGCTCCTTGGAAGAAAAGCTATGCCCAACCTAGACAGCATATTAAAAAGCAGAGACAATACTTTACCAACAAAGGCCCATCTAGTCAAAGCTTTGGTTTTTCCAGTAGTCATGTACGGATGTGAGAGTTGGACCATGAAGAAGGCTGAGGGTGGAAAAATTTATACTTTTGAACTGTGGTGTTGGAGAAGACTGTTGAGAGGCCTTTGGACTGTAAGATCAAACCAGTCCATCCTAAAGGAAATCTGTCCTAAATATTCACTGGAAGGACTGATGTTGAAGCTGAAGCTCCAGTACTTTGGCCACCTGATGGAAGGAACTGACTCATTAGAAAAGACCCGGATGCTGGGAAAGACTGAAGGCAGGAGGACAAGGGGATGGCAGAGGATGAGATGGTTGGATGGCATCAGTGACTTGATGGACAGGAGCTTGAGCGGGCTCCAGGAGTTGACAATGGACAGGGAAGCCTGCTGTGCTGCAGTCCATGGGGTTACAAAGAGTTGGACATGACTGAGTGACTGAACTAAACCGGGGGGATGTAGGGACACCTCTCCTAAAGCAGTGTGCTGGGTGGGTAATCAGAGCGTATCAAAACAAAGGGAACCTTCAAGAAGACAATCTCAAGAGGTCACTTTAAGGCATATTAATGTTTCTTTTTTTCTTTTGCTTGGAAAGCACAGGATACAGGCTCCGGATTTCTAATTAACAGACAACCACACATCGAAACTATTAATGAGGTACCACCTCCTACCACTCAGAATGCTCATTCACTAAAAGACTACAGACACGCTGGAGAGGACCTGGACAAACGGCAACCCTCAACATTTCCTTTGGGAACTGTCAACTGGAGAAAGCCAGGACACAGAACAGGAGGGAGCTTCTGCCAAACACTTAATAGGACCTATCACATTATGTATTCTTCTCAATGCTGGGACTGCGCAGGTAGAGAACATATCACCCGCAGAGACACCTACACTCCAGTGTTCACTGCACCAATACTTATCACAGGCCAGGACTGCATGCACACAAAGTGTCCATTTTCAGAGACAGATGGATAAACATGCGGCACACACACACCCTTCTTCACATATTCCCTGGCATATGACATAGCAATCACAAAGCATGCAAATGCCTTTCCAGCAACACGAACAGACAAGCTGCTGATCTTAAGGGAAGCTGGTCAGAGCAGGAGCAACTGCCTAACAAAGCTTCGCTGAGGACAACCTAAAAGTTCATACCTATGACCACGTTTATCACCCGAGCTTTATAAATTAGAAGCTTGATATTAACAGAGTGACAGTCATATACATACAATAAAAATGCACAAGGACCTAGCATACAGCAGAGGGAATTCTACTCAGCAGCCTCAACCTACAGGGCAAAACAGTCCAAGAGGAAGACACTCATGTGTAAGTCAACCAGGTGGCTGGACACCCAAAACAAACACAACACTGGAAATGAATTCTATCCACCACCCAAGAAACGTTACCTTTCAAAAGAACCCAAATGTGAACGGGATTCCACTCAGTCCTGGGGTCCCTGGGCACCCGCACAGCCCAGGAGCCCGAGCAGCCTTGGGACCAAGGCTGGACCGGGCTGGAGCTAAGGCAGTGGGGGAGGATGCGCCACGAAGAAGTCCTCCTAGGGCCTGGACACCCTGGCCCACAAGCATGGGGTGCCAGGCTCCAGGCCCAGTGGGCCGTCCCACAGCTCAACCGAGTCTAGTATGCCCAGAAAGGGTAGACCCTCTTGGCAGAGAGAGCTCTGAATAGGCACCTCGTCTCCAGCCTCCTCAAGGTGGATATCCACCACAGCCTCTTACACCATGGATCTCCCACCTGACTACCACAGCACGGCCAGCATCGCGTTCTGTGCAGGCTTGGGATTTGTCTGGGGTCGTGCAGATAAGGGAGAAGATGTAAAGAGACCCAGGCCCTGGCACATTCCACTTCTCTACAACCCAGGAACATGACTTGTCTATAGGGCTCTGATTGCCAGGAAAACATCAAATGGCCCGGACAAAGTGCTGCCGCCTTGTGGACACTTCCAGTAACAACAGCTTAAAAATAAATGCTTCAGAGCACTTCAAATTCACAAATTTTGAAGTGTGGGGCTGTAGGGACACCTCTCCTGAAACAATGCTTTGGGGTGGATAATCAGACAGCATATCGAAACAAAGGGAACCTTCAAGAAGACAATCTCAAGAACTCACTTTAAGGCACAATAGTGCTTTTGTTTGTTTGCTTGTTTGGAAAGAACAAGAAACAGGCTCCAAATCGTTAATTAGTAGAAAACTGCACATCAAAACCATAATGAGGTACCAGCTCCCACCACTCAAACGGTCATTCACAAAAACACTACTGACAGTAAGTGTTGAGGAGGGGCCGGAGAAACCAGAACCCTCCCACATTTGCTTCGGGAAATATCAACGGGGGACAGCAAGAACAAAGTACAGGAGGGAGCTCCCTTCAAACAGTAGATAGGAGCTACGTATCTATCCTCAACTCTGCAGGTGGAGAACAGATCATCCGATAAGATACCTACACCCCAGTGTCCACTGCACCAATATTTATCACAGCCCAAGACTGCATGCACACACAGAGTCCATTTTCAGAGATGGATGGATAAACACGTGATACACACATACACACACACACACATTCATATACACATATTCACTGGCATATGACACAGCAATCAAAAAGTATGCAAAATACCTTTTCCAGCAAGATGAACAGACATTTTGATGATCCTAATGGTAGCTAGTCAGACAAGGAACAGTTGCCTAAGAAAACTCTGTTGGGTACAATGAGAAAGTTGATACCAATGATCACATTTATCAACCAAGTTTTATCAACAAGGTTGGGATTGATAGAGGGACAGTCATATACATCCAATAAAAAATGCACAAGGACCTAGCATATTGTACATGGGTTTTTACTCTGCAGCCTCTAACTGTCTACCCAGAAAAACAGTTCCAAGAGCAAGACATTTATGCATAAGTGAGTCCAATGGCTGTACACCCAAAAGAAACAGGACGCTGCAAATGAACTGCATCCACCATGCAAGAAACATTAACTTTCAAAAGAAACCAAATATGAATGGTCTTCCACCCAGTCCAGGGCCCCTCGGCTCTAACAGTCCAGGAGCCTGAGCACCCCGGGGACCCAAGGCCAGACTGGGCTGGAGCTGAGGCAGCTGGAGACGGTGCACCGAAAGGAGCCCTCCTCAAACCTGGAGGGCCTGGGCCATGGGGAAGAGACTTCACGCTAGAGATCCAGGCAGGCTGTCCCACAGCTCAACCAAGCCTAGAACACCCCAAAAACGGTGGGCTCTCTAGGCAGAGAGAGCTCCAAATAGGCTGTTGGTTCCAGTCTCCCTGAGATGGGTTCCCACCACAGCCTCTTACTTCGACATGTCCCCACGTGGCTACCACAGCATCCCCAGAATTGCTTTCTTCACAGGCTTGAGATTTGTCTGGGGTGGTACAGATAAAGGGGAAGATGTATGGAGACCCAGGCCCTGGCACATTCCATTCATCTACAACCCAGAAACACAACTTGTCTCTAGGGCTGTGGTTGCCAGTGAAAGTTGCTCAGTCATGTCTGACTGTTTATGACCCCATGGGCTATACAGTCCATGGAATTCTTCAGGCCAGAATACCGGAGTGGGTAGCCTTTCCCGCCTCCAGAGGATCTTCCCAACCCAGGGATCAAACTCAGGTCTCCGGCATTGCAGGCAGATTCTTTACCAGCTGAGCCATAAGGGAAGTGTCCACAAGACGGCAGGCCTTCTAATGGTTCTGAGAAAGTGCTGCCGCCTTGTGGGCACTTCTGGTAACAACAGCTTAAAAATCAGTGTTTTGGAGCACTTCAAATGCACAAAGCTTGTGGGGCTGTAGAGATCCCTCTCCTCAAGCAATGTGCTGGGGGAGGTAATCGGAGAGCATATCAAAACAAACGGAACCTTCAAGAAGACACTCTCAAGAGGTCACCTTAAAGCACAGGAAACAGGTTCCAGATCGCTCATTAGTGGAGAACTGCACATCCAAACTACAATGAGGTACCACCTCCCACCACTCAAAACAGTCATTCACAAAAACACCACCAACAATAAATGCTGCAGAGCGCCTGGAGAAACCAGAACCCTTTCACATTTTCTTTGGGTAACAACAACTGGGAACAGCCAGGACACAGAACAGGAGGAAGCTTCCTCCAAAGACTAAATGGGAGCTACCACAATCTCTGGCCTTCTCAGTGCTGGGCCTCTGCAGATGGAGAACAGATCACCTGATAAGACACCTATGCTCTATCAGTGTTCACTGCACCGATATTTATCACAGCCCAAGACTGCATTACTTTACCAACAAAGGTCCATCTGGTCAAAGCTATGGTTTTTCCAGTAGTCAGGTATAGATGTGAGAGTTGGACTATAAAGTGCCAAAGAATTGATGCTTTTGAACTGTGGTGTTGGAGAAGACTCTTGAGAGTCCCTTGGACTGCAAGGAGATCCAACCAGTCCTTCCTAAAGGAAATCAGTCCTGAATAATCATTGGAAGGACTGATGCTAAAGCTGAAACCCCAATACTTTGGCCAATACTGATGCAAAGAACTGCCTCATTTGAAAAGACCCTGATGCTGGGAATGACTGAAGTGGGAGGAGAAAGGGATGACAGAGGACAAGATCCCTGGATGGCATCACCAACTTGATGGACGTGAGTTTGAACAAGCTCCAGGAGTTGGTGATGGACAGGGAAGCCTGGCGTGCTGCAGTCCATGGGGTTGCAAAGAGTCGGACACAACTGGGCAACTGAACTGAACTGAAGAATGCGTGCACACATAGTGTCCACTTTCAGCGATGGTACACATACATATATACACACACACACATCCATATCCATATATTCACTGGCATATGACGCAGCAATCAAAAAGTATGAAAAAAGTCTTTTCCAGCAACATAAACAGACATGGTGATGATGATCCTAAGGGAGGTCAGTCAGAGAAGGTCAGCTGTTTAACTCCATTGGGTACAATCTAAAAACTGACACCAATGAACATGCTTATAAATTCAGTTTTGTAAATTAGGAAGTAGGGATTATCATATGGACAGTCATAGGCATACAATAAATAATCCACAGGGACCTAGCCTTTAGCACAGGGAATTCTACTAAGCAGCCTGTAGTTACACACAGGTATAAGTGAATCAGGTGACTACACCTAAAACAAACCTGGAAATGAACTGTATCCACCATGCAAGGAAAATTAACTTTCAAAACAAACCAAATTGAATGGTCTTCCAGTCAGGCCTGGGGACCCTGGGCTGCTTTCATACCACAGAAGCCTGAGCAGACTTGGGACCCAAGGCCAGACTGAGCTGGAGCTGAGGGAGCTGGGGGCGATGTACCAAAAAGAAGCCCTCCTTGGACCTGGAGTGTCTGGTCCGTGAGGGATTGGACCCCACCATCCATCCAGACTGCTCCACAGCTCAGCCACAGTGTGCATGGTGTGTTCAGAAAACAGTGGACCCTCGAGGCTGAGAGCTCTGAATAGGCACGTGCTATCCAGTCTCCCTGAGGTGGGTTCCCGCCTCAGCCTCCTACTTCAGCATCTCCCCACCTGACTACCAGGGCCTCCCCAGCACTGCCTTCTGCGCAGGCTTGGGCTTTGTCTGAGGCTGATATGGAGGAAGATGTAAGGAGGCCTGAGCCCTGGCACATTCCATGCTTATCTACAACCCAGGAACATGACTTTTCTCTAGGGCTCTGGGTGCCAAGTCCGAAAGCGGCCTGAGAAAGTTACGCTGCCTTGTTGATTCTTCCCATAAGAATAACTTAAAAACGAATGTTTAGTAGCACTTCAAATTGCAAGGCCTTTGGGGTGTAAGGGTTTTCCTGGTGGCTCAGGGGATAAAGAATTCGCCTGCAGTTCCCAAGATGCATGAGATGAGGCCTCCATTCCTGGGTCAGGATGGTCCCCTGGAGGAGAGGAGGCGATCCACTCTGGTATTTTTGTCTGTAGAACCCCATGGGCAGAGGAGTCTGCAGGGCTACAGCACATAGGGTCACAGAGTTTACCATTACTGAAGTGAGTGGGCACATGGGGTGTGATGGCCATTCTTCCGTAAGCATATCCTTATGTAGAAAACTGAAAACCAGTGCAAAACATGGTGAACCTTTAAGAGTTCAATTTATTGCAGACTGTTTCTTGTTGTTGTTGCTTTCCTTTTATTTGGAAGGCATATGAAAAGAGGCTCCAAGTCAGTTACCTTAGGAGAACTGCAAATTAAAACTGTAACGAAGTATCACTTCCCACCACTCAGACTGGCCATCGTCAAAAAGACTACCAATGTTAAATGTCAGAGGTGGCCTGGAGAAAAGATAACCCTCTTATGCCATTTCAAAGAATGTCAGTTGGTTACAGCCATGATAGATAACGGCTTCCCTCGTGGCTCAGCTGGTAAAGAATCTGTCTGTCTGCAATGCAGGAGACCTGGGTTCGATCCCTGGGTTGGGAAGATTCCCCTGGAGAAGGGAAAGGCTACCCACTCCAGTATTCTGGCCTGGAGAATCCCATAGTCCATGGGTCGCAGAGTCGGACTTGACTGAGCGACTTGTGCTTCCTTATGATGGATAATAGTAGAGGGCTTCCTTAGGAGCTACAGCATAACGCAGTCATCTCACTCCTGGGCCTCTCAGCGGGGAGAAAAGAAAAGACACATGCACCACAATATTCACTGGAGCAGCATTTACCCTAGCCAAGACCTAGAAGCAACCACAGTGTCCATCTTCAGACGGTGGTATATACATCAATGGAGCATGACTAAGCCCTATAAAGGAATGCAATAATGCCTTTTGCAGCTACATGAATGCTACTGGACATTATCATACTACGTGGAGTAATTCCGAATGAGAAAGACAAATAAAAGATGATAGTACTCACATGTGGAATCTATAATATGGCGCAAGTGAACCTATCGCTAGAACAGACACAGACGCACACACATGGAGGTTAGGCTTCTGGCTGCCAAGGCTGAGAGACGGGGGATGGTGCAGTGAGGGCCTGCGGTTAGGAGACGCCAAGCATTACATCCAGGATGAATAAACCCCAAGATCCTGTTGAGCAGCACAGGGAACTGCATCCCGTCTGCTGGGATAAACCGTAACAGAAAAGAGCGCACATGTGCACACCTGAGCCACCCTGCTACGCAGGGAGACTGGCACGACGCCGTGAATGTGCTGTGCCTCACTTCAAAAAAGGAAAAAGGGTGCAATTCATAGACAGAACTAGTGAACAAAAAAAAATAGGTGGGGCAGGGAACCTGTTTTTGAAGATGATTAGGAGTGGACACTTGACATCGGTCCTTGACTTCAGGATGAAAAGACAGGAGGCTGTGGTAATCCTGCATGTTCGTAATGCTCCAGAAACTCACAGTTGTTAATAACAAACCTCTTACCTTCAGAGCAGCTATGGGGAAATGAAGTTACATTCCTGTGTGAAAAACATGAAATGCTCCAGTAATCACTGGTTTTGGTTTTGAAGGCAGAGAGTCACAGGCGTACACTCTTCTTCCATTTTTGAAGACCTACAAATGATATGAGGCATGTGTGACACGCTGTTGGAACAATATGGAGAGACCTTTAAAAACTAGGAATAAAACTACCATATGACCAAGAAATCTCACTACTCGCCATAGACTCTTGAGTGTTTAAATGTTCTTTTGATGAATTTGTGTGGGGGGGAAGTGGTCTCCCCGTCCTATTCCTCTGCCCCATCTTAGGACCACCCCCCACCCTGGGCATATACTCTGAGAAGATCACAATGGTAAAAGGCACACGTACCCCAGTGTTCATTGCAGCACTATTTACAATAGCCAGGACATGGGAGCAACCCACATGTCCGAATGGATAAAGAACGTGTGGTACATACATGCAATGGGATATTACTCAGTCATGAAAGGCAGTGCGTTTGAGTCAGTTCTAGTGACATGGATGAACAGACAGCCTATTACATACAGTAGTAAGCCAGAAAGAGAAAAACAAATAGCATACATTAACGCATATATGAGAGATCTAGAAAGACAGTCCTGATGAACTTACTTGCAGGGCAGCAATGGAGATGCAGACACAGAGAACACACTTGCGGACATGGTGCGGGAAGGAGAGGGAGGGACGAACTGAGAGAGCAGCATGGAGACATATACGGGACCACATGCAAGAGATGGCCGGTGGGAATCTGCTGTATAACGCAGGAGCTCAACCTTGCGATCCGTGACAACCTAGAGAGGTGGGATGGGTGGGAGGCAGGTTCAGGAGGGAAGGGGCATGTGTACACCTTTGGCCGCTTCATGTCGACACATGGCGGAAATCAACAGAACGCTGTAAAGCAATCATCCTTCAACTAAAATGCTTTGAAAAGGAGTGATAAAAAAAATATAAGGAATGCATGTCAGTTCAGTCCAGGCCAATATAACCCTGAAGTACATGGTCAAGGGGGAGGGAGATGTCCTGTCATTCAGAAATCTCTTGTAACGGCATCATCTTCCCTGTGTAGACTGGATGTAAGAAATAGAAGGTACAACTAGCTAGTGAATGAGTCAGCCTTCATTCCAGCAATTATGTATCATAAATCCTGACACTGCCTTGTAGAAGTGATCACTTAGTCAACACTACCAACAGGTGGCGCCCTGACAACTGTATCAACCCTCTCTGAACTGCTTTTCCAAAGAGCCTCTGCAATCACTGGGATTATTAGCACTGGTAAAACTCTATACTAGGTTTTTGAGGACTCTCAGTTCAGTTCAATTCAATCACTCAGTCGTGTCCGACTCTGCGACTCCATGAACCACAGCACGCCTGGCCTCTCTGACCATCACCAACTCCCGGAATCCACCCAAACCCATGTCCGTTGAGTCGGTGATGCCATCCAATCATCTCATCTTCTTTCGTCCCCTTCTCTTCCTGCCCTCCATCTTTCCCAGCATCAGGGTCTTTTCAAATGAGTCAGCTCTTCGCATCAGGTGACCAAAGTACTAACTGGAGTTTCAGCTTTAGCATCAGTCCTTCCAGTGAATATTCAGGACTGATTTCCTTTAGGATGGACTGGTTGGATCTTCTTGCAGTCCAAGAGACTCTCAAGAGTCTTCTCCAACACCACAGTTCAAAAGCATTAATTCTTTAGCACTGAGCATTCTTTATAGTCCAACTGTCACATCCATACATGACCACTGGAAAAACCATAGCCTTGACTAGATGGACCTTTGTTGACAAAGTGATGTCTCTGCTTTTGAATATGCTGTCTAGGTTGGTCTTAACTTTCCTTCCAAGGAGTAAAGGTCTTTTAAATTCATGGCTGCAATCACCATCTGCAGTGATTTTGGAGCCCAGAAAAACAGTCAGCCACAGTTTCCACTGTTTCCCCATCCATTTGCCATGAAGTGATGGGACCAGATGCCATGATCTTTGTTTTCTGAATGTTGAGCTTTAAGCCAGCTTTTTCACTCTGCTCTTTCACTTTCATCAAGAGGCCCTTTAGTTCTTCGTCACTTTCTGCCATAAGGGTGGTGTCATCTGCATATCTGAGGTGATTGATATTTCTCCTGGCAATCTTGATTTCAGCTTGTGCTTCTTCCAGCCCAGCATTTCTCATGATGTATTCTGCATATAAGTTAAATAAGCAGGGTAACAATATACAGCCTTGACGGACTCCTTTTCCTATTTGGAACCAGTCTGTCGTTCCATGTCCAGTTCTAACTGTTGCTTCCCTGACCGGCATACAGGTTTCTCAAGAGGCAGGTTAGCTGGGTACTGGTAAAACTCTATACTAGGTTTTTGAGGACTCTACTTTTCTTGAAACCCTCTGGCTTAGAGGATATCTTTCATCTACACCTCAGGAACTCGGGGCCAAGATGATGTCCACGGTTCCCTACTGCCTTGGTTCTCTGCTGGCCATTAAGTTTCCGCCCTCATTCAAAATGCCTTCTCAGTGAAGCTGCTCACTACCCAGCACTCACTGTGCTCACCGCCCTGAGAACTCTAAGCCACCATGTCCCATTCACTCCAAACCTGAGCAGCTGGCTCTGACTCCCTCTCAACTCTAACACCTCTGGAAAAGACAACCTGTACAGCGACAGCTCACTTCCCAAGCCTTCACTCTGGCGCTATTTTCCTCCACGCCCCTTCTATCCACCATCAGGGTCTCACTCAGGACCGAGGAATCACAAACACCTCTGAACAGCCCTGCTTTTGAAAATGAAACCTGCACTGCCACTTGGACCCTACTGTCCTGTGCCTTTGTTTCCTGGCCTAGTCGTGTGTCAGCGTGCTAATTCTGGATCTGTCTTGGACACAGAGAGCCCTTCTTCACTACTGGCCATATAAAACTGAACATGGACTGTGCTCCGTAACTCTGAACGAATCCCTTAACCGGTCTGATCATAGACAAGTTACCTAGGAGGAGGATAATAAGATGTAAGAGGGAAAGTGCAAATACAGCATCTTTAGGGGCCTGCATGGACTTACATGGCAGCTTCCCGTTCTTTCTTGAGTACCCAGATGAGGCCGTCACTTGGCCACACTCATATTTTTAATTCTTCAGCAGCCTCCCTGCCCAGGCCAGGGTCTAACGTTTCATCTCAATACTGATTCCAGTTATCCTGGAGAAAGAAGCAGAAGGAAAAAAAAAAAAAAAAAAACCACCTAAGTGGGTGGATAGGGTTGATAAATAATATAAAACGGTCTAAACTGTTAACTAAACCAACTCAGCTGCATCCTTCTCTGCCGTCCCTGATGTCTCTGGTGTTGCCTCTGTTTGTCTTCACCAAAACACTCTTTTCCAGGGTTTCATTTTGGGCTGTCTTCTCTCTCTGGCCATGGAACATGGGCTTTAAGTTTGTGAAATCTTAAGAAATCTTATGGAAAGGGAACATAGAAGGTGGGGTGCTCATGCCTCTGTCAGACAGAGCTATGATTTCTTTCATGTGATCCTGAGACTCTATAGAAAGGAAAAAAGAAGATTAAGAACTGCTGCTCTGACAACCCTGAATTCAAAGGCTGGCACTGTGGGACAGAGAGACTTAGCTTTTAAGAAGCTGCTCATCAGCAGGAGCAGTAGCACTGAAATACGTACTCTGTTAGGGGATTTGAGAGAGAGAAGGGATGCGAAGTGCTCACCACCACATCTGGGGCCTCAGGCCTCCAACCCGATGAGCATTATTTTAACTGATAACAAGTCAGATTGCTGCCTATTTCTCCTAGGTGAAGTCATCCACTCCCAGTGAAACGCAACCCTATGATTCTATTTTATGCTCAAATCTGTCTCTTAAGCTCCAGGCTGTACATATATATGGCCACTGGGTATTACACAGGCAACTCAAATTCACTGCAGTGTTTTTGTTTTCTATCACCACAGCAGGTATTTCATTTAAGGCTCAACCAACCTGGCCAAGCCAGAAATCTCTAAATTACTTTAGCCTCCCTCTTCCCCATATGAGACCTCAAAATCTGTTAGTTTTACCTTTAAAAGATCCTTGAGTAAGTTTTCACTTTATCCACATGGTCACTGTCTTAGTTTAGAAACGTAATAGCTGTTACCTGGATCACTACAACAGCTTTATCAATTATTTTTGTCCCAAGGTTCTCATCTGTCCATTCTGTCCTCACCTGCCCATTCTGACCTGGGAAGGTCCTATGTGGTAGAGATTAAAATATACATATTAGACTCATTTAATACATCCCACTTGCAATAGGAACAAGTGTTTCTTATGAGAAAGAGAGGATCATGAGAGCAGACATTGGAGTCAGAAGGCACAGAACCTGAGGTCTGATTCAGGGCAGAGTTTTATGAGGAGGACTTGACGGGGTGGAGAGTAAAGGCTAAAGATAGAGATCAGGCGAGAGTGAAAATGTGAGAAAAAGGGAAAGAGATTTAAGTGCTTCTTTGATTTTCCACAGTCGCCAGTACAGATGTGAATGGCTTTTACCTTTGGCAGCTACAATGTGCTAGGATTGGTGTGAAATCTCTGGGCTCTGACAGTGACATCTGGTTAAATCGCATGCTCCTAAGGATGCGGGCCCCCTGACATGTAAGGTCCTGAACAATCTGGGGCCATCTTCTCCAACCCTGTGGGCCCCCTCCCTTTCAGCCAGAACCATCCTTCAGTCTGTGTGCCTTCACACCTATGCTGGCCCACTTTGCTCCCTCTGCCTAGAACGACCTCACCTGCCTTTCTGCCGGTTGATTCCTTCAGGTCAAGATCCAAAACTGCCAATCCCCTGGTCGGTGAACTGGGATAATCTTCTGCTGTCCCAGTCAGGTTACCTGCAAGAGAACAGAAGTGAGAAAAGCATGAGAAGATGAGTGATTGAACCTTCTCCTGGGACGCTTAAGGGGGACATCCAAAGTGAAAGGAGTTATCTATAGGGAATTTATTAAGAATGAGTTTGAACAGTCAGCTGATCTAAGGATGGAATGTAAGTCCATGGAGCAGGGCAGTGGGGACTGAAGCTAGCCTGACCCCTTTCTGTAATTACTCACCTTTATTCCAGTCCACAAATCCATTGCTTCCCTTAGTCTTTTAAGCAACAAAAATAATTTGGAATTTTAAGAATGGTTTGCAAATGATAAAAATGGCCAAATTTCTTGAGATGAAAGATTATGCTGTGCCTAATACTAATACACTTATATTGCCAGAGAACAAGGTATGTAAGCAAGAAAGAAAGAAACCAGACCCACTTGGGATAAAAACTTACCTCTCTCCTCAATATTCTGTAATAACCTAAATGGGAAAAGAATTTGAAAAACGATACCTGTATACATATAAGTGAATCACTTTGCTGTACACCTGAAACAGACACAACATTGTTAATCAACTGTACTCCAATATAAAATAATAATTAAATACACACACACACACACACACACACGCAGACTTACCTGTAATCAAAACTGACCACATGCCATCAAATAATACAAATAGAATGCATTTCTCAACCTATCGATTTCCTTCTGCTGATAAACCTACAGGGCGAGAATACAGTTGTGTTCACTGTTTACCCAGTTATTAATTTACCCAAGATGAAGTTTTGTGCCCAAGAAGGGAAACATCTTAAGCCCTTAAAGTTTGTAGCTTGCATGGGAGGGAAGCTGAAGGAAGGGGCTTTACAAGGGTGTCTGATGTTAAAAATGAGGAGTCAGACTAGATTGGAAGAGGTTCAGGATCACAACGAGGCAGAAACATGTGAAATATTTCATGCAGGCAACCTTATTTATTGAGAAATCCTAGTTTTATTGCCCATTAACATGTTTGTTCCACAAACTAATTTCTCATAAAGCAAAGCACAACTTTTCTTATAAATAGTATAAATTATTTTATTTACAGAACTTGTTACAAAACAAATAGACTATATATTTCTTCTCTTTTAAATATCCAAAGTAATCTTCTATCCCTTGACATTTGTTCATGTTCTATACAGCAGCCAACAAAAAGTCCAGCTGAGATGCTCTTGATTATGTGTACAAATGATCAAACTATTCACACATTTTAAACAGGAGATTGCTTTTATAACCAAGCTCAAAGGGGAAAAAAAAAAAAAAGAAAGAAACCGGCAAAATGCTTTCAAGGCCCTACACTCACACTGACAGTATGTAGTGCTCATTTAAATGATCTGAAAATGTAAAAGGTTTTACACAAAATGTAAAAATTATTATTTTTCTGCTAAACATAATGAAATTTTAACAATCATTTTTCCAAAGCCCAACTGCCCCCCCATCCCCCCCCCACAGGACAGAATGACAGACATTAAGAAATTCCTTGGCAACAGAACTCTTGCAGGAAGACAGCTGCCTTTATAAGTTACATTTTTTCAAATTATACATTTTTTTCAATGTTCTCAGAGGTACTCTGTATTATATTTTTTGGAATACAAAATATTTTAAATATTCTATTTTAAACTCTGCATTTCACGAGTGAATAACAAAACGGACATGCTATGTAAGTTGCTGGCTGACAGAAGATTTGTAACCCTTGGTGCCACTTGGCAATTCATCGCCAGTTGAATTCCTGTGAACCAAAAGGTCTTGATTTTAAAATACCTTATAAAATTACCAGCATTTGGTGGTTTTCAACTCCTCCCCTAAAATTTAAGTAACAATATTTAGGTGGAAAAAGCAAACTCCAAAAAAGTTCAACTGAACATTCAAGTCTTTAAAGAATCTGTCTAAGCTTAAAACTAGGTTCAGGCACTTTCAGTTTTGTGTTTTTCCCATTAGTTTTAATCACGTCACATACTAACACCCGTGTGCTCGGGGCACACACATACACATGTACGCGTGCGTGCACACACACACTCACTCTCACACATAACAAAAGAAAAGCAGTGTGTCACTTGTTACATGTAGTCTATAGGGAAATCAAGCAACTAGGGAGAAGCAATGCCCACTTCATCTGCATGAATCCACTCCCGAGACACTGAAAGGGACAAAAGACTTTCACAGAACAGAGGCGTCCCTTACATGGTAAAGGAGGCAGGTCCTAGAACTATTGGCTTGGCAGTGAACCACTTCAAATTATAAAAAGGTATTTACTTTTATTAATTAATAAATAAATACTAGATGATCTCAATTGTACCAAAACAGGATATCAGAAAAAAAGACCTGTGCAAAAATACATATTTAAATATGTACAATTCATTTTTAACAAAATATGTCTTCTCAAATAGGGATACTTCCATATTTATAATAGAACAAGAAATTCCAAAATAAAGATACAAAAGTAGGTTTTTGTATAATTCTTTGTTCATCATTGCAGCACTTTTTCTTTTTTTGTAAGTTAAGAAAACTGCAGGAGTTGTCACGAAATTCTATTGGAAAGAATATAAAAATTATCTTGGTTTTAAATTGATACCAAAATCTGTCTAGAAACAACCCAACCACTGCAAATTTGGTTTCTGCAAGTTAATTTAGTTCAAAAAAATACTTGTACTCCCGTGTTTTAAATGGTCTTGTTCATTTATAGTAAAAAGTAGTTGTAGGAGAAAATAAAAATATTTGAACAGTCTAAAATTTAATAGCACTGTTTAGAATAGGTCTGTTTGTGGCAGGCAGAGTCCAAAATGGCTAATTTCCTAATCCCGATGCTCTGTGTACTACCGGGAGACAATAATGAAATTAAAACCTCAATCTAAGAAATCAAAGGATCAAGATTCGCTTATCTAAATATCTACATTATTCTGAGTCAACTTTCTATCATGGGTCCTATTCACATCTTCTGGAACAACATGATCTGTCTACAATTCCATCACTAAAAGCAACTTTATTTATAACCATCAAGTCCCCTTGGCTCTGAAAATAAATTCTACCCATCCCCCATTGCACTTGTCACTGAGGAATCAGCTAGGTACGTTCTGATTTCCTCTTACCTCCTCTCCCTCTCCTGGGATGAAAAACCAGACCGACCTCTCCTAACTATACCAAATGGGCCCATCTGTGCTCTCTTCTTACAAGCTCTCTTACAGTATCATTTTAAAAACATTTACTAATTGATTGCATAATAACTGAACAAGATACTGTTCTCCCCTTCCTTTAAAAAAAGAATCAGTATTTTACATCAATTTATAGCTAAAGTATCTCCATAAACTTTGTTATCTTACATAATAATTCTGTAGCGATTCACATTATTAGGCTGGTAACCAAGTATTTATTCATTCTACCTGTGGTTGACTGAAAATTCCCTGAATCTGAAGTTTGTAACCCAAGAATTGTAAGGAAAATAGATGCACTGACTGGCTCTGTCCTGGCTCTACCTGGGGCCATGATCGGAGCCTTGGGAAATTTACCCTGTGGTTTGGCAACTTCCTGTGTTCCTCTAAGCGAAATGCCTGGTTCTCCTTTCAGGAGCTGCTGGTGGAATCAACTATTGAAAAACTCCAGCTCATCCCCTCAAATTCAATGGCACCTTCTCAGGCAGAGATGCCTTAACCTATCAAACTCTTTCTCTGGGGGTTAAGTACTAGGAAAACCATTCTGGGTGGGTGGGGGGTGGGAGGGTGGGTGGTCTCAGAAACCCTCAGGAAGATCACAGGCATTAATCCCAAGAAGGGAGGTGTGTCCAGGGGCACCCCGCCACCTCCACATGGGCACTGTCACCTGCACCCCGCCCGGGGTGCCTGCCGCCCACCTCAGTGGCAGCCACAGAAGCGTGTGCAGTGGTTGGACGTGGGGTGTAGATACACACAACACGGGGTGTGCTCCAAGCAGAAATTTACACTTAGTCTCAGGACGGTATCCAAAGAGGGTGAGGGTAACGCAGAGCGCCCTGGAAACATTTAAGCATTCCAGTGACTCGGTGAATGACAGATTCTGCTGCATCCCAGTTATTTCACGATACAAAGGCAATTTTTTAAAAACAGGAGCCTGGGCAGGACATCTGGCCTAATCATATTGTTTAACACGACAACAAAGGTTTAAAAAAAAAATCAATCTCTTTGGAAATCGTGGAAAATTTTCCCCCATGGTGATTTTTATCTGCCCCCTCCCACCAAAATTTGGCTTTCCATTCTCAAAATTGTCTGCAGTTTTAAAAAAAAATTCAACACAGAATTGCTTTTGTACCATGAAAAGTAAGCCTCTACACTGGTGTATCCTTGCTCTCTGGCCATCAATGGCTTTTAAACCAGTTCACACATGAAAAACTTCTGACGGCTTCTGATCTAGAATTACTGGCAAAAGGCTGGGCGGAAACACAGGCTCTTTTATCACGGCGCCTCACACTAACGTGCACAACTCCATTCCAGACCCCTGAGGTTAACACCTAGCCCCAGACTCCCTTCTCCAGAGGGCTGTTCGGGGTGCAGCTCTGCTTGCCCCCAGAGGTCTCTCCAGTTACGGTATCTGACTGCTGGGGAGGGACCTGGGACCTACAGATGCCAGGGTGAGGGAAGACCTAGGCAGGGAGAGTGAGGGAGGCAGGGAGGGAGAAAAGACTACAGTCACACTCTTGCCAAGACACTTGCGCCAGCCAACCTCCTCCAAGAGCGGCTTGGTGATATGCTGCAGGTTCAACAACAAGACAGGAACTTCTCACAGATGGCAGCAAGCCATCCAGACCACTCTAACGCTGATAAAAGCAACTTGGTGGCTGGACTTGATCCAGTGTCCTTTAACGAGTACAGACAAAGCTTCAGGGGCATCCTTGTTAAAACAACGGCCCGGCAAATTTCTACCCTCGAGACCCAAAGGAGGCTGGGAAAACAGACTCAAAGGTGTTGTGGAATTCAGAGTGCTGAGTGGAGGTGTTACTTGTCAAAAGTGTCCACATTATTCCTCCCCATGCTATTTCCAGCTGTCAGGGACGGGCCTTTGGCTTTCAAAACAGAGGGGGTTGCGGAGACATCGAAAGGTAAGTAAGCAGCTGTCCCCAGCCCTGCCCTGATTCTAAACAAGGTACTCCCAAGGCCATGCGCCGCTCATGTCTCCTCTGCCCAGGCTGTGCCAGGATCAGGCAGCTAGAGAACTTGGTTTTAGCTTTCAGCAGTCTCCAACGACCTTGGGCACAATCCTTCTAAGAGACTGGCTCTCAGAAAACAGTCCAGAAGAGATGCAGCCTGGGTTTCTAGCTTAGAGAAAAGGCTCACATGTTTGCCTTTTGGTTCTATTTACGGATGCTGCTTCCTTGAGGCGCTTCCAGGTTGTCAACTGAGATGTGAACAAGGTCAAATGGGCCAGCACACAGGTGTGAAAGCTCACACCCAAGGCGGAGGGGAGGCAGGGAGAGGGGACTCTGGCCTTCGCTGGCCTGCAGTGAGCTATTTTTAGGTCCTTGGTGGCAGAGCCCACAAGTTGACTCAGGGGCTGGGCGGGCACTCAGCAATATCTCCCAGGCTCCCCAGCAGGTCCCCGATTCTGTTGTTGAAGGGACTCAAACCAGCCCAGTTATCTCGGCTCTAAAATCTGCTCCATGGAGAAGAGCGAGCTCAGGCCCCTAGTGGTCTAAGAGCAGACTTCTGTACAGCATTTTGGAGGCATGGGTCCCTTTGATAGTCTGAAGAAAGCTACTGATTCCCTCTCGCAGCTAAATGATCAGGGATGTAAAAATATGCAATACTTTTTTGGGCAGTTTGTCCATCCTGTGGTCTGTAGCCATGCCCCACACCCCCCGCCCACCGAGTCTGTGTAGCGTAACAGAACGTATTCCACTGCAGAGAAAAAACCTTTCTCAAATACAAACATGACGAGAAACTGCTTTTAAGGAAAAGAACCCAAACATAGGCTGTTTGTCCAAGGGGGACGTAGTCCTCCTCAGATGGTGGAAATGAGAGGTGGCAAACTGGTAGCTCCTGAGCCAAACTTAGCTGACAGATGTGTGGGCTTCACCAGATCAAGACAAAATGAAAAAAAAAAAAAAAAAACTACAGAGCTTTGGAAAATGGTGAATTTCTCATGAAGGTTCAGATGCACAGTTTCTCTCTGAAATTAGAGCAAGTTTCTGGGAGTCGCTGCTCTGTGCAGATGAGGCGCCCACTCCCCAGTTCTTCACCTTGCCCCGACACCGGGGGCGGTCGGGTCTGCAGCGGCTTCTGTGTGAAGACGGCCCGCTCCGTGACAGGGGTACGTGCGGTCGGACTTCTTCCCTCCCAGGATTCACATGAATCGGGAAACTATGCTCACAAGGGTATTACTAAGGGATCGATTCTTACAGTGTTTGCAGTGCATTTTTATGCTTATCATTAAACTACACATCAAGAAGTTTTCACTTGTCCAGGAATCCTGTTCAAAGGCCCAAATGACACACAAATAGCCCATATGTATTTGTGGCTCAAAGAGAAGAATTGAAGCAGCTGCTACTGAAATTCATGCGTCATTATTTTCCCCACACCTTTGGCGCCGAGTTTTCATTCACACATATACTGAGGGAAACTTCTGCCTCATGAAGAAACTTCTTGGTATTTTCTGGACAAGTTCTAGTCTGACATTTATGTTCAGTTTTGAAGATGAGGAAGGGAAAACAAAACAAAACAAAAAGAGCCTCACATTTTAAAGCAGAGCTCTGAGGGTGACATTGCTGAAATTCCTGCTTGTAAGCAAGGACAGAAAGTACTCTGCTGGATGAAACAACAAGGTGAGAGAGGAGCTGGACAGAAGAAAGAGGAAGGTGGAGGAACTGGCTACGGGAGCAAACAGCAGCCGGAGGAGGAGTGGGGAAGAGACAAGACACAGCCAGAGAAACCACGGTCAGTAATGAATCCGATGCCCGACAAGCCCTTTTCTAGAGACAGGTCACATGCAGGTTTCTTTTCAACCTGTTAACGTCAATAAGATATCAGTCTTCTGCTCTGCCATAGTGAAATTCTGCTTCCCTGCCTCCTTGGAAAACAGGGAGGAGAACACAGAGGGGGGGAATTGACAAGAAAACCTGAAACTCTTTGATGGGAAAAATATAACAGCCTTTTTCAAATTTAAATCATCCCTTTCTACACCAGCTTGATTTTCGCCCAGCTTTCTTCAGAAAAACGTACGAGAGGACTGCGCTCCAGGACAGGGAGGGCCCCACCGTCACGCAGGACGGTGTCCACCACCCCAGCTGCTGAAATGCACTTGGTGTGGCCTCCTTAGCCAGGAGCATCTTCCGAGTCATCACAGAGTCTGGCAGAGAGGCGCCCGTGTGACCTTCATCTGGCCTTCAACTCGGCCTTTTCTTAAAAGACACCGTGAAGCCGGACACTTGCTTTTAGGCAAACCCACCAAACCGACCGCACAGATCTCCAAGTTGATCAACCATGTCAAGGGAGAGGCCATGGGCCTCCCCATGGTGGCCCCAGGCCCTGTCCTACCTGATGGAGGAGGGAGCTGTTCGTCAGCCCCGGGGCCGCCGGGCTGGGGCCCGCGTGTTTCATGTGGACGTTGTTCACGGCCGGCAGTCTGGCCACCTTGGTGGGCTTGCTGCTGCCGCCGCTGCTGTTGACACTGCTCGAGCCAGGTGAGCACTTTCTTTTCTTTCCTAGGAGTTTGTCCAGAGGAGTGTGCGAGTGCGGGTAGGCGCCATGGGAGTTGACGGGCAGCTCGCTGCCGGCCTGGTGCACAAAGGGGCCGAGGGAGAGTGTGGAATCGCCGCTGTTGACCATGACGCTCATCCTCTTGATGGACTCGCAGGGGTTCCCGCCGGAGGTGCCCCGGCACCCCGGCTGCTCATGCCGGCCACCCAGTGAGTTCGCTCGGCTGACCACACAGTTGAGGCTGATGCCTGGGGCAGAGGCTACTGCTGCGGGGTGGGGAGGTCCCGAGTGAGCCACGCAGTTTTTCCTAAAAGACTCCATGGAATGAGAAGAAGAGGACGAGGATGCCGAGGAGGAGGACGAGGGAACTAGCAGTGGGGAGCTGTTTTTGCGTTTCTTTCCTGAGCCGCCGCTGGCACTGCTACTGGCATTGTGACAGTTCGTGCTGTTACCAGAAGAATCCTTGGGCCGCAAAGACTTGCTGGATTTCAGCTTCTGAGGTTTCCGGGCCATGGGGGAAGAGGGCACGGAGGACAGGCCGGAGGGCGTGGAAGGGGAGGAGGAGGAGGAAGACACTTGTCTGGACTGCATACTGCTCACAGGGTCCACAGCCCCGGAGGCGGCGGGCTGGGCGTTCAGTGTGGTTCCGTGAGCTGGGACCGACTTACTGCTGGGGGAGACGCAGGTGGACGAGAGCGGGACGGGGGAAGGCGACGTGGTGGCTGCTGCCAGGTAGCTAACCCCACAGTGTGACGTCGGCACAGAGTTTGTCCGGTGAGGAACACGTGTGGACACGGGCGACGTGGTACTGGGAACGGGCGGGATCTTCCTGCAAAACAGAAGAGGGCATGAGCAGCGTCCACCATGGCCCTTCGCGGAAGCTTTCAGAAGGAGACCTCCTTCACCTCTGGCACTGAATACACCCCTTGGTCAGAGGGAGTGCGCCAAGATGCTGAGCCACAAGGAGTGCCACTCCAAATTCTTCTCACTTTGCTGTGCTCTGAGAACACTGGCCTCAAGTCCATGCGCTGGGGCCACAGGTTCACACCACACCCTTCCATCCGGCACCCCGAGCGCCCCGGTTCTGGCTACTGGTCTTCCTTCTTCCTAAACCAGGTCGTGACGCTAGACCTCACGCATCTTCTGCCTGAGACACTGCCACCCCAACTGCTGCTCATCCTTCCGCTTTGGCCCATCATCACTTTCTTAGGAAATATGACCTTCCTAACGTGCTTACTTCCCACTCTGCCCCATTTCTGGACTTGGGAAGGCTCTGGTCATTTTAAAAAGCGTGACCAAGGATCACTGTCCAGTGTCTCTGCAGATGGAGCAATTCACAGCCGATTTGCTACTGTCCATCCAGCACAGTGCCTAGAACGCAAAGGCACTCAAACACTAAGAGAACTCACGAACAAATGGGGAAAAAGGAAGGACAGACTAGTTAGTAACAACTGCCAGGTCCCAGATGCTGCCTGAAGAGCTGGGAAGCTCCAAATCTCAGGGGATTTCTGGTCAGTGTTCTGACAATGGATTCTGATAATACTATCTGGGTATCTATTCGAACAGTCAAATGAGGGACCCTCCCCACTTCTATTCTAGCTATGACTTTTAAAACCTAACAAGCACCAAAATATCAAAAAGCCCTATAGCATAATTAACACTCAGGTAGCAAAACAGCGAGTGGCCTGACTGGAAGTCAGCTGCCAAGACTGCCCTGCCCCAAACTTCACGGCGCAGCGCTGGCTGATCCAACTACCAGCAGCGGTCCTCAACCTTCAAGTCAGAGAGCTGGCCTAGATTGCTGCCAAATCTCCCTTGCTGATTTTTGAGAAGAACTACAGCTATTCATGAAAGGAATTAAATGACTGCAAGTGTTCACACCAGCCTTAAAACCCTCCCCCAGCAAGAGTGTGGCTCCTACTCTGAGTCTGTGCTTCCAAACGTGGCTGCACGTCATAAACACCCATGGCGTTCAGGCCACACCAGGATCACGGGGGTGGGGTCCGGCACTAGTCACTTCTAGATCTCTCCAGATGCTGAGGTTGATTGAGAAGCTGGGCTTCTATCCCCATGTCACTCATGAAGGATAAGCACTGACATTACAGGAGAGGCTTTTTGGAAATGCTGAGTCCCTGGGCCCCACCCTAGACCTCCTTTATATCTCAGCAAGACCCCGAGGGCACTGGCACCTGTGCGAAGCCCTGACTGAAACCCTGCTCCCTGGGTGCAGTGGCGTCTCATGGCCACCAGGCGGCTTAGGAGGACGGAGCCTCAAGGCCAGGCTGCTGGAACCAAACCTGGGGAAAATGAAAGGCTTCCACAGGGGCAGGGATGTGGACTCTGGATAACATTACTAGTTTCTCATTAAAAAGCTCTTTCAAATCATTTCCTACCTTTTGCATAAAGAAGAGACCAAAAAAAAAAAAGAATAGGCAGTCATACTGATCTATGTTTGCATGAATAAACCCAAAGACATACAAGCAACTAATAAAACTGTCTGTGAGGAGTGGGTGGAAAACAGGAGCACAGCAATCAGGGGAAGTAAAACTTTTTACTCTGTGCCTCTTTGTATCCACTTTTCCTTTTTTAGCCGGTCTTAAAAATTAAAAACGAAGAAAACTCAGGTCAAAACCTGATAACCATCCCAGCCCGTCCTTGGTGCCACTGTGGCCCCGGTAGTGGCACACAGACAGCAGATGGAGCACGCAGGTCGGAGTCAGCGAGAGCAGCCTGCCCTCGCCGCTGTTCAGAGCCTCCACACGCTGCGGACGACAGCCGCTGCCATCACAGCCCTCCCCGCGTCCCCAGGTTACCACAGCAACCGAAGCACGAGGGCCCAGGACAGTGCTGGGGCTCCTCACAGGAGAGAGGACGCGCAGCTGTGCCAGGGCATGGGGCCCGGACCGCGTCAGGAGGCTCCTTGAGTGCCTCAAAGACGCCACCTCAAGAGGAGTTCTCCTCTGCTGAGAAGTGCTGAGCCGCTCCTGGCAAATCCTGGCTGCCTGCACCAGCCCCCCTCACTCCCATGTTGAGAACACTCGTTTCCTCAAGCATCTGGCCTGGCCCCTCTCTCCAAGCTCCTACCCACCCCAGGCCTGTAAGCCAGCTCATCACTGAGCAGCCTGTCTGTCTCTGCTGAACTGATTTTTTAAAAATCAAAGGTCATGGTAATGGAAAGAAAGTTTCTTCCTCACTGGGAGCAAGTGACTGATAAGGCAGGCAGATTGTGACACAGCAGAGAGACGGAACAGCAATCAGCCAGAGGACCTGCTACTTCAGACATCACAGTGCCAAGATGTCTCTCCACAGGAGCCACCAAGAACCAACTGCAAGTCTCTCACCCAAACCCTGGCCGTAAACCACTCATCAATGTAACAGGGATAGGAATCCCCAGGATTCTTCTATCTTCTAAACCCTGACGAGTACGTTAAACCCACAGATCTGTAACCCTGACGAGTACGTTAAACCCACAGATCTGTAACTTCAGTAAGCTCTCCAGGTCCCACCAGGAAAGAAACTGAGATTTCACACATCTTAAAGTTGTCTGATCCGAGGCAACCACCCCCCCGCCCACCACCACCACCACCACCAAAAAAATATCCCAACAACCACTGCCCAAGTCTGTCTCTGGGTCAGAGTACTGTTACTTCATTAGAGCTCTTATCGAGTAAGAACTAGGAACAAACATGAAATAAAGCAGAGTAACACTGTCATGGGGCTGGTCTGCACTATGAACAATGCAAGCCCTACTAATGACCATAGAGACAGTCCTCTGGATCATGGACTATCCAAGGTCTCTGACAACTTCCTCTGACTATAATAGGAAACACAAGCAGAGAGGCAAACAGATGTACTCGTAGAGTCTACTCAGGGAGGCACTAGGGGTAAATGATGCCCAAAGGGAGGATGTGGGATGACTATGTACTACTGGACAGCCCCCCTAACAAAGCTCAGCGCTTCCCAAAGTCAGTTCAATCTGACACTAGTCTCCCAGACGCTCCCCTAAAACAGGCTCCCAGGTCACAAGAGTGACAGGCAGTCCACATTATATATGATATCATCCTATGTTTTGAGAGTTACAATGGGCAGCACTCATTAAAGGCTCTGAGAAGTCCTGCAATAACAAAAACTTTCCTTTCAGAAAGACTGGGTTAATAAACTTTTGGGGCCATGGAACTCCTCTTCAACTTAAAATCACATTGGGGAAACAGGAGCATGTGTAAGGCCATACAACACGATCGCCTTACTTTCAATTGAAAGCCAGAGCAAACAGCTCCTTTGCCTGAAACCCTTCTCCCCAGGGCTCTAAATTGCTGTCATCCGACCTCTCGGATCTCCTCTTATTCCAAGAGACTCCTCGCTCATTCTCAAATAAGCCACATTCTTTTCTGACTTAAGAGCTTCATATGCACTGCTCTCCTTGCACGGAACCCACTCCTCCTCGCCTGTCCCATGACTACTCTTTGTCAATCACTCATTTCGGCTCAAGGGCCCCTTCACATAGGTTCTCCATGAAGCCCTCTGGCCTGGAGCTGTGAAAACTGTATTTGCTACGGTGTCCGGCCTACAGTAATCTCAATAAGAGATACAGATTATGAGCATTTCTGTTATTCTCCCTTATGACAAGCTATGATGTCTGTTTTCTGTTGACTGGCTTTCACGTTTCTTCCTGTCCGAGAACCTGAGCTCCATCCATCTGGGAGCCCCTCGGCCTAAAACCCCAGCACCGAGAATGAGACTCATCTGCTGCAGGAGTGAATGGATGAATGATGAAGGCCCTTCCTCCAGGGCTGGTCAAGCCCTTACATTCATCAGAGAGATGACGACCTTCCTTCAATCAGCCCCGTAAGAGATGAAGAGGAGGCAGCCCCGAGCCCCCACCCGCCCCAGAGGTGGTGGACAGGCACTCACTTCCACAGCTGCGCATTCAGATGCTTCTCCACCATGAGGTTGAGGGCGCAGCGAAGCCGGTTCCACCTGGAGTCAAACACGTAATAGCCTCTTCCAATTTGCCGGCTCCCGAATGTGCAAAACTGCAAAGAAAGAAAGCACACACTTGGGCTCGCGGACTCTGAGGGTGCACGGCCCGGGAAGGATAGGCCGGGACAGACAGCACTGACTGAGGACCACGGGCTGTGAAGCATGAACGTGACAATGCCTAGCCCTGAGCATCATGGAAGAGACTGGGAGCAGCAGCAGACGCGCCCGCCAGAGAGCATGCCGCCTCGGGGCAACCCACACGGATGAGGGCATGCTACGGTCCCCGGCACGCCCCCCGGCGCTGCCCTGTCCCTGCTGTGTGGGGAGGGTCGGCACGGGGGCCGGTATGGAACTTACAGATGCTGGCTGAGGATGATGACCTGAATAATGACAGTCCAGTTTTTCAACAGACTCTTCTTTGTCATCGCCTTCTCCCTCCTCACTGGATAACCGAGAAGCTGGCTCAGTGGCAGGCAGGGGAGGGTGTGGAGACTCATGGACTGGAGGAGGGTCAATGGGGGCACTCCCACCTTGCTGAGCAGGGCAGCCTGGAGGCCTTGGTGAGCAGAAAGTGCAGCACTGATCAGATCACACCACATGTCTGGGAATCAGCCGCCTCGACTCAGATACAACCATGTATCCAAAACCACCAGAGGAGCTCTGGGCGCCACCACTAGCCCTTGGGGACACAGACGCAGATCCGGGGTGCCTGGAGTGAAGAGTCTCTCTCCTGAACCACACAACGTCAAATGGAGCTTTCTGCCAGGTCTAATCAAAGTCACTTACAACCATTCTCCTTCCCACCTGGTCTTCCTATTCTCCCCCAAAAAGGCGAGATGCATGTGGAACTTAAGCAAATTCTTTGATTCCTCTTCACATTTCACTTGGAACTGGGTTACTAAGGTGATCAATGAAATTACAGGTAACGTGCTCTAAAATAACTTAACAGGGACAGGAGGTGGTAAAAGGTGGGTTGATGTGGGTATCTGGAATGTGTGACTCATGGACAGTAGTGTGCTTTGCCAACACAGAAAGGCCTGATACTTCTAGAGTTAAGCCCACTTTGTTTTAGATGGTGACACTTTAATGAAAAGGTGGCCAAAGAAAGGACTTGCTAAGGATCAGTGGCCTGGCCCTGGGCACATTCTGGGGCACCTGCTCAGAACACTCCTCCACTGTGCTATTTAGAACCAAGGGGCTCATGTGGGGACAAGCTCAGGCACACACTCAGGTTTCCATAGGGAGGCACTTCCACCCCTCATGCGACCATTTCAAGAATCGGACATGTGAGGCGAAACGGTTGCAGCCAAGGGTCGGCACTTTCCTAAGCAGAAGGCCTCACTACTGATGGTCAAGACACAAGACCCTCCGTATCTGTGCCTTCTCCCTTCTCTCAGGATACGAAGTCCTTTACTTGAACTTGGTTAAATGGCATATACTCAGCCCATCATCACTGTGTCTGAGGGATGTGGCTAAGTTCTGACCTGCTGCTCACTGCACAGCTCCAAAGCCTAGTGTGCATTCCGGCCAGAGTCCCAGATGAATGAATGAAGATACATGTAAACAGATGTTATAAAAACTCAGGCTCAATGCCTAGCCCTAGCAAGAATCCCTTCTGCTGTATTTTGCAAGAAGCAAGACACACGAATGGGAAATTGGTGCCAGAACCAGGTGAGGTGTCCGCCTCGCTATTACAGGCAGGACCGGGCTTCAGCCTTGCTCTGTGTGGTCAGGAGACATGCACTTGGAGCAGGAAGCTCCAGCTTTACTCTGCTGCTTGTGTTTGGCACGAAGAGCCCTGGTTGAAACTCACTGATGAACAATTATTTTTTTTCCTCTTAAAATAAAACCCAATTAGAAAACACGCCCTCTTCTCACAACTAGCCTGGTGCCTGTCCTTGACAGCATGACACACCAGGACTCTACAGGCTGCATATCTGTTCTCTGAAGGAGGGAGAGAGCTGCAGGATGCGGCTTACCTTGGAAGACTGGGGGTGTGAGGTTTAGGTTTACTAGCTATGAAAGGCTTTGATTCGGAGGGAATCACTCCGTGAGAGTTTTGGTGTGGCTCCTGTGACGTTCTAGGAGGGATGGGATGTGGGTCCCTGAGAGGCTGCGCTGGTTGCTGAGAGTCCGGATGGCGAATCGATTCCTTTTCCCTGGTTTTGTTTTTGTGCTCGGCTAACAACACGTCGAATCGTTTTCTTCTACCCTGGACAGCCCTCCGCTGGGTTAAGGAATGTGTCTACACACCAGAAACAACGACAAAACAGAGAGAAATGGAGGAATGTCATTAATAATTTTTTAACATTATATATCAAAGAACACCAATGCCAATAAAAAAGCAATCTAGACCGTTAGCACTATCAAAGGCTGCCTGGCATTTGATAAGGGAAAAACCTTAAGAGTATGAATTTTATTTTTTTAAAGCTAGAAGCAGATATTCCAGGCTCCAAATGCATAAGAATCTGGTGATGTCACTTCCACCAGAAGAAAGGAAAAAAAGTCAACCATGCCACCCGGTGTGTAACTGAGGGGCAGACAGTCGATACAAACAGGTGACAGGTCCTTAAGTTCTGTGTCACTGGAGCAATTCATTGATCAGGACTGTCACCAACTCTACCAGAAAGTCTCTTCTTGGGCCACTTAGAGTTGTCAGTATTAAAAAGGAAGAAACACTTCCCTTTTATGGGATAATACATCCCATAAAACATGTATCAGAAAGTCATCCAGTAACTGCCAGAGAGTAAAAATTAAATACAACTGCTTCTTTATTCCAGTGACAATGTCATAAGGACAGAGGAAGCGGCTCAAGGCACCCGAGAAACAGGGGCTGATGCGGCAGAGGGAGATCTGGGCATTAAAGAGTGTGAATCCAAGAGAAGACAGACTGTGAACAGGAAAAGATGCACAGCAGCTTGAAACCCCATGAACATGCACTCACTATGGAAATCAAGAAAATGGGACAGACAGCATTTTTGGAACTGGAGACAATCTGTAATCTCAGAATCAAAAATGGTCACATCTTTAGAAATTTGGAATTACTCTTGAGAAGAAGAAAGGTGAAGTAAACCTGACCACTGCTTAATGTCAGGACCCCTGTTGGTTTGAAAAAAAAAAAAAAAATGCAAGGCGCCACTAACCACAGAGGCCCAAATAATACCTCCCAAATATGAGTGAGTCAAGTCCTTCCCTCATCCATGTCACCCCAGTACTACAAATGATCGTTTTTGTGTGCTCACTGTCCACACTACAGTGTGAAGGATTTAAGGACAGTTAGACTTCTCATTCCCTTTTGCAATTCAGTAACATAACCTAGTCCTTATCAGTTACACTGCAACTATGTCTGCTCAAATGTAACCTGGCACAGATAGTTAGAAACATGAGTAGGGCTTAAAAAAATTTTTTTTACTTGTTTTTCTTTAATATGTAACATATCCGAAAGTAACCCAAATGAAGCCAAGAACCTGTCTTGTTCACCACTGCGCAAACACCTAGGACAGCACCTGGCACACCATCAATGCCTCAAACAAAAAGCAGATACAAATAACGGCCCTCCAATACGCGCTGAATGAACAGATGAATGTACGATGTCACTGGTCCACCTGCCTGTCTCTCCAGACAGATGATGGAGAAGCCACTCCTCATCTCTGAGCGTCCCCTGGTGCCCAGCATGGCAAGACTGAGTGAAAAAAGTAGGCAGAGATGATGGATATTTCCCAAGCTTGGTTTGAAGAGTAAATAGCATTTCCACTGGGCTCTGAAGAACCGTCTGACTACAACTGTGATTACAACTGTCTGATTACAACAGTTCTGACGCTGCCCATCAGAATTCTGTGGGAACTGTCTGAAGCCCACAGATAAAGACCCACTGTGAGGCGGCCCGGGGCCCGGCTTGCCCTAACACCCGTGCTCCCTGCTCGCCACGCCTCTGGCACCAGGTGCTGCTTCCTGCGTCTCCTGCCCACCCCCAGGCTGCCCTGGGGACCCTAAGCTGTTTGCTCTGCCCTCCTCCCATAGCCTTCACACTGACTGTCTCTGCTGTTTCTTCCACCCCTTTTCTGCCCAGACAAACCCCAAGAAGTTCAGCCTAGTGGTCCTAAGGTGAAGGAGCCTCCCCGACTCAGTTCCCCTAGTGAAGATTGCAACTACCCTGGCCTCTCCGTATTACTCATCAGAGGTAACTTTTACCATTAAGGGTAGGAGCCAGGCCTTGTTCAAGCCTGCATCCTGAGGCCCAGAGGGAGGTCTGTGACCACATGCATGTGCAGTAACTGTTTCTACAGGGAGAGGAGCCCAGGTCTACCTATATGAAAGTGCAAGGGCAGAACACTGGACAGATGAGGAAGTGAGGAGGGGATGGAGAGGGCGGCAGGCAGACGGCAGAATGCCAGGAGTGGGCAGCGGCAGATGCCCTGACAGCGGCCTCGGCCTAACAGAGACCTAGACGGCAGCTGGGGCACACTGAGCGGGGCGCTCCAGCGTGTTCAGCCCTGCGGCTTGAGAGAGGAGGGAAAGGCAGACGCACTGGCCCACAGACCACGAGAGCAGAGCATGGGCGTCTATGCCAGACAGGCCAGTCGCCCTGCTGTATCCTCCGCCAGTTCTATGCTGCACTCATGCCCCGCCCGGGTGAGGATACATGCGAATGCAAAAAGAGGCTAAGCACCCTGCTAGACCGTCAAGACCCCTTAACAGAACACATGAAGGACAAGCACAACTTGAAAAGATGGGAGAAAAAGGCAGGAGCCACATAAAGCCACTGAAGGTTCAGGAAGAAGACTGGGCAAACCCCTTGCAGAACTGGAGTTGATAGAGCTTTTGGTTCATCAGCATGCCTCATAGATAATTAAAGAAGAGCATCCTGGGTGAAGTAAGCATCCTTCACTAACCACAGTTATCACAACACTGAGAAATCTATGTGGCTGAGAGTCAGGTAGAGAGAGTGGAGAGAGGCTGGCAAGCGTGATGCAGTGTGGAGCAGGGCTGGGGGCTCGCTCACGTTGAATCTATGTGTGAGAGTCAGGTAGGCAGGGAGAGAGTGGACCGAGGTTGGCAAGCGTGATGCAGTGTGGAGCAGGGCTGAGGGACCGCTCACGTTGAATGGGACAGAAGTGTAACAGAGCTCAAATGGCTACCATCAACAACACGCCATTCGAAGGGTTCAATTAATACGACAGAAAGCAAAGCAACTTGTCCTGAGGAATTCTTAACTGGGAGAGTCAAAGGTGAATTTGAAGTGGAATGACCTCTGTGATAAAATGCAAAATTCAGAACATGCACGTGTATGTATGTTTTCCTCAGAGAAAAGGATCCATAATTCTTTAAAAATTAGATATTTAAAGGTGCTCTTGACCAATCAATTTCCTCAAAATATCCAGTACCTTGGTGCAAGATAAAACCTACACTAAAATTAAATATTAATAAGAACTATCTAGAAATAACATTTCTCATTTCTGAAGATCTTAATATTCTTCCACTGTTTAGTGGATGAAGTAGAACCTGAATGTCTTTATTCAAACATAATCCTTGATAAAATTTACTATAATACATCAAAAACTTTATTAATTTGTAGTGAACACCACTAACTTCTCTAATTTTTAACCTTCTCCAAACAATGGCTTTAAAATTACTTCAAGGCAATGATTCTGAATCCTTTTTGAACCCATCTGCAAGGTAGCTGGGGACATAAGGATATATGCTCACTTACATAGAGGGTCTACTGAAGCCACCCCTACATCCACACTAATTTTATAGTAAACACACCACCTTCTCATGAGCACACTGGCTGAGTTTTCTAAGGAAAACTCAGGGAAGAAAGGGAGAATCTACATTTTCGTAGTGTGTGTGATTGATGCTTTTGAACGGTAGCATTGCAGAAGACTCTTGACAGTCCCTTGGACTGCAAGGAGATCCAACCAGTCCATCCTAAAGGAGATCAGTCCTGGGTGTTCATTGGAAGGACTGATGCTGAAGCTGAAACCCCAATACTTTGGCCACCTGATGCGAAGAACTGACTCATTGGAAAAGACCCTGATGCTGGGAAAGACTGAAGGCGGGAGGAGAAGGGGAAGACAGAGGATGAGATGATTGGATGTCATCACTGACTCAACGGACATGAGTTTGAGCAGGCTCCAAGAGGGATGTGGTGATGGACAGGGAAGCCTGGTGTGCTGCAGTCCACGGGGTCACGAAGAGTTGGACACAACTGAGCAAACTGATATATATGTATACACACACAGATATACGTACGTGTGTGTGTGTGTGTGCACACACAGATACAGGATTACATGTGACCTAGGTTTTTTAAAACTAAAAAAAATAACACTATCTCAAAGTCACAGATTTTTTACATAGCTGTAAAATTAAGAACCAGAGATTACACAAACATTTTAAGAATCACACAAACATTTTAAGAAACTACCCATACATGCAAAGGAAATTTCTGGATGTATCCTATGTCAATACACTTCAAAATACAATAACGGGGAGCCTCTCAAATTAAAGGCATTGAAGATAACAGATTAATTAGGGGAAAACACCATCCTCTTGGAAACAACAATGCTCACTGGGGGCAGTTCAGAACAGCAGTTTATAACAACAGGCCCCATGTTTTCTGAATTGGAGGTGTTCTCCATCAAAACATAGCCAACACCGCCCTTAAAAATCCAGGAAAGTCACCAGAACAGAGGCCCTGTGGGTGAGAGAGACCTGGGGGGCAGTGCTGCACAGCCCCGCCCCCTAGCTTCCCAGAGCACTGGGCTCTCCCCAGGGCCCCTCCCTACCTTGCATGTCAAAGACCGGGTGCAGGGCTTCTTGGTGTCGACGTCGATGACCCCACAGTGGATGTCAGGATCAAACTCTCTTTCTGTCAAAAGCACACAGACATTACAATGGGTTCAACACTCCTTTGTTTATTCTGAAAATAGAAATCTGTGATTCTCTTATTTCAGGAAAATTATAACTTGAAGCAAATCTACCACATTTTCAATAAATGGAAGAAATGTTTGAGCACTGAAAAAAAAAGTCGCGACATCACTGAGAGGATGGGCACTCTAGTCACCAGACGAAGGAGAGGGACTATGTGAGCCAGCATTCCTCACTACTCCATTCAAGAACACGCCACTAGAAAGCTACTTTTACGTCACCTACACACACGTGCACTTTAAAACCAAGGAGGAGGAGGTCAAGGACACAACTTATGGAACTTCATCTGAAAGCTGGAGTTGGCTAGTTTTAAAAGGAGGACTTCTAATAATAGTTAATTTGCTCCCCCAGGAGTGCCCAGTTAATACAAAAAGAAATACTGAGAAAAAAATTATGAAGTTACCTGATAATCTCTTATTTAAAAACTTCCTGTTATTGGAGTAATCTTCTGACTTCTTTTCCAGAACAGGTGGTGCAGGAAGCCCTTTGCCATTTAGAATGTGTCCAGGTGAAGGCAAGGTTGGCTTTGGTATTGAGGGGCAGTTAAGGCCAGGCTTGACTGAGGAGCTCGCAGGAGCAGGACAGGCGGGCCCTGCTGCGGGTTTCAGTAGTGTGCCATCCATTTTCGGATGAATCTTCTCCACTTTGACAGAAGGCGTCATGCTGTCATAGGGGAAGTGAGAACACCAGCACCTGAGTGCCCTGCAGCCCCAGGCGACTGGGAAGCCAGAGGGGTGAGGCAGAACCTGGGTCTACCTGTGTGCCATGCAGCGCTAGGTTCCCTAAGGCACCCTGGGACAATTTGCTAGGACTACGCAGAAAACTCAGCGAACCTTTATCCATAAGCCTTTCTGGGGAGGCAGAGAACTCCAGAGGAACCATCACATTTACGTGGCCTTTCATCATTCCAGAACAGTCTTACACATGAGCCTGTTACCCAATGCAACTCCTGCAAGCAGCAAAATATGGAAAGGTCTCAAAGGACCAGAGACTACTGCAGGACCCTGTGAGGACATCTTTTGAGAACTGTCATTTTTAAGAACTGATCCATCAAAATGAAGTAAAACGAGTGAGTAGAGAAGAGAGCAACTGAAATTAGAGAACATTTCCACAAGAAGAGCCTCTCTGCCCCTGTCAACGAGGAAGATCCAGATTTAATTAGGACACGACATGTCACTGAAGCGGTAATTCTCCAGACCCTGAAGCAGGCTTCCCGACAGGAGCCTGGAATCTCAGCGCCTGGCACCCAGCTCGTGGGCACTGAACACCTGGATCACTAACCAAGAACTGACTTTTCTTGGCGTCTTCCTGATACTGTCACTTGGGTGGCAAACACTGCTTCAAAGCTAACAGGTGGCCTGGTCCCCATCTAAAGCCCAGCTACAGATACAGAAAATCTGGACCAGTGAGGTTTTGTACATTTTGTCCAGCGCAGTCAGTGCTCTAACAGCTGTGAAGCTGGCGAGTGACTTACACGCTGCACTGGCATATTCTTTGGCGCTCTGACAGCTCCAGGAACGAAAGCCAAGCCCGCTGTACTTGCGCTTCTGACAGATGAGTGGAGGCTGGGGGCTTAGCAACCGGGACAAACAGCACCAAACAGCTGTACCTGGAGCAGCCCAACAGTGGCAGAGACACCATAAGATGCCATGGCCTCTCCAAGCTGGCAAGGTCTGTGCACAAGAGCAGGTGCTGGCCGCTGCCCAAAGATTAACCAGGTTATCAGACCTTGGGACTGATACGTATGGCATACCCTCCACAGGGAGGCGGGCCAGGGAAGAGCCACCCGCCACCAAGGCTGAGGGACGCCGTGAGCCAGCAGGATGTGTTTCCATGAGCGGCTGCTCTTCACATGACCACACAGAGCCTGGCAGCCTACGGGTCCACCGGCCTGTCCTCATAGTGGGAACCTCTTTCAGCCTCCCCTCATCAGTGAGCCCAAATCAGGGGGTGGGAGGAAGCACTGCTCCCCTATTTGCTGTGTGAGGCCCAGAAACCCTAGAACAGCTTCCGGGGCTCGCTCTGGCTTTATTCTCACTGTTAGCAGAGGCGGCGGCAGCACCAGCACCCCTTCCTGCACAGTCTCCTGCGGGGCTGACACTAGCCAGCCGTGACTCCAACACATGAATCCTACCGCCCCAGCGACCCTGCACAGGGGCCATGGTCTTTAAACGCTGAGAAAAACAGGGCCTTGGCTAAGTCCCCTCAGGTGGGAAGTGACGGGGCGGGATTTGAACCTCAGGCCTGTTCGACTAGAGAGTCCCCTGGCTAAATCTTTTCACGCTTCCCTCTCATTGTGCACATAAAGGAGATAACCACAATATCTATTACACAGGATTGTTGTGATAAGTAAATGACAATACACGCAACTCAACTCAATAGCTGGCACACAAGAAAGGATCAATAGATAGGTATTATTAACCTGATTATTATTGCTATCATGACTCTGCAAAGTTTCCTAAGCTGTAATAGGGAAACAAAAAGAAACAACTACGTATATCTGGATTTCCCCCAAAGTGGGCTTTCTTTTACATTATCCACAGACACTCTCAGAGGCTTCTTGTGTACACAGTTCCACCTACGGCCGGTGAGCTTTAAGAACCCTCTGAGCCATACTCACATTCTACCATGGGGGACTCTATTTTGCTGAATGGGATGCATTGGCCTGTTCCCCCTGAGCTGCAGTTTCTCTTTGGGCGATTTCAACAACTTGGAACTTAACGAGGATGCGCTCAGGGCTCCTCCGCTGGAAGAACGGCTGCTTCCACTTCCACTGCCTCCTTTGCTTTTGGACAGAGAAGGGAAGAAGGAAAACACTGAAGTGGGAGGAACGGCCAAAGAAGGCTTGCTGGATGAGCTATGTCTTCTTTCTGAAAAGGAAAACAAAGTGGGTGGTGGGGTGGAGAAAAAACACTGTTTCAGGCAAGTCTTCAATGGAACCCTGGAGGAGTCCCCTGAAATCAACACATTTAGGTTCAAAAAATGTGTCACTACGTGAAAATATATTAAACTCATCAGCTTTCAGAAATGGCTTATCTAGGCCCTACAGACTTATTCTGGATTCTAGGAACTGGTCCTTCTGCTTAAGAAGACATTTCACTGTAAAGAGGTTTATCATACATAGATAACCACTAGGAAATTAAATAGCCACTTTAAACCTGAGAACACTGGGTTTTGCATTTTAGAAATAAACCTCACTGACTCCAATTTGTAGTCAGAGAGGGGAGAATTATTCATTCATCTCCAGAACTCTGTTCATTGACACCAAACAGAATTATTTCTTCCTTTCTAGTGCAAGATATCTCCAATTTTCAAAACATCAAAGTGTTAAGAAACAAGTTGTATTTTCATTTTATTTTTTTGTCACTACCCACCAGCATATGACACCAAATAAGAATGTTTCTAGGGTTATCTTATCATTCGTTATGAATCTGTGTGGAAATTTTCCAGTGAATCACTTCACTCCCCACCCCCAACCCCTCCCCCACTTTTAAAATAATCTTACTTGACTACAGATGGCACAGCTCTGGTTCACACCACTAAGATGCCAAAGGCGCAAGACAAAAATACCACAAATAGCTTTGCCTGTTTTATAAACCAGGAAGTAATTCATGGTTAAGCAAGAACTACACAGGTTTAACTGAAAATAAGTCTATCCACTAGAGAATCAGGTTTTCTCAGAGTAAGGCAAAGCATACTAAATAAATCGAGAGCTAAAGAATGTTACCATCAGAAACAAGTAAATTACTTAGTAACTTTATCTACTTAAGTACCTTATGCTGGTAGCTTAGTAATTACCTTCAGTTAAACTTGTACTTTAAAATGGCATGTTTGCTTAACTCTTAGTTTTAAAAATCTATGTGACTCAACATCTATTTCTCACAACATGGAAGCTATATGAATATTTTAAAAATTCAGCATATTAGAATCAATTTGACTACGGTTCAATTCAGTCACTCAGTAGTGTCCAACTCTTTGTGACCCCATGGACTACAGCACACCAGGCTTCCCTGTCCATCACCAACTCCCAGAGCTAGCTCAAACTTATGTCCATTGAGTCAGTGATGCTACCAACTGCCTCATCCTCTGTGGTCCCCTTCTCCTCCTGCCTTCAATCTTTCCCAGCATCAGGTTCTTTTCTAATGAGTCTGTTCTTCGCATCAGGTGGCCAAAGTATTGGAGCTTCAGCATCAGTGCCTCTAATGAATATTCAGGACTGATTTCCTTTAGAATTGACTGATTTGATCTCCTTGCAGTCCAAGAGACTCTCAAGAGTCTTCTCCAACACCACAGTTCAAAAGCATCAATACTTTGGCGCTCAGCCTCCTTTATGGTCCAACTCTCACATCCATTCATGACTACTGGAAAAACCACAGCCTTGACTAGATGGACCTTTATTGGCCAAGTTATGTCTCTGCTTTCTAATATGCTGTCTAGGTTAGTCATAGCTTTTCTTCTAAGGTACTAGTATCTGTTAATTTCATGGCTGCAGTCACCATCTGCAGTGATTTTGGAGCCCAAGAAAATAGTCTGTCACTGTTTCCATTGTTTCCCCATCACGTAAATGGTTTATTTCCAAATGTCTTTTTTAACCAGTGAAGCTGTGCTGAGTTATTCCCAGAAGGACATCAGGTCACTGATGCTTTATGAGGTACTAAGAGCCTGCTCTACACCAGGACAAAATTATGTTATCTATAAACAGAATTCAAATTCTCCAACTATAACACACAGAGGCTACAACCAATTTAGGAAGGCCTAAACTGTAGTCATTTCTAAGTGCCTGCTACTTTCTTCCCCAGATATGACAGCTGTATGTAAGGAAGGGAAAGCCAAAATAAGTTAATTTGGCATCTGAGGCTTTCTTTAACAACAACAAAAAAAGTTTCCTTCTCTTCTGTGATCCTGAGATACTCTGAATGTACTTTCAAGCATCAGCACTTGTCAGCCAGGACTGTGAAAATCTGTTTCCATTTCCCGACTCCCTTGGATGAAGGAGCTTGTTGTTTCAGTCAGCCACCCCTGACAACTGGCACAGAGTAGGCCTTCAATTAACACTGGCCTGATTGGCACAGCTCTTCTTGTGAAGACAGTGATTCTCACATGGTCCCAGACCAGTACTTCTCAACCTTGGCTACTCACTGGCATAACCTAATGAGCTAAAAAATATACTGATGCTTCACTTCCACTCTCAAAGATTCTGATTCTGATTTTTCTGTGGCCTGGGCATTCAGATGCTTGCAAGTTCTGTGTGATCCCACTGCGCAGCCAATGGTGAGAGACTGCCTAAGACCAGGCTAATGTCTCCGGGACCATGAACCACAGCTGAGGAAGTCCATATCTGCCACATAAAATAGGAAGTCCATATCTGCCACATAAAATACTATTTTCCACTCAACGTTTCTATGTAAATGATCAACTTCACTGTTCCTCCCTAATCCAGTAGTCACCAGTCTCTCGTGGGGATATCACTGGTATTTTGGACACAACAATTCTCGTACAGGACCTCAGGGTGGTTAAAATTCCTGCTCCCCGAGACTCTCATCACCAGTAAATGGTACCACTCCACCAAGGGCAACCTGAATCTACCCCCCAATCAAAACTGCCCCTCCCAATCTATTTTCAAACGGCCTCGCATGAAATAGAGTATCACTCAGTTGAGAGATATTTTCCCAAAACAATAGCATGTATAAAATAATAGGTTTAAAAGTCTGTAATATACATTATACTTCTGATATACATTATATATTAAAATATTCATCCATATTCAGCCACAAAAATCATCTTGTGTATCCCCAGTGGAAGAGTACTAAAGGAATACCACGGTATCTGTAATACAAAGAGGGGGAAAAACTTCCAACCAGAACTCTGACTTCGAGGAAATACATTCCTTTTACAATTTGACACGTTATCAGACTTCTTAAGTGTCTCTGAGTGAGAGTGATGTATTTTCTCATATCAAATGATGCAAATTAAATTATCAACCTAATTAATCTTCTATAATGATCATCTTGAAGACAGAAAGGAGTTCTGAAGCCACTGATCTACTAGGGAACGATTTCAGCATAAAGCATTTTTGCATTTGCTTTTGTGAGATTTCCTCTGTAAGAAGCACTAGGTGAACACAGAAAACGACACCTGGTTGAACTAAGCCAGTGAAAATAAAAGCACAGTCTGCTCACCCCCACCAAACATCCCCCATCCACCCCAGGTCACCACAGACGCGAGGAGCCGTGCCATCCACAGCTGATGCGGCATCTCCCTCCATTTCGGATATGCTTCCTCCACCGCTTCACAGCAGCTCACAACCTGAAACCCTGCTGGCCCCGACCTGCAGAAGCACATGCCAGGCTATCTTCAAGGAAAACTCACATTAGAGTGTTTACGTATTTTTCAAAGCATTTAATACACACACAACTGTGCTACCATTCTTGTTAGGGTCCTACCTTTCTCAGTGTCACTCACTGATTAAGTTTTGAGTGTTTGTGCCCGGTTATCCCATTTTTCTAATGAGTCTCTTGTGGATTTTATTGCACAACTTTGCATAGTGCAGTAATTTTTTAGGAATGCATGTTTTGTTATAGCAGAACTGACTGCAATTGCAGTTTGTTCTTTCAATTTTCTTTTTTTCTTTTTTGGCCACACTGCATGGCATGTGAGGTCTTAGTTCCCCAGCCAGGATTGAATCTGTGCGCCTGGCAGAGGGACCCAGGGTTCTAACCACTGGACCCCAAGGAAGTTCCTGCCCTTTCAGTTTTCTATTCTCATTATAGTCCACTCTCCCCTTTTCTTCAGTTAATGCTTTTGCTTTTTGTCTATTAACTCTTGGTATGGGATTCTGCATTAGAAAAATCCAGATTCAAAGCTTTCTAACACTAAAAGTCAGCTGATGTACCAATACCTTATCAAAAAAGTTATATTTCCTACTGCAACAATAAAAGCTGTTTAAAAATTTAGAATGGCAATCTATCATGTGAATCTCTTTCATTCACTAAAACTTGAAACAGACTGTGTGTGTGTGTGCGTGTGTGCGTGCGTGTGTGTGTGTGTGTGTGTGTGTGTGTGTGTAAATGTGATTCTGGCTGAAAAGTGCCAGCTCAAACCCTCGTCATGCTGCTGAATTAAGCTGTTCCTTCACATCATGGTCTGCTAACTTATTCACTGGAAAGGGCGGCATCTGGCTTTCCCTTCACAAGAAAATACAGATGAAAAAAACAAATTAAATTATAGTTATGTTGGACTCTCCCCAACCTTTCAAGCTAGGCCCTTAATTTTCTTAAGATTTTAAAAAGTGTTTTGTTTCTAGATCAAAAGGGAAATGGGCAACTTATGGGTAGGGTTAGGGACGTTATACTAAGTGGACAAACTGGTAGCCAGATGCTAAGCATAACTGCAGTGTGGTTTGGTGAAGAGTCCAAGTTGAATTTTCAAAGCACTCCTCTCTCCAGGGCTTAGCACTGGCCCAGAAAAAGCACACTCTGTCCCTAAGTTAGGAGGGCCCTGTGAAGGGCTCCAGCAAGCATGAAAGACAGGCAGATAGACAGACACAGACACAGTGAAGAGACAGAGCACAGACAGAAAGACAGACACAAGTGGGTGAGGGCGCAGTGTCTGTGTAGCAGTGGTGGGTCGGGAGAGACCACACAGGCAGAGATGTGCAGTCAGAGACAGAGGGAGCAAGAGACAGACAGCAAGAGATGGGTGCATCGGCCTTTCTTTCTCTTGTGACTTGAACATGTGACACCATTGCAGGCCAGGGTAGGATACTGGGATGGGTAGGGGTTAGGACAACTTTAAGTCTTCCAAAACAGAAAGTAACCAAGAATACTGAGCTTATAATTAATTGTGGATTTATGCTGAGGTTCCAAAAAAAAAAAAGTGCATATATAAGTGTTGACACCTAGGTACAAAGCAAAAAGGAGTTCAAAGCAAATAATTAAATCTTTAAAAGCCATATATATTGCTTTGAGAAAAAAAAAAAAAAAAAACCTAAAAATAACTTATGGTGTACAACTGTCAAAGTTAGGATACAAACCTAAAATGCAGTCAAAAAACACTAACTTTAAATCATTCATGCTTGAAAAAAAAATCTACAAAAATATCTGTCATTTGTTAAGTGGTCATCCCTTGGCCTACAGGTCTATTTTTAAAAAACATTTGCATATTGTTTTTCTACAACAAATATGGTTTACTTGTTTATCAAACACACACTTTTAAAAAAGAGAGATCAGTTGGTCTTCTGGCCTCAGTTCCAAACATGCTAAAATAAAGCAAGGCCTATTATCACTCCCAAGCATGGTATCAATTTGTCTCACTCTTCACGAGCATCATGAAAGAGCAGGCACAGCGGTGAACAGCTCAGAAAACCCCACAAAATTATTTTTACTCAAGGCCCTTTTCTGGTATCTTATTAAACCTTTTGCTCATCTTCTATGGTCTGAACAACTGATTAATGTTAAGTCTCACCTTCAACAATAGCAGCAATAAGAGTTGCTATGATTTATCGGGCAGAGACCACATACAACAGGCAACACGCTACAAAATTTTACAGGGACTATGTCATTTAGCCCTAACCATCTTCCTACAGAGCAGACACTTCCATGATCCCCTCTTTCCAGATAAGAAAGCCAAGGCTTTAAAGGACTCAAGTTGGTTGCCCAACATCACCCAGCTAACCCAGAGGCAGGATCAGCATGCAAGCCCAGGAAGGCTGACTCTAGTGCCCAGGCTGGAGCCAGGACAGTCCACCTGCCCTTAAGTGGTGTTATGAGCAGACCACGACACACAGTCCAAAGGCAGGCTGAAGGGAAGGGTGATGGCAGGTCATATATCCTCTTTCCAAATGCTCAGCAAGTGCAGGCTATTACTTGGGCTGCACAGTCAGAACATACAACAAGTTTAAGACAAAGCTTTGGTAAATTCGGGGTGGGGAGCCACAATCTGTTCAAGGGAAAACCAGGATGTTGTGGATTTAATCTCTATTTTGGAAGTTGCTAACCTAAAGGTTAGCTGTGGTCTCAGTCAGTGTTGCATTCATCAACCACCGCCCCCCCCCCCAAAACCACCCCCTCAGGGAAACATTTAAGATGGTTTTAACAATAATTTTTTTCCAGAAAGTGCCTGTCAGGCTGCCTTTTTGGCTTGGCTAAAAAGAATCACTTACAAAGTTCCCAGATGCATATGTGCTACAAAGAACCCATGAGGAGGAGCAGCAAATGCCTGTTTCACACGGTGAGACTGGCCCCCTGCTGACCAGCACCATTAGGCATGCTTGCAGTCACGTTCTGCTCCCAGTCATCTTTCTAACAGAGTTTGTTGGATAAACTCTCGATTAATTAACCAGTTTGAATAGAATCCAAAGTAAAACCAAAAAAAAAAAAAAAAGTCAACTTTTTTTTTTAGTAGATCACTTGAAAGAGCAAGAACTTTGGAGTCAGAGACACATGGGTTCAAATCCTTGCTCTGCCACTAACTAGCTGGGTGACATCCTGGGCAAAGACCTAACTCTACCTACTTTAGCAGACTCTTCATCTGTCAAGCCTACCTTGCAGGGCTGCAGGGATTAAGTAACAGAGTTGTAAAGCCCACTGTGGACCAGGGACTGGGAATTCCATAGCAAGGAAGACAGAGAGGCTCCCTGTTAAGTTCAGGTGGTGACAGTTATAGACACCAAGTGGGAAAGGCCTGCTCATTATTCAAGCAGGCAGAAATCACTAAAGAAAAAAGCAAACCCACTGCAACTTCTCCAGTGTGGTAAAAACTTAAGTTTATAGATTTAGTTTACATGTCAGTCCAGGAAGATATTAAGTTCATCTCAGTGGAGAGTTCGAAACTTTTACGATTCATTAAAAATGAATACATTCATACATCAACCGAAAAAGACATTCATTCAAGCTAAAATTACTTTGTAATTAAAAAGTTGGCCCATTTTTCTAAGAGAACTGAGTCACTTAGGAAGAACTGCAGGTGAAAAGAAAGAAAATGGTGATCAAGTTTATGGATCCAAAGGTGGCAATTTTATGTAGATTATCTTTGCAATGATTCCCCAAACTTCCAAATTCTTCTCTAAGTGAAACTCACAATTTTGGGTGGGTTAGGTCAGGTGAGGTTAAAAAGAGTGAATACTCTGTTACAGAAAGACCTTTTTCCCCTTCTTTTCTTGGCCAAGCCATACAGCTTGCAGGATCTTAAGTTTCCCAATTAGGGACTGAACCCACGCCCCATGCAGTGGAGGTGTGGAGTCTTAATGTTTGGACCATTAGGGACGTCCTAGAAAGGCCTTATGAGAACTACCAACCCACAGGTCAAGGAATATATGAGTTCATGGTGTCTCTTACAGTCCCATTCCACTAATACTCTATAACTACTCCCATTGAAGGCAAGGATTTTTAATAATCAAGCTTACATATGGCTATAAAATGTAAAACACAGATCTCCTTTGGCCAGACATAGTAAGTAATAACTGAATACACCAAAAGCTCAGTTTAGAAATGCTGGGTCATTCATTAAGCAGCCCTTTCAAAAAATTAAATTGTTTATTTGACATTCAGGTTGGAAATAACTGCTATGTGCTATTCATAGGTCCTAATTAACCCAAAGTAACCCATCATATTTCAGTTTTGGGGCCACCAAACACAGCTTACAAGGGGTCAAACTGGCATCATCTGTGTTTCATAAGGAGTACGACCCCTATGAAACATCAAAGATCAGGACTCGAGGCAGACTATATCTAAGCCTGCATAATATATATTATATATATATATTACAGCAACTGACTAGGCATACCCGATTTAGCAACATCCTAAGCAGTATCTGTGAAACCATGACTTTGGGTTTGACATAACTATTTTTTTCCCTAGTAACTATTAAAAAAAAAAAAAATTAGCACACTTTTAAAGTCACATCACGGACTATATGTGAACATAACACATTTAACAACATCTCCTCACTGCTCTCACCTTCAACTTCTCCCTGTAAACGTTCTTGTTCTTTTCTAAAAGCAGTCTCACATGTCTGACTAACAAACACAATCCAATTCTACTCCTGTCCTTACATAATATTTTTTAATCTTAAACCGGCTTTTTCTTTGATCCAATTTCTGGAGGGTCCCAAGGACTAGACTGGAATACTCCAGAGCAACCAGTGCATAGTCTGATGCTAAAAAGGAAGCAAATCGGTGGGACTGTGCCTGGAATGTTCAAATCTCAAACTGGGGGATCCAGGGCTGACCTCTGACATGCAGCACCTCAAAGGGCAGTGAGCCAAAAGCTAAGACTGGAGCCAGGAGGCCCCCTCAGAGCATGCTTAGGTGGGTCACCAACGGCACTGGGTAACAGCGAGGAAGGAAAAGTCTTTACCACAAAGCCCGCGGCATCATTTCCACCAGAGAGACTTAACTGAAAAGGATGATTTCAACACTGGCTGCCCTAACAAATTAGTCTCCAACTGCAACTTCTGCCAAATGCATTTTTCCTCCCCCTAATGCAGAGGTGTTTTAAAATTCAAACATACGGGGAAAGTGCAGAAATGAGAGTCATTTATGACACTTGGGCCACCTGAAACAACTTTTAGCCAAGGTCTATAATCAAATTATCAAGCTCTTGAAGTCAGCGCTTTATGACGGAAATAAAAGGCCCACTAAAGTATTCCAGGTCCCTTGGCATTTCCACGTCTCTGGGCAGGGCAGCCCTGCAGCATCCCCATTCACACTGGCTGATGAAAGAGAACAGATCACAAAGGGCAGATTACAAGGGAGAACGACTCCCAACTCCCCAACTCCGGAGGGGGAATGGACAGGCGTGAATGGATTGTAAATAATGTTGCTAAGAAAGGACCACAAATATGGCAACCTAAGATAATCCTCTTGCTAGGAATTCTTCCCAGGGGGGCTGTTTTTTCTGAACTTTGCTTTCAAGTATGTGAGAAATATGAAGAACTTATTGAATATCTGGAGGTAGCCCTCCCCTGCCATCTTAACTTGTAGCTCTGTGCAAACATTAGGGGGAAAAATGGCCTTCCAAAATTCCAAATACTTTATTAAAGAAGATGGAATGATAAAGAAAAAGAGGGGAGACCGAATGGTATAACTACTGATCGTCTCAGCTGGGAGAATAGTATCAGTTCTTCATCATTGTTTTCTTAAGACATCTTGCTTACGGAAAACTGAATGGTCTGAAAAACCAGTTCATTTCCTTCAGGGGGCCCTTCCTATGCTCCTGCTTAAGGCGCAGACTTTGAACTGAGAGTTATCATCATGATCTCAGACAAACACACACAGATGTTTCTCAGCATATGTAACTCTGGGGAAAAGGCTGTCACTGCTTTGAGCAGAATGCAGCCACCAAACGACGCCACCTCTGTGATGTTGCCGTCACCGTTTCAGACTACGGCAGGGATATCATGTAGTAAGCGACATGCTGGCTGACACTTCTACTTTGCTAACAGTCATAAGCACCTCTCTCTGCTGTCCTCAGGATTCACAGTGTCAAGCAAACGATCCTGACAGAGTACAGCAAGCACTCACCCCACCTGAAACAAACCCGATTTCGGGGTCTGAATGATGCACAGCATTCCCTGAATGCACCCCTTGGTCTCCCTCCCATCCACTGAATTGACAGGTCTGCATGCTTCAGGTATCAATGTATGACAAGGAACAAAAAACCAAGACAAGAAATCCACCAGTCTTCAGTTACTTTTGGTTTAATCCTGTATCTGTTGGGGGAAAAGCATCCTATACGTTCAGTGAACAATCATTGTAAGTTTAGCCTTCTAACGTGCTAACACCACGTGCAGATCAAACAGCAACACCCTCAGTCCTTATACAAACACCTCTGTAGTCACATCTGGTCTATAGTCGGGTCTGGGTTTCAGTTTGTCTCTAATGAGAGATTCAAGGCTATCATCAAAATGCACAAAGAATTAAGAAAAACGAGCTATGTCTTTACTCCTGCTGCTGCTGCTAAGTCGCTTCAGTCGTGTCCGACTCTGTGCGACTCCATAGACGGCAGCCCAATAGGCTCCTCCATCCCTGGGATTCTCCAGGCAAGAATACTGGAGTGGGTTGCCATTTCCTTCTCCAATGCATACATGCACGCTAAGTCGCTTCAGTCGTGTCTGACTCTATGCGACCCCATGAACAGCAGCCCACCAGGCTCCTCTGTCCACAGAACTCTCCGGGCAAGAACACTGGACTGGGTTGCCATTTCCTGCTCCGATGTCTTTACTACTCCAATCCAATTTTTATACACACACAAAGGGCAGGGAAGAGTGAAAAAATTAAAGGAAACTGGCAGAACTTCAAGTAGAGGAGTCCTTCTTGGTTTGTTTTTTTTTTTTTAAACAAAACTTCCGTGCAGGAATCCCCTTAGGGAACACTGTCCTCTGAGGCCAGAAAGGAGCAGCAAGTCCAAGGTGCAACAGAATGACGGCACCATCTGCTGCAGAGTGCAGCACTAAGTTGGGAAGCCACATCTTTACTGCTGCTTCCCACTAGTTTTGTGGCCTTTACATTCCACTTTATTGGGGAGGAAGGCGAGGAAGGGGTGAGAAGACCATGAACCTGGGAATAACAACAACCTCAAAATCACAACACAGCCCTTAAAGCCTCCTCATTAAATGCGCTCTGTTAATAAGGAATGGGTGATTCACGACTGAACAATGCCAATGTTTTGATGACTTTGCAGCACGTGTTTCCCCCCCCCCCCCGCCCCCCCAAGACAGAAAACAGCATCTGCCCCACCTACAGGCCAGGGCTGTCCTCTAATCAACACCAAAGCGATATTCAAAAACGAAACCAGAAAACAGCAACTGTAAAACTGCCTGACGAGAAGTAAAAGTTTTGTGTTTTGTTTTCTTTTAATGAACGGCAGTTTGAATAAAGGTTTACAATCCTGTTTGTATTTCAAGTCCTGAAAACAGGCAGCTAAAGTTCATCCTCAATTAAAACCATCCGGTCAAGCACATTATTGCAGGAGGCATGAAATGTGAATCCAGTGAAAACTAAAGATCTCAACTGTCACCTCGCTTCCTGCTTGCAGAGAAGGCATGAGAGAGTTAAGGTAACTTTGAGAACAGCCGCCCAACCCACCCGAGCAGAATCAGCTTGGCTGTACTGGCTACCTTAATAACACAACTGAAGGAAAAAAAAATAGTCTTTTCTGGCAGGCAGTCAGTAATTAAATTTTTATACACTCAATTTAAGTTACTGAATGACTTCCCAGGGTTACTGTTTGTATTTTGAAGTTGTTCTTCCTCTTGACACAATGTTCTGCTTGCAACTTTGCTGTGGAATTGAAGAATCCGACAAAACGGCTTTCAAACACATTCTACAGGAAACACTGTGAACTGCCTGTCATGAAACCTCACTCACCGCAAGTGAGATAAAAAACAAACAGTCAAAGCGTGTTACAGCGTTCCTCCATTTTTAGAGAGCGACGTAACCACTGCTCTCCCTGTTTGGAGATATGGGAACCGTTGGGTGCAAACCTCAGCATTTTGTGGGAGTTAATAGCAAACTCAACTCCAGCCTGTGCCTGACCTTTGGCCAGATCACTCGAATGACATTTCAGCATGGCTCCTGTGGCTGGCCTGCCGGCAGGGCGGCAGCTAATCCCTCCTGTTGCGATCACCCCCCTGCTCAGCGGGACTGCAAGGCGCACTCACCACCGCTCAGCCCAAAGTGCTCCGGGCCTGCCGGCGGGGCGGGACAGCCACCAGAGGACGGGGGCCTGTGCCAGCTCGCCCCACTCTGCTCTGCTCTGCGTGGGGCTCCGTCCTGCTCCCAAATACCTAGCCCACCTTCCACATGCTCATCCAGGACTGGGCCCCCAGCCAAGCCCAGCCTCTGAGAACTGCCTCGGAAAACTTACCCGGTAGAGCTTTCAGCCCCCGTGCGGAGGAAGGGCTGCTCTGAGGAGGCTTCTTGTCACCTTCCATTCACGTAATTTGGTTGTGCTTCATTGCACACTTGCTACTGCAGGCTTGCATCATGATTTGGGTCTGCCCACCAACTCCAAATATGCTCCATGTTTGGTCTTATGTAACATTTGCTACTACTGTAAAAAGCACTTGAATTACAAAGGTCCTGGCAGATCAACAGAAAACAAGGGGTGGAGTCTAATTTCATCTAATATGGTCATAGAAGGCGTCCTGGCTGGTGTAAATTAATCCTTCTCTTGGAAAGGCTGCTGGCCAAAACTGGAGGAAGATGGAATTTATGAATTTAACCGACTAGAATGTGAATTACTCACACCTGATTTTCCTGCATAACTTTAAACTGACAACTACTATCAGGTAAATTAGGAAATTTAAATGATTCATTATATATCTATAATTTCAGGCTAGACAGACCTAAAAGTTTTTAATATTATACATTTTTACAAATATCAGCAGTCTTTTTCCACATGCTGTTTCTCCAGTATCTATTCTTTAAACAAACAAAAGTTTATTATATCTAAGAATAGCTTTCCTTAAATCTAGTAAGAAAAATCTTCACCCATTTTCTGTGCCTATTTGTAAAATACATCTAATTTCAGAAAAATATACATGTCATTGTCCATAGTTGAATAGCTGGATAACTGATGAAAGCTGGGGACCTTTTAGGCTTTTAATGCAAAAACTTCTCTAAGTGGATCCTTGAAAACCAAGTCTTCCTGATTAAACGGGTTGCCTGTCTCCGCCGTATTACACTTTCCGCATCACTACTCCTCGTCCTGTTAATCGCCAAATCTTACTATCAAACAGGCATGGAAAAAAGCAGCCAACTGATAGGAGTTTTATGATAATAAAGGCTGCACACATAAACAGACTCAGATGCCTGATAGTTCAGAATGAACACTTTTAAATGTCAAAAGGAGGGGGGAAATTCCTCTACAAAATACCATCACCCAACACAGACTATTTGGCAAAAAGTCATGAATTACATGTGTGGAAAAGATTTGGCCTGGAAGGGGTGGGAAAGAGTTGTGAGGCATAGGAAATGGCTTCTGTTAGAACAGACACAAATTCTAAATTTACTGTAAAACAAAAGAGGAGTAGCCACATTGCTTTGTTTTTACAGCAAGCGTTCATATCCTAACCATGGCAGCAATATTAGGATCTGGAGGGCTTCTGAAACTGTTCCCCAATCGCCCTAGATTTCTGATTCTAACAATGCAAAACTATGGGGGTTCTTAAAAGAGCTCAGAAGGACACTAGGAAAGAGCCATCAGCAGGAAGTAGAGGCACAGAATGAGCAAATCCTTCCAAAGTTAATACCCAAAAATAAGGCAATTCAGTTAATTCACTGAAGGGTTTGCTAAACTAGCAGAAAAATGAAACAAAAACATTCTACTGCTGTACTACCTGACTGCAACAAGTCTTAGCACCATTCACTGCACCCACTGCCCCCCTCCCCCCTGCCAAGGGGAGCTGAGGAGTCTCCCTGATGTTGTCCATGGCAGAACTGAACTGAGGGAAGAGGACCTGCTCAGACTAAGTCTCAGCTCCACATCACTGCACTGCGAAGCCTGAACACCAGACTCCTTGCCGGTCTCCCAGCACAAACACTCGCATTTGTAAAGTTCCCTTTTGTAGATGGTGCTGGTGCTAGTGGAGAAAACAACTCTTATGAGAACCAACCAAAGTAAGACAATTTGGGGAACAAAGTCTTTCTGCAACCCTGAAAAATTTCAGGGTGAACTTTAGCAAATGTTCTTAAATACTACACACTACTGGACGTGAGTTTGGGTGAACTCCGGGAGTTGGTGATGGACAGGGAGGCCTGGCGTGCTGCGATTCATGGGGTCGCAAAGAGTCGGACACGACGGAGTGACTGGACTGACTGAACTGACAAATGTTCTTAAGAACTACAAAGTATTCTTAAATACACCTATATTTTTGTACATAAACAAGAAGAAACGATCCAAATTTGTTCCAAAGACCTACATCAAAAAGGGGATGAATGATAGTGCAAGCCAGAAAATAAAAATCGACACAATAAGAATATACACAAATACACAAAAACTGAGCATCTACGGCTCAGACAGAACTTTTAAACACACACCTCTCTTAATGACCTAATTAAAAATGTTTAACCTAATGCCACCCTGTTCTGCTTGGAAAGCATTATTACTCTTCTTCAAACCCTAAACAAATAAAGTTTATATTGATATTACATTTCCTTATGATGGCTCATTCAGGGGACATGGTCACATTTCTTCTTTCTTGTGAAAAAAAAAAAAATAAACAGACTACAGACTAAAAAAAGACTACAGACTAAAATACTGTTTTAATAGAATAACATCCATGCCCTACAGACCAAAAATTATAGGTACTGGCTGCGGTGTGGATGGTGTGCACTCATCAGCGTTACTCTGGTTGCACAAAGGGAGTCCTGAACTGACACAAATTCTTCTGTGAATTAGCCTGCTCGCAGCAAACAAGCAAACTAGCAGCAGCTGGGAGGGGCTACAAGGGCTTGGGTTTGGCCGGCCGCGGCCTCAGCACTTTTCGTTGTGTAGTCTTGGGCGAGGGGCCTCTGCCCTGGGGGTCTGTGTCCTCCCCTGGGGAGCACTACTAGGCCCTTGATGAGGAGTACTACTAGGCCCTTGATGAGGAGTAAAGAAGGTGAGACATGTGATGCGGTACCTAGCACCTCTGAAATGCTCGATAAATGTTGGCTATTACGATCAGGAAGGAGAAATTGGATGGCAGACGTCACCTGAAATAAAGGAAGACTGAGATAATGACAGCGGTTTCTGTGATGAAAATTAGTGAGGTCCCCAACAAATCTTGGGATTTCCTAAGTCCAACCCTGAGAAGCCAGCGGCGGTGTCATTTGGTGTTCTGCAGGGCAACAAATGAGCTGTCGGCAGTTGGGAAATCCTGTGTTCCTGTCACCGGCGGCAGCCAGTTCTCCAGTTTACAGGAGCACAACAAGCCTCCACTCACTCCACTTCAGTGTCTCAGCAGGCCGGGCGAGTTATAATTGGCCTTAATTGGCACTTACAGGAGCTTTAACATTCCTTACCTGCTGCCAAGGAGCACTTGAAAGGGGGAGAAAGTATTTTCAAACTTGGAAATACCAAGCAATTCATTCAGCTGTGGGCCGGGACGCCTGCTGTCCAGAATCAGATTAGCTTCACCAAGAAACTGCTGCTGTGTTATTATCCAGCGCTCATTAGGTGCTCCCGCCGGATTAGGAGAGGTGGGAGATGGGAGCTTAAATGGGATCATTCACCTTAGGGGCTCATGGCACACAGCCTTCCTCTGGTTGGCATCGTCTGCTCTGTTTGGTGGACGCGCCTTCAGGGCTCAGCCACACTTGGGGTGTGTGTGTCCCTTTTTAGCTGTTCAGATTGTTCAAAGGCAGCCAAATAAAGTATAACCTCATGGCCTGATTTACATAGGCTTTGTGTGAACCACAGTCTGACCTCAGCCCAGTCATTATTTGAGACACAAAGTGAACACTGTTAAAAGGTGACCAATCACACCAAATTCAAGGAGGATAATGAGATCAGAAGTAAAACTGACAATAGTTTTTCACTGGCCCCACAACTGATCTCAACAGAAATTGTCTTCTACAAGTCTACACATTTTGCAAAAAGGAATCTCAGCCTAACAGAACTAGATTTCTGCCCTAAGATAAATTCCATCAGAGTGAAGAGAAATCTCCCATAAATGCCAGGAAAACTGTCTGTAGTTGTTTAAATGAATACTTGAAAAACCATCACTCCTTTTGAAAACCTTTTGCCTCATATCACACGGTGAAGGTACACGCTACACTGGCAGTAAAAACGTTGGCCCTTGTTTGAGAAATGGACTTCAAAGTCAAATTACAGTTAATCACATTTGTGAATGATGTGTAAAACACCCTCAGAGACTTTAGGAAAAAACTGGAAGCTTACAAAAATAAATAAAATACCTACTCCTGGTGGCAGTCCTCGCCTATGTGGCTAGTAGAGATACAAAGTATTAACAGACTTCTGGGAAAACAATCTAGTAACAGCTATAAACAAGGCAAAAAAGTATCTTTTTTGATCCAGAATCCATTCCATAGAAACAAAATGAATGGGTGTAGCCTTTAGCAGGGTGGCTCCTGCTGGTTTCTTCGCGGAGGTAAAAGGCAGGAAACGAAGTGAATGTCCACAGACAGAGGGCCTGGCTGAGGACGTTACCACACAGCCGCACCTTAAAACCTTAAGCAACCATTAAAAAGGGGGATTTGTGTTATCCTGGGATCTGGATGCATTTCTATGTGGTTTTGCTGAATAGAGGAGCAACAGAAGTGTGCTTATTAACAGGATCCATCTTTTGATGGAAACTATGACCTGTAGCCCCTGCTAATGAAACATGGGGTTATATGCACCTGTAAAGAGTAATGAGCATGATAAAAATATAGAAGGATGCATACTAAGTTACATATGAAGAATGCACCAAGTTACAAAGATGGATTACAGAGTGGAGAGGACCAGTACGATTGGAGAAGGCAGGGAAGCAGAAAGAGCCAATGAGATGAAGGCAGTAGGCTGAACTTAAAATAGCATGTTTGAGATTATTACACTTGGGTATCTACGTAAATATATATGACAGATGAATGCACCTCATATATTCAGGTGTCAATCAAAAAATCCATAAAGAAACTGACTCAAGTTTTTGTTATAAAAAATACACTGTGAAGAAAGCAGAAGAAAAATTTAAACAGCACGAAACTCTGGTATTAAATCAAAGGACTATGTGCTGACTATGGTACCCATTTCACTTGTTTGGCTATGCAGACGGATTCATTCCAGCAACATGACAAAGCACAGTAAGAACCACACAGTGTGTGCATGCTAAGCCACTTTAGTCATGTCTGACTCTTTGCGAACCCATCGACTGTAGTCTGCCAGGCTCCTCTGTGCATGGGATTTTCCAGGCAAGAATACTGGAGTGGGTTGCTGTGCCCTCCTCCAGGGGATCTTCCCGACCCAGCGATCAAACTCTCATCTCTTATGACTCCTGCACTGGCAGGCAGATTCACTACCACTACCACCACCTGGGGAAAAGGCCTATTAGCCACTCTTGTGAAACAACGCCTTAATTTTCTAAAGCTCACTACAAATCTTCTATAGCAGGAGTTTTAACAATCTTTTAAAACTATCAAGCCTAAGAAGTAATGAAATAAAGTTCATACTGGAGTTTATTTTTTACCTTAGGAGAGTACAAATCAAGAGCTACATCATGCGTGATAAGGGGCTGACTGCTTATTTTAAATTGAGATAATTACCTTCCTTGATCTCTTTCCATTAACTTTCAAAGAGACAAGAGGAAAAGCTATATGATTTCTTTGAAGTTCAATTTGAGAACTGTTGAATTAAAAGCAAAACACAGAAGTAAATCTAAATACGGGAATTTCTATGCACACAATAAGCAATGAGGAAGGCAACAGGTGAATTCAGCCTTTGCCTACTGTCCCAAACTAGTTGTAAGGGCCTGAACACTGCATGGGAGGCATTACCCCAGTCAGGTAGTCGGTGCTACAGCATACAGAAGTGATAAAAAACAAAAAACTCCCTCTTCTGGTCAGACGTAAGACCACAGCTAAACAGGGCCAATACAGCAGGTGTGTGCATATCTCAACTAGTCAACACTAGTCACAGAATGGCCTTGTGAAACAATGACTGTCGGGAGAAATATCTTTTAGCAAATAGAACTAAAATATGGATTTATATCCTGAAATGTCCCCTTCAAAATCTGAAGCACAGCCATCCTAATGACTTCTAGATGTAGCAGACAAGTCAAGAGTGGCACTGCTGAATATTAATAATTTATTGATTGATTTATGGTGCTGCACACTCACATTTTCATTGCCTCATTCTGGTGACACAAATCAGAACTGTTGACGTTCGTTAAATCAGAGTAGCACTAACCTGGAGGGCAGCTCTGATCAGCCTCCAGGTGGAAAATCAATCCACTGAGATACTGACAGACATTCTCAAAGAAGAATGCATGTGGTAATGTAGCACTAACAATCTAAATGTCTACCAATAGGGGACAGGTTAAGTTAAATAGATTAAGGAAGTGAAAAAGTTGGCAATCTTTAAAAAAAAAAAAAAAAAGGAAGTTAATGTGCATTAACATGGAAAAATAAGCTAGATCACTAGGTTTAAAAAAGTGAACTTGTAACAAATCTAATGTTTCATGCATGTGAGGGAACAAGAAACATACAGCCAAATATTGCTTTGTCCAGGGTCTAAAAACGTTCCAAGTGTTTATGTCAACCTGTGCCCCTGGAAAGTAAGATGGAAGAGATTTATTTACTTATTCTGGCTGCATATTTGTCCTCTGTTGTTGGCTCATGTTTTTCTTATATGATGGGCATTACCATGGTACTAATGAAAGAAAAAAAACAAAACAAAACCCTCAAATACATGTGTTTTTCCTTTTTTATTAGAAAGTTTCTACTACCCAAATGAGAGGATCCTTTTGTTTCCAGGTTTACATGACGAAATTTCTGTTCCACTTTAAAAAGGCCACAAAGACCCAAAAAGAATAAATGACTCCAAAGTTTTGCATCACTCCAGTAACTATTTTCTATCTCTACAATCTTTAGAAAATGTCTAAAGATTTAATGCATATAATACATCATGACTTTTTGTTCAGGTCATTATACTTCATTGAAAAAAAAAAAAAAAAAGCCCATATAGAAATTGAAATAACAACCCCATGATCCACAAGATTCTGACTCAAGAACCTCCAGTGACTTTGCAGTCTGCACTGGCCAATCCAGATTCTTTTCATTTGGCCCCAGCACCCCCTTCTCCAACTTTAACCTGGCCCCCTCTCCTCCCCGCACATTTATTTTCCACCTCCTCTCTGGCCTTCTTGCAGAATCTCTGCACCTGCCAGTTTCTCTGTTTGGAACACTGCTCCTCCAGATCTTTGCACAGCTGGCTCTTTTTCATCACACACCTTGCACATCAACTCCTCCGAATGGCTTTCTTTGACTAAGCCTTACCTAAAGTGTCTTGCCCCATTTTTTCTCTGACATTAACCCAAGCCTTTATCACTATCTGACATCATCTTATTTTACTTGATTTCATCATACTCACTCCATCCTCCTTAAACAGACTATAAGCTGCATGAAATCAAAGATACTGCTTTCCTAGTTCATTGGAGAGAAATGCCTAGATAGGACGTACTCAATAAATATTTGCTAAATGAGTGAACAGCATCCTTGCCAATTTATGGCTTTTTAAAAAAGTCCCAAAGGCACAGATATTAATAAAGGCAAAGATTTCAGTATAAAGAAAAATCAATGCATTTTATAACTAGAAGTTAAAATGTAGCTCCTACAAATGGCATAAACAATACCATTTAAAATATACAAGCTGATTATACAACCAAGAAAAAAAAAAAAAAGATAAACACATTAGTTAGGGACAAAGTGATCCTTTATCTGATGCTACCGAAGTTACTTAAAATTTTTAACTTGCACTGTTTGGCTGGTGGTAGAGAAAAACTGAATTCACTGCATTAATTTTACATCATGCTCTTCAGTGACAAGAAGCTTAGATCAAACAGTCAACTTGGAATTTCCTTCGAGAATTAAAGTAACATCTACCCTGACATTGCTCACGTTTTGATGTGCCTGCTCTGGTTTGCTCCCTTCCCTGGTTCAGCCCTTGACTGCTGGAGAAAGGCCCAGCATATGTCTCTGAAGCAAAAGAGTGAAGTATTTTTGGCTCTGCAACAAATTTCAGTCTTTATACTGACTGCAAAAATATGCCAACCAATTCGTCAGAGAAGCTACAAAATGTCACGGGCTGGAACAAAAAGAGGAGGAGCTTGGCTTTGGATATTTACTATGATTTAGGGTTAAATAAAGTGGAACAGGCCAAAGAGAAATCCAATGACTACGCTAAATCAAGTATCTACCTACGACCATTACGTCTTCAAATTATTAAATGTTCTCTCTGAGGTAACGGGTTTACACTGCTGACCTAGTCACTCCAGGCAAACTTTCAATTCCACCTGAGCTACAACATCTGTCATTAATGAGAGTCTTGTGACATGTGGAATTCATTACATCTTCTCTAGATTTTCCTTTAACTCTATACATCCTTATTATATGCAAAAGAAACAGATGGTCAGTTCAGTTCAGTTCAGCCGCTCAGTCGTGTCCGACTCTTTGCGACGCCATGGACGCAGCACACCAGGCCTCCCTGTCCATCACCAACTCCCAGAGTCCACCCAAACCCATGTCCACTGAGTCGAAGATGCCAGCCAACCATCTCACCCTCTGTCGTCCCCTTCTCCTCTTGCCTTCAATCTTTCCCAGCATCACAGTCTTTTCAAATGAGTCAGTTCTTCGCATCAGGTGGACAAAGTATTGGGAGTTTCAGCTTCAATGTCAGTCTTTCCATTGAATATTCAGGACTGATTTCTTTTAGGATGGACTGGTTGGATCTCCTTGCAGTCCAAGGGACTCTCCAACACCACAGTTCAAAAGCATCAATTCTTCGACACTCAACTTTCTTTATAGAAACAGATGTTAAGTAGACAGAAAATTCAGCCTGAGACATTTTATCTGTGTGAATGACACTGAATTTAGGAGTTTGATCTGTAAACTGGGAATAAAAACATCCATTCAGTGGGTCACTAAGAAGAGGAAATAAGATAATACTAAAACACTTTGTGAATCAAGTCCTACTACAAATTATCATGAGTCTGCGGACTTTTAAATTACTATCAATCCTAAAAAGACTAAGTTATCACTGAAAGTTTCAGAGTAGAATAAGACCAAATAACTGAAGAGAAAAAAAGAAACATTTTTTTCTTTATCTAAAAACAAAGTTACTTAATAGCCAAATGAAACAACTTATTCAAAATTCCTGAATCTGTTACTTTCTACACCTAACTCCATCAGATCACAAGAGGGAGAAAGTGTTCTTTATTGAACAGCAAAACCTTTGCTCTGTGAGCAATCATTGGTCACGACTATGTTAAATTGTTGTCAACAATGGGATTGGCATTTTTGCCAGAGACAGCCCATGGGATGTCATACAGTAAGATTTGTTTTGCTCACACAGTCATGTTCTTTGAATCCAATTAATTAGCTCAAAAAACTGAGTAATTCCTATTTATTCATCTTCTGATGAAAATGACTTTTTAGAAAAATATAATTTGTGCTAGCACCTAAAAAAATCCACCACCTTAGTGCATTTATTAAGTCCCAACTATGCATGTGGCTGTTAACTTTACAGAGTTTGTAATATCTACAAGTGGAGAAAGCTCTAAGATTGCAGAGGAGTGTCGGCGAAAGACACTTTCATGAAAAAGCCAGATTTATGGCATCCCCATCTGTGAAGAGAGTCTGAGGGGCACATGTTTTACCCCAAGCCCAGACTCGCATGTCACTTACAGCAATGGGGAGGTGCACAACACGTATATCAATGGATAAATGGCAAAGGGTACTTATCTGGGATCCTTATGCAGATCAACATGAGATCTGAGAATTCTGCTCCCTAGGTAAGGCATTTCCTAGACTAGGACTGGCCTCAGGAGACAGCTCCCTGAATAGCAGAGGAAACCAAATCCCACAGCTTGAACTGATGTTTCCCCAAACATGGAGTAGGTATCGCTCTCCAGCATTAACAACATTAAATCTCAAGTGAAAACTTACCCCCTTCCTAAATCTCCTTTACTTTTTGTGATAACATCATGCCACTCTGTGGATGACACTTGCCTAAAACGTGCTAGTCTCCCTCTAACTAAGGCAGCAGGCCTCGGGACTCAGTGCTGGTGCTGGCAAGAGTAGCAGCAAAGAACTGAATCTTTTCACTAGATTTATTTTCACACTTACCACCTATGGCAAAGGGCATCAGTTTTTCCACTGATGACTCTACTGAGGTTTTCTTTGTGAAAGATTTAAATAGAAGTGGTTTGATTTTAAGAAAAAAAAATTAAATGGAAGTAAATAAATCATAAAGAGGGAACAACTGGGGAAAAGGTGGCCGAAGTCCATGTGCTCGGACTCGGGGCTGAGCCACAAGGTGAAAACGTGGGTCAGCCTAACTCATATGAGGCAAAATACTTTGGCAGCTGACATTCGAGCAGGGCTTCTATTAATTATAGAGATGCTAAACAGACGACCTGTCCGAGCTGAATTAACATCACTCATGTATTTCACCTAGGTAGGATCAGCCCATGTCTGCCTAAGACAGCAAATTCAAAAAGCAGCAGCAGGGTGCAAGGCAGTGCAGCACACAGCCTCTCAGAATCACCTGCAAAGCTCTTTCTGCACAGAACCCCAGAGGCCCCCCACAGGTCATCAGCTGACCCTACCTGTTCAGATCCATAGTAAAAGTATATAAATGGGAATACACAGATTATGCTATTCAGTAGCCAATTTAGGGCCAACACACTAATCAAAGTATCTATTTAGATCCCCAACCTGGCTAACACAATCTCAAAAGAAAGGTGTTTCTGGCCACAGGAAATGTCACCATCTTAGTCCTCTTTCATACTTATGGTTTCAGAGGCAATCCCTGCAAGATTTCCAGGACATGATACAAAAAGTTAAAAATCAGTTTAAAAAAAGCAGGGGCCTCCTCTCATGCCATCCTTGCTAGACTCAACAAATCTCTGAGCGCCGATCTGCATCAGTCCCTATGCCAAGCACAGGAATACAAAGCAGCAGCCCCACGGAGGGAGGGGATCGGCTGTGAACACAACGCATCCTGGCCAGCCCTTGGGTCACAATCAGCCGAGGGAGCCGTGTGGAATGCAGGATCCTAGGTCCCCCCTCTGGCTCCTCCCAGACCGCCAGTCTGCAGTGGGTAGGAGGAAGGGGCCACTTAGGCAGCTCCCCTTTGATTTGGAAGCACAGGAGGTTTTGGATCCATTGATTCAACTGTATGTTGAAAATCTGAAACTGGCAGTAAGAAACATCTCACTCCTAAAAATACTGAATAACTAAAGAGAAGTACAAGGCAGCTGGGACTATTTCAAAACATTAAAACAACAACTAGAAAGCATGGTATTACTATAGTTTCCGAGAGAGACATCTATATGACAAGAGTGATCAGACTACAAAATGGAAATGCCACAATGACACTACAATCCCTCACCATCACTGACCCAGTAGAAATCCTGGTGAATGGCAGCTCGGTTAGCAAAAAAGTACAGACACAACACTGTGGGTGTGGCTCCAGACCAGTGCAATATACTGAACACAGTAGAGCAAGTCACACGAATCCCTTGGTTTCCCAATATTTAAAGTTATGTTTATGCTATACTGTAGCTTATTAAGTGTGCAAAAGTGTCATGACTTAAAAGAACTGGAGTGGGTTGCCATTTCCTTCTCCAGCGGATCTTCCAGACCCAGGAATTGAACCCGGGTCTTCTGCATTGCACAGACTACCATCTGAGCCACCAGTTCAGTTCAGTTCCTCAGTCATGTCTGACTCTTTGCGACCCCATGAATCGCAGCACGCCAGGCCTCCCCGTCCATCACCAACTCCCGGAGTTCACTCAAACTCACGTCCATCAAGTCGGTGATGCCATCCAGCCATCTCATCCTCTGTCATCCCCTTTCTCCTCCTGTCCCCAATCCCTCCCAGCATCAGGGTCTTTTCCAAAGAGTCAACTCTTCGCATGAGGTGGCCAAAGTACTGGAGTTTCAGCTTTAGCATCAGTCCTTCCAAAGAATACCCAGGACTGATCTCCTTTAGAATGGACTGGTGGATCTCCTTGCAGTCCAAAGGGACTCTCAAGAGTCTTCTCCAACACCACAGTTCAAAAGCATCAATTCTTTGGCACTCAGCTTTCTTCATAGTCCAACTCTCACATCCATACATGACCACAGGAAAAACCATAGCCTTGACTAGACAGACCTTTGTTGGTAATGTCTCTGCTTTTCAACATGCTATCTAGGTTGGTCATAACTTTCCTTCCAAGGAGTAAGCGTCTTTTAATTTCATGGCTGCAGTCACCATCTGAAATGATTTTGGAGCCCCCCAAAATAAAGTCTGACACTGTTTCCACTGTTTCTCCATCTATTTCCCATGAAGTGATGGGACCAGATGCCATGATCTTTGTTTTCTGAATGTTGAGCTTTAAGCCAACTTTTTCACTCTCCTCTTTCACTTTCATCAAGAGGCTTTTTAGTTCCTCTTCACTTTCTGCCATAAGGGTGGTGTCATCTGCATATCTGAGGTTATTGATATTTCTCCCGGCAGCCTTGATTCCAGCTTATCTTTCTTCCAGCCCAGAATTTCTCATGATGTACTCTGTCTCTAAGTTAAATAAGCAGGGTGACAATATACAGCCTTGAGGTACTCCTTTTCCTATTTGGAACCAGTCTGTTGTTCCATGTCCAGTTCTAACTGTTGCTTCCTGACCTGCATACAGATTTCTCAAGAGGCAGGTCAGGTGGTCTGGTATGCCATCTCTCTCAGAATTTTCCACAGTTTATTGTGATCCACACAGTCAAAGGCTTTGGCATAGTCAATAAAGCAGAAATAGATGTTTTTCTGGAACTCTCTTCCTTTTTCCATGATCCAGCGGATGTTGGCAATTTGATCTCTGGTTCCTCTGCCTTTTCCAAAACCAGCTTGAACATCTGGAAGTTCACGGTTCGCGTATTACTGAAGCCTGGCTTGGAGAATTTTGAGCATTACTTTACTAGCATGTGAGATGAGTGCAATTGTGCGGTAGTTTGAGCCTTCTTTGGCATTGCCTTTCTTTGGGATTGGAATGAAAACTGACCTTTTCCAGTCCTGTGGCCATTGCTGAGTTTTCCCACCAGGGAAGCCCCTAAAAAACGTACATGTGCTTAGCTGCTCAGTCTGACTCTTTGCGACCCCATGGACTGTAGCCCACCAGGCTCCTCTGTCCATGGGGAGTCTCCAGTCAAGAATACTGGAGCCGGTTGCCATGCCCTCCCCTGCAGGGGATCTTCCCAACCCAGGGATTGAATCCAGGTTTCCTGCATTGCAGACAGATTCTTTACCAGCTGAGTTACCAGGGAAGAACGTACATACCTTGATTTAAAAAAATAAAACTGTTTCTAAAGAGCTTCCCTCATAGCTCAGCTGGTGAAGAATCTGCCTGCAATGCAGGAGACCCTGGTTTGTTTCCTGGGTCGGGAAGATGAGTGGATTCTTTACCATCTGAGCCACCAGGGAAGCCCAAGAATACTGCAGTGGATAGCCTATCCATTCTCCAGGGGATCTTCCCAACCCAGGAATCAGAGGTCTCCTGTATTGCAGACAGATTCTTTACCAGCTGAGCTACCAGGGAAGAACATACATACCTTAATTTAAAAACATAAAACTTTGTTTCTAAAGAGCTTCCCTCATAGCTCAGTTGGTAAAGAATCCACCTGCAATGCAGGAGACCCTGGTTTGTTTCCTGGGTTGGGAAGATTCACTGGAGAAGGAATAGGCTACCCACTCCAGTATTCTTGTGTTTCCCGGTGGCTCAGCAGGTAAAGCATCCGCCTGCAACGTGGGAGACCTGGGTTTGATCTCTGGGTTGGGAAGGTCCCCTGGAGAAGGGAAAAGCTCCCCACTCCAGTTTTTGGGCCTGGAGCATTCCATGGACTGTATAGTCCATAGGTCGCAGAGAGTCGGACATGACTGAGCGACTTTCGCTTTGTTTCTAAAAACTGCTAACCATCATCTGAGACTTCAGCAAGTTGAAGCAGCAACAAAAATCACTGATCAAAAATCACAATAACACAGTAACAATGAAAAAGTCTGAAATGTTTCAAGAATTCACAAAATGTGACAGAGACATGAAGCCACTAGATGCTGTTGGAAAAATGGAGTCAAGGAGTTTGCTTGAAACAGAGTTGCCCCCAACTTTCAGTCTGTAAAAGACACACTCTCTGTGAAGAACAATAAATCAAAATGCAAGAAGTGAGGTATGTCTGCAGGTCTCTCACTATTTTGGGCAACAACCTGCTCACAAATTCAGAATAACATTATCAACATGAACTGAGTGATAAGCCTTGCTGCTACTGTAGCTTCCTCCCCGTCACTGCCAGGCAGCAGTGGTTTTAAAGGAACTGTCTGCTAAATTTTATAGCAACTGCTCATTTGTTCATAAAAGTCAGAGATGAGTATCAGTAAGACATGAATTCACAGAAGACTGCCCACACATCTTCACCTAGTTCATCAGAAGATAAGACCGTAGAACCTCTCTTTTGGCAGGTGCAAATTCTTCCCAATACAGTAATAAACAGCTTGCAATGGCTACTTAGAAATTTCTTGAATTTCAAAAACAGGTTTTGCTTTTAACTCTAGAAAATAAACATGTAGCAATAGGCCTTCTGGAATTACAACAAAGGAGAATGGGTTGCAAATACTTCTTTCTGCTAAAACCCCTCACCGCAAAGACAAGACACACTGGCAACATTGGGAATGGTTCTTGGTCCTGGCCCCCCGACCATCTCTCTTTTTCCAGATGAGTGAGCTATCACTCCCGAACTAGGCCAGGGCCATCACATGGTGCCTTCCTCCACTTGGTGAAGTTGCCCCCAAGCCCATACACCTAGCCATCTCCAAACCTCCTGTTTATTCCATCAGCCTTCCCTTGGCTGCTGCCCCCAAAGAGGAACCGCCTTCTGCATCTCCCAGCTGAATCCCTTTGTCAGCACCTGGCCCTCTTCTTTCCACCAGAGACCCCCTTGCCACTAGAGGGACCAAAGCCCCCACCCCGTGGCATGTGTCAGCTGCACTTCCTGCCTGCCTTCAGAAGGCACTGGAATATGGACTGAGTCTTGCATTCTCACCACCCCTTCTTCTACTTTGGAAGTCAGCACAATTCCTTTGTCACTGAACACGTATCTTATTAGAAGATGGTATGTATGCTACAGACTGATAGAGAAAAAGAGAAGAAATATGATTTCAAGACACACTCCCCTCCCCTACCTCACCCCCAATATACAGACATTCATTCTATGAGAGACAGAGGAAGATAAAATCATCTCCAAGAAACGTGCTGTAACTGAGTGAAGTGCTTCTGGAAGAGGGGACCAAGAGGGCCTCCTCCTGACTAGGGAAGGCCTGGGAGAAGGAACACCTTTAAGTAGGTTGATGCAAACAGTACTTGTCTTCACACTGCATCACTGAGCCAAATCACTCAGGTGTTAAAAACCCTGCAACAGGTTCCCACTGACATATCAAGCCCGGGGTGTCTGATGGCACTGAATCTCTCTGAACAGCCCCAGCCTTGCCCTGGCACACAGCTCTTCCCCACGGGGTACATCAACTCCAGCCAATGGAGACTCTGTGGAGTACATTCCAGACAGCCTGGAATTTCCTGCCTCCGCGTTTGCTCCCATCAGCCCTGTGGCCAACCTGGCACCACCAAATATGGCTGTGCAGTGCACAAACTGTGCTACTGTGACAGCCCTGTCCATCGCCATCAAAACACACCCCATTTTAGAGGATCGTAGGTGATTTAAAAAATATATATTTTCTGCATTTTCCACAATGGACATGTATTCCACACCTAAAAACTGACGGGGACAAGTTGCACATGGGAAAAACAAACCATCCTACTCTTCGGAATAGCCTGATGTGAAGAAGGCTATTTCCTTTAAGAAGCCTACCCCAAGTTACAGTGCAAGAAGCAATCTGCACTCCTTCTTATTCTTAAGGTTTTGGACTGCTGTGTGAGTTTCGACACACATCTTTCTGCGCCCACAGCGGCACCTCTTCTCTCTCGCAGACCTGTCAGGTGTCAGGTATGCACAAGGGGCTACACCATACTGCTGCACTTCATCCTCTCCGGGAACCAATGAGGCTGCTATCACTGTCCCCGCATTATAAAAAAGAAGCTGAGGTTGAAAAACTTGCTCAAGGCGAACAACTCACCTATGGTTCTTGCAAGTTTAGCTGTAAATCTAGTCTGGTCTGGCTTCAAAACCCGTAACTCCAAAGCACTCGACAACTGCCTAACTGTCCTGGACTCTTAAGCAGGGAGTGTGTGAAGTCGCTCAGTCGTGTCCGACTCTTTGCAACCCCATGGACTGTAGCCTACCAGGCTCCTCCCTCCATGGGATTCTCCAGGCCAGAGTACTGGAGTGGGTTGCCATTTTCTTCTCCAGGGGATCTTCCTGACCCAGGGATCGAACCCAGGTCTCCCGCATTCCATCTGCCTGGAATGGCAGATGCTTTAACCTCTGGGCCACCAGGGAAGCCTGGTTTGGTGCTCACTCTGGTGCCTACTCTGGGGCCTCATCCAGAAGAGAAACTCAAAGGACCTTTTTATGATTACAGAAAAGACTCCTTGGGGAAAAATGGTGGGATTTGTGATCGCGAAGGTGTGACTTCGACCATCGGCAGCCCAGCCCGACAGAAAGCCCTGCGGGTTCCAAGCTGGCCTGTGCCTCTGGACCTGCGGCTCCCGTAGCCTTCCTCTGGGGTCCTCTTCACCTCTGAACTGCTCTCCTGCTTCCACCCTCCTCCCACAGTCTGCGCTCGGAAGAGACACGGTCCTGGGTTCCTCCCCTACAGAAGCCTTCCAGTGCCCCCAGGCAGCTTCCCCCTACAAGCCTGTACATGAACAAGGGCCCCACCCAGAAGGCTGACTCCCGTGTCTCTACCTCCCTCACTAACTTTACGAGCCTCCTGCAGGTCTGCGCACTGGCGCTCCCCTCTGTCACACACTTTTATTCCAGATCCCTGCATGGGTGACCCCCTCTCATCAGTTAGGGCTCGGGTCACCAGCGTCATCGCCTTAGAGGCCTTGCTTGAATGCTCTATTACAGAAAGACCCCGTTGCCATTCTCTGTCTCAGGTCTGTGTTTGTAGTCGTGAGGACAACAATGAAACGACCTGCAGTTATTAAAAAAAAAAAAGTCCAGTTTTGCCTTTCTCTCTAGCGAGATTTTGAACCCCATGGAGGTAGAAATGATAACCACATCCCCATGCCTGAAACAAGGTGAGCACTCAAATACTTCTGAGTTGCTACTGACACTAACTGGGTATAAAATTAAACTTTATGATCAGTATTTTTTTTTTTTTTTTTACCACTATGACAATGCAAAACAACCTTCTTTGGAGTCTCCCATGATTGACACCCAGTTAACAACAGGCCTGGAGTCTCACAGCCCAGGGAAGGCTCAGAGGTTCATGAAACCCCTGAAGTCACAATACCTCATTTTAAGTACATGCACATTTTGATGGGGGAAGACAGCATAGTTCCACCATATTCGCAAATTAGAACATCAGATAGATTTAGAACTACTGAACTTGGACATTTCAAAATCACATTTCTTTTAAAAAGAGCCATGTCTCTATACTCTGTATCTATATATAATTTTACCATCCACTAAATTCACAACCATGGGACCTAGAAAAAAACAAATAGTTTACTCCACTGGTGCAGTATTTCAATAAAGATTTTATGAAATACATTTTTCCCCTGTCTAATTTTAATGAAAATCAGAAAAATGCACATTCCTTTCAAGAAAATTCAGAAAACACCTAACATCTGATAGGCATTAACCCATTCAATGAATTAGAAAACCTACTTCCTGACAGAGGGGAGGAGTAGTGTACCCCACCCATGCTGTCACAGCTTAATCCTGCTCTACCTTTTTACCCTCTAATAATGATTTTTAAATGGTTAAGCACTTACCATAATGTGATTGAAATGCCTGTGGTTTGACAACCTGATTACAGTCGTTACACACCACCAAGTAGAAATCATCGTGGGCTGGACAGAGACCAAATATTGGCATGTCTGCAATAAAGACAGAGAGCATCACTCACTCACGTGGTTCTCATTAATAGGAAACCATCTGGGATGGTGATATTTCCTAGAAAAGCTGCCTTATGATAAAGTACACAGGATAAAAGTTATTCTAGTTTAAAAGTAACTGATGTGATGCACCATGACTATGAAGAGAGAAATCAAATCAGGCTTACAGAAACACCATTATAAAGGGTTAAAATAAAATGCATGAGAAATCGTTAGTATGAGGTCAAACAGAACAATGTATTAAAATACGATCCATGAATCCCCTCACACAATAAAGCAACTTCAAGAGAAGTCTAATAAGGGTTATGAGGAAGAATCTGTAACCACAGAAAATATCTAGGAAGTCACAAAGCAGTACCATCTAATGGTTTTATTTAACTATGCATTCTATTCCAGCCATCAAGTCTCTGAGTTCTATGGAACAGTTAAGAAAGGAAGCAGAGGTTTCCCTTAGAGGAAAATTGCTGGTTTTGGCAATATGTAATACAAAGAAAACTATTTTCTTACTTTTTCTTCAGATCACAACTAACCTCCAGTCTTTTGGTTTACATACTGATGCCACTGGAGAGAAAGAACTTCAGTACAAGCATAACACTGCATACATTAATCTCAGTTCAATTACTGGAACAGGGCAAAATGCAAGTTGGATTTTTTTATAGTGAGAACTTAATTAAACATAAAACTAGTCTAGTCTACCTGCATATATATGTAAGTTGAAAGTACAGTAACTTGATACCTGATAACACATGGTTAACCAAAAAATCCTAACTGTGGACAATTAATAAAAATTGCAACAACCAAGGGAACAGAGTAAACACTTCAAATTCAGAATCTTAACTCTTTTAAATATTTCAAAATTGGTATTTTACACTAGATGCACTACTTAGAATATCTGCAATGAATGGATAATTAGCACATTTCAATTGGGCAAATATTTCAGTAGACCAAATACCAAGTTTAAAGGGAGGAAAAAGATATAAAAAGCTGATTAGCATCTGCTTTCTTTCCTGTAAGATTTAATTTCACCCTTTTCCACCCTGGGTAAACTGGGTGGTTTTAAAGGAAACAGAAAATGCCCTGAGGTGATGTAAAGTGATGACAATCTCTAAAATATCAAATTCCTAATCTAATATCTTCACCTGGCTATAGCTCAGATTTTCTTAGACAGTTTCTATTTACACTGAACTACACAGATAGCCTTTGAATCTGAAACATACCAGGGAGCAACAGGATTCTGGGATGCAGGAGTGGCACCAAACTCGTTCTACATGCTATGATCTCATTTTACCTTTGCAATTACTAAGGCAGATACCATTATAACCCTGCTGTGGAGAGGAGGAAACTGATTCATAGAAAGGTGAACTACTTTGTCTAAGTCAATACCTGAGATTTCATTCTGACTCATAACAGTGGCTTGAATTTGGTCCCTTCAAGACCAGAGGAATACGATGTCTAGAAATTCTTTCCAGACGCCAACTCCAATAAGTTGACTGTCAGAGCTGAACACCTTTGACCACATAAACTGATAAAAGAACATAGGAAGGTTCTAACAGATTGCTGACTTCTGTGACTAAGCTTAACAGTTTTATGACAAGTAAGACCCAAACAAGGTGCTACTTTCCTCGAAAGCAAGCCCACACTGAGTTAAAAACAGTACACGTGGGAGAGGGGAAAGGTTAAATCCATGCAGTGATCCACATGAAATAAGCTACTTTCCACGGCTCCATTTGACATGACAATTCATTAAAAAAAAAAAAAATTAGACTAGTAGTTTACCTTAGGTTCCATATATCCCTAGGTTAAATGACTCTGATACAGGACAATTAAGATGGAAAAGCTGAATTACAGAAATGACATAACATTCATAACTTATAGCTGAAAAATATGAAATGTCTATAAATATAGAATCAATAGTTTCATTAATGAAATAAATTTAATTAGTTTTATTAAACAGTAGCTAAAGCATTAAATTAAGTGATCTCGCCCACTCTGGCGCTCTGTGATGACCTAGAGGGATGAGATGGTGGGGTGAGGTGGGTGGGGTGGAAGGGAAGCTCAAAAGGGACGGGATATATATATATATATATATATACATATATATATATATATATATAAAATTATGGCTGATTTGCACTGTTGCATGGCAGAAACCAACACAGCAATGTAAAGCAATTATCCTGCAATTAAAAAAATAAAGTAAGTGATTTCAGTTGAGACTGAATTCAGTTTAGACTTGGGCCTCTGCGATGTGCCTGGTTTGTGTGGTGCCTCACAGCACTCTATGTCAAGTTATGGTATACGATAATGTCACTTTGCCAGAGAAGTAGACACTGCTGGGAATTAGCCCCCACCCCTTTATAAATAAGGCAATTGTAAAAAAAAAAACAAAAAAACTGTATCAGTCCTTTCAAATAATAAGAATGTGACTGGCCACAGTGAGGCTTATGTAGAAAACTGTTCTTTTTCTGTTCTGATTCCTTTCATCCTTTTGTGAGACTCGGAAACACTAATCAAACTAAGTGAGTAAGGGGTCACTCTGTGAGCACCAGGAATCTATACTTCTGTAAAAAGTTCAATTTCTTCAGTAACTTACAATTATTTGCAACTGATGATGACAATAACGATGATAATCATACGGCATTTACTGAGAGACTACTATGTGCCAAGTTCTGAACTAAGCATGTTTTATAAGGTGTATCCTACAATAGGAGCCTAATTTTACTGATGGAGACAAGAACTCATCTAGTGTCACCCAGCAAGAAAGTACAACCAGGACTCAAACTTAGGTTTGCACCATCTCTGAAAGCAGTTCTTAATCTCTTAGTAGCACGTCACATCTCCCTAAAAAGCCAGCATGTGTACGCATGGGCACTCACACAATCCCCGTGGAAAGAATGATGGTACACTGAAGTACACGTCATGCTACCCTATGAAACCAAGTTGCTGTGAGAAGAACCCAAAGCAACTTGAATTTTGAATCTAAAACAACTTGAATTTTAGCTTTCTAAATTCTTCCAGATATCCATATTTAGATGTAAACTAGGGGATACAAAATAATTTAAATGTCTTCTTCAGGGCGAAAAAAAGGAGTTCTATATCCCTTCTCTGCACTGAGACATTCCAGAGGCCTTAGCAACAGGAACTGCGTGTGGAATGTTGTGGTAACAGAGAAAATGAAATAATTTTTGTGAGAGACAGTTTCCGAATACTTCTAAAGTATAAGTTCACAACCAGCCATCTATAAGTTAATATATGGAACTTGCCCAAATGCAAGAAGGAAAAAAAAAAAGCTTCATTTATGACAGAAAAGAAAGAGTTCCCACCAAGTTAAAATGGGTTCCTATTGAGTTGAAAAAAAAAAAAAAGGTTTACAAAACAGTCTTTAAATATACCAGTTAAATCATTATATGAAATATAATGAAAAGTTTTAAAACCGTACTTGATCTCATGGACTCTGACCTAATTTGAAAGAATGGATTTTATTGTGTGTAGGTCCGAAATTTTTCTCAGGATTCAGGTCGTCCCAACCTTCCAATTAGTGAGTGGCCCGGCACCCACATCTAGGCCATCATGTATCAAGCCTTGGAGACCCCAGGCCAGCAAAGCAGGAAGGACTGGGTCCAGTCCCATGGGCACGTGAGCAGAGCCTCCCAGTCCTGTGCAGAATGAAGGCCCTCCAACCAAAGCCAGTCCTGACCAGCTACTTCGGTGCTGCCACCGTCACTGGAGGACTGCGCTCAACGACCAAATGGACGCTACAGCCAAACATTTCACCGTTGCAGTCCTCTGTGCGTCTCCCCTCTCCCACGCACCCAAACTTCTACATGCCAACAACTCCCACATTTCTGTCTCTAGCCCAGACGGCTCCTGAGCTCTGTCTAGACTCACATATCCAACTGCCTCCCAGACACCGCCATCTGGATGCCTTTCCTACGTCACAGATCAAATGAGCACGTCCAAGAGAGCAGTGCTTTCCACCCTGCCTGTCTCCCACCCCCAACCCCCCACCCCCAGATCATCCCCCTCTGTGTCAATGACCCTACTCATCTTCGGAAGCTACACCCCGAACATTGCCCCTGACTCCTCTTTCCCTCATCGCACTCAGACCACCAGCAGGTCCGGTCACTCTACTGCCTCTGGCCACTTCTCTCCCTTGTTTAGGCCCCACTGTAACGCCTGTCCCCAGCACCTTTCCTGTGCACCGTGGAAACCATCTCCCACATTGTTGACAATCCCTTCCACATGGGTGCCTGAGTGAGTCTGAAACTCTCCAACAGATCATATGACTACTGTTAAAATTCCCCAAGAAACGTGCCACTCCCTATGGAATAAAATCCCAGCCTTTACCATAACCCTCAAGGCATGGCCAGAGGTTTATCCTCCCCGCTCTCCACTCTCTGTCCCCTCAGCCCCTGGCCCTCTCTGCTCCAGGCACACTGACCTCCATTCTCTCCTTCAAAACCTTTTTCTCTGCCAGGCGCTGCCCTTGCTCTTTACAAGATGCCTGGTGCATTCTCACACATCAGGGCTCAGCTCAGCTGTCATCTCTTTACAGGGCTATCTCCAGCCCCTCCCCAAGCACTCTCAGTCACAGGCCTTGTAAGCAGAGTGGCTAACAGTGTGGGCCACTCCCCAGCACTCTGAATCCAATGTGATCTTGGGCAAGTTCCCTAACCTCTCTGAACTTCAGTCTCTTCGTATGTCAAACAGTGATGATCACATTACCTATCGCACCAGGTGCCTCCCAGGGTAGAAGGGCCTTAGAAGACCCCTGGAAGTGCTCACTCATGTCCCCCAACAGCCTGGGAGGTAGGAGTCATGCATCGTCACCGTACTGCTCAGCCAACTAAGGCACTCAGACACCGAGATTTCACAAGCCAGTAAGTGGCAGAGTCAAGATCTGAACCTGGCTCTGCTGGGCCCCAAAGCCCAGACATTTCCCAGTGTTCTCCCGGAAACAGCCAGAAGCTGCCTCCTCCATGTGCACCCACTGTCAGTGCCCAAGGCCAGAGCCCGCAGCCTCTGCACACCAGTACAGAGCTCCTGACGGAGTTCCTGAGTTTCTACCCTCTTCAGCCTCCTCCACTCTGCCACAAAAGTCACTGACCTACCGAGCAATAAAGTTACTCCTCTCCTTGAGCACCTCTGCGGCCCCCCAAGTGGCCAAGTGGGATTGGACCCCTGACCTACTTCTCTATAAGCACGGCCCTTGCACCCTGAGTCCTCACATCTCTCCAGGCGGAGTCAATCTGCTCTAGACTCAAGGCTGTATGGGTCTTCTCAGAACCGCCTTGTTCTCTGCAGTTCTCCTATGTCAGCAAAGAAAGCTTTCCTCTCTTTCTGGAATCCCCACTATTCAACAAGAACTATGCTCACACTCACATCCCCTTCACAGTCTGTCACTCACTGATGGAGGACTTTGAAGATAACGTGTACGTGGATGACTGTGTAGCTCTGTGTGACAGCAGACCCCTTGCCTTGCCTAGCAGATTCTGAGAAGTGCGCTCTCGCTGTGTGATGGTGAAGCAATGTCTGGCATCTGGAAATTTCCCATAGCTTCCAGTTGTTCTTCGGATAAAAACTAAGGTCCCTGATGAGGCTGGCGCCCTGCACATGGCCTTTGTTCTGTCCCTGAGCACACCACGCTGTCCCCCGTCACAGCAGCATGGTGCCTGCTGTTCCCTCTGCTTGGACGCCCTTCCTCCATATCTTCACCTGGCTGGTTGCTTCCCTTCATTTGGTCTCAGCCTCAATGTCACATCCGTGGAGCCTTGGCTGGTCAGGCCCCTCTGTCTGCTCTCACAGCCCTGCCTCTGCCTTGCCACCAGCACTGTGCCCCATTTGTAACTATTCATCTAACTGTAAGAGCCTTAATCTCCTCCCATTGGACTAAGTTCCACATTTGTCTTGTTTCCTGCTCCAGTGACAGTGCTTAACAACGCCTAACCTGAAGAATGAGGGGTGAGGGTGTTAGTCACTCAGTGTGTCCAACTCTTGGCAACCCCACGGACTGCAGCCCATCAGGCTCCTCTGTCCATGGAATTTTCTAGGCAAGAATACTGGAGTGGGTAGCCATTCCCTTCTCCAGGGGATCTTCCCAACCCAGGGACTAAACCCAGGTCTCCTACATTGCAGGCAGATTCTTTAACATCTGAGCCATGAATTCCAAACAACTAATGCATGCGGTAACATTATTGGGTGGACAGTAACTGAATATTAGATGAAGTCTCTGTGGTGCCACCAAAGTCCAGGATATAATTGTGCCTTTATGTCACATAATGTCACACAGTCACCCACTAGAACGGAGTGTCCACTCAGTAAGACAAAAGTTCAAGGGTGAAAAAGCGTCCCATGAACACATGATCCTATTTCTAGGGGTACTTTCTGGTAGAATTTTGCGTTTCAGGGTCTGATTCTCAAATATGGATGCTGGCAAATTCTCTTTCGCTAGCGTGTGCAGCGCAGTAACTCCAAGCAGTTCTGGAATCAGACAACTGAGATCAAACCCCTATTCTTTCTCTTAGTAGCTATGTGAACACCATTAAATTATTAACCTCTCTGAACTTCAGTTTCCTCATCAGTAAAACAGTTAACAGGACCTACATTTCACAGTGTTATGGTGAGGATGAAATGAACTAATCCGTGGAGAGCATTCCATGCTGAACACATAGTGAACACTCAGCAAAATAAACAAAAACACACAACATCACACACACTAAACATGTTGTGCTGCAAGAGCCCCAGTGCTCACTGATGAAACTCTAAGGAGATTGAGATACACACCAAACGGCAACTATTTTACAGTGTGAGCTTAACTCTCCGGGGGTCTCAGCCCCTGCTGCTCCACCCTGTAAGCAATGAGAGGCAGGGGAGAGGTGGAGGAGACTTGCGGTGCATCCCATGAAGAAGATCCAAGTCCAAATCTTGGAGCTTAAGCTCTACCCTGCAAGCATGGAAGAAGCCACAGTTTTAAGGAGGGAAGCCACATGATACAAAAGGTCACTCTGGCATGAGTGTGGATCTACCGAGGTAAGCGTGTTAAGAGGGCGATCCCCAAGGGCTGATGTAAAAATCAGAGCAAGATAGGAAGTAGTGATGAAGATGGGAGAGAGGAGACTTGAAGACATGCTCTGGAGAACTCTATGAAGAGCTGGGGAGGGAGACCAGGCCATCCAAGGGATCAGGCAGAGTGGAAGAAATCAACGTGGGGCTGCAGTCTGTTCCCTGCTCACTGCCGCTAATGTGGCTGCACGGATGGTGGGAGACACAGATGGGAGAACTCAGCCTGCTAAGGGAACAGAGCCTGGCAGTTAAAGGCACAGCTGTTAGAACCACAGACTGCATTCAAATTCCAGCCTTGTCACATGGTAGCCTTTACCTCCATTTCCTCATCTATAAATGGGAAAAGAAAGGGCACCTATCTCACAGGTTGTAGGAAGAACTAATGAACAGATGTAAGATGCTTGGAACAATGCAAAGTACTTTGTAAACATGAGCCATTTTTTATCATCTTCCAATAACTGTCTTCTGGTCTTTGATCTAAATAGTAGCTGTTCTCCCCTCTGCCTATTCCAACTCCCTACCCATACACATACAGTAAGCAGTGATGCTTCTAAATCGCAAATATCACCTACTCAGACTAAACCCTTTAATAGTTTACTATGTAAACTACTTCAATGTAGTCAGAAGGAAAATCAATATGTAGAAGGCCCAGCCTGATCTCTGCAACCATAAGACACGGTTCGCTCCTCATCCACACCAGAATTCTATCTCCTCAACAGTTATACCCAAAGGCCAAGCACTTTCCCTCCTCCCGTCCTTGGCTAATTCTGTTCCCTCTGTACAGAATGCTTTGCCTGGCTGGCTTCAGATCACGGCTTACATTCCATTAAGAGACATTCCCTGACCACTCAATTTAAATCAGGACCCTATCTCTTCAGACATTTCTCTCTCTTCACTCATTAGTGATTTATAATTTGTGTTTTGACTATAACTCTAAGATATAAACCCCCAGAGGCAGTGGCCAGGTCCACATGGCACAATGCCTGGCACACACTCGATTCTCAACAAAAGAATTTCAGAAAAGCCTTTGGATTGAACTTCCTGAGTTCAAATTCCCATGCTATTACTCACTAGAAGTATGAACTTGGGCAAGTCCTCAGCTTCAGGACCCTCGTTTGTAAAATGGGGGTGACAGTAGTCAAGCTATACCTTAATGGGTAGTTGCGAGGATGAAATGAGTTGGTATATACAAGGTTCTTACAACCATGTCTGGCACTGAGCATGTGCTGTGCTGTGTACCTAGGTGCTCAGTCGTGTCTGACTCTTTGCGACCCTATGAACTGTAGCCTTCCAGGCTCCTCTGTCCATGGGGATTCTCCAAGCAAGAATATTGGAGTGGGTAGCCTATCCCTTCTCCAGGGAATCTTCCTGACCCAGGAATCAAACCGGGGTCTCCTGCACTGCAGGTGGATTCTTTACCATCTTACCTATTATGATTTGAATATTTCCATTTTTACTGTCAGTGGGTTACACTGGCCACAGTTTCTAAACTTTGCTGGTCTACGGCTACCATCTTTTGTACACTCAATGTATTAAGTACTCACTGGATGTTAGGTATCATGGCAAATACTCTACATACATCATTCATTCATGTACTGAATGTCTACTATGCTTAGACGTGATTCAAGGTTCTGGGTACACATCAGTGAACAAAAAATCACAACAGCAACGACACCTGAGAAGCAGGACATATGACAAAAATAACAAGAGTCTAATTACCAAGCACTTCCTATGTTCCAGATACAGTGCTGAGTATTATTAGCTTACTTCCTCTTCACAATACCACCCACCCTACAGGGTCACTATCTGCACTTTACAGATGAAGCAAGTGAGGAACAAGATTATTTGCCTTAAGTCACAGAGCCAGCACATGGAGAAGCTGAGAGCTGAAGGTAGGCTACTCTCAAGGATGTGCTCTCCACCACCTCACGAGACGCTCAGCACTGCCCAGGGCCATCCCTGCCTCTCCCGCCTTGTCCAATCAGAGTCAACAAGACATCCTATCGCACATCAGACTTCTCATGTTACCTCTGAACTGTCTGATTCTCTGCTACGCAAGGGTTTCCTAAGATACTAGGATTCTCAGCCCCATTAGAGTCCGAAACACTTCTAAGTAACCTGATGGATTGACTTGGAAGGCTCGTCTCCACATAATTGAGCTTTTATTATGTTCAATTTCAAATTTATTTCAAATGGTAACTATCAATTCTGGATAATCAAAAGGAATGTCAGTGATATAATAAAAAAGTTCTCAATTGCTGTTACATCTTAACTGTGCAAAAATAGAACAGAATTTTATTTCTACCTTCTACACAAACTTCTCCCAAATCCATATTCTCTGTTCTGACAGGAGATCTGGACCTTCCTTTGACCATGAGACATTAAATGATAGAACCAATCAGACACACACACAAAAAGGTCAATTGACAACCTGCCAAAATGTAAAGCAAGCAACTAAAGATCAGAAGACCAAAAAGTTAGAAGAAAACCGTTCCCTCTAATAGTTATTAATCCCTGGCTAAAAGTGGCCAACCTTATAGTGACCTTCCATAGGTAAGTTGTAAGTACTACTTTTGTCACTACTTGTACTGCAAATGAGATACAGCACCTGGCAAAGAAGAGAGGAAGCAAATATCAAAATCCTAGGGGATCTGGGTTAGGGAAGGCCAGGCAGGCATAGAGGCGACATACATGACAGGTTACCTCATGAGTACCTGTAGCTACTCAAAATGCTGCCAATAAATTCTAACTTTTCAATCAGAAACCAAACCTGAAATGTGTCCTAAATCTACAAGCACCTTCCAAAACCCTTAGGGAATCTTTACTGCATGACTATCCTTCAGCTAAGCTTGCAGACTATAATAAAATATGGGCTGTCAGAGAGTTTACCACTTAATTGGTATTATAACCTCAAGAGAGGAACTTACCTCTAGAATGCACTTCCTGCATTTGAAAATCAGTGAAAACAATGATATCTATGTCAGGAGATTTTTGGATTGAATGAGATAACCCATGTATAATGCTTAGTTCTAAATCTGTCTCAACACAGTAAGCAGAGTGTATCTAAAGACTTAATAAAGAGTAGTGTTAATATCATCATCATTATCACTGTTAAGGTTATGGTTACAAACTCATGATTAAATTAAGAATACAATTTTTTTCTTCAAAAGGCAGTCAACACAGCAACACAATATCTGCCAAATATCTTCTATGCAGAAAACCCAAACCCACAACTCTTCACATAACTAAAAACAGCATTAACTATGGAATGGTATTACCTACTGACCTAGCTGTCTGTTTTCAAGTGGTTAGCTTAATATAGACCATAGCCTAACCCAGAAAACCAATCTCAAGAAATTTAAAAGAAACTGAAATCATACAAAGTATGTTTTCTGACCACATGGAATCAAATTAGAAGCCAGGAACAGAAAGATACTAGAAAATTTACAGACAGAAATAAGACACTTCAAATAATCCATAACCAAACAATGTAAGCTGTGATATTAACAGGCTAAAGAAAAACAAACAAACAAACCATATTATAATATGATGCAGAAAAAATATGCATGATTAAAAAAAAAAAATTCAGAGACCCAAGAATAGAGGAGGTTTCCTTAACTTGATAATGAACATTTACAAAAACCCCTACAACTAACATCACACTTAAAGGAAAGGCTGCGTGCTTTCCACCTAAGGTCAGAAACGAGGCAAGGATACCCTTTCTCTCAACAAACACTTAAGTTTTTGCCAGAGGAATCAGGCAAGAAAAGGAAACAAAAGTCATCCAGATTCAAAAGGGAAAAATATAACTTTCTACATATGCAGATGACTTGATGGTCTTATGCAGAAAACCACAAAAAATCTACCAAAAAACCTCCCAGAATTTACCAGTTTAGCAACATCACAGGACACAAAATTTCTTAGTCTATTTGGGCTGCTTTAATAAAATAACATAGTCTGGGTGGCTTACAAACAACAAACATTTATTTCTCAACAGTCCTGGGAGCTGGGAAATCCAAGATTAAGGCACCAGTGCGTTGAGTGTCTGGTGAAAGCCTGCTTTCTGGTTCTGAGTCCTCTGTTCACTGTATCCTCCACACAGAGGAAGAGGCGATGGAACTCTCCGTAGCCTCCTTTACAAGGGCACTAATGTCATTCATGAGAGCTCTACCCTCATGACCTAACTACTTCCCCAAAGGCCTCATTCCTCCAAAACTCATCACGCTGGGGGTTAGATTTCAACACAAGAATTTTGTGTGTGGAAGCGGGGCGGAAGGGGGAACGGGACTCAGACATTCAATCTGTGCACAAGATCAACATAAAAAAACAACTTTATTTCTATATATTTGCAATGAACACATGAAAACCAAAATCAAATGGCTAGCCTTCAGCTGGCATGTTAAGCAAGTTATTTGCTTTATGGCATAGCTGAGTGTTATCCAACAGCCATGTGGCTATGATGAAATCTATATCTTTCATAACTTCCTTAAAAGGGATGTTATAATTATCTCATATTTGTAAAGTCTCTAAATATCTTACCAAAAGCATGCCTCAGAAGATGCCTCAGAAGATTTGATTCAAAAAGCATGCCTCAGAAGATGCAGAACTCTATGCAGAATAGAAAGCTAAAACGTTAATAACTGTCTTGAGTTTGTTTCAGATTCTTCAAGTCAGAGGGAAGACACTCCTCAGATCTTCTATACGAATGGTCACAATGAAAAGAAAGGTACACTCAACTCTATATTCCTCAATATAAAACCTCACTACTTAAAATACAACTGTTTCTGTATCATTGAGAACCTGGTTAGAATTAGAGAATTTCAGGACCCAACCCAGACCCAGAAAATCAGCATTCGCATTTTATCAAGACTCCCGTGTGACTTATATACGTGTTTGACAAGTGTAGAAAACAAAACATCATTTAATCTGGACTGAAACTTGAAAACTGTCACCAAACTGGAGAAATTATTCATATATTAGCCAGACTCTTTCCAATTCATCCATCTATTAAAGGTATATTGAACATTTTTGCTTAACTATAATTAGTATTTGCACATTACAGAATATACTAAATATACACTGTATAATGTATGGGCTTCCCTGGTAGCTCAGCTGGTAAAGAATCTGCCTGCAAAGCAGGAGACCCCAGTTCAATTCCTGGGTTAGGAAGATCCGCTGGAGAAGGGATAGGCTACCCACTCCAGTATTCTTGGGCTTCCCAAGTATAATGTATACTGAGTATATCAGTCTGTAGTTTTCAGTTACTGTGATGTCTTTGGTTTTGGTTCTGGCCTCACGGAGTGAATTGAGAAGAGTTCTCTTTCCAAACATTTCTACAGAAAAATGTTTGTAGGGTGAGTGCTAATGGTTTTATCAAAATTCACCTGCGAAGCCATCTGGGCCTGAGCTTTTGTGTGCATAGGTGGGTAGGGTGTGGGGAAATCTTACATTTACTAATTCAAATTCATGTACTAGGTCTATTCAAATTTTCTAATACTTCTTGAGTTATTTTTGATAGTTTGACAGTATTTTCTATGAATTTATCTGTTTCATCTAGTAAATTCAATGTGCTGGCATAGAGTCATTCACAGTATTCCTTTATAACCCTATTTGTGTCAGGTGGGTAGTGACATTACATATTTAATTCCCGATTTTAATAATATCAGTAATGTGGTGAGATCTACCTACAAGTTTGTCAATTTAATCATAATCAAAGTAATCTAATCTTGCCAAAATACTAACCTTTGGTTTCAGTGCTTTTTATCCTTTGTTTTCCTATTGTCTAGTTCACATATTAATAATTCATTGTCTTCTCTGCTCTGCTTGCTTTCTGCTTTGTTTATTCTTTTTCTAGTTTCTTAGGAAGGAAGGTTCTTATTTCTTAATATAACTATTTACAGCTATAAATTTTCCCTTAAGTAATGCTTCAACCACAGTGTGTCAGTTCTGGTATGCTGTGTCTCATTTTCATTAATTTCAAAGTACAATTTCTCTTGTGACTTCTTCCTTGACCCACTTTATTTAAGAATGTGGTGTTTAATTTTCACATGCTTGTGAATTTACCAAATTTCCTTTGGTTTTTAATTTCTAATTTTCTCCATTGTGGTTAGAAAATGCTGTGTGATTTCAGTTCTTTTACAATTACTTAGGTTTATTCTATTGTGGCCTAACATATGATCTTGAGAATATTCCATTTGCACTTGAAAAGAATGCAAATGGACTATTTCCAAAAGAATGATGGTTGTGTCTAACTGGTTTATGTTTTTCAAACCTTTCACATCCATACTGCTTTTCTGCCTAGTTGTTGTATCCAGGCTTTAAAGTGAGTTATTGAAATCTCCAATTATTACTATTAAATTGTCTGTTTTTTCCTTTCACAGTGTAAGTTTTTTTGCTTCATATATTTCAAAGCTCTGCTAGGCACATGCATCTCTACAATTGCTATTTCTTCCAGATGAGTTGACTCATTCATGATTATGAGATATCCTGTTTTTAATAACTTTATTAAAAAACACCTATTTTGTCTAATATTTGTACAGCGAGGCTAGCTCTCTCTGACTATTTGTTTGTATATTTTCTACTAACTTTCAATATATTTCCAACTTTGAATCTGAACTATGTCTCCTGTTCATAGCGTATCACCAAATCACGATTTTTTAAAATCCATCGGACAGTTTCTGCCTGCTGAGTGGTGTTCAGTCTATTCACATTCAATGCAATTACTGACTAGGTAGGATTTAAGTCTGTGATTTTGCTATTTGTTTAATACACATGTCTTTTTGTTGTTGTTGTTCCCCTATTTGTCACTACATCCTTTTGTTTAAATTGATAAATTCTACTATAAATGCTGGGCTGGATGAAGCACAAGCAGGAATCAAGATTGCCAGGAGAAATATCAATAACCTCAGATATACAGATGACACCACCCTTATGGCAGAAAGTGAAGAGGAACTAAAAAGCCTCTTGATGAAAGTGAAAGAGGAGAGTGAAAAAGTTGGCTTAAAGCTCAACATTCAGAAAACGAAGATCATGGTATCTGGTCCCAGCACTTCATGGCAAATAGATGGGAAAACAGTGGAAACAGTGTCAGACTTTATTTTGGGGGGCTCCAAAATCACTGCAGATGGTGATTGCAGCCATGAAATTAAAAGACACTTACTCCTTGGAAGGAAGTTATGACCAACCTAGATAGCATATTCAAAAGCAGAGACATTACTTTGCCAACAAAGGTCCGTCTAGTCAAGGCTATGGTTTTTCCTGTGGTCATGTATGGATGTGAGAGTTGGACTGTGAAGAAAGCTGAGCACTGAAGAATTGATGATTTTGAACTGTGGTGTTGGAGAAGACTCTTGAGAGTCCCTTGGACTGCAAGGAGATCCAAGCAGTCCATTCTAAAGGAGATCAGCCTTGGGTGTTCTTTGGAAGGACTGATGCTAAAGCTGAAACCCCAGTACTTTGGCCACCTCACGCGAAGAGTTGACTCACTGGAAAAGACTCTGATGCTGGGGGCAGGAGGACAAGGGGACGACAGAGGATGAGATGGCTGGATGGCATCACTGACTCGATGCACGTGAGTTTGAGTGAACTCTAGGAGTTGGTGATGGACGGGGAGGCCTGGCATGCTGCGATTCATGGGGTCGCAAAGAGTCAGACACGACTGAGCGACTGAACTGAATATACTTTTTTTAACTTCCCTTTCTTCTCTTTTACTCTCTTCTACCCAAGTTATTTTCTTAGTAGTTCTCCTGGGGATTACAATTAACACCTTAACTTCAGATAATGTACTTTAAATAAAATCAACGTAATTTCAACAGAATTTTATTAATGCTCTGCTTAGACAGGGCTCCACTTTGTGCTCCCCCAAAACCCTCCCCAACATATAAGCAGTATTTTGCCATTTCTCCGACTATCTTGTAACTTTTGGTTGAAAACTAGGCAATATAGATAATATAATGTGGCATTCCACAAATAAGATCCACCTCCCTTTTTGGTTTGTTTAGTGATTTACCTGGTCTAATTGTGTAAAGTCTGTATTCTTTGTTATGTGTGAGCTTAGTTAGCTAAGTATTGGGCAGGGAGTTCCTTAAATAGTTTGAACCAATGAGTCTCCCAGGCTTTGCTGAGGGGCTCTGGGCACATGTTGGGATGTCTTCAATGCTCTAGCAATAATGTAGAGCTCTACCTTAGGCTTCATTTACTGCTTGTATAGAAACTCAAAATCAGCCAGAGGTGATAGATTAAGGTTTTCTCAGGTGATTCCTGGACATGCGGATAGCCCTATACATGCATGCTGTTTTCTTCTCATTTTTAAATGGAAGCATAGTTGATTTAATGCACATGGTTTTCTAGATTCTCTGGAATCTTGATAATGTTGGGGCTTTTCAAAAACCCCAATTGACATCTCATTTCCCAGAGTTTCCTATTTAGATTTTTGGTCAGACTCAACTTATTATCACCGCCTTAGACAACTGCAAAGTACAATGATTGCTACTTTAAACAAACAAACAAACACCCTAGCGATAGGGTACAGAATGAGCTCTGATACAGACAAATTGTGAGAATGGAGCTTTTTAGGGATTTACTAGAAAGTTCAAACAGTGACAATTTTCTGGGCACATGGCTTTAGGGAAGCTTCAAACCCATTCTTTCCAGTATGATAGGTTCTAAACTACTGGTTTTCACAGCTACCACAGTTGTGAGGTTTACAGGTTTTCAAAGTTACTGTGGGGCTCGGTATGATGGAGTGTGGCAGCATTAAAACAGAGTTAGGTAAAACACCTCAGAGCTTGCCTGTATTTACAGAGATTCAGTTCTTTGTTTTGTATACATGCTCAATAGATCCTGCAAGCCTTTAATTTTTAGAATTCTGAAAAAATTAATTTTGTCAATTCTTGCCAGTGTTCTCACTATTTTTATAGAAGATAAAGTTTTGGGAAGTCCTGGAAATGTTCTCTGGAATGGAGGATAACACTATCAGACTTTTTATTATTTTCAACCCTAATCAAGCCTGCAAAACAGAGAAGGGAAGTTAAGCTTCAAAAGTGAGAGGGCCAGTCATTTGCGTTTGCAATAGTACAGGTAAGAGATCTGGGGCACCTTGGACCTGGAGATCACAGTAAGATGGCACAGAAATGACTCACAGATATTTAGAAGGAACTGCTGACATGACTTGGTAATGACCTGGATACAAGGGTGGTACAGTGAATGATGCCAAGCTTCCTGTCTTGTAGAACAGGATGGATGGGTGGGACCAGTCTCTGAGACTGGAAGAAGGCCAGGTTTGAGAATGAGGAACATACACTGGCAACATTTGAAATCCAGGTGCCTCTGAGATTTCCAAGAAGATAACAAGGAAGCCATCATCTTAAAGACTCTCCCCCAGTTTGAGAGAAATGCTTTATAAATCAACTCCTAAAACATTATTTCCTCTATATGAAGGGGGGAAAAAAAGGCAAGGCTTGTATACTAAATGCCAATTCAACATCACCAAGGAATTAAAAATACGGTTCCAAAAATAGTAAGAACCATGCACAAATGTCTGAAACTATTCATTGCTTATGTGCAAAGAAATTAAAGCTTCCCCAAAGGCAGTTTTACTTGACGAGAAGCTACAATAAAAATAAAGATAAATCTTCCCTGTGATTAAAAAGATTCTGTTGCCCTCTTGCACACATCATTTTACCGTTCTCACTGATGCCTGTGAAAACAAATCAATCAGATTCATTCATGCCTCCGCTCATTCCATAAATACCCAACTGCTTCCTATTTGACAGCACTTGGTCAGACCTAGGAGACAGCTGGGAATAGGTCAGACCAGGTCCCTGCAGTGTGAATTGGTGTTGGTCTCAACACCAACTTGTCTGAGTATCATAGTTTTTTTGTTCTGTAATCCTTTCTGTTAGGCCTCTCTTTCATGCGCGAAATTCACTTGTACAGCTGCTTTTTCTGGTCAGAACTGGGCAGGGTTAGATGTGTAAGGGAACCCTAGGGGAGGAAAGGGAAGGGTTGACTGCAGGTTAATTACTTCTACTCCTAATATCTCTTAATGTTACAACGGTCTGCTCTGTTTAAAACAGAAGAGGTGCAGTTTGTTCCCACTGGGAAACATTAAAGTATTTCAAGTTTGTTTTGACTGTTAGCTCATTTCTGACCTAATGGGCAACACTTTCACAGGAAAGTTTTATGCATTCTCTTATCTCAGTTTTGCTTCTTCAGTCTTCATAGTTTCACTCCTTGTCCTTCCAGAGGAAACTGGTCAACATACCTGAACAAAGAACTCAAAGCTCACCTACCAAAACCATATGCAAACAGATGTGGTTGGCAGATAACACCCTGCACGCAGCCACAGTTCAGAGTGATGCCTCGAGTTCAAAACCCATGTCTCCCCAGTTGTTTGTGTGTTTGGTTTCTAGAGAGCTTCCAAAGTAAAAGGTCAGGCAAATGTTTAAAATACAACGTAGTAACAATAGCCATCTTGTCACACGATTATGGAGAACTCACAAGACCAGACAGTGTGCTGAGTGCTCTGCATGCTTCACATTACATAATCCCCACAACAACCCAGTGGTATAGGTACTATTATTAGCCCAAGTTTACACATGAGGAAACATTTGGGTAGAAGGATTGAGTAACTGGCCCAAGATCACACAGCTGGCAAGAGGTAGGGCTGGGGTTAAAGGTTAAATCTAGTTGACTCCAGAGCACAGTCCCTAACCAGCAGGCAACGACATGTCACTGGTCACAGAGCTTCAGTTCTTGTTCCAGCAAGTATTAACTGGGGGTCCTAGTAGAGTCACCTCTGAGGAAGATTAAATAAGAAACAAACAGAATCAGTCCTTACAGAACTGACAGAACTGCTTATACCATGAGAACTGTTTCCTTTAAGACACTTGTCTGGGTTGTTCACATACAAATACATACTTTATGCACACTACTACTTAAAATTCACCACTGGCTTAACAAATTCCAATTCCTCAAAACTATGGTGAATAAAAGTTATAATGGAAATAATTTTAGTGGGCTGGGGGTAGAATTCAAATATGTTCAATTGAGGTAAAGTGCATTCAACTGTATTTTTAAAAGACTAACATGACAATCCATGCTTTCTCCCTGCATTCAGCATATTAGGAAGCACTTTAGAAAACAAGGGGAAAGAAATGTATGTGCTCATAAATGGAAACTAACAGAAACTATAGTTTCCCCCTTCCAACTAAGCATCTGGTCTATTTTATTTGAGGTAACATATTTCTGTCCTCCCACATTTTAGAAAAACAGCCGACACACTGCCTTACTTACATCTACGCTTATCAGTAATGACACGGCCGTATCTCTCCAAACAGTTGGTTAATTAATTTGTACCCCTATCTCTGGCAGCCTGCCTGTGCAACTGAACAGCAAAAATAATTACACTAGCTAAAGAGGGAAAATTTCCACTCTTCCTGTGATTTCTTATCGTAGGGCCTGTTGCCTTTCTTTACATGGGTTTGAGTTGCAAAACATGTGCAAATCAGATTAAGGTCACTACAAAATGATGATGTTTCCATTCTTTACTACTTCATGAACCATCAATTGGGAATGAAAGGGGAAGAGGAGAAAACTGACCCACCAGTCAAAGGCACAAAGTACGGGCTGAGCAGAATTGTGAATGAAGAAATAGCCGCTCTATTCCAGAGAGACCTTCATCTCTTTCATCATGTGAAATCTCATGTAAAATCTGACATCATGTGAAATCTGACATATCAACAAATATTTACCTAGAACCTACCACAGGCAGTCTCCTTCTTTCCCACCCAAAACCATACATGAGAAAGTCAAACAGAGGAGATCAGTGGAATCTGCTACTGAGCACCACAAACCACAAAATTTCTAATTAGGGATCACATTGAAAGACTGTCTACAAGGGTAGAGTTCTGGCTCTTCTAAGGTAAACACGACAGTCCTCGATCTGCTTAAGCCCACCTGGGTCGTCGCTTTTTGTATGCCTAGTGATCTTCATCTGTCTCAACTGTGATGGTGGAGAGTTCCATTTTAAGAGAGGAATCTGTTGGTTAGTCTCTAAAGTCACTTAAAAATCATCCCTGAAAATTTCTCAGACACCACATGGAGCCCGACCAGTAAGTCCTACACAGTTAGTTATGTCACTGATGTCAGAACAGATGGCTGTTTCTACCAGATTAAATAGTTGGCTAGTGTTTAGGGCCCTTCTTGTATGGAAAAATCCAAGTAATTAAACACCACAATCACAGGACAATGAGATGCTTACACTATGAGACACTTGCAGGAACTGTGACCAAATAAAGGAAAGCAATCAATATTCCATAATTCTCTCTGTGTTTACTATATTCAAAGCATTCTTTCAGGATGCTGAAGATACAGCAGTGAGCAAACCCCTGTTCTCATGGAACTTATGTCTGTGCTGATTCACACCTCCTACTTCAAACACATTTCAGGTTAACATGCACTGAATGACTAGTGAAATTCACCACGCCATTCTTCTCTTTTGTACCATCACATAGTAGAATTCACATAACTTAGAAAGCACTTATGATGCAATCCTCCTGTAAAAGTTTGAGACATCTGTTTCTTACCACCAGTGTTGGAAAATTAGTTTATTCTGTATACTCGTCCTTACAGTAAGCAAAATACAGTAAAGCCTCAACCACTCAGACTGCTGCAAGGACACAACAGGGGCTACTGAAAAAAACAACAGCACTGTTGGTACAGAGGCTGCAATGATTTTTGTCCTGAGTTGTGTAAAGGTCCAAAACCACATGAAAGGCAGTCTAAGAACATCATCACAGAACAGTGGAAAGTGCAGGCTGTTCAAACACTGGAGACTGTGTTTGAGGCACCATGCTGCATACTAGAAGAAATGGCAAGTAAGACAGCCTCTATCCATAAAGAGGTTCCAATGAAGTTGCAAAGCCCATACACATGCAGAAATACCCCATTCCTTAATTTCAACGCTGCCATCAACTGTGTGTGAATGCCAGCTTTGGGGGAAGAATAAAGCAATGTACCCTATGACTTCATAATCCATTCTGATTTCAGGAATAATGAAACACGAGAAAAACAGGCATCTTGGAATCAAGCAGATACATTAAGAGCTACTCTGGCACTTCGTGGGTGCCACTCTGCAACACGAGTGAAAATCAGGATGGGGAACGAGGGTTCCTCTTGGTAGCTGGCCCCAAAGAATTGTTACCCTAGTGCCACAAGAATCACCAAGGAACCTCCTCCACGTGATTTCTACAGAAGGAGCTAACACTCTTCCAATTCCATAACACCAGCATAACCAACAAGCATTCACACGTTCACACATTTATCACACACCTCCTATGCATTAACACTGAGGAACATTTTTATATGCCAAGCGCTGAATGAGGGGCTTTAGAGCAATGGTCCTTGGGGACCCTGGCAAAGTTTGGAGACGTTCTTTGTGACAACTGGAGGGGTTAGTGCTACTGGCATCCAGCGGTAGAGGCCACATGCTCCTAAACGTCCTATAAGGCACAGGATATCCCCTTATAACAAAGAACAACCTGACCCCAAATGTCAGCTGAGAAACCCTGCACCTTCAAAACGACCCTATGGGAGAAACACTATTCTGATCCATACCCACCTGTGAGGCAACTGAGTCAGGAGGTGTTACAGAACTTTCCCAAGGTCATCAGAGATGCTGCAGAACACAGCCTGTAATCCAGGAAATGCGATGCTGTGCCACAAGCATTAGCACCCTGCAAAATTCTTGATGTGCTCACAGAAACCCAGAGAAGTACTTAAAACACTGAGTCACAGGGCATAATACTCATTCACCCTCTCTTCCTGCAGTTCCCATCCAAAAGTATTCCCTTTCTGACCCTCACACAGGCTGTCTCTCATTCAGTGCTCCCTTATCTCATCTTGATCTTTAGACAGAGGTGTGTATGACGACTGTCTGATCTCTCATTTCTCCACTGCTCAGTGTGCTTCCCTTTAGCATAAACAAAAACATTCCCTGGTCTCAAGAACCGAGGGAACCAGGCGATTCTTCCTCTCTGTGAACCCTCTTCCCAAAAGAGCGAGAGCCCAAGAAGCTGGACTCAATCGTAGCCTCTGAGTAGGCAGGAATGAAAAGGCTATGGGAGGTGGGAAGCCACCACCTGGCAGGCCAATATGAAAGGACAGGATATAAGAAGGTGGTTTTCAGGCTTTCCCAGCTCCTAGAGTCTTTGGCATCTCAATATGAATTTAGTGTTGACCACTGGCTGCAAAGGAGTTAGGGCGATTGATGATTCTGAAAAAACGGATGAGTATTAGTAACTTTTTAAGCACTAAATCTATGAAAGAATTCTGAACATGTTCTTTTTTTTTTTTAATGAAAAACTTTTTCAAAACATTGTTTTAGGAAAACTGATGGTAATATGTCAAATACAGGGGGGGAGAAAAAGTCAACTAGGCGCTAGGCACCTGTGAGGCACTGACTTCATCATCCCCTCAGCAGCAAGCATTACTCTCCCTGGAAAGGTCATCTAACCGACTACTTTGTGTAAATTTATTTCAATACCCAATAAAGAATATCACCTTATCCAGAGGGAGAACAAGGGAGATTATCAATCACAGGGAAATTATAGTTCCTCTTTTTCTGTGAAAGAAAAATAGTTTAGACTACAGTCACTTAACATTCTGTTCTGTATTCAACCCCAAACCCTGTTATGAGATGTTCACTCATCGTGGACTTTCTTAAGGGAGATAGAAAACAGCTTTTGCCTTTGTTTGAGACTGCAGAGGCCAGGGCTTACACAGCAGATGAAGAAAGCCAACAGCAATGTGGCAAAATCTGTACCCTGGATTTTGTGTAGAATAAAGAGTGAAAACCTTAGGTAGTACTTTGTGAATCTCAGATGATGAACCTTACTATTAACTGGAAGCCTACAACTGATTCTTCCTTTAACAACACTTAGAACGTCACACTGCATTTTCAAAGCACACAACTCTAAATGTCTACAGGACGGAAGAATTCAATTTCAACAGCCCAAAACATGGGGAGTAGCAACACAGGGAAAACAGCTGGATCCTACCAGTTCCTTAAGGAGAGACAAACTTTGAGAGAAGAAACTGCACCCCCAAGCCATCAACATACTTTTCTCACCTACATGGACTGACAATTGAAAAGCTTCCTTGGAGGGCACTTCAGCAGTAGCTACTTAAAACATATTCTCCATTCATCTATTTATTAAAAAAAAAAAAAAACAAAAAAAAACAAGCAAATAAAAACTTGACCAGTGCTAAGAAGCTTGTAGAAGTACTTCAAATGTGGCTCTGTTGGTAAAGACAGCAAAATTGTCAAGAGAAGTGTCCATCCAGAAAGGTTGGATTTACATAACCATTCTATTGTTTTCCATTTCTCAGCACTGATCATTGAGGAAGGCTTTCTTATCTCTCCTTGCTGTTCTTTGGAACTCTGCATTCAAATGGGTATATCTTTCCTTTTTTCCTTTGCTTTTAGGTTCTCTTCTTTTCTCAGCTATTTGTAAGGCCTCCTCAGACAACCATTTTGCCTTTTTGATTTATTTTCCTTGGGGATGGTCTTGATCACTGCCTCCTGTCACAAACTTCTGACCACAGTTCTTCAGGCACTCTATTAGATTTAATCCCTTGAATCTATTTGTCACTTCCACTGTATAATCATAAGGGATTTGATTTAGGTCACACCTGGATGGTCTAGTGGTTTTCCATACTTTCTTCAATTTAAGTCTGAATTTGGCAATAAGGAGTTCATGATTTGAGCCACAGTCAGCTCCCAGTCTTGTTTTTGATGACTGTATAGAGCTTCTCCATCTTTGGCTGCAAAGAATATAATCAATCTGATTTTGGTGTTGACCATCTGGTGATGTCCATGTGTAGGGTCTTCTCTTATGTTGTTGGAAGAGGGCGTTTCTATGACCAGTGCATTCTCTCGGCAAAACTCTATTAGCCTTTGCCCTGATTTGTTTTGTACTTCAAGGCCAAATTTGCCTGTTACTCCAGGTATCTCTTGACTTCCTATTTTTGCATGCCAGTCCTCTATAATGAAAAGGACATCTTTTTGGGGTGTTAGTTCTAGAAGGTCTTGTAGGTCTTCACAGAACCATTCAACTTCAGCTTCTTTAGCATTACTGGTTGGGGCATAGATTTGGATTACTATGATACTGAATGGTTTGCCTTGGAAATGAACAGAGATGATTCTGTCGTTTTTGAGATTGAACCCAAGAACTGCATTTTGGACTATTTCGTTGACTTCTTCGAAGGAATTCTTGCCCACAGTAGTAGATATAATGGTTATCTGAGTTAAATTTGCCCATTCCAGTCCACTGTAGTTCACTGATTCCTAAAATGTCGATGTTCATGCTCGCCATCTCCTGTTTGACCACTTTCAATTTACCTTGATTCATGGACCTAACAATACAGATTCCTATGCGATACTGTTCTTTACAGCATCGGACTTTACTTCCATCACCAGTCACATCCACAAATGGGTGTCGTTCTTCCTTTGGCTCCGTCTCTTCATTCTTTCTGGAGTTATTTTTCCACTCTTCAGTAGCATACTGGGCATCTACCGACCTGGGGAGTTCATTTTTCAGTGTCATATATTTTTGCCTTTTCATACTACTCATGAGAGTTCCAAAAAAACATCTACTTCTGCTTTATTGACTATGCCAAAGCCTTTGACTGTGTGGCTCACAACAAACTGTGGAAAATTCTTAAAGAGATGGGAACACTAGACCACCTTACCTGCCCCCTGAGAAATCTGTATGCAGGTCAAGAAGCAACAGTTAAAACTAGACATGGAACAACAGACTGGTTCCAAATAGGGAAAAGAGTACGTCAAGCCTGTACACTGTCACCCTGCTTATTTAAATTATATGCAGAATTCATCATGTTAAATGCTGGGCTGGAGGAAGCACAAGCTGGAATTAAGATTGCCAGGAGAAATATCAATAACCTCAGATACGCAGATGACACCAACCATACAGCAGAAAGTGAAGAAGAACTAAAGGGCTTCTTGATGAAAGTGAAAAAGGAGAGTGAAAAAGTTGGCCTAAAACTCAACATTCAGAAAACCAAGATCATGGCATTTGGTCCCATCACTTCATAGCAAATGGATGGAGAAACAATGGAAACAGTGAGAGACTTTATTTTTGGGGGGCTACAAAATCACTGCAGATGGTGACTACAGCCATGAAATTAAAAGACACTTTCTTTTTGGAAGAAAAGCTATGACCAATCTACACAGCATATTAAAAAGCAGAGCCATTACTCTGACAACAAAGGTCTGTCTAGTCAAAGCTATGGTTTTTACAATATTCATGTACGGACGGATGTGAGAGCTGGACTATAGAGAAAGCTGAGCGCCAAAGAATTGATGCTTTTGAACTGTGGTGTTGGAGAAGACTTTTGAGAGTACCCTGGACTGCAAGGAGATCCAACCAGTCCATCCTAAAGGAGATCAATCCTGAATATTCATTGGAAAGACTGATGCTAAAGCTGAAACTCGAATACTTTGGCCACCTGATGCGAAGAATGGACTCATTTGAAAAGACCTTGATGCTGGAAAAGATCGAAGGCAGGAGGAGAAAGGGATGAGAGAGGATGAGATGGTTGGATGGCATCATCAACTCGATGGACATGAGTTTGAGCAAGCTCTGAGAGCTGGTGATGAACAGGGAACCCTGGCATGCTGCAGTCCATGGGGTCGCAGAGAGTCAGACACGACTGAGTGACTGAACTAACTGACTGACTACACAGTCATAGTATATTCATAATACACAATACCATGCTCTAGTTTAAAGAAACCCAGGCAGAGTTATACGCAATGACATGGGGAAATGTCCTTGCGGATGAACTCAAAGAGCACACGGCAGACATAGAGCCAGCCCAGGGCTCCAGGAAGTTTGCCTGGAAGAACTGATGCTGCAGCTTGAACCTGGGAGATGCAGGTCAGTGTTCCTTCTATGGGGAAAGAGGGTTAGGGGAAACAAGGAAGGAGAGGGGGAGGGTATCCAGGCAAAGGCGACAGTGTCCCCACACGGGAGCAACACAGAATGTGGAAGGAGGAGCGGAGGGGCTGGGCTGACCCCAGGCAAACAGAACCTTATTCAGCAGCCATCACAGTTTTAGCTTCACACTAACAGCAAGAGGAATCAATGAAGTCAGTTACTCAAGAACCCATCATCTAAGTCATAATGAACACTGTTAGGTGTGAATTTCACACAGATCACTGTGGCTGCCACTTCATGTTCAAGTCTGTCCCACACTTATCCTTGATTTATAAACAGGTTCAGGAACAAGACTGCAGTCAGGATTTGCACCACTCTTTCTGTCTGAGATAAGGGCAGCTCCACATGGCCATCTTCTCAGGCTGGCCCACTTATGACTCTTCACCTTTAATGGAGTCAGAATACTATAAGCTTCTAAGGAAAATTATATTAATAGAAAACAATACTGCTGTGAAAGCATTAACTAAGCAAAACATTTAGAGACTCAATGGGAAATTTTAAAAAATTACGTATCTTGAATATTGGAACTGGAACACAAAACCTGCTTTAACTACAAAGGAAATAATAATGGAGACATTCTAAGATCTTATAAAATGAGCTTGGGTACTTTCACTGGTGATGCGGAACACTATTGGATCATGAAGGTCTTTGAACATCTGCTGAAATGTATATCATGTCTCTCTAGAAAACCATACTTAGGCAACTATAGACGATATTCTGCACAAACCTATGAAGGGGTTCAAGGACTGTGCACTGCTCAAATAAACCCTGTTTGAGAATCTCTGACTCCAAAGACCAGAAATGAGTTCTGCGTGTGTCTATTTCCACTTCTACACTCAAGGCTTTTCTTCCCTGACATTGGCTTATCACAGTCGCTATTTACATCCAGCACCCAGGTCATGATGTAAGATGAGAGACATTAAAAGAAAGCAAGAGATAATGTGAATTATTTTCCTGAATTAACACTTAAAGGGGTACAAGGTCATTTCAAAGAAGGTATGGATATACAAAGGGCTTCCCTGGTGGCTCAGATGGTAAGGCATCTGCTTGCAATGTGGCAGACCTGGGTTCGATTACTGGGTCAGGAAGATCTCCTGGAGAAGGGAATGGCAACCCACTCCAGTACTCTTGCCAGGAGAATTCTATGGACAGAGGAGCCTGGCAGGCTCCATACTGTTCATGGGGTTGCAAACAGTTGCACGCGACTGCATGACTAACTCTTTCATAAAGGAGACTACCTAAACTGAAGATATACAGCCAAGAGCACTGGAAACAAAGCAAAAGCAACAAAAGGGAAAGAAAGGCAACGATGTATATTCTTTCTAAGAGCAGGCAAAAAGGCTTCAAGGAAGAAGGAACCCTGACCAGGTCTGTCTGTCACTGGCCTCAGGCAAGGGAGGAGGCTTGTTTTCAGCAGCAAGAGAAAGTTCATGAGCGCCCTCTCTGATCTTCAGGGACTTTTTAGCAAGGCCAGACACCCAATAAAAACTGATCCTACATATGAGTATACACAGGTACCACTCACCATACCTTTGTCGGAGCTCAGTAACAACTACTCCCTCCTTTTGCAGAGGTTGCTCATAAGGAAGATCAGCAGTAGAAACAAGAAGTTAGAATTTCCACCTTGCATTCCATTGATTCCCAAGCTCTCTAGACCCCTGCTTCACTTTAACATCTCACAGTTCTTTGCAATAGCACTACTCTACTGTCTGAGCCTCAGAAGACACTCAACAGCCAGACTGAACAAAATCTACGAGCAAGCCTTTACTGTATCTCCACAGAAGTAGCCGTAGAAGTTGGTCAAAGGTTCTAAAGCAACAGGGGCATGTTAGAACCACCCCTAATTTTAAATTGTGGGTTTGATAAAGATCCAGTGGCTATTCTTCTACCCTTGCTCCTTTCTTCATTTGACAGTGCCCACATACAGACATAATTACGGCCAAGGACTTTCAGGGAAAGCTGTGGAGGGGCTGCAAACACAGGGATCTTATTACGAGACATTTTCATCAGGCAAATAAGAACCTGAGTGATGATGCCAAACCAACTGCTTGCAAGACATATTCCCCACTCACTCCTTAATTACCTTTTCATAGAGCTGACAGCATTTAAACATTTCTTGGGGATTTGAGAGTAAAAAGAAAAACTTGTTATCTTTTTAAACAGAAGGAAACACTGTCTCTGAACAGGGGACTGCTGAATTTTACCGAAATGAGGCACTGAAGTCTGACCTCTCCAATATGACCCATACTCCTCAAAAACCATTGAGATAAACATTAAGACCTATTTTTTTCTGTAGGAGAAAAAAAAAAAAAGAAACCTAAATTATGTTCAATTTAGGTCATAACCATTTCAAATGATTCCTGCCAGACGCTCTTGAGCCAGTAATTCCCAGTTGCCATGGATGGATGGGATGCCTCTCAGTCATCTCTCCACGACATTTCAGGCGCTTCACCGACAGCAGGCTGCATGAGCCCACTGTGTGCAGAGAGGCCAGCATGCTGTGAGAGGCTCCACAGCCCAGAAGAGCAGGCTGGCTGGCCTTTGAGCCAACTCCCATTTGCCTTGTGCCAACTGTGCACACACGGAGGCAAGGCCACAGTAATGCAATATGACCAGAGCAGAGAAAAATAAGTGACGCAAAGTTTTGTTGTTGAAACCTATTTCCCTTTTTGGGGAAGCATCACCATCAAGACAAACAGAGATGGGGAGAAAAAGAAAGAGTTCAGACCAATCAACCGAGTGACTTAATGTCAAGCAGGACATTGTCTGGTGAGACAGAGAATAAAAATTAGTGACTCAAATTTTCAAGAGTTTTTCAAGTTCTTTAACACTTTCTAAAAATCCCATTCAAATAAAATTGGTATGCAAACCCCACTGCTATCAGGATTCAACATATTTTCTTAAATCTTAAGTGCCATCGATTGAATTCTTATTTTTACGGAGGTTGTTTTTATTTCAGAATTACGAGTGAAAAGAAACAAGAATCTCTATAAGAAATTTCTATAAGATCTTGATAAATACTAGTATTTCCTAACTTTACCCAGCACTTAATGAATACTAGAGCTTACCAACTTTACTAAAAAAAAATCAGTTGTTTTACTTGTTACCCTGCCATAATTCTGTTCAATGAGAAGATTATGATTCATGGATAGATTATAAACTCACACAACACAGATTATTATCAGCAATAGCCACCAGCTTTTAAGAAAACATCTACCAAACACAAGATCTTTTAAAGGAACAGTCACTGCAGCTGCCAGTTAACAATGAAAAGCTCATGAGACATGGGCTTAGTGAGATAAGAGGAACAGAAAGCGCAGCACACAAAGTCTACAGTAAACTCTGAGCCTGTCCCCAGGACAGTGGCGCTCCAGAGAGACAGAAAAAGGCCTAGAAACAGGAATAAAGCGAAGGCAGAAAATAAATTTCCTATTCAGAGGCTGAAAAAAGCACAGAGTATATCTTGGGAAAGAAAACCCCAGTGATGTAACAGGAGGATTCGGGCACGTTGTCATTTCTTCGTACACAACCAGTCATTCTAAAACCAAAACTATTTCTTTCTTCACAGCATATTGTTACTCAACCAAAAAGTAGGTGCTGGAATACTGGGAATAAAGATGAACAATGGTCTATCAAACTTTATAATCAACAGGGGAGTGAAATGTTATTGCAGCGAACACTACCAACCAGAGGCTGAAGAATACCATTAGTGGTTATTCTATACTGTTTTTCCCCTTTAGGTCAAATTTGCAAATTTAGCCAAGACTTATATAAAAACTGGCCATAATTCCTTCTACCCAGCATTCATACCCCAAATCTAACAGTACTGACTCACCTTCGTAGTAATGATGGCTTACTTTATACCAATGTAAGATACTAACAGGTAGTTTTTGAGAAGGGTCACGAAGCAACAGTGACATGGAGGATTCCTTCACGATGATGATACCTAGCTTAAGGGAGGGGTGAGGGCTAAGGGAGAGGAAAGAGCCCATGTGAAGGTTCAGAAGCTGGCAAGAACTCAGGGTGCAAGAACGGGAAAGAGGCCACGCACCTAGGGCCCAGGGGATAGCGGAAGTTGGTACTGGCCGGCCTGGCAGAGGGCAGACCCAGGAGGGCCGGTGGGCCGAAGTGAAGGGGTCTGGATTTTCAATGTGCTATGAGGCCCTTGAGTGATCTGCCTCCCCAACTCCCTCCCGAGCCCTCAGCTGCTGACTTTCTGTGGCCTCACTCCCTCCGCTCAGGCTCCTCCAGCGACCCTGCCCCTGCTGTTCTTCAGCCTTTCAGCACCCTCTCCCACCACAGCCCTTGGATTCTCTGTTCCTTCTCTTCTGCCCTAGGTTCATCCACCATGTTCACGTGACTCAAGCCTTCATACCCTGAAAGTCTTGTTCAGAAAACTCCTTCTCACCCTATTTTTTCCCCAACCTATTTTAAATTATACACCTCCAACATAATCCTTCTCTAGACCACCCATCACCAACTAGCATATATATATATATATATATATACACTTCACTTTTCAAAAAAAATTGTCTATCTCCTGCACTAAAGCAGAAACTCTGTGAGGGCAGTTATAGAATGTTTACTATTTTTCTGAAAATTAGAACCATACCTAGCTCAATGTAGGTGCTCAACAAATACACGCTGACTCAATGAATGATTGAATACAAAGAGAAACCACTGAAGAGTTTCATGATGGAGAAATGATCCACTTTAAAATTGAAAGCTACATTTAAAAATCTCATTTCCTCAGTTTATGACTACCTAGACCCTTGAGGCGGAGAAGGCAATGGCACCCCACTCCAGTACTCTTGCCTGGAAAATCCCACGGATGGAGGAGCCTGGTAGGCTGCAGTCCATGGGGTTGCTAAGAGTCGGACACAACTGAGTGACTTCACTTTCACTTTTCACTTTCATGCATTGGAGAAGGAAATGGCAACCCAATCCAGTGTTCTTGCCTGGAGAATCCCAGGGACAGTGGAGCCTGGTGGGCTGGCGTCTATGGAGTCGCACAGAGTCGGACACGACTGAAGCAACTTAACAGCAGCAGCAGCAGACCCTTGAGGATTTCACGTTAAGGAGGGACGCTACAGGCCCCACGGCCCCCAACTTGTACTTCAGCCACTGCCAACTCACCATCCATACTATGACCATGACACCCTTTCTGGCTCACCCTCTGGACAAAGTGCAAAGCTCTTTTCTTCTAAATGCAGTGTGTGTGTGTTGTGCGTGTGCACATGAATGCTCAGCCATTCAGTTGTGTTCAACTCTGTGACCCTATGGACTGTAGCCCATCAGAGTTCTCTGTCCATGGGATTTTCCTGGCAAGAATACTGGACTGAGTTGCCATTTCTTCCTCCAGGGGATGCTCCTGACCCAGGGATGAAACCCGTATCTCCTGTGTCTCCTGCACTGGAAGGTGGATTCTTTACTACTGAACCACCTGGGAAGCCCACAGAAAGAGGCTTCTAAAGGTTATGTAACTGCCCGTTTACTTGGCTAACACCTCGCCACCAGCCCAGTCTAGATACTTTGAGAACAAGACATATAAAATTCTTCTTCCTACCCCTCTTCTCTTTTACTTCATAAAATGGCAGCAAAGAATTCCCTACTTTATCTTCCCAACTTTCCACATTCTTACCTGCAACTGATCCACATGCTCATTCTCTCCTTACAACAGGAACAAGTCTGTGATCCAGCCCAGAACTGAATCACTTAGGCTGTGATCCCTTTCATTGCCTTTTCCCATCTTAAGGTATTATCTTCATGATGATCCATTGTTTTCACACATTATCAATTATCGTTCACTCCTGGATAATTTCCAGTGGCAGACAAATGTGCCCTAATACTATCCAAAATAAATAACAGGAAACAAAATAAAACAAACCTTCCCTTTTCTGCCTTTATCTATGCCTCCAACCTGCTATTAACTTATTCCTCCGTTCTCTTTAAAGCAAAACCATCTGAAGACCTGCACACCCTTGCCCTCTCAACTCCTCCAGCTCTGGTCATCTAACCCCACTCCAAAAAGGCATCTGGCTCCCCGACTCTCCTGATTAGGGGCACTAGTCTCCACACTGTCACAGCCAGAGATCAATTCCCTGGCCTGCCTTTACTACTTCACAACAGCAGGGGACCCAGGCCATCACTCCTCACTTACCTGTTTCTTCTCTGGAAGCCTACACACTTCACATTCACCTGGCTTCCCTCCCAGCCTCACTGGAGATCCCTCACCACTCCTGCTGACTCCGCCTTAGCCTCACATCCCCTTATTGAGGGCTGAGCTTCCGGCCCTATTCCATACTTTACTGACCCTCGAACCTGAGAGAACTCGCCTGTCGCCCAGCTCTCTCTCTGCTCTGCACAATGATGACAGATTCACCCAGTGGCTTCAGCCCAGGCTGCTCCTCCAGCTCTGGGCTGTATACTCAACTGTTGCACGGATGCCCACAACCTCACACACTGTGGCCAAAACCAGCTCCTGACCCCAAGTCTCCCCATTTTTCACCGTTCCTCAGTTCATTCGATGGTACCACATACCTGCTCGCATCTCAGATCCCCATCTTCCTTTCCCTCCCTTACCCACTTTTGATTCTTCACTAAATCATCAACTCCACCTCCAAAACAAGTCCGTAAGAGGACAACCTTTCTGCCTTGCCACTACCATCACCAGGATCTAAGCCCCTATCACCTCTCACCTAGTTAACTGGTCCCTACACCCTCTCCCCAATCCACTCACCATCCAACTAGATCCACCCACTACCCGGATGAAACTACTGCCCCACCCCCCAGTAGTCTCTCACTAAAGTTCAGATAAATTCAAATTTCTGACCTGGCCTCTGTGTTCTGGCCTTTGTTAGCCTCTTTTCCCTCCACTGTGCTCCACGCTCATCTCAGAGAGCCCACATACCTGCTTTTTCTTGCTCCTCCTTCCAGATAACTCAGTGGCCACTTCCTTCTCACCATTCCCACCTCAGCTCTAATGTTAAAGCTCAGAGAAGCTGTCCCTGATCATGTTAGCCGGAACCCCCTCCTCCCACATCAACTCACTAGCCTACTTTATTGACGTTACAGCACTCAATCTCCTTGTAAAACATTTGTGTATTGACTGGGTCTCGCTTTACTCAGGTTAGGGGTTGTTTCTGATGTGTGTCACTCTACCCCAATACCCAGGAGACAACCTACCACTTAGCGGGTTAATTCCATCACCACTTGCTAAGCAACTGCCTGCCAGTCAGGACTGTGCCTTCACTTCACTGAGTTATACCCTCGGACTCTAACCCCATTGAGAGACACAGAGAACGTGCCTGTCTAATGTCTGAGGGATAAAGCAAATGAACAAAGGCAAAACAGCCAGAGGATTCTCAAGGCAGCAATCACGGCTGGACAAGATATCCTGAGGCCTGCCCACTCTGACAGAAAGTGAGACGACTAGGCTGGCAAAGAGGAGCCCTGCCTATCACCAAGGGCCCTAAGCAGTTACACAGATGTCCTTGATCAGGTATGAATTGTCCCAAGTCCAAATTCTATAACTGAAGATTTAAAAATTGGCCTAGAATGAGATTACAGAGAATGATGGCTTTCCTATTTCATACTATCATTAGTATGGAAAAAATTAGTAAAATTATTAGTAAAATCTGTACAATGAATATGTATTAACTTCAATAATACTCCCCCTCTCCATTAAAACGTATCTGCAGATATAGTTTCCAAAGAGAATAGGGTCATTTAAATGGAGAACTGCTTCAAATTTAAATGGAAATTTCCAAGCATTGAAAAGGCAATTCTAAAATTCCCTCATCAGACAGAAAATCCATGACTACCACTAAGCATACACAAAATCTTAAAAGTAGCAGCCTCAGTTATCTCTGACTCATTTCCCAACCTAGGAGGACTTTATTCTGGTGGCTGTAACTCACCTTTCTTGCCCACAGAAAGAACTCTGCAAAACATTCCAAGAAGAGACAGCAACTACGGGCTTCCAGGAAAGAAGCAAGCACAGTTTTATACAACAGAACAAAGTCAAACCCCACACCGGGCTTCTCTCTGCAAGTGCAAAAAGAGACGACTAACAGCAGAAACAAGCAATGTCAGTGTCCACTTCTCATCTTCACTCATGTTCATGAAAGCTGGGAGCTGGGGCTCATCTGCTACACTCCCTCTGTTGTCCTGAGCACTCTGAGGTTTCTTCTCACTGCCTACAGACTGCCTGCAAATGAAAAACTGGCATTTCGCTTCCCGCTGCTCTCCTGAGAGTCCTGGCTAACCACTTGATTTGAGGCATGCTCACAACACTGCGCTTTCGGGATTGATAAAAATAACAACGTTATCAAGTGATGTTTATTGAACCGTTACTCTGCCAGATAACATACAAAAGGCTGAAACTCTATTACATCATTTCATCTTCCCAGTCACTATGAACTGCTGCTACGATTCCCATTTCACAGGTAACTCAACTGAGGCTGAGCAAAGCTATGTAAATTTTTCTCAAGTGACTCCTCTAGTGGAGCTGAGATTTGAACCCAATTTGGTTTAACTCTCAACTGGAGTTCTCAGTAGAGCCTCTATTTAAAGCTACTATTTGCAACTTTACCACATGGAACCCTATTTTCTCCATAACACCTACTAATAACAGCACACAGAAGCAGGGCTACAAGATAGACACTTAGGGAAGCTAATTTAAAGCCTTGATTATCAAATATCAAAATACATAGTGATCTTCAAAAAGTCCACAAGGAAACGTGAAAAACAAAGAAAATGCAATGAGTTTTTCCTAAACCTAAATTTTCTTCAAATTTAAAGAACTGTCCTTTATTCCAGAACAACATCCCTCACACTTCTATGATGGTAAGAATTATATATGTTATAATGTCTAGTTTTATATATTCTAAAATGCTAGCAACCCTTTGTTTGATCTCCAACGTATTTTAGAAACTTTCTGGTTTGATATATGAAAGCCTGGAACCACTGGTTAAAAGCATTCTTTTTTTCTAATTGCATTACTGGAATTCAGGACTATAGAAAACATCAGCATCACCTGGGATGGGAATATTTTTTATGTTTAAGATTACAAATCTAATTGATAATGAACTATTACTTTCTCCCTGCCATAAGTTTACATATAAGAGAAAAAGTATTTCATGTTAGCAGGGTCTTTATTACAAAGAGGAACAAGAACATTCAATCTAGTTTTATGTTATGAATGCCTGAAATGCAAAAATCATTCTTCAGCTCATTTATATGATCCCTGCTGTACAAGATGAATATAAATGTAATCCTCTGCCTTCCTCTCCAGTAGTACAGTACAGTAACTCCAACTGTTAAGTCTACTAACAGGCTTCTTTTTCTTCTTAGAACTTCAATCAAAAATACTTTAATAATCAGATGGGTACATCTATTAGAAATACCGCCATAAACTGTGAATATCAACGTGACTAAAAGCAATGTTGCACTGAAATGTTATTTAAACAGTGAAATTTCACTTCTCCTTTTTTTAAAGGATTTTTTTTTAAATGGTGCAAATCCCAGATGATTGTGTATGCTATCTGCTGCAACTTTAGCTTTCACCTAATCTTTTTTTAAATCCAATTATTTCTAATGCAAACTGTGCATACTTTCCCTCCCCCTCAAAGAAAAGATTTTAAAAAAGAACTGCTAACCACAACACAGAGAGTGCTGTAAAACACACCAAAGGAAGGGCTCTTGATGGCTTTACTTACAAAAAAAAAGAAAAAGGTTTCCCCCTTTGAGATAAAAGTCAGTATTTCTAGCCAAAAACAAGGAAAACAAAGGTCACAGCAGCCTTCACTGTGGATGCACATCCTGGAAAGGGCTCAGCACAGCGACTCTTTGCAATTCCATGGGCTGTAGCTTACCAGGCTCCTCCATCCATGGAATTTTTCAGGCAAGAGTACTGGAGTGGGTTGCCATTTCCTTCTCCAGGCGATCTTCCCAACAACACAGCAGAGGGTTAAGCAGGTGAGCTTTGGAGTTAGACATATGTGAGTCCCAAGGTCTTTTGCATGTTTTGGGGTCTTGGTGAAGATCTCACTCCCCTGGGCCTCAGTTTCCTCATCTGTAAAATGGGGATAATGGTAATACCTGCATCACAGAACAGATGTGAAAAATACATAAGGTAAAACCTGTATTGGCACTGAGTAAAAGTTCTCACTGAACTTGAATTGTCATCATACCTGTAGGAACATTGTCAGATGTGGATAGGAGGAAGCAACATGCTATTATAAGGGAAATACTTGACCACATAACAAATAGGTCATACTCAATAATGAGGCATAAATTTCCTATGCTTCCCTCCTGAGATCAGAGTTCACAAGAACTAATCAAAACTTTAAAAGGAGTACATTTGGCTTGGAAGCCTCATCTTATATAGGAAACATACATGGTTTCCTTTACTGTGAAGTCTTCTGGGTTGAGGAACTCAACATGGACTGTGCCAGGTGTGACACTTCTCAGCAAGCACAAAAGCAAAGCTGTGAGATGGAAGGATGTGGGATGCCCTCCTCATTAATCAAAATGTAGATGCGTTTCCTGGTGAATCTGCCTTATAAGTCAAGTTCCAAAGCTTCACGGGGCTTCAGCTTCCCAAAGTCAGCTCAAGGGCAGAAATTGTCAAGAATCTGTGCCAGGTCCCTTTTTGAAAATCCCATGGAAGTTCCAGATTCCTTCTCCCAAGGATGTATATACTATCCAGGAGCTTAACAGTAGCCAGGCCCCTTCCTCACACCCAAAGCTCTGTAAAACTGAGACAGTAACAGCTCTGTTATGTCCTATATTTGCATTGCCCAGACACAGGTCTCTGCCCTAGAAAAGTGGCAGGGAGTGACAAAAGTGACAAAAATAGGAACCTGCTTACACAAAACCTTACATCTTCACATGTATCTCTCTTTCTGGCTCAACATATTTCTTCAATGTTGAAATAACTTTTGGTTGAATGGTGGGTTTTTTTTTTTTTTTTTTTTTTACTATTTTTAAGATTCTCCCCCTCAAAACAGAATGTTCAAGGAGTACTAGAATCACATTCTGCCGAAAAGGCTTCCCTTCATTAACCAAGAAACCCATTAGAACAAGGATGGCAAACTTTTTCTGTAAAGAGCCAGATGATTCATTTTGGCCTTGGTAGGCTATATGGCCTCAGTCACACCTCCTCAACTCCACAGGTCACTGCATAGAGAAAAAAGCTGCACAGAAAAAAAGTGCGTGCGTGAACGGCTGTGGCTATGTTCCAGTGAAACTGTGCTCATGGACTCTGACATCTGACTTTCACATACTTTCCCACAAATCAGGAACTACACATCTCCTTTTTAGAGTTTTTATGTCAACCACTCAACAATATAAAAAGCATTCTCAGAGGCTTCTCTTGCAGCCCAGTAGTGAAGAATTCACCTGCCAGTGCAGGAGACACAGGTTCCCTGGTCGAGGAAGATCCCACATGCCACGGAGCACCTAAGCCTGTGTGCCACAGTTACTGAGCCTGTGCTCTAGAGCCCGGGAGCTGCAGCTACTGAACTCTGCATGCCCTAGAGCCCACGCTCCACAGCAAGAGATATCATCGTACTGAGCAGCCCGCATTACCACAACCAGAGTAGCCTCCACTCGACACAACTAGAGAAAAGCCTGCACAGCAACGAAGACCCAGCACAGCAAAAATAAATATAAGTAACAAAACTTCTTTAAAAAGAAAAAAAAAAAAAAGCATTCTTAGCTAGGCTGCAATCTGCAGTGACGTAGTTAAGGAGCTATACTCAGGTCAGGGGAAAGATTGCTTCTTTAGGAGTGTCTCTAGGTCTACTCAGGCCCTCTCACTCCTGGGTTAGTGCAGACTTCATAGGCAGAGAGTTACAAGCAGGAACTGTGAGCAAGGACACTGCCTCCTGGAGCCACAGTGCTCATTCACGGAGCATCAGGTGTGGGCGTTCCAACGCCATCATCCGCCCTCCTCGAATGTGTGTAAATACAATTTGGAGGCAGTGAACCCAGATCACACTGATTCCTGTCTGAGGCTTACTTTGGATCTTAAGGTGTCAGCAGACTGCAAGCCCTGCTGCCTACAGCACCCTTACAGGCTCATGGAAGCATGCTGCTGCTACTGCTAAGTCACTTCAGTCGTGTCCGACTCTGTGCAACACCAAAGGTGGCAGCCCACCAGGCTCCCCTGTTCCTGGGATTCTCCAGGCAAGAACAGTGGAGTGGGTTGCCATTTCCTTCTCCAATGCATGAAAGTGAAAAGTGAAAGTGAAGTCACTCAGTCGTATCCAACTCTTCATGACGCCATGGACTGCAGCCTACCAGGCTCCTCCGTCCATGGGATTTTTCAGGCAAGAGTACTGGAGTGGGGTGCCACTGCCTTCTCTGAATGGAAGCAGGCCTTGCCTCAAAAGAAGACATAGAGTGCAGGGAGGCTCCATTTTTCCAGGAGACAAGCTGAAGTCCATGCAAGCATTAAAAACAAAACCAAAAGAAATATGGTGTCTGAGACATGTTTCAGTGTGGGGAGTGAAGCAGAGATGAAACAAGACTGGGCACAGACTCATGAGCTGTGGGAAAGACATCAGGAGGCTCATTAAAATACTATCTTTACTTCTGTGTATTTGAAATTGTGCATCAGAAAAGTTGGGGCGGGGCAGGGGGGGACATTAAGAGAAACCCTAGAGAAAAACAGAGATGTTCTTTATTTCAGAGAGGTTTTATGTCTGTAACACAGTTATTTTAAGTCCTTCCCACCAATACCTGTTTGTTTCCAGTTATCTGACTATGAACAATTTTTACCCCCAGGAAAGAAAAAGGCAGTACGTTGACTCAATCTGTGTTGATTAAAGCTACCTACCTTCCTAGTTTCTCTTTTTCCTTTGGTACCTAGCTCCCTGTAGCTGTCAACCAACCTCTCTTCCATCCTGACCCAGGCTCAATTAGGTCCCTGTTGTTTTGACAGGGAAGTCACCTGTCATCAACTGTGGATATCACTCAAGGTCACCCTCCTACTCACTCGCCTAAATATCAGTGATAAAAAAGGTGGTGTCTTGCCTGTCCTCTTTCTGGAAAAGCGCTAACTCAGGTCAGAGACACAGGAAATACTCAGCAACAGTCCCTGGCCAGAAAGCACATCCCCCCACCCCCCACCCCCCGCACCGCCCCCCCACACACACAGAATAGGTACCTGTTTTCGAGTCACAACACAATGGAAGGTTAGTCACTTGAACTCTTCAATCTTCCTAGTAGCCCAGTTCATTTATTTTGGGGGCAAATCTTCACTGAACACAAGCAATGTGAAGGAGCTAAATCCTTCTTGGTCAGTAACAACTCTGTCCTCTAGCAGCCTGCGCTCTAATAAAAGAGCCATCACATAACACACAACTTCATATGGTGATAGGAAGAGAGCTTAGACAAAGGAAAAATATGGGTTACTTTGATGCTGCACAAGAGGTGGGCTTAAGAAAAGTTAGGAATGACTTTCCAAAGAAAACATCCTATTTTCACTGTCGACTCCTACAATGTTTTATTTGTAATTTGCTGTCAGGTGAAGGCATTTCATGTTTTTACACTTAAGGACTTAGGTACCAAGCTTAGGTACCAATATGAAAACCTTAATCAGTTACTTATACCAATTACTTTCATCTAAACATAATTAATGTTACTTATACAATTTCAAAAATCACCTTTAAGAAAAAGGTAATTTTCTGCGTTTAGTCTTTTGAAAGTTAAAAATGTATTATCCATCTTTTCCCAGTAAAACCAACTGTGCCATAAAATTACGTATTACAGAACAAAACAAGCAAGGCAATAAAAATTTGATGATATAAAAGAAAAACAGGTTGATCTCTGAAAGATAACTGACATTTTATCCTAACTTTTATCTACCTATGCTAAAAGGAAAACAGGGGGATGATACAGTTGCTAAACCACAGATAATCTCAGTTCCACCTAAGTCAACAGTTTCAACCTCTCCCACAGCATTAACTCTTGGGCAGTCTTACCATGAAGGAATTAGACAAAATAAAGTACGAGAGGAAAAGAAAAAAAAAAGAGATTCTAACTTAGAAATTTTGAAGGTAAAGATAAGTGAACAATCCTTGAGAACCCAAGAAAAGCTGGGGACACCTGCCCTCATAAGTGGACATAACATACTATTTTTGCATACAATTTCAGGACAACCATAACCCCCTGAAGCCAATTCTGTTCAGTTCAGTTGCTCAGTCGTGTCCAACTCTTGGCCACCCTATGAATCACAGCACGCCAGGCCTCCCTGTCCATCACCAACTCCCAGAGTTCACTCAGACTCATGTCCAACGAGTCAGTGATGCCATCCAGCCATCTCATCTCTCTGTCGTCCCCTTTTCCTCTTGCCCCGAATCCCTCCCAGCATCAGAGTCTTTTCCAATGAGTCAACTCTTCGCATGAGGTGGCCAAAGTACTGGAGTTTCAGCTTTAGCATCATTCCTTCCAAAGAAATTCTGGGGCTGATCTCCTTCAGAATGGACTGGTTGGATCTCCTTGCAGTCCAGGGGACTCTCAAGAGTCTTCTCCAACACCACAGTTCAAAAGCATCAATTCTTTGGCGCTCAGCCTTCTTCACAGTCCAACTCTCACATCCATACATGACTACTGGAAAAATCATAGCCTTGACTAGATGGACCTTAGTCGGCAAAGTAATGTCTCTGCTTTTGAATATGCTATCTAGGTTGGTCATAACTTCCTTCCAAGGAGTAAGCATCTTTTAATTTCATGGCTGCAGTCACCATCTGCAGTGATTTTGGAGCCCCCCAAAATAGAAGTCTGACACTGTTTCCACTGTTTCCCCATCTATTTCCCATAAAGTGATGGGACCAGATGCCATGATCTTCGTTTTCTGAATGTTGAGCTTTAAGCCAACTTTTTCACTCTCCTCTTTCACTTTCAGTTTCATCAAGAGGCTTTTTAGTTCCTCTTCACTTTCTGCCATAAGGGTGGTGTCATCTGCACATCTGAGGTTATTGATATTTCTCCCGGCAATCTTGATTCCAGCTTGTGTTTCTTCCAGTCCAGCGTTTCTCAAGAGGTACTCTGCACAGAAGTTAAACAAGCAGGGTGACAATATACAGCCTTGATGTACTCCTTTTCCTATTTGGAACCAGTCTGTTGTTCCATGTTCAGTTCTAACTGTTGCTTCCTGACCTGCATACAGATTTCTCAAGAGGCAGGTCAGGTGGTCTGGTATTTCCATCTCTCTCAGAATTTTCCACAGTTTATTGTGATCCACACAGTCAAAGGCTTTGGCATAGTCAATAAAACAGAAATAGATGTTTTTCTGGAACTCTCTTGCTTTTTCCATGATCCAGCAGATGTTGGCAATTTGATCTCTGGTTCCTCTGCCTTTTCCAAAACCAGCTTGAACATCAGGAAGTTCATGATTCACGTATTGCTGAAGCTTGGCTTGGAGAATTTTGAGCATTACTTTACTAGCATGTGAGATGAGTACAATTGTCCGGTAGTTTGAGCATTCTTTGGCATTGCCTTTCTTTGGGATTGGAATGAAAACTGACCTTTTCCAGTCCTGTGGCTACTGCTGAGTTTTCCAAATGTGCATATTGAGTGCAGCACTTTCACAGCATCATCTTTCAGGATTTGAAAGAGCTCAACTGGAATTCCATCACCTCCACTAGCTTTGTTCATAGTGATGCTTTCTAAGGCCCACTTGACATCACATTCCAGGATGTCTGGCTCTAGGTGAGTGATCACACCATCATGATTATCTGGGTCGTGAAGATCTTTTTTGTCCAGTTCTTCTGTGTATTCTTGCCATCTCTTCTTAATATCTTCTGCTTCTGTTAGGTCCATACCATTTCTGTCCTTTATCAAGCCCATCTTTGCATGAAATGTTCTCTTGGTATCTCTAATTTTCTTGAAGAGATCTCTAGTCTTTCCCATTCTGTTCTTTTCCTCTATTTCTTTGCATTGACTGCTGAAGAAGGCTTTCTTATCTCTTCTTGCTATTTTTGGAACTCTGCATTCAGATACTTATATCTTTCCTTTTCTCCTTTGCTTTTCAGCTCTCTTCTTTTCACAGCTATTTGTAAGGCCTCCCCAGACAGCCATTTTGCTTTTTTGCATTTCTTTTCCATGGGGATGGTCTTGATCTCTGTCTCTTGTACAGTGTCACGAACCTCATTCCATAGTTCATCAGGCACTCTATCTATCAGATCTAGGCCCTTAAATCTATTTCTCACTTCCACTGTATAATCATAAGGGATTTGATTTAGGTCATACCTGAATGGTCTAGCGGTTTTCCCTACTTTCTTCAATTTAAGTCGGAATTTGGTAATAAGGAGTTCACGATCTGAGCCACAGTCAGCTCCCAGTCTTGTTTTTGATGACTGTATAGAGCTTCTCCATCTTTGGCTGCAAAGAATATAATCAGTCTGATTTCGGTGTTGACCATCTGGTGATGTCCATGTGTAGAGTCTTCTCTTGTGTTGTTGGAAGAGGGTGTTTGCTATGACCAGTGCATGTTCTTGGCAAAACTCTGTTAGTCTTTGCCCTGCTTCATTCCGCATTCCAAGGCCAAATTTGCCTGATACTCCAGGTGTTTCTTGACTTCCTACTTTTGCATTCCAGTCCCCTATGATGAAAAGGACATCTTTTTCGGGTGTTAGTTCTAAAAGGTCTTGGAAGTCTTCACAGAACCGTTCAACTTCAGCTTCTTCAGCGTTATTGGTTGGGGCACAGACTTGGATTACTGTGATACTGAACGGTTTGCCTTGGAAACGAACAGAGATGATTCTGTCATTTTTGAGATTGCATCCAAGTACTGCATTTTGGACTCTTATGTTGACCATGATGGCTACTCCATTTCTTCTGAGGGATTCCTGCCCGCAGTAGTAGATACAATGGTCATTTGAGCTAAATTCACCCATTCCAGTCCATTTTAGTTCGCTGATTCCTAGAATGTCAACGTTCACTCTTGCCATCTTGTTTGACCACTTCCAATCTGCCTTGATTCATGGACCTGACATTCCAGGTTCCTTGAATTGAAGCCAATTCAAGCCCCAGGTTAAAAATTTCTGACCTAGATAAATAACAAATTAGGAGATCATGCTAAGATTCTCAGCAGTTGAAAGGGTTGAAAAGAAGTAGTATGTATGGAGTCATTTTCTATTATCTAATTCAACCCTTACAACCTCCATGGGAAGTAGGTATTATCATCTCCTTTGACAAAGAGGAATTTAGATTCTGAAAGGTAAAATGCAATGTTCACCAACTTCAAACCCAGGTTTCTAACTCTTAGGTGCACAATCATAAACTGGAGAATGCAAAAAGTCTGGTCAATATTCCTAAATATCTTCCAAGACAAAGAGTTTCTGACTTCGTGCTTCATTCATAGTTTCAATTTATCTACATATTTCTTTTCAGTTTAACTTTGTTGACAAGAAGAATTAGTAAGAATTTAACTCCAAAACACTTTTTCCTTGGTAGGAGATAATCTCAATCAAAGACAAAGGAGAAGTGTCTGATAATTTTAAAATGTATTTTCATGCTTAAACAGCCTGACATGAACTATTTGTTAGAAAAACAAAGGCCCACTGTCTAAAGTGCTGGACATCCTTATACTTATCCCAGAAAATCCACAAAGTCACAAATGAATTGAAAATTGACTGAGTTAGAAATTTCAGTCTCTACTTAAAACTGGCAGGCAGAAATTCAGCCATCCTGGCTGCTTCAGCATCTTCTGAATGGTTAGAGAAGCTTAGGGAAAAAAATGGTATCACTAATAGCCACTAATAATTTGATAGGTCAGAAGCACAGACACCAAATTTATGATCCCTTTGTGCCCCAAGACAGGAATTAAGAGGTCCTAGATCTTTTTCGGTAAAATACGCTAATGACTATGCCCAAAGAGAAAATAATAAATACAGCAAAAAGTGGGTCCAGGCAACTACATCTGGTTGGGTCTCAATCCAGACCAAGTAGTGCAATGAAATACAGACATACTTATTCAACCTCTAGAGGCGAATTACCAATAATTAGCACCATGTTTTCACACAGATTTAGAAACTCTTTATGGGAAATATATCCACATCCAGAGAAGAAAAACTAAGAACAGGAGCAGGTCAGATCCTCTAAAGCTCTACTCCAACTGCTTCCAAGGAGAGTTACCACCTAGTGATTTTAAATTTTTTAAGCCCAGGCAGGCTGCCAATTCAACACTAAAACCGGACTAACAACTGATTTTTCTTATTGCAACATCGCCAGCAAGTCCTGTGTTTTCCCTCTCTTTCCTTTGCTCTCAAACAGCAATTCGCCTTCGCAAAATCAACTAATTTGCTCTCTAATCTGTTACAATTGGAAGCTCTCAGAAAGTTGCCACTGGTATTACTCTTCCTCCTAGTGCCAAGAGGCCAACAAAAAGCTAGTTCAAAAAAACCAAAACTGTGAACATGAAGACAAGACAGGCACTAAAAACAAGAAGTGTGGAGACAGAGTAACAGTGGGCCAACTCTGGACTTTAAAATGTTTCTCTTGCCAAAGCTCTACCTATTCTTGGGCCCTTGACAATAACAATGCCAAAATAAATGGCCACACTGAGAAATAAAGTTCCGCTGGGAATATAAACTCAATATTTTGGATACCAAACCTCACTCAAGTCCTTGTCCATACTACTACTGAAGGAACAGCTTGAACTCAGTCTAGAGAAGATTGGACTCCTTTAGACCTTTCTGACCACCATGTGCCCAGGACCAACACAGGCCTTCGACAGCAAAGGGGACTATTTAAAGAAAAAGAAAACCTGAAGTAAAAGTCTGACAGCTCCTAGATATCTTTCATTTAGAGATCCACATTTAGTGACAGTTATTTCCTTCTACCAAACAGTTTTTATTAAAAACTGACCAATAATTAGACTCTGATTTCACTACATAAGTGCACCAACGGCTTTTTTCAACAGATAAAATTCTGTGACCGCCCCCGCCCCCCCGCTGATTTTGACACCTTCATAAAAATACAAAAAAGAAAAAATATCCGATCAACAGCTCCTTGGTTGTGATGATCCTTTTGATTAACCTTTGTAACATAAATCCTATGGAAACAGGCTGTACAGGTAAAGTGCTGTCTTTTTTAAAATTCATTTTTATTGCTGGCAGACAATTACAGGTGGCAAGGTGTCCTTTCCAGAACCGCCTAAGACGTTCGTGGAGACGCTTTTGGAAGCTGAGAATTCCTCCCTCTACTCCTCGCGTTTCTCCATAAGGGGTCAGACCTGAAGAGATTTGGGTTAAACTCACTGCTGGTCCCAGCGTTCATCACTGGCAATGCGCATAAACTGCACCCAGCCAGGCCTCCACTGAAGGGCTCTGGATACTCCCGGATATAGGAAGCCTCCGGAAATCGGATTTTCCAAATGCTCCATCCTCCCCTTTCTTCTTTATCAGACAGCATCCTCGCGTGGGAGGAGCGGAGTGGCTCAGGTGGGCTCAAGCTACCGCCCTGGTCAGCCAGCCAGGATACTTGTACAAACTCCATCAGAGGGCTAGACTCACCTTCGCGACAGAGCCCCATGACTTCGCGGTTTTTCCCAAACTCCTTGTAACTTTCGTCCAATTCCGTCCCTAGGAGATACACACACACAGGAGGAGGGGAGAGGCAGGTCAGTTGCGGAGAGTGTGACGCACGCTCACGCACGCACGGAGTAGGTGCGGGCACCTCCGCGTTCCCCAAACCCGGCGATAGCATCTCTGACCCCCGAGGGGGCGGGCCACGGGACGGGGGAGGGGAGAAGGGTCTGAGGATGGGGGAGTGGGGGCTGCGCGGGTAAGAGGAGGGCGTGGACACTCACCGTCTTTCCCAGGAAGTTTGGAAGCTTCGACCCACAGATTCCACGACTGTCCCAGCATCGCTTCGGGACTCGGCAGGGGCCGGCGTTCCCCGACGGTCGCCATTGCGGCGGCGGCCGAGGTGGAGGCGGCGCCAGGGCCACCGTCCTCCAGCCGTAGGCGCCGCGGCGGCGGCGGCTGCCGCTGGGGCTGCGGAGGCTGCTGCTGCTGCTGCCGGGCGGCCGCGGCCGCTGCTCCGCCCGCCGCCGCCGCCGCTCGGCGCGGCTCCCCCCTGACGTCATCCGCGGCCCGCTCCGACATTCTTTCCGCTCCTACAATGTAACAAAAAAAGGGGGAAAAGAGTCGCGCGGGGGCTGCTTTTAAGGAGGCGCCGGGGAGTTCCGGCGGCGTGCGCGGCCCGCGGGCCGGGTGGGGCGCGCTGACAGCGGCCCCGGCCGCCCAGACCCCCAGCTCTCCTCCTCCTACCCCCACCCCCCACATCCCCCGCCTTGGGCGCAAAGTCCGCGGCGCGGGCTCGCTTTCGATTTCGACTCCAGTGCCCCTCGGGGGAGGGGACGAGAGCCGGCGGGCCGCCACCGCGGCGTAGGGTCCCCAGCCTGCCTCCGCCGCGGAGACCCGGCGCGGAGGCCGGCGCCCAGAGCTGCCCCCGCCTCAGCCCCGCGCCTCGCCGCGGCGGCCCACGGCGGGGAGGCCCGAGACGCACCCCCGGCCCCCAGGCTGCCCACCCTGAGGCCGCTCGCATCCCTGGGCCGGGCCCGGCGGCCCCGCTCCTTCCTTCCGTCCGCGCGTCCGTCCGAGCGGCGGCGCCCGGCCGGCTCCCTTAAGCGGAGGCGCCTCCCGCCGCCTCCTCCCCCTCGCCGGTCCCTCCCTCTCAGCTCTCTCGGGCGAAGTTTGCGCGTCAAGCCCCCGGAGTGGAGCCAGGGCGAAGTCGGAAACGCAGCCACCTATGGAGGAACCAGCCGGCCGGCCGGCCGGCCCCGGGGCACCAGCGGGCGGCGTAGCTGTCGGGCCTTCCCGCCCGGGTCCAATCCAGAGAGCAGGGGCGGATTCAAGGAGCTCTTCGCTCTTAGCTCGCGAGCGGCCGCGCGGCTGTCAAAAGCATGAATGGGAAGCCGCCGCTGAGCGGGACGCCTAGCACGGAGGAAACCACTGGCAGGCGAGGAAATGCCGCCCAGGTGCTGTCCCAGGTGTCGGCCCGAAGCCCACCACGGGAGATCAGCGCGTGCTCCCGGGTTACTTGAGCTCGTTCAGCAAAGAGGAGACCGTGAAATCAGTGTAAGATGCAGTGGAGGAGAGAGAGACCGAGGCGAATCCGTTTACATGTTTTAGAGACACGACTCCAAATTTCTATATTTCCCTTTCCAATGCTCCTGGAAGTGATTCATTCACTACCACCCCCATCCCCTCCTCCCCACCCCACCCCCCCAAGTCTAATTAGTTTTAATTCAAGCTGTTGGTCTCTCCTTCCCTCTTTATGATTTCTTTGCCTGGGCAGGGCGAGAAGCTAGGGCTTAGGTGAATGTACAGCATTCCTAGAAAATACTCTTTTCTGTTAGATATTGTTCACTCAAGCACTGGCCCACAAAACTTAGCACCCTTCCGCAATACACACATTGCGCGTACAGCTTTTGCTCAAGTGATGGGTAAAGACGGTAAAATAAAGGGCTACTTAATGCACTAAAGCACCTGAGGTACTTGAAACAGTAGCAGACCACATCAAGCGCTTTTAATTAAGTGTTCTTAGCATTACTGTTACTTCAAACTGTGTGAAAAATCTGCAGCCTGAGACAGAAACAAGGATTTTAATCAGCATGTTTCACATAGCAGTAATATCCGCACTCCTGAGGCATGCGTGTCATAGCTGCTTACTTAGAGGGGCTTTCTTTAGATGGGGAAAAAGCAGGCTTATTCATTTTTAAAAATTATTATTCATGTTTTTTTCTTAATCTGTAACATCTGATGTTACAGAGGTGGCCAACTTATCTGCAAAAGAAACAAAGTCCAACCCTCAGAAATATAAAGATATTTAAAGAAGAGTAAAAAATAATGTAACATTATTGCATCCTAAACTCAACAAAGGGCTCCTGTGGAAAGTACTTATTTTAGGTTCAAAATTTGAGGGCTTTGGTGGAAAAAAATTTAAAAATTACATGTATATGAATTTATTTTTAAAATGTTTAGAAATAAGTGTGTAAATTTTTTCCTGGATGACATGCTAACAAAAGTTCCCAAAAGTGAAGTTATGGATGCTTCCTGTCCTTATCTAAGAAGCAGAAAAAAAAAAAAAAAGAATAACCAAAAATAGTAGAAATGATTGGTAGGATAAAAAATCATTTCTAAAGTTTTAACTTCCAACAGAAGAGGATCAGTGAGAAAAAATGCGTAGGTAAAACATAATTTCCTTAGTAGTTCAGTTCCTAACTTGTAACAAAGGCCCTCAATCTTCATGTCACCAATGTAGACCTTCAATGTTTCATTCATCCACATCACTGAAAAATCTGTAGAATTACAGAAATACATTTAAAAAAAACACCTAACAATGATTTTCTGTGACTAAAGCACACAGTTTATGGATTATTTTGTATCTTGCAATATTCTACATTTAAGAAAAACAAAAATTTGAATTTTATGGCATTTGGAGCTGCCACTAAAAAGAAAAGCTTAGGGCCACCCAGGTATGTAGGTTCCAAAGAGAGTTTGCCTATTGAGTTCAGCCCTTCTGATCTCCGAGAGTACAGGATGAAAATTAAAATAAGGGGAAGAGTGGCAAACATGAAGGACAGCCCTACTTCAAGATACTGCTCGATTTCCCCCTTTTTACACGTGAAAATACTTCAAGATTCACTAATATGACTTAAAGGTAATGAGGGTCAATATGGCAATTTGTAATACTTCAACTTCCATCCTTATTCCAGTTTCATACCTCCCCCCTCTTTTTGACTGGTTTAATAAAGAAAACACAACAGGGCTTAAAATAAAGATACTAAATATCCTCTTAGCATTATGATAGTTATTAAGAGAAATTGTTACTAATAGCAGCTATCAATTATTGGGTACCTACTAGGTGCCAAGCATTGTTGGAGGTACCTTTTTGCATTAGCTCTATTAATATTCACAACTGTGTAAAGCAGGAGTTGTATTACTATTTACAGATGAGGAAAACGAGGGAGGGCTCTGGAGCCAGTCCCTATGAATTTTTTCTGAGTTCATGTAGTGGCTCTTCACTTACAAACTATGTAACGTAAGCCAGTTACCTAACTTACTTGGACCATCAGTTTCCTAACCTGTAAAATAAAGATAAAGCCAGGTTCCTTCTGAGGACTACATGAAAAGATACATGGAAAGCACAAAAAAAAGACAAAACAAACACTATAAACAAGTATCTTATATCACACTGAACAATTCAGATAAATTCTTATCTGAGAACTGCGTTACCAAGTTGAAGATGTGAGCACCAAGAGAATGACAGGCAGTTTCTGGCCATCTCTCTTTTCCTGCAGAAAATGCCTTTTACCAGATTCTCTTCACCCATGAAAAGTCCTAACTCCTTCTAGAACATGCAGTTTCTGATATCCAGAGATGGTTTGGGTTTCCCAATAGCTTGAATGAGTAACCAACAAAAGCCAAAACTGCTAGCTGAGAAAAGTGCAGTGTTCTGAAACTCAAATTTAGGCAACATTTAAAAAGTGTTCTTATATAAAGACACTCCCTATAACCAAGATTACAACAGAAATTCAAAAACTTGGTTTGATAATAAGGATGACCTGATGACTTCTTACCTAAACACCCCTCTTCTGCACCCAAAAAAATATGTAAAACCATGAGCAGTACAATTTACATTCATTATTATTTTCATATAAGTGTTCCCTGTATGCTACCGATCAATTCTCCTACCCGTATACTTCTGAAGCTGTCTTATAGTTCTGAAGATCTTCAGTATCTGTCTGCATAGATAAATGATAGGTTTTATAAGGTTTGAGTAATGAAGATTCAACTCATCAAACAGGTTCTGCTTACCTACCACGTATCAGGCACTCTGTTAGGCACCGGGTTGAACACAACACAGTAATTTCACTGAGGACATGAGAAGTAGGAGTTTTTTAAATTCATCAAAATGCTCTTATGGAAAAAGCTGTCACCACCAATTAAACTGTATGTGGCTTAAGAACTAGGCCGTCAGAAGTGAAACGCTGCCAAGTTTTGAGCATTTCATCCCTTCCAGGGATGTATTTAAAAGGTGGCCTTACTTCACCATCCAAATTTAGGGATGTTCCCAGTAGGTGCCAAGGGTAACAAGGTCTCTCTTTACAAAAAGGATTCTCTGCACAGCAGAGAATTGTAAAATGCTTTGTTCAAAGGCCAAAGGCATCACTAAATGCAAAACAAAACAACAAAACAATCTTTAAATCCAGTTTAATGTAAAATGGCTGAAACTGTCTAAAACTTTTCTAAGATGCAAGACCCCACATGACCAGTCTTTTTGTTTGGAAAGAACCACTAGTCCCAATACAACATTTTAATAAACCTGAAAACTAGCAACTACAGTATATTTATGTGTGCAAATTACAGGGTTGATAACAGAGATTCTCCATCATCAACCCCAAAGGACTGCAATCATTTGAGTAACAAGAAACTCGGAACTACTGAATTAGGAATGTGTTGCCGTGGGTTTCTTTCCTCCTAAAATTGGCTGTGCCTTTGTTTACAGCCTTTCTCCCTTCTCTGACCACCTCACTCTCTTTCCTTTTTAATTCTCCAGACAGAGCCAGGGCTCTCTTCTGCATAAGCGGTATGTCCAGGCCAGGCCTCTCCTTAACTGTGCTCCCTCTAATGAAATACCTTCTGGCCTGTTATGGATACATGAGTATTCCAGTAGGGGGAGAACAGTGGAAAAAACTGAATTCATCAGCTCAGTGGCTGGAACTGCTGAAAATCAAGTGCAAAATTAGGAATATAAAGACAGTTGAAAAAGTAGAGACTTAAAGATGAAGGTAATTATCTTTTTAAAGACTTAACCTTGGCTTCTCCGGTGGTCTAGTGATTGGAAGTCTGCCTCGCAATGCAGGTGACACTGGTTCCATCCCTGGTCTGTGAAGATCCCACATGCTGCAGAATATCTAAGCCTATGCACCACAATTACAGAACCCATGCTCCTGAGCCACAACTACTGAAGCCCACGTGCCCTAACAAGAGAGTAGCCCCAGCTCGTCACAACTAGAGAAAGCCTGCCTGCAGCAACAAAAACTCAGCACAGCCAAAAATAACTAAAAATCATACATAAAAGACTTAACCTGTATGTGTAGTCATTCTATAAACTATGTCATTTGCCCAAAAGTTCAAAGCTTTAAATTTTTGGTCTGTTTTCTTAATCATACATGTGTAGCTCGTACAAGTTCTCCCAAAGAATCATTCACCAATAATGGTAAACTGCTTTGAAAGAGAGAAAATTTAACAATACACATAAAGAAGGTATTAACATATAACTTAAACCGAATAACACCCAAATGTTTCTAGGAATTTGATGCTAGCCTGTAATTTTAAATGATTCACAAATTTCATTTAAAATCTTCATTTAGAGCCTTAAAGTTAAAGAGTTCTTTTAAAAATAGAGGAAAAGGATTAAGTTATAGAAATGGAATGGAAAAATTGGACTAATGTTTAGCTATAAAAAGAGGCTGACTGTATAGTCATAGTTCTAGTACACTGCCTCAGATGCAATAAAATGCAAAGATTAAACACACTGTTAAAAATAATTCCCTATGTCACCTTTGTACCAATCAGCTTTCACTGAAGATGGTGAACTATCACCATCTTTTGGGCCCAGCAGTTAAGAGGATGTGTTCTACAGCCAATACACCCAAGCTGAATCCCAGCTCTACCTCTTCTTTACTGTATAACTCTGGGGAAAGTGGACCTTCTCTCGCTCGGCCTGTTTCCTCATTTATAAAATGATGTAAAACAAGAGTATCTACTTTATGAGGAGTATCAAGGAAGTTCTCAGTACAGAAGTACCCTACCCTACAGGCTTCCCAGACGGCACAGAGATAAAGAATCTGCCTGCCAATGCTGAAGACATGAGTTGGATCCTTGGATCAGGAAGATCTCCTGAAGAAGGAAATGGGAACCCACTCCAGTATTCTTGCCTAGAAAATCCCATGGACAGAGGAACCCAGCAGCTGCAATCCATAGGGTCGCAAAGAGTCAGACACGACTGGACACACATATACCACACCCTGCTGCTGCTGCTGCTGCTGCTAAGTCGCTTCAGTCGTGTCCGACTCTGTGCGACCCCATAGACGGCAGCCCACCAGGCTCCCTCGTCCCTGGGATTCTCTAGGCAAGAACACTGGAGTGGGTCGCCATTTCCTTCTCCAATGCATGAAAGTGAACAGTGAAAGTGAAGTCCCTCAGTCGTGTCCGACTCCTAGCGACCCCATGGACTGCAGCCTACCAGGCTCCTCCGCCCAGGGGATTTTCCAGGCAAGGGTACTGGAGTGGGGTGCCATCGCCTTCTCTGGCACCACACCCTACTCTACAGCTATTATTACTAGCACCCCGCCGGTCACATAGAAAGCCCAATTCTACTCTAGCCATGCTATGCTATCATCATTCTTGCAGGGTAAAGCATGGCGTCAGTTATGTCGGTCTTTGCTCCAACACTTTCAGGGGCTCAGCACCGATCCCTCAACTTATAACCACTCCTTTCATAGCACTTCAGGTCCTTAGCAGTTGGCCCCAGGCCCAGCTCCACCACATCTACAGCGTTCCCTCTTGCAGGTACCCTACAGTCCGGCTAAAATGACCAAATCATAGTACTGAGTATGCTCCCCCTCCACATCCCAGCTCTCAAGTCTTTGTTCACATGGATCACACCATCTATAAAACTACTCTTCTTTGGCTAAAATCCTACAGTCACATCCCCCCCTCACGTTCTGTTTCCTTAACAAAATCTTTCCTGATCTCTCACACTAAGCTCACAGGATCTCATACACCTCTAAATCTAAATTGGACCTCCTGGACCAAGGTTAAGGGTAGTATATGTCCTGAAATCATGGTGAAATGAGATATATGTTTAGTCTCCCATGGATTAACAGTTTGCATTCCCAACATAAGAGTGTCATTTGGAACATGGAAACCACCTCCTCACAAACTGTAATATGTATGGTCGCCAGGTCCCTAAGCAAAATGCCTTAGGGCTGAACTCTAGGACTAACTGAAAGTGTGCTACTACAAGAGAGAAGGAACAACACAGCTCTTTTCTCCCTTTTTCTGCAGCAAAGTTCCAGCCCTAAGCAAGGACATAGATCCAGCAAACACAACTCCCCTAATTGCCACACCCTTTGTGTACATTGATTCAGGAACCCATCTGGGTTTGAACTGCTTCCCCAAAGACAAACTGTTCCACAAAGGTTTGCATCCCTTTCCACCTCTAACATAAAACCTTCTTTTCCTTGGTAGAGAGAGATAGCACGCAGATTTACATTTCACTAACACGTGAATGAATGGCTGCAAATGAATACAGGTCCCTATCTTCAAGCCCCAACCCACACAAATATTTTCTTATACAAAGGGAGAGACCTGAACCCAAATGACTCTCTAGATTTCATGGTCCCTAAACCCTTTTTCCCAGAAAGACACAATTACTTCATTCTCATGGCAACTTTGATTTTAAATGGCACCATCTATGACTTAAGGCTAAGTTTCAACATTTTAACCAGTTTTATGCTTCTGACCAGCATATCTGCAGGACACAAAGACCTTGATCCTGCTGTCCGCTTTCTATCGCATTCTCCTCTCCACCCAACTGCTCGAAGTGAAGGAACCTCAGGAGCAGAAAAGGTAAACCAAAACAAAACCACCACTGGTGAGACTCGACTTTTGCCACTTTCTGGAGCTTCTTGTCTTCACTCCAGACAACAGGTATTTTCACAGAACATTTTTCCCTGTTGGTTTCTGGGGAAAGGGGCAACGCAGCTGCAGTCACAAGTGGATGGTTAGAAGGCTGCAATCCAACTTACTAAGTATTTCTTACAAAACAAGGCCAAACAGATAAACTGAACTTCACTGAAATTATCAAACTTTTGTGCTTCAAAGGACACCTTGAAGGAAGTGAAAAGAACCCAGAGAATGGAGAAAATTTTTGCAAATCCTTTACCTGATAAGAGACTTGTATGTAGAATGTATAAAGAACTCTTACATCTAAAACTAAAAAGGACAAATAATCCAATTTTCACAATTCAGAAAGTTCTCAATAGACATTTCTCCAAACAAGATAATACAAATGACCAACAAGCACACGAAAAGATGCTCAACATTTTTTGTCGTAAGATAAATACAAACAAAAGTTACAATGAGATATCACACCACACCCTCTAGGATGGCCAGTAAGGAAATAAAAACAAACAAGAACAGAAAATGACAAGTGTTGGTGAGGATGTGGAGGAATCAACGTATATTGTTGATGGGAAAGCAAAATGGTGCAGCCCCTGTGGAAAACAGTTTGACAGTCCTTTAAAAGGTCAAACAAAGAATTACAATATGATCCGGCAGTTCTACTTCTAGATGTTCACTCAAAGACCTGAAAGCAGGCACTCAAAGAGAGACCTGTACATCAGCGTTCATAAGGGCATTTTTCACAAAGCCAAAAGGTGGAAGCAACCCGGGTGTCCACCAACTGAAGAATGCCTGAATAAAATGTGGTATAGCCACACAATAGAGTATTATTCACCCATTAAAAGGAATGAAATACTGATAAATGCTACAATACAGATAAACCTCAAAAACATGCAAAATAAAAGAAGCAAGACACAAAAAGTCACATATTGCATGATTTCATTTATGTGAAATACCCAAAACAGTTAAATCCATAGAAACAAAGCAGATGAGCGGCTTCCAGGATCTGGTTAGAGAGAAGAGAGAAGGATGGAAAGTGACTGCTTTATGGAAACAATGTCTCCTTTGGGACTGATGAAATAATTTTAGACCTATATAGAGGTGCTGTCTGTGCAACACTGTCAATGTATTAAAAATGATTCAAATGGTAAATTTGCAGCATTTATATCTCAATAAAGCTATTTTTTAAAGCCAACAATAAAATTTGGAAAATTTCACACAAAATTTCAGGTTGACTTCTCTTGAAAAACCTCTATGATCTCATACCATTGACCACAAGGTCCTCATAACAAGATGGAGTTGAACAAGTTGGAGCAGAGGCTGGTCTTGGAGCCCATTTCTGCCACTGACCATCCATCAACCTGTTACCAAAATGTAACAGGACACATTTTGTCTGTGCCTTGGTTAACTTTTCTGTAAAAGGAGGATCAAACCATATCTACCTCATCAGGTTGTTACAAGGAGTTAACAAATTAATATGGTTAGAAGAATGCCTGGCAAATAGTAAGAGCTCATCAAGTGTTAGTTACTTTTACACTTTATGATACTGCATTTTCTTTGTAATAAGAGGTAAATGGCATTTGCTTTTCATTTTTTGTTGTTGTCTTTACAAATGGAGGTCTAGCACGTAATATAGCAATCCAAAAGAAAGAAGTAGAAAGACAGCCAAGATATACATATTTTTAAGGTATATACAAAATACTATGCATAATATGCGCCGCTTTTGTGAAAATAAATATAATAACAATAACTCTATGTATAGAAATCAGTAGAAAACTACAGACTTACAGGTAGTAGAGAGGGAAGGAATGTAATTAAAGGGGCTTTTTATTAGGGTTTATATAATGTTTATATAATGTTTACATTTTTCCCAGCTTTACTGAAATATAATTGACACAACAGATTGTGTATGTTTAAGGTGTACAATGTGATGATTTGAGATACCTGAGAAAGATCCACAGATATGGATACACAGAGCTTCACAGGTGGTGCCAGTGGTAAAGAATCCACCTGCCTGCCAAAGTAGGAGACACAGAAATGCAAGTTCTATCCCTGGGCCGGGGAGATCCCTTGGAGTAGGAGGTGGCTCCCCACTCCAGTGTCCTTGCCTGGAAAATGCCATGGGCAGAAGAGCCTGGTGGGCTACAGTCTAGGGGGCCACAAAGAGTTGGACACAACTGAGTGACTAAGCATGGACATATATATCTCCAAACAATTACCACAATCAAGGTTAGCTGACGTATCAGTCACCTCACATAGCTACCTATTATTTTTTAATAGCAAACATTCATAATCAGGAACTATAATAAGCATGCTTTTTTTCAAGATTAGGAAATTCTAAATTAATTTTGTTTGAGACTTCCATGAAAGTATCATGAAATCCAATGAGGTGAGCAGAAATATCCTAGACTGATAAAGCCAGGGACTGCTTGCTTTGCTTTGAAACCCAGAGGTTGCAATTCCCAAAGCACCAACCTTGCTTCAGTTTCCTTCTTGAGAACTTGTGGAGCTGACACTGCTGGGTTTTAAAGCTGCCAATAGAAGAGAATCTAAACTGCTTGCCTGGCAGTCAACAACTTTCACTACCTGACTCAACATCCTTTTTTTTTTCTTCTAGCTTTATCATCTGTCACACCCCCTTACAAAGACTCCACTCTAGCTAGACAAGATGTAAAGCACGTATCCTTCAAATACTTTTCCACATGCCATCCTTTTTTTAAAAAAATTGAGGTAATATTCACATAACATAAAATTCACCATTTTAACCATTTTAAATGTACAACTTAGTGACACTGAGTGCACTCACAATGTGATGCAATCATACTCACAGCCTTGTCTAGAACATGTCATCACCCTGAAAGGAAACCCTGTACCCACTAAGCAGTCACTCCCCATCTCCCATCCCTCCCCCAGCCCCTGGAAACCACATGTTTTCTTTCTCAATAGATCTGCCTATTTTGGGTATTTCACAATATTGAAACAATACAGTATGTGACCTCTTGTGTCTGACTTCTTTCAGTTAGCATACGGTTCAAGGTTCACCCAGGTTGGAGCACATATCTGTAACTTCTTCTACTTTATGGCTGAATAAAATTCCACTGTATGTGGATATATCATCATTTACTGATCCATTCATCGGTTGACAGATGTTCGGGTTCTTTCCACCTTTTTACTTCTATGACTAGCTGCACGCCATTATTTTTTCCCTTTGTTCAGCTTCATGTGATAATCAAAATCAAGCTTTCATGTGAGGTTCAAATCCATTCTGACCTTTCCCAAGCTAGCCTTGTCCCAAAGTCCTCACCTTTCTCTTACTTCCTTTATCACTTCTATATCCAAAGTAGCGAAGTGTCAGCACACGGCAGAATCCCACAGACTTATTCAGGTTGACTCAAATTCTTTTTTACATTGCTAACTTTGAAAACAATCATGAAAATTCATTAAGGTTAAGTTTTCCATTTTCTTAACATTTTGATGGGTCTGGGTTATTTCAGTAACCACAGTTTTAACTGCTCTCACTGTTTTTACCCTTGCTCCCTATACCCTAACTGAATACACAGAGTGCCCAGAGTGGTTTTATTAAAACAGAAGGCAGATCACTGTATTTACTTATTATATTTGCTATCTGTTATCTGTTCCAGTGGCACAATGGCAGGGGCTTGTGTTCCTTTCATTTACTAATTAATACTCAGTGCCCAGAAGAGCACACAGCACGTAAGCAGGCACTCCACTAATACTTGCTGAATGGATTTTGGGGCCTACAGTCAGCTGGTACTGAAAAAGTGAGCCCTTTGAGATTGGTCATGAATCTAATACTTTCTCATAGTTTTACCTGGTGCATTTCATTCCTCCACACATCTGATCCCTGCAGACTGGAGTCTGTGATACTTCTTTAACCCCTTGTCATTGGTTTCCTGGTATCCTATTGTATGTACCACTCTGATGGCAGAAAGCGAGAAGGAGCTAAAGAGCCTTTTAATGAGGGTCAAAGAGAAGAGTGAAAAAGCTTGAAACTCAACATTACAAATAAAGATCATGGCATCTGGTCCCATCACCTCATGGCAAACAGAAGAGGAAAAACTGGAAGCAGTGACAGATTTTATTTTCTTGGGCTCCAAAACCACTGCAGACAGTGACTGCGGCCCTAAAACTAAAACACACTTGCTCCTTGGAAGAAAAGGTATGACAAACCTAGACTGTATTAAAAAGCAGAGACGTTATTTTGCCAACAAAGTTCAGTATAGAGAGCTGGACCATAAAGAAGGTTGAGCACCAAAGAATTAATGTTTTTCAATTGTGGTGCTGGAGAAGACTCTTGAGAGTCCCTTGGACTGCAAGGAGATCAAACCAGTCAACCCTAAAGGATATCAACCGTGAATATTCATTGGAAGAGCTGATTCTGAAGCTAAAGCTCCAACACTTTGGCCACCAAACGTGAAGAACTGATTCATTGGAAAAGACCCTGATGCTGAGAAAGACTGAGGGCAAAAGAGCATGGCAGAGAATGAGATGGTTGGATGGCATCATCAACTCAATGGACATGAATTTGAGAAAACTCTGGGAGAGAGTGGAGGACAGAGGAGCCTGGCGTGCTGCAGTCCATGGGGTTGCAAAGAGTCAGACATGACTTAGCAACTGAACAGTAACAATCCTACTGTATTTTATTTTTCATCAGAATAGTAGTCTGTGAAAATCACCTCCTATTGCTCTCTTTTCCTCTTCAGGCACAATCCCGCACACAGTAGAAGCTCAGTAAACAATTATGGACTAACGAGCTCCTTTAGCATTTCTGTCAGATATGTTTTCTCTCTACTTTCTCCTCTCAGCTCCTCATATCCCACCCCTGCCAGCTGCTGATCACCATCTAGGAAAGTCCTGCTTCTCTCTTCTCTGGCACTTTTCAGACATTCCACAGAGAATGCCATCCTCTGTGATGACTGTGACGATCACTGCAAGATACCTCTGCACTACTGGCCTTTCGGCTTTGGGCAGGAAAATTTTAAGGGCCTATTTTGAAGGTTGAGACTACATAGCTACCCAGTCTTATGCTCTTCTAAATACCTTAACGAAACTGCCACATCCTTCTAGAAGCTCCCGTTTCTGCTTCGTCATGGTCAAGATGCACGTTCATGTTGTCCACGATGGCTCTGTCTTTGCTACAGATGCCTATAACCTGATGGACGCACTGCAGTTTGTCATCTAAATATGTAAGCTGATCAGTTTCAGAGGCTGAAACTCTTTCGGTCTTTCCTGTTTGGATTCTTTTCAGTTTTATTCTTCAATGACTCATCTTAAACTGCATCTCAACTTGGAAGCCCCCTCATTTCTTTTAAGAGTAGATGGGAGCATAGATCTCTCTCTCTCTTTTTTTGTTTTTTTAATAATAAAAATTTCTCCAGCAATTTTTCTCCTTTTTCACATTATATGAAACTTACCACCTTCCTCCCCAGATAGTTAAGTGGAAAATCACAATCGTGTAGTGAGAAACTCAATGAACAGTGGCTGCTATCTTTGTGAATATCTGGGACTGCTCTTGAGCTGAGAGCTTTCTGGCAGGCTGGGCAAAGGCACTGGGCCTAGAAAGTGCGCCTGAAGTCCTCCTGCCTGTTTTACAATTTCCTTAAACTCTCCCCTGCCCTGGGCAGCTGGGTCTACATTGCTTGTAGACAGAACAAAACAGGAGTTTGGCAAAGTGAAACAGGACAAAATACAAGAGCACATCTTTAGACAGCTTCACAGGAAAAGGTGACTATAGATGGGGGCGGCGGGGAAGGTGGTAGGGGTGGATTTCCTATCTCCACAATATTCCAAAATTCTTACTGAATTTGGGGGAGGGAGGGTTATTTTGAAGATTTTAATCTGACAAACATCTAAAATTACTGTACTCTAAAATTCACTGTCATTTCACATTAATATGATCATATTTGGGGTTATGCTTAAAATTGAAGATCTTACTCAGATACCTTAAATTTTAAAAATTACCATTGTTTGGTAGAACTCAAACTCTTATAATCAGAGGCACTGCAGCATTTATTCAGCCCTGCTATGGTGAAAGAGCAAGTTACCTTTTCTCTGGAGGGCTGGCCGAAAATCTGGATCAATTCACTAGTGGATCTTCATCTGCTGTGACTGCAGCAGCTCTTTCTTCTTAATTTTATTCAGACCTACCAAAAAAAAAAAAAAGAAAAGAAAACAGGCAAAGCGATGAAACAATGGATAAAATGAATCAGAAATCCACAGTCTCATTAGTTGCCAGAGTCCCCAAATTATTATATGTGCTTTAAAATGTCAAAGTGTTAAAATTCGAGGCACTGTACCAGTTTAACACAAACTCAATTCAATTTTTTTTACAATGAATTTAATTGGCTATATTTATACAATAAACTAAGAACAAATGACTACTCAATATGTACAGAGTCAGCCTCCTGGGGCTTAAAATCACTGTGTGTAATTTGCCACTAATGAGTTTTCACTTAATTTTTAAAATGGCTATTCAGGAAGCCTGCTCCTATGAAACCTGTCAGAATCACAGATTTAAACACACACACACACAACACACTGAGTGGGAATATTATTTGAGAGCTCTTTCTGTCCTTTATCATTCAGCAGTTTATAAAAGCAATTTATAATAGTACAGACAGGAAACAAAAGCTCAGTTATACCATCTTTCTAAAAAGCACGCGCACACACACACACACACACACACACACACAAACCCACTCCCTTATCTATGTATTTTTGTACTTGTGCATACATGCACATTTAAAGTAGAATGTGGGTACTATTCAAATTAATTTGGGGGCAGAGCACTGAGGTACAGAATCAAGGGACCGGAGATTAACAAGCCAGAGTTAGAAATTAAGCTGGTGTATTAACAAGCCAGAGTTAGAAATTAAGCTGGTGTTCAAGGCTGACAGGCAGCAGGAGAGAAAGAACAGCAAATATGGGCAATGACACAACTATGGCACAGATGCTGTTCAAGTATAAAGCACAAGGCAGGCTGCTTTCATATGAAAAATTCACTAGCAATACACTTCTCTTCCTATAATTCTCATCAAGGTTGGGAGGCAGGAATACTGCTTTCCTCAACTCATATTTATTATCATACATTCGAAGATGGCAAGCCAAATATTTCTAAGGTTTGAGGTGCTAATAAAGCTTCTGCCAAACTCAGTGGCTGAAATTCTATGCCATGTTTGAACATTTATTCAAAATTACCTTTATTGGCTTTTAAGTTGCTCCTGGATCATATCCCTCCCTTCTCCCTTTTTAAACAGTTTGTTTTATTCACTCATGGAATATTATTCAGCAATGTAATCATTCCTACAATCTTTATAAGCCCGCTGTTTCTCAGATTTCTAATTGCATCCCAGTCTCGTACCTTTTAAAAGTTTTTTCTCTGATTTCTATTTTAGTGTTTCTTTTCTGCCTTATTTCCAATAAAAGCCACTATCCTGTTTAACATGTCTGTCCTGAGCCAAAATTCATTTCTTTGCATTCTAAACAGCTATGCCAAATTTTACAGCTATGCCAAATCACTCCAAGGGAACCTACAAATTCCCAGGAAAGCAGCAGCCACTAGCCACCTCCCTGACGGTTATTCCTTCAAGGTAGACTGGAGATGCAGACAGAATAACACTGGCATCGTATGTGCTTGACCTTACTTCTCCAGGTCAAGCTAGTTTTCAATTTTCCATCAGGATACTTCATCTACATCTCCAAGTATTCAAGGAAGTCATCAGATCTTGAGTGCTGCAAAATTTCCCCCAAGACAGTGTTTGCCTTTAAAAGAATTCAGCATTTACTGGCCTGAATACTGTAAAAATGCTTTAAGAGAAACCCTATTCTTGGAGAAAAATGGCAGTGGCAGCTACTAAAAATAAGCATTTAAAAATAGTAACTTTTCTCAGAATAGGGGTCAGAAATCTTTCTTCAATAGGAAAAAAGAAAAAAAAAGCCATCACGTTTGTATATGTTCTTTCACTTTATCTCACAATAACACTGTGTTCAAAAGAGCTGTTATTATGATCTCCATTTTACTACTGAGGAAACTAACTGAGAGGTCATAATTTGTTCAAGATTACCCAGCAAGTAAATGGTTTGAAACTAGAACCAGAACGGAGGCCTTTGGTGCTATTTAGTTCCCTTTTCAGTACACCAAACTGTCTAAACAGCCGCTTTATTTTGCTTTGCGAAGAGAAAGAGAGATAATTTAAAAGGAGGACTGAAGAATATTTCCGAACAATAGAAACATAAAACTTGATAGCTTTTACTCATTCACTACCTATTATGTAACAAGCATTCAATAAATATAATTTTTAAAGCTTTTCTAAAAGTGACAGCCCATTACAGGTGGGAGAGGAGATGAAACAAGAAGACAAGACACAATTTGAATGTTCTCCAGAGTCCTGAGAGGCATAGATTTACTTTCTTTCTCTTTTGGTTGGGGGGTGGGGGTGGAGATTGTAGATGATGCCTTTTGTCTAGAGCGGCTGTTGAGCCCATGGTGATTCTGTAAGCACCATATTTCCCAATACCAAGTCATGTCCATACCGTGGGACTCCAAACTCCTCTCACTTTGGCCAAAGCTGGACACATGATCCAAACTAAGACATTCAATTCGTTCTCCTGAGAACTAGAAACCAGGATGAACAGGGTCTGTTCTGGTTTATGCTGCAAGCTTTCCCATGTGCCCTCAGTGTCTAGGAAAAGACCAGCGAGCAAAGACTGATGTGTGAAGATGCTGCTCAGAGTAAACCAGCCCCAGGAGGCCCTGGAACCCCAGAGGACAAAAAAAGAACTGGTTTCTGCCCAAGGGGTTCCGGGGCTTTCTTGTCCCATGTATAGTCTCCCAGAAGATCCAAGCACATCCTCTGGAGGGTTTTAAGAATCCCCTGGACCTGCAGGGTAAATGGCCCCCTAACCTGAGCTTAAATTCTTGGAATTGATTTCTGATAACTGCAACAAAAATAATCTTGCAGAAAAGACAGTAATATTTTTGTACTACTAAATAAATAAATGGGCAGATATCCAGCAGAATTTTATATAAAAGAGGATCCTGTGGAATGCCCAAGGGTTCAGAAAGTCTTCTCATTAACTTTAAATAGCAAAAAGCCCACACTGTTACATGGGCAGCTCCTTATCAGTTTTAAAGAAAAGAACTCATTTTCTAGGAGTAACATTTCTATGTCCTTTTAAGACTGAGAGCCTTGTTGCAATTTAAGGCATAATCTGGATCACTTCTTGTTATATAATTGAGTCTATCAAAATTAAGCAAAACTGCACTAACCTTGATAGAGGAAAGGAAATACAGGCGACAATGAGTTGGCCCTGTTTTTAAGTATGATAGTACACACTTTCTTTTTATTTCTTAAATTTTCTTCACTTCCAGCTTGCAGAGAGGCTGTGAAAGAGAAGAGAAAGGGCTGCAAAGGGAGGCCCGACAAGAAGGACCACAAAGGTTCTGACTTGATTCTCTCTTCTAAGCTGGAGATGAGGGAAGGCCGACTCCTCACTCTCCACATCTCAGGAGAGGGCTACCCCAGTGGGTTTATTTATTCAGTGAGAACGTGTGGAGCATGAGCCCTGTGCCCAGTGACGCGCCCCGAAAGCACAGGATCCAGGAGTGTACGAATCTGAGCCGCCTCCTAGGTTACACGTTCTCTCCATTCTGCAACTCACTGCAAAGACCATGGGCCTAAAATAGTTTACTGTTTTGTCTGTCTGTTTAGTGATCTTACAGGAAAAGGGCGGGGAGGGATTTGTTGGCAATATTTAAAAAGTGGGGAAATCCACTTAAAATTCCATATTTCTACTTTCTCTTCCAAAAATGTGGCTACTAAGGCTAGCTCTCCTGCATGGGGCTGATGCTATGGGCTGCCTCTTGTCACTGAGCATCTCTCTCTCAAAGTACGCAGCTTGGCTACATGACTGATTTTCCTTCCAGCCTTGTCTCCTGTCAGAAGCCAAGCTTGTGACTCTGAGCCTTTGTTGCTTTCCTGTCTCCCAACTGAAAAATCATAAACCAAAAATTTTAAAGCTGGTTGTCAACTGTGGGCATATTCTCGAAAAACATGATTTAAATGGGGTCCTCAGTTTACTCACTCAGAGAAGGCAATGGCACCCCACTCCAGTACTCTTGCCTGAAGAATCCCATGGATGGAGGAGCCTGGTGGGCTGCAGTACATGGGGTCGCTAAGAGTCAGACACGACTGAGCGACTTCACTTTCACTTTTCACTTTCCTGCAGTGGAGAAGGCAATGGCAACCCACTCCAGTGTTCTTGCCTGGAGAATCCCAGGGACGGGGGAGCCTGGTGGGCTGCCGTCTATGGGGTCGCACAGAGTCGGACACAACTGAAGTGACTTAGCAGCAGCAGCAGCAGCAGCAGTTGTTTACTCATTGTCCTCTGACTCAAGCTCCACCTCACTTTCACCCTGACCAGTTTTCTCCCTGGCAAAACAAATTTAAGAATGAAACTCTACACAGTTGACCATCTCATCCGCAGGTTCCTCATCCATGGATTCAACCATCTGATTCGACACTATGTTTACAATCTGCCTGAAAACAGAACTGGTAAAGGAGGAGCTGAAGCCACTTGCTAGGAGGACTGCAGCACCTCTGCCTAGGTTTCAAGGATACATCTTAGTGCCCTGCAGTCAGTTGTGGGCTTTCCTGACCCTCCATGAAACTTCTTATGTGGAGTCTTAACATTTTTAAAGGACCCTCTGTTTTCTGACAGCTTCTATCTATACACCCACATTCAGCCTCTCTCTTCCCCAAAGGGTTCAGCATAGTCATGCCTCACTCCCTTTGCCCTTTCAGGTCTCATGGCTCTTCCATCTCAAGTCCCAACTCTCCCAGACTTCTCTGAGATATACTGGATTCTCCATCCTTTTAGCTCAGGCGTCAGCAGGCCATTTTTTCCATCAATGGTGACTACAGTACACTATTTTACCAGAACCCTAACAGAGAACCAAAAGTGATTCCCAGTGCCCCAATTTGTCTGTGAAAAATCCTTGGTCAAGTCAGTGGGTTTACAGGTTGATTTACAGAAGCACACGAAAACAGTAACAATAGTAGCAGCTGTCATGTACTAAGCACTTACTATGTGCCCAGTACTATTAACACATTGTTAACTTCTCTGGTGGCTCAGATGGTAAAGAATCTGCCTGTAATGCAGGAGGACCTGGGTTCAGTCCCTGGCTTGGCAAGATTCCCCTGCGGAAGGAAATGGCTACCCACTCCAGTATTCTTGCCGGGAGAATTTCACGGACAGAGGAGCCTAGCAGGCAAAGAACTGGACATGACTGAGTGAGTAACACTTATGTGTGTCATCTAACTTGATCCTCCCAGGTCTATGATGTTGGAACGTTTACTCTACTCCTTTAACAGAGAGAAAACTGAGGCTTGTGAGGAGAGGCCAATAAGGGGCAGACCTGAGGCAGGTGCATCCCTGAGGTGAGCTTGTATCATTCCTTCCCACCTCTATTCTTTCACATCTGCTCTTCCTGCCACCTTCAAGTCCTTTCTTCTTACCTTTCAAGAAACTCACCTCCCTAAGGGGGTTTCTTAGAGGCAAGATCTGCAACATTTCAATCTTGTTTCCCCAGGGCTGTTAATAAATGCCTGCTGAATAGAACTGGGTTAAATGGAACCACCAGCTCTGACAATTATCCCTCCACTGAAAGTAAGACGGACCTGGGAGGGATATTCTTCTCTTGCTAAGAACTTGCCATCAGGCCTGAGCAAAAAGTAGCTCTTCTGACATTAACCTCACTCTTCCCAGACAAATTCACCATAGAGCTGAAGAAGTTCCGGGAAGGAGGGACGATGGGTAAATTACAGCCCAATACTCCTGTTATCCTCTTCCGAGAGGAATAAAAAGTCTGTGAAGTCAAATGGAAGGATGCAAGCCTGGGGGGACAGAGAAGGTTTCTCCTCTAATATTCTGCCAGAGGAACATTAATCTCCTATTACCAAACTGGGGTTCCAGAATTCTAAACTTCATATAAATAAACTCAGTCAAGTCATTCTTTGCTACTCGAGGTGGTCCTTTAGGAAAGATAAATGAACAGCTAGCAACTATTTAGTTCTGGGGGTCATACATATTAACATTATCAATAATAATAACTTTCATTGAGTGTTTACTCTGGGCTAGACCCAGTGCTAAGTATCTGACCAGGCCCAGTCTTATTTTATTTTCACTGCAGTCCTATGGACAATATTAATAAGGAAGGAAATAGGAGTTTAAAATAGTTAGATGGCTTGTCCAAGGTCACTACAAAATGGCTTACAATAAAGGCAGTGGCTAATGGGACAAAAGTGTATTTTTTATGAACAATGCTTGCAGGCTTTTTAAGTTCTATCCTTCCTCTTGAAATAATGCTACCTAAAGGCGGGCTGAATAGTCTACTACAAATCTCTCTTTAAAAGATCCAGAAAAAAAAATCCCTCCTCTTCTATTAAGCCCCTCTAATTATTATCTATGATAGATTGCCAGTGGTCACCTATACTCACATTCTCCCCCTTCTGAGCACACAGTTAGACTAACTTTCCCAATACGCACTGTAGTAAGGTATAACCATATGACCGAGTCCTAAAGCGTGAACAGAATGTTGGATGCCACTTCTAGGCTTGGCCCATAGAAACCTCCTTTTCTTAATCCTCAATCTCTCATACCTTCTGCTGGTCAAATGGAGAGGGTTCCAAGCACCAAGAAGTGAGCAAAGCCACAAAATCTCACCTGTGAGTGCCTGGGAAGGTGAGAGCCTCCTTGCCAACACACACAGAGCTGTGGCTTGAGTGAGAAATAAACATGGACCGTGTTAAACTACCGAGGTCTTGGGCAGTGACAGCAGTCAACCTACACTAATGCAGTATTATTGTCACTGCGTCATCAGCATTTTCCTTGCCAATGGCACAGCTATAATTTATTTAAAGTACATTAAGTAATGGGCTTTCTTGGTGGCTCAGGTGGTAAAGAATAGGCCTGCAATGCAGGAGACCCAGGTTTGATTCCCGGGTGGGGAAGATCCCCTGAAGAAGGAAATGGCTACCCACTCTAGTACTCTGGCCTGGAGAATTCCATGGACAGAGGAGCCTGGCAGACTCTAGTCCACGGGGTCGCAAAGAGTCAGATACAACTGAGCAATGACCACTTTCACACATTAAGTAAAGGGCAATACATGCCTATTTTATTCATTTCTCATTATGACACAGGTATTATATGCATGTTACAGGTAACAAAATCAAGGGTCAGAGATCAATAATCATTTCCTCTGAACAATTACAGCATTTACAATCTGAAAGATTTATTAAGTAATTAATTATGGATTGCCTTATTATACACCTTGTATTAAGAGGTTAAGTAATTTTCACTCCTGTACTTAGTTGGTTTTTCTTGTACTTATAACTTGTTTTCCTCATCTGGATAGAAAACTGCTAACAGGAAAGTGAGATCTTACATCTCTAAATTCTGTATCACTTCATACTTTGTATAAATATTGAGGTTAATTAATAGATATATAGTCTTTAAATTATCTCTCTATATAATGTATGTGAAAGTGAAAAAGTGCAAGTGTTAGTTGTGTTTGATTCTTTGAGACCCATGGACTGTAGTTTGCGAGACTCCTCTATCCATGCTCCAGGCAAGAATACTGGAGTGGATATATATTTTATATATATATATGAAGTGATATATATATGAAGTTTTATATATATTTATATATATATAGTATTTCAGGCCACTGACTCTTAAACATACTTGACCGAGAAAACTGACCACAGCCTCTTAAATATACCTGACCGAGAAAACAGGCTTATATGCTCTGAAGAGTTACCTAGCACGCTGCTTATTTCAGACCCATCACTTAATGAGTATCATGAATGCAGTTTTTCCATACTGTAATTCCATATGTGACTGTACATACATAGCACAGTGGCTGGCATATATTCAATGGTCAAGAAATGATTGTTCCCTTCTCTTATATCCCAACAGGTACTTTAAGTAGGGTCATATGCTGCTTGAAGGAAAAAAAAAAAAAAGAAAAATGCCAGTAAATAGAGGCTGATTTTAATTACAAGGGATGTTTTCCTATCTGGGAGGAAGACTGTCTAAAATGCCAGGAGCTATAGTCAAACGGAGACCAAATGCCTGTTACATGAGTATCCCATTTCTAACTATCTGTGCAGGAGCAGGACCTCTACGCAAGCCAAGGAGCAAGGCTCACTCCTTCACCAAGGGTGAGCTCAGAATGGTGCCCTGGGACACCTTCTATTTGCTCACTTACGTTCTGTAAGTCCCCATGTCGGGCTCCCTAGAGCCATGGTATGGTTAGCTGTAGCCAAACACTAAGCTGTCCTCCTACAGCTCCCAGAGGTCTTTTTTTTTTTTTTTTTTTTTTTACATTTTGTTAGGAAACAACACACTGGCATCTGAGGTGGATTTCTTCCTTCTGAGGCTTCCCACCTTCACTCACCCATAGGTTTTCAAAAAAATCTTATTAACATCATGCAGACACAGACTTTCTTATGGTGACCTCTCACATTAACCACATACAGTAAAATTCTGTACCACAATCTTTACATTAGTTAATTAATGTGAAGAGTTCAACTGTTGTTCATTTAAATATCCTGTTCCAAAAAGTCTCTCTTCTTTAAAGAGTTCTTTCAGGATCAAATGGAATACAGATGTGGGTCACTTACTTTATTTGGTACAATTAAAGTATATATTTGGGCTTCTTACTCTTGCTCAGTAATCAACTGTAATATTTACTTTGTCAATGGAATTGGCTTTTCCCAGGGTAATTTTCCCTTTAACTTCACAGTATCGTCCTTAACAGTAGGCAATAAGGTTAATGCTATAATCAGCTATTAGGTTGGCACATGCGACTTTAGCCGCTGTTCAAATATAGCAACACAGAGTATAGAACATCCAAGCTAGAAAAACACAGGTTTGAAAATTCGTGAATCAAACTCTGGATAACAAGTTGTTTTATTTATTGTTTTTTTTCAGTTTTTTTTGTCTGACTTTTTGTGACCCCATGCACTATACAGTTCATGGAATTCTCCAGGCCAGAATACTGGAGTGGGTAGCCTTTCCTTTCTCCAGGGGATCTTCCCAACCTAGGGATCGAACTCAGGTCTCTCACATTGCAGGCAGATTCTTTACCAGCTGAGCCACAACGGAAGCCTACAAGTTGTTTTAAAAATGAATATTTCTTTAAGACGTTTAATATATATATTTTTTAAAAAATAAAATTATTTTTAAAATATTGACCGACAGAAAGAAAAACACCAATACAGTATATTAACACATATATATGGAATTTAGAAAGATGGTAACGATGACCCTATATGCAAGACAGCAAAAGAGACATGAACAGACTTTTGGACTCTGGGAGAAGGCGAGGGTGGGATGATTTGAGTGAATAGCATTGAAACATGTGTATTAACGTATGTGAAACAGATCACCAGTCCAGGTTTGACGTATGAAACAGGGCACTCAAAGCCGGTGCAATAGGACAACCCAGAGGGGTGGGATGGGGAGGGAGGTGGGAGGGGGGTTCAGGATGGGGGACACATGTACCCCCTGGCTGACTCATGTCAATGTATGGCAAAAACCACAATATTGTAATTAGTCTCCAATTTAAATAAATTAACAAAACAACAACAAAAAAGAAACCATAAAAGTTATAAGCACAAAAAAATAAAAAATACTGACCGAAAAAAAAACAATCTCAAAAGATCATATATATGTAACATTCCCAAAATGACAAAATTATAGAGTTGAAGAACAGATTAGTGGTTGCTAGGAGTTAGCGATTGTGAGGATAACAGGAGTGACTGTGACTGTAAAGAAGTAGAACAGGGAGATTTCTGCAGTGATGGGACAGTTTTATACCTTGATCACTACAGTGGTTACATGCTTCTGCATGGGATAAACCAGCACAGAACTATACCCATACTTTATATACCAATGTCAATTTCATGGCTTTGCTACCATACTATAGTTAGATAAGATGTAATCAATGGGAGAAATTGGGTGGAGAGCAACCAGGACCTCTCTGTACTATCTTCACAGTTTCCTGTGAATCTTGAAATATTTCAAAATTACAAGTTAAAACAAACAAACAAGAAAAGTAGCTACAGCTTCCTTGGTGGTTCAGCAATAAAGAATCCGCCTGCCAATGCAGGGGACATGGGTTTGATCCCCAATCCAGGAAGATCCCCCATACTGCTAAGCCCGTGAGCCACAACTGTCAAAGTCTGTGCTCTGCAGCCAGGAGCCACAACTACTGAAGCCCCAAAGCCCTAGAGTCCGTGGCCCGCAACAAGAGAAGCCCTCCCAATGAGGAGTCTGCGCACTGCAGCAAAGGGCAGCCCCCGCTCATGAAGAAAAGTCCTCACAGCAACGAAGACCCAGCACAGTGAGAAAATAAATAAAGAAAAGTTGTTTTTTAAAAAAGTTAAATGTTAGAGTTAAATATATTTCATAGAGCAATTTATTCATCTTAAAAGATTAAATAATGCCCAAGCCTATGCAAATATATTTCATCATTTAATTTTTCATTCTATATACAAATGAACCACCGATTATCTTGACAAAACCTAGGAGAGAGTGACAATAGAGTAGGTTTTAGAATTGATGTTGCTGTCAGGATGCTTATTGTTCAGGTTAATGTCAGTAACATGAACCACGCTGACAGCCAACATCCAGATATCTTACAAAGGGCAAGTAGTATGCAATATATAAAAAATAAGGACATGTGTTTAAAGACTTATTTTAAAAATCTGTAAGATTCTGCCACAAAAAATAAGAGCGCCATCAAATAGAATACTTCAAATATAACTTGTTAACCTATTTTGTGATTTCTGTATGATAATCAAGATCCTATTGAGTGTATGATTATATGTAATTTGCAAAATGTATTCTTAGACATATGTGATTACCAAATATGAGATTTATTTTTTATGTACACAAGGCAATCATTTCTACAATTCAAACATCTCTCTGGCTAAATTAATATAAATTGCTGCAATATGCCAATAATAAATAAGAGACAAAAAGAATTACAGAAAGTGGGAGATGCAAATTAAACGAAGCCACTGTCAGTTATTTTCACTAGGGCTATAGACAGGGATCTTTTTATCAATGATTAAAATGTAACATTCTGGGACTACATCAAAAACACGACTCCCTGATTCCCTGTATCTCACACCTAAGCTGGCTCAACACTGGTTCATCATGACTCGGAATCTAAAGAGAGGTTGGCAGCACTTCATAAATACCTTCCTGTTCGCTCCTTCCTACAGTGATGCAATTTGACCTACATTTCCAGTGCCCACTGAAACTTCGTAGGAGGGGGAAGAGGAGAGTTTTTCATTTCTCCTACCCTCTGATTAACTAGGACAGCAAATGCCTCTCAAGGGACTGCTACTGGGCAGAAGCAAAGGGGGAAAAAAGTCATGTCGGTAGGAAATTCCACAAGAGAACATTTAGAAATATTTCATTCTCTGATTCTGCAAACAAACTGTCATGGCTTCACAAGACAACAGCAAGGAAGTTGCTCCACTTTCCACTCTAATCAGCCTAGGACACTATAGGCTGTTTCATTTACTTCAGGGTCCCACCATGATGAAAATTAAACTTGAACCATAGATTCATCTTTGCAACAGTCCTTTTTTAAAAAAGAAACTATTAATTTTAGAGTGATTTTAAATTTACAGAAAAGTTGTAAAGACTAAACAGAGAATCCCTATATACCCCCACAGCCCGTTTCCCCATTGTTCATCTCTTACCATCACATTTGTCACAACGAATGAATCAATATTGGCACATTATTATTAACTGAAGTCCATATTTCATTCAGATTTCCTTAGTTCTTGCCTAATGCCCTTTACCTGCTCCAGGATCCCATCCATATCACATTACATTTAGTTGTCCCATTTCCTGTACTCCTCTAGACTGTGACAGTTTCTCAGACTTTCCTTTTCTGATAACCTTGACAAAAGTTTTGAGGAGTATCGGTGAAGTACTTTGGAGAAAGAGGTGAATTGCTTGTCCAATGTTCTTCCCATGATTATAAAGAGATTATTGAATTGGGGGCGGCAGACCACAGAGCTGAAGTGCAACCCTCATTACTTCACATCAAGTGTTCATTTGTCACTGGTTGTGTTAACTTGATCATTTGGCAGATGTAGTATCTGTCAGGCTTCTCTTTTGTAAAGGTTCTCCCCCCCTTTTCCATACTGTATTCTGGGGAAGGAAGTCACTGTGCAAAGCCCACATTTAAGGGATGGGCAGTTATGCTTCACTTCCTTTCTGGAGATTATTGACAAAAATTGTTTGAACTCTTCCACATCGAAAATTTAGTCTCTCTCACTTGCTTATTATTCAGTCATTTATTTGTATCAGTATGGACTTAGGGGTATGTGTTTTATATTATTATTTTGCTATGTTACTTATTATTTATATATTTTACTAGAATGTAGTATATGTATATTGTATATCTTATTTATATTTATATCTTGAGTTATAATTTTAAACTATTATTTAGTTCAATCATCCCAGCTGTGACCACCAGGAGCCCTTTTAGGCTCCTGTGTCCCTTTGACATACCCCATCAATGTGTGTTATGCATCTGTGTGGGTTTTTTGTTTGTTACTTCTTGCTTTCTGGCATGAAAATATGCTCCAGGCTCATCTTGCTTATTACCTTCCCCACCTGTAGAATTAAGTTATGTCTGGTTCCTTCTATTGGAAAATGGTATTAGGAATCAAGATCTGGGAATTGGGGCTTATCAAAGTCTATTCAAGTTTGATGCTTTTAAATTTCTACATGAACTACTTGTACAGTAAATCAACACAATTATCTCATTACATATTAATATCTTCATTTTGCAGCATAACATGCTAAATCATGAAGAGGATGCCTAATAATCAAACTGCCTTCTGACAGGCCAAACTTTCAGGTTTGATATGACAATAAATGAGTTATTATAATGAAGTTCCTGGGGGGTGGGAGAAGTGGAGAAAGAAAGAGAATAGAGTTGTTTGTTTTCCATGGTTGGGGGCAGGGAACAAAAATCTGGAATTAAATGTGGCCTGCTTTCTGTTCTGTGCAAGGTCTCCTCCTTCTTGCCCTTATTACCATTAAATGCTACTTCCTTTATGTGAGCTCTTAATTATCTGAGTTAAAGGAAAACACAAATATCAGATCTAGCTACGAAATCCATCGATGGTGACCTATGACAGCAGCTACACCTTCCTATTTATGGTCTGAATACTTAAATGTTACACTTAGTTTGTCTTTGTTGAGACTAATCAGTGGAACACAAGGACAGAGCCAGAACTCTGTAGTGGGGACGCCTAGTGGGAAGCAAACAGATTTCCATTGAAACTGAACGACGCTGAACGAGGCAAACTGGAGTTAATCCCATGCAACACACACAGAAAAATTCTTCACCTCTGACTCCAACCATCAGTCTGTGTAAACAGACTATGTGAATAAAATCTTTGGTGACCTCACTCCCCCTCCTCCTCTTTTTTAAATAGAAAATAGATTGGTACCAGGACATTATACTGATTTTTCTCTGTCATTGTTTTCTCACTCTATCTGATTAAGATTTATATTCAGTAAACATTTCTTGAGCCTCTTCTGTGCACTACACAGCCCAATATGCCTAGTGCTTCCAATTAATCCAACGGATTAAAAAAAACATTAAGAGCTCTGTTCCCACTATTCCCTCTCAGCTGAGCTGCTAAAGCTGTTGAAAAATAAGTCAGGCCTTGACAATACTGAAGGTACAAAATGGTTTGGAGGGCACATGGCTTAGCATCTACTTCTGCAGTTGTCTGATAACATCTTAGAAAAGATCATAACTTCCCATCTGTAAAACAGATATAATCAAACCTACTTCTCAAGGAGAATGCATGGAAAGCACAGCCCAAGCTCACACAATGGATTCTGTAAGAACTGGCTCATGTTCACACTTCACGTTTCATCATACTCACATCTAAGAAACACAGTAGGCCTGCCCAACTTTAGTATTCCATTACCTTTTTTCATTGCCAATTTTACTATCTTTGTAAACCCTAAAATCGTGATCTTAAAAAAAAAGAAAGTCAATTCCCTATTCCCCAGTTAACCTGTCTTTGATAAATAAACAATGCCCATTCATTCAAGAGGCATGGACCAGAATGACAGGAAATATTAACAACAATAACAGCTAACATTTCCTGAAATCTTATTTTGTGCCAGATACTATGTAGATGTAGCACAACAGGCCTATGAAATAGTTATTTTAACTGTCCCTAATTCCAAAAAGTCAGATACCACTTAGCAACAGAACAAAAATTTCCAAATGAGAAACTGAGGCTAGAGAGGTGAAGAAACTCGTGTATGGGTGCCATGCATCTGGGCTAGGCAACCTACTCTTACAAAAAAAAAAAAACAACATAAAAAACAACAACAGTATGATATCAAACAACTGAACATAAACATCTGTTCCTTTCCCTTTTCAAACACTGTTGCACTGGGCACTACAGTGGAATGAAAGAATCAGCTAAAATGTATCTTTGCTACAGAGATCCAAAGTGAGAGGGCTTCGAACACTTTTGCCCTCAAAAGGACTCCAAACTGAGACTTCCTGCTTCTAAACTGTGGTTAATAAGGAAAACCCAGTGAAGTCTCCCTATAGCATTTTACAGAAAGCCACTCCCCGGCCAGCTTGCAAGGCTATTCACTCTTCGGCCCCAGAAACGGCCTCAGAGCGTTCACGCTGCAGGCCTGCTTCTGTATCCAGCTAGCTTCTTTGGGGCTCAGTTCAGAAGTCACCACCCACCTCTTCATCCAAATAGAGCTAATCCCACTACTGATTCCCTAAACTGGTGTAAAAGCACTCCAGCTGGCTTCCTCACTGATGTTCAGCATCCCAGCTACTTAGTATCTAGGGCTCCTACCTCCTGGAATTACTCCTAGGACAGTCCCAGGTATGGAGAAGAGCAATCAATTTTAGGAATCAGACCAGAATTTAAATCCGGTTTTCTCACTGCAGATGGTGATTGCAGCCATGAAATTAAAAGATGCTTGCTCCTTGGAAGAAAAGTTATGAGCAACCTAGATAGCATATTCAAAAGCAGAGACACTACTTTGCCGACTAAGGTCCGTCTAGTCAAGGCCATGGTTTTTCCAGTAGTCATGTATGGATGTGAGAGTTGGACTGTGAAGAAGGCTGAGCACCGAAGAATTGATGCTTTTGAACTGTGGTGTTGGAGAAGACTCTTGAGAGTCCCTTGGTCTGCAAGGAGATCCAACCAGTCCATTCTAAAGGAAATCAACCCGGGGATTTCTTTGGAAGGACTGATGCTAAAGCTGAAACTCCAGTACTTTGGCCACCTCATGCGAAGAGTTGACTCATTGGAAAAGACTCTGATGCTGGGAGGGATTGGGAGCAGGAGGAGAAGGGGACGACAGAGGATGAGATGGCTGGATGGCATCACTGACTCGATGGACGCAACTCTGAGTGAACTCCGGGAGTTGGTGATGGACAAGGAGGCCTGGCGTGCTGCGATTCACGGGGTCGCAAAGAGTTGGACACGACTGAGCGACTGAACTGAACTGAACTGAACTGAACTTACAAACTGTGTGACCTCAAGCAAGTCAGTTCACCTCTCCCGATTTGGGATTAATGGAGGAGATGAGAGCAGTAAAGCGTAGTGCCTCACACAGACAAAGTGCCACAGTCACCACTGTTCCCGTGCTACAGATCAGCAATCGAGGCTCCGAATTGTGAAACACCAAAGGTCACAAAGCCGGTGAATGGTAGGGGGCAGGCTTGAAACCAGTTCTTTTTCCTTCCAACTCTGCTGAGCATCAATTTGAAGCACCATGACTGGCGATAAGGGCATAATTGTGAAACAGATGGACAGGTACCTGCTCTCTTGATGCTTACCTCCTGGTAGGGAAGACAGCCACTGAACCTTTACACAAGTGGAAAGGTGGTCGAAGGAGTAAGAGCACGGGGCCTGAATACAAATGGGTTTGACCCCATGTAACAAGATCTCTGGAATTCGTCTGGAAGGTCAGAGAAAGCTTCCATGAAATGAAGAGGTGGCAAGAGAAAAGATTCTAAAGACGCATATTCGAGGAACTAAGATGCCAGAGCACCTGCAAAGGCTGGCGAGGCAGGCGGGGCGAGATCAGAGGACCACAGCAGAACACGGTAAGGATACTGGATGTCATCCATCACTGAAGCAAAGGGACAGCACCAAAACATTGGCTGCCTGTAATGAAACAGTAGTAAAATGTTTATTCTAACCCCAGTTCCCTGATGTCAGGGTCATTTGGTATCTTCTTATGGTCTGTACTTCCAGGTCACAGCAAGTATAGTTCTGATAAAAATTTGTGAGCCATATGAGAGAATCTTTGGTAAAGACAAACCATTTCTCCCTCTTTCTAATTTCACAGCTGATGCTTCTATTAAAGTTCTTATAGCTGATTATCATAAATGGGTATGGATCTCTTTTCATTGTCTGGCCATAAGTTTCTGGAAAGCGGAATAAATATCTTATTTATTTTTCTATCTCTCAAAGTCAAATGATCAACAGTTATGGATTGAAACAGATCCTTTTTTAACAGCCACAAATTTCCTCTTACATTTCTCGATTGCCTGAGTAAGAATCTTCATCCTACCTTAGGGAAATAGATCTGAAGGGATAATTGTCAAGGACTTAAGAAAAAAAAAGTTCTGCTTTCCTTTTGAAGAATAATTTTAATATCAAAAATCCATTTTGTTACTGTGTGATTAAAAGTACAATTCTTATATTTTAGGATAAATCACTTGTACAGTTCACATGCATTTTTTTTTTAATCTTAATTTTAACCAAGAACAAAATGCCCCAACAGAAAGTCTTTCAGTGATTTTCCAATTCTGAAAATTGTTCAGATTCTCTCTCTGAATATTTAATTACTCTAATAAGGGTAGGATAACTGTTTAGGCTATTTATTTTAAAAGACAGAACTGAGTCATAATCAATAGTCCATATACTTGAGGGTTTATTTTGGGATTTCAGGGGATGAGGATGATACGATAAAATGACGAAACTGGGATTATGAATATGCTACTAGGGTGTGCTAGTAATTTTCTCTTTGATCCTTTTTCCATCCCCAGACAAATTTTCCACCATTCTGACCCTGCTCTGTGCCCCAAAGGCTGACCTCTATGGGTACCATCCCTGGGTTCATGCAGACAGGCTTCCAGGTGGGTTTGGCCAATAGAAGGCACTGGAAGGAGATCAAAGGAGGAGGAAAGAATGTGGGGGAGGGGAGTATTGCTTCTCTCTTCCCTCCCTAGTCTGGGATGCATTTTCTGGCAGTGACTAAATCCCTCCGGGACTATAGCTCCTGTCAGACAGCCCCTCCTCTTTGGCTCCAGCTCCCTCACTGGACTCCAGGAATGAATGCTATGTCTTCTCTTTGCTCCTCTGGACCTAGCAGTGATAACGGCTTCCCATTGCTGTTATCATTTCTGGGTGATGGGAACCTCTTGTCACCCTTAACTCTTTCCGCTCTCTGAAAATAACCCCTTCATTCAAGTCCTGAACTATTAGAGTTGGACTACTTCCTGCCAGAACTAATTCAAACCACAGAATTGTAAAACCAGCAATCTCCCTCCTCTGCATGTGAGCAGTTATCACAAAGGTTATTCATTTTCCAGAGCAATTCCTTCACACCAGGCACTACCTGTAAGCTCTTATGTTTCTCAGGCAGAAATGACACCTTTTAAACTGGTCAGTGCAGGAGAACACGGGAGGGTGCTCTTGGAAAACAGCTGGCAGAACGGAGGGGTGACACTTTACCATTCTCTAGGTAGGACCGTGCTGCATGTCAAAAATAATATGTTTACAAAGAGATGCTGCTTCCTATTTCTCCCCGGGTTTCCTCTCGATGAGGGTGTGGAATCAATGTCAGCACTGCATTTTCACGCCAAATACCTAGAACTTGTATCACTGCCTGGGGAAGTTGACCTGTGTATCACTTCACTTTGCTAGTTTCTCAGACAGAAAGATCTGCTTTACCACTAGCCAAGGCACACAGAAAGAAAGCCAACCGCCTTGTAACACTAGCCACCTGCCTGTGACCTTTCCTTCTTTCATAGGATAAATCTGTCTTCTGCACTAGGCAAAAGACAAGCAGAATGAGAACATTCTGCTTTGCTCAGCCTCACCTGTCTCTTTAACAGATCTGACCAGATTAGCACTTTTCTTTTCCAATGGAGAGGACAGGCATAGGCTTATACCATAATCTGCTCTGAGCTCCTTCAGATTTTTCTTTTACCAAGGCGACTGGATTTGAGGTTAGATGTTAATTGAAATCACCTGGGAGCCTCTAAACATGCCACCTTGCTTTCACTTGGCATAAGTAGCCTGGAGGTTACTGTATTTCTAAACATTGGGGCGTTCTTTTGATCAATCAAGAGTTGATTTAAAGAATCCTTCTAAGAGGTTGATAAGAACCCATGTGGCTTATGTCAACAAGCCACTCCAACAGACTCCAAACATCTCCCTCTGCAACCAGCAGGCATTCAGAGCTGGTGCAAGAATTACTAAGACAAAGACAGGCAGATACACTACAGACAGTGGAAAAGATGCTCTGGTACCCCTCAAGACAGGCTGGCCAAAGAGCAAGATGGCTCTCACAGCCCATCCCAGCGGGGAAGCCCCTCTCTTCAGCCCGAGAGTAACACTGAAATGCAGTGGGATGAACAAAACTTGGTTCTCACTACCTACATCCATTTCTAATATCTGTTACTCTTACGTGTTCATGTCAGAGAACATTTTATTGGAAAACTCTCTACAAAGCTGTGTGGCTACACATCAAATGTTAACAGTGGTATCTCTAGGTAGCAGAAATGTGAGTAACTTCTATGTCCTTCTGTGTATTTGAGAAATTCCCCAAATTTCCACAAACACCTATGATTCCTGCAATCTTGAAAAAAATTATTAAACAAAAACCCTATACGGATTCTGGAATTTTAGTTTTCCATAAGAATCAAGTTTATGTAATTCTTGAAACTCAAAATCCAAATGATGTTTCTGGGCTTTTGTGTATTTTAAGACTTTCAATACTGCAATCATTTTATGAACCATGTTTTCAAATGAAGAACTGGTTCACAACGTAAACATTAGCATGTGAAATCACGTTTAACATGCAAATTTTTTTCTGGGACGCATCACAACCTGAGATAATTTAGATTCTTCAAGTTCAAAATTCACTATTTTCATACTCTGTGGTGCTCCTAATACAGATGAAAAATGGAACTGTTTCTTTTTCAAGAATACCATACAGACGATATCATATGCAATGATATAGCTAAGAGACTACACATAAAAGACAGACTGGTGTTTCTTCCACCACAAACGCTAGCCAATAAAAACTTTCCAGGCTACAGCTGAATAATACTTGACAGCAGATCTCTGGAAAAGAAAGCTGATCATTGCTGGCAGTTAGCTAAAGCAGCAGACACGCTCAGAAGCCTGCCTACCACTGCATCACAACTTCTGTTCACTGCGATAACTGATTTTTCAATTCAGTGCCACTTACGGTGTAGACAGAAACGTAGGGTATGTACTAGCTTTTTGAGGAGCTACCTTTCTCATAATCTATAATGGCTGTGTTATTCAGTGTCTTGTAGGGTTGAAATTAACAAGGAATCTTAGAAACCATAAACATCTTTACTAGCTTCAGGAAGCTAGTAAATTTGAACAAGTGATTCCTTTTAAACTGTCCTGATGTTATGGTAAATGGTCTCTTTTCTAACTTTAATTTCCAAATGATTTATAGTTATAACTACCAGGACAATAATAATCAACAGGATGAAGAGTGGAGGGAGAAGAGAACAGAGTTTTAAATATCTCCTCTTAGAGCAACTAAGAGTAGCTAAGAGGGGATATTTAATCTCCTTTTGTGTTCAGTATATTAAAACTTTTTTTAAAAAGTGAATAAAATACAAAGAAATGAAAAATATACATTTTTTTCAGTGCATTACTCTGCTAGCACTCTTTACAATTAAGTTCAAGGATTCTAAAGGTTCAAAATGTCTGCAAAAATGAAACCATGAGACAAATTACATTTCTGACTAGTGCTAACCGAGTATGTTTAGAAGTTGTAGAAATCAGTGTCTGAAACAAATTGGAAAAAGAGAGACAATTTAAAAACTAGTGTTAAATGCTAAAATGAGATTCTAAACCCACGAAAAGTCTTGTGATTTATCAGTTTACAAGATCTGGCCAAACAAAAACCACCATATTGCCATTATGATCATGTTGATGGTTCAGATGACAATGAAACTTTAATACTGAGGGGAAAAGGGCCTAACATACAGCCCAACTGTCAACAGAACACAGTCTGGAGACCTTAATTAAATGAAAGGGTCAAGGGCTCCTCTCAAAATTTCATGTAGTGATGGACCTGAATAGCAGAAAACAGAGCAGATCATTGAAAAGAGTCCAGGGGTTGGGAGGAGGACAAGTGACTACACCAAAGGTGGTAATTACACCCTGAGGAAGTAAAAAAGGCCAGACTGAAGGGCTCCAAGAGGTACTTCAAAACCAGCTAATCATGGGAAGAAGAGGTGGGGTAAATCGGCTCCTCCACTGGTTATCTATGGGGAAATAAAAAGATACTGGGATTCCAAAGCAAGAGTAAACAAAATCAGCTGCAAAGGAGCAAGGTGACTATTAGGTACCTTCACCACACACCAGTGGCCCCACAGTAAAATAGAGGGTACTCATAGGCTCACCATCTCCAGGTCAGCCTGGGACGTTGGAAAACCAGAAAAAGGGCTTCTGCAGTTGGTAAACCACTATTCTAGCACCACCCTTCGCAAAGGCACAAGTAGCCAAAGCACACAGGGGTCCTCTTGCCCAAACTGTTTCATACACAGCAGGGGTAACTGCTTTCCTTTTCTAAACCATATTCTCATAAAAAATTGGGGGACATATGCTCTTCTCTCCTTTCAAAATATTAAACAGGAAAATATGTGAAAATGCTCTGAATAAAATCACCTTGTATTGCACATTTTACTGATTGAAGCACGGTTTAACTCATATTCTAAAGGCTATATAACTGTAGGGTGAGCCTTCAACTTATCTGGAAGGTCTAAAATGTTTAAGGTATTAGCAAGGATGCAGTGAAAGCAGCTAGACACTTCAAGAGGAGAAACAAACACAGGACAGTGTGAAACATTTAGTGCAGAGGCGAATAACAGTATGTATCTCACTGTGTCCTAAAGGCATCGCTATGTGCTGGGTAAAAATGTTCTTAACAGGGACTCTTATCAAAGAACGGTTTAGTGACAGTCCATGTGCTTTCCTTCTAAAACACAAACAAAATGCATGTTTTATAAAAGATCACCACATAAGAAATGGATAGATACATTTACTGCTGCACTTATAGAGAGAGGTAAGTGCTGATTAGCTGAAATAGAAATTGGTGGTGTGGAGCCACAAGACTGGGTCTCAAACTGAGGTTTAAGAGGGATATGGGGTTGGGAGGGAGAGAAGTGTTGCGCATATTAAATGTGATAGATAATGCACAAAGTAACCCACAGAGAGACCCACAGATGTTTGGATCTGTGGTTTTCCCAGCCCTGCATCCAGTCCCCCTGCTGAAGAATGACAATTGGCCCAACAGGCACTTTCTTGGTGAAGCAGGAACCAAGACACCTGCCAGCACCCAGTCTGAGCCTGAGCAATACAGTTAGTAGGGAGACGGGTTAAAAACAACTGGAGAAATTATGAAGCCTGGCACCCTGAGGACATTCTCCACTGAGTCCTTCTGCTACCTAAATCCCTGAGGCTGCCCTGGATCTGATCCATTCTAAGGCCTGGTTCTTCAGCTCTTCTGTCAATACTGGGAGCTACACCACATCCTTCAGCAACCTCTTTTTTGTCTTAAAGTAGCCAGATTTAGTTTCTGTTGCTTACAACCAAGGATTTTAAGCTGATTAGTTATTATCCTGAGTTGAGAAGAATCAATTTTCTTAAAGATCTGGGAGAGAAAATTTGACTGGCAAGTAATTTAGACTATTAATGTTATGGTAAAACAAAGGCATAATCATGGAGTGGAATACAAAATTCATGCAGAATTTAAAGATTCTGGGTTTTTCTTTCGAGATTTTTAAAAATGTGCCTCTTACCACTTCTCACTCTCTCCCTGCCCCATGCAAATATCTTTAGCAAGGAGGTTTAAGCAGCACCTGTATAGAGATTAACTTGCTTTAACTTTCAGGATCTGACCTCAGGCCAGGCAAGACCTGTGGAAGAAGCCCTGCCCTAACTGTGAGCAAAACAATGATCACTGTTTTAAGCCACCAAGTTTTGGAGTAGGTTGTTATTACTCAGCAATAGATAAATCATAGTATGTCTACATTCTCTTATTCCATGCATAGCTTAAAGTTTCCTACGAAGGAACTCAACACTCCAGTGTTTCCAAATAACCGTGTCACAGTGAGATGTGGTTTTACACTTCTTACATGTTTTGCAGTCAGGTCCGTGTTTCTGATTACACAGAAACAATGAAATGCCCCTCAGCTGGTTCAGGCAGGAAGCAGAATGTATCCATGGCCAAGCTGACTCCAGCGAAAATAAAGCGAAAAATTTCTCAAATTAACTGAACGTGACTAAGAGAAGAAAGATGAAGCAAAATGGCTACGTTTAAAAACTAGAGAACTCAAGACGCGTTCCCCCTTTACCAGTGCTGGGGCCCGGATCTGCCTTCCGCATGCCTGAAAGGTACCTTCATCACATACATACTCCAAACCCTTTAAAAGTTCACCACACACTATCTAGAGAAAATGCTTGCTTTAGGTCACCTTCTGTTCAACAACTACTGAAATTTAAATAGTACCAACTCTATGCCCGTGAGTCTCTGAGCACTCTTTCTTTTTTCCTTCTTTTTTTGATAGTGATATGAGGGTACAGGGAGCATGACTGGGTGAAACTAGACCACATACCTGTCTTGGTCAAGGTACCTGGTCTGGTTAGAGGGTTTAGGCTGCTAAATGTGGCAAACGAGGCTCTGCCCTCATGCAAACCCCTATATCTAGAAGGGGGAAATACTAGTAGCTAATACTGTCATTATCAGCAGCACTATTATCACTATCATGCCTGTGATTATTACACCTCCCAGCACTGCCTCCTCCTCAGTTACTGCTAGGTATCTGGCACTCTGCTAAGCACTTACCTCATTTAACCTTCACAACAGCTTATCAAGGCATTAGCACATTTTACAGATGAAGAGACTGAGGTCTAACTGGACAAGGCAACACACCAAGTGCTGAGGCTCATGCTTGTAACCATAGCCTGATTCCCTCCATATACGACTTACTTGTAAAATTGGTATTTATTGAGTCCTGTATGGAATTTTTTTTCTTTCCTATTAGAAGAGTCTGGAAAATATTCTTGCTTATTACTAATATAGAAAACATTTTTAAAGGCATGTGAGAAAGCCTATTTCACTTCTCATTCAATACAACAGGGGAATGGTCATCTTGGGGAGTGAGGCCTTAATCAGCCACAAGTATGAGATGTTTTTAATCTGCATGTTTATTCTTTAATAATAATGTTATCATTTTTCCTAATTATAAAAGCAGCACATGGTAGCCAAAAAAAAAAAAAAAACAAACAAACAAAAAAACCCAAAACAAAACATAAAGGAAAGAGATCATCACAATTATTACTCCCTAAAGATAATTAGCTCCTATTAGTATTTGGTGTTTCCAGATCCTTTTAGGTTTCTATACACAGGGCTTGCGTCCACCTTAAAAATTACACATTAAACATATTTTTGTGCTATTCTCTGTTTTCTTAAACATCATTCCCACGTCAATAAATATCAACCCACACATCCTTTTTAAAGACTGCTCAGCATTTTACTGTATGGGTAGGCTCTAATTGACTTAATCAAGCCTTTATTAATAGGCATTCAGATTACTTTCTGTTTTGCTATTACAAAAGCATCTATGCACCTTTGTTTTAAGATAAATTCCTACGCTTCAGCTTCCCATTCCATGACTCTGGATTTACACTGACTGCCCTAAGTGTCATCCAGAAAATATATACCAAATTAACCTTTTTTTTTAAAAAGAAGGAAACTCTTAAATGTTAAGAATAATAATGTAAAAATTCTAGTATTCAGATTGAATGGCCAAGAAACTTTAAAACTGCAATTTATCTCTAAATGTCTAAAATGTCAATTCATGCCTCTGATCAAATTGCATTAGGTTTACATCTGGAGGGGGAAAACACTAAAGTAACCAATATGTGGGTTTTATTTTCAGTATAGTGTTGTTTTGAAAAGTTAAACTCTGAAAATAACGTATTTGCTGTAAAAGAAGCAATTAGTAGAGAATTCTAAAAAAGGCAGGAAGAGAAGCAAAAATAATAATAATAATTACAGCAGCCACCAATTCTGCATCCTACACAAAGGCCCAGGGAAAAGGGTCAAGAGAGAAGGCAAAAGCTAGAAGAAGCAACTCTCAGAGCTTCAGGGCCGGCCAGATGAAATTACACAGAGACATATACATCTAAATGCTCAGAACACACCAATCCTGGCGCTAGTCTCCAGGGGTTAGAACACAAGAGGAATCTTTGTGTGCTTGATTTAACCAAACATCACGCAGAGGAGGGTGGGGCAGGCCGCCTACAGGTAAGGGTGTCACCGAAGCAGCCTGAGGGCCTAGTATCAATTACTTCCCCTCCAGGGCACAGTCTGCTCTTTTCCAGAGACTCACTGGAAAAGACCCTGATACTAGGAAAGATTGAGGGCAGGAAAAGGGGGTGACAGAGGATGAAATGGTTGGATAGTGTCACAGGCTCAAAAGACATGAGGTTGGGTGAACTCCAGGAGATGGCGAGGGACAGGGAAACCTGGCATGCTGCAGTTCATGGGGTGGCAAAGAATCAGATACAACTTAGTGACTGAACAGCAACCAGGGCACAGAGAGGGTGGCAGGAACTGGAGGCTTAACACAGCTCCAAAAGCACCGATTCCCGTCAAAACCATCACACAAGACAGGGCTCAATCATCAATTCTTACAGAAAACTGGGCAACGTGAGAACATGTTTAGCAATAAATAATTTACTGATGAATACAGTGTGTGTGCTAAGGAGGGAAAGCCACACATGGTAACTAGTAACAACTAACCTACTGGAGTCTCTTGTTAATGAGGCCAATGGGGGCAGGAGATAAAGCCTCCATGTCAAAAGTACTAAATTCTTGAGAAAGTAAATGGCAGGGGGGAGGGTTGCTTGGTGACGCCACAAAACTACAGGACTTACAGGTCTAACATTCTTCTAGGCAAGGGGTCAGGAGACTATGGCCCTTGTACTGGTCAAATCCAGGCTCTGCCTGTACATGCCACGAGCCACTGCCAGTACGCAACATATTTAAGCGGTTGAAAAATTTTAAAACTATTTTGTGGCATATAAAAATTATACGAAATTCAAACATCGGCGTCCACAAAGTTTTACTGGAACACAGTCATGCCCACTTATTTTTATCTATGGCTGCTTACTCCATGAACTGATGGAGGTGGTAGGTGTGACAGGCACCTGGGTGGCCAGCAACATCTTCTTTCATCCTTTATAGAAAGTTTGTTGATCTCTGTTCCAGGCCATAAACTCCAGTCGCTTTTGAATGGTTCACAGCTCTAAACATTGGTGCATGACTGTTAGTTTGGCAGTGACATACCCAGGATTTAGACATAACCTGCCAGCCTAACAGACAATGCAACCCCACTGTTAAGAGCAGACAGGTCTAATAGGTCCTACGAATGCAGAGGTAACTGCCCACCATAATCAGAAAGATGTGCAAGGCTTTCCTGAGTTGAAAGTAGGGTGGTCCCACAAGGTTTATGTGGGAATGAGTATGATTAAAGATTTTCTCTTTGAATGAATGTATTAGCTATCTCTTACAGATGAGAAGAAAACCATCCTCAAAATGGCTACCACCTTTGAGTACTTACTAGGAGCCTAGGACTGAGGAAAGCCTTTTGCTTTTATTATCGCACTGAATGGTCATCTTCTCTAGACTCAGAGAGGCTGGTTGGCTCAGGAAATGGGAATCAAATCCAGGTTCCACTCTAAAGCCTGTGTTTCCAGCCACTCTCCAACTTGAAAGCACACGACAAAAAGGCTCACCAGGACTAAATGAGAGGAAAAGGGAAAGACCACAGGAACAGTGGAAACAAGTTCCTTTTTATGTCATTGAGCATTTTATTCACCCGCCCCCATAATACTCTCTTCCATCAATGTTTAAAGAAAAAAATATAATTCATTTCTTCCCAAATCTTTGCTTGAGAGCAGTAAAAGAGTGGGGCTGAATGAACCACTCTCCCCAGGAGCTGGTTGTCGAGCTCAAGCCTCTGCTTATCCACCATTCATCTATTCGGCCTAAATGTTTAAACAGAATTTAAAAACAGCCACAACGCACCCAGGACTAGCACTGTCAAGCCCTTTCTGTGGTGCATGGTTTATCAATTGACAGACAACACTTTGCTGTGGGAATAAAATGGCAGTGCTTTTGTACCTCTAAGACCACATGACTAGGTTAAAGACAACTTAAAAGGCAAGTATTAAGCAGAAAGATCTACTATTTTCTTATTTTCTCTTTTCTTCTAACTCCCATTTTATTTAATAAAAACACATATCTATAATTAGGGGGCTCAGGATCTCTCTTATAAAACAACTCTAGCCCCCTCCTCAGAAAAATACACACACACACAAAAGTTTAGGTCACAACTCTAGGGGGTTCAGGAATATCCTGAAGCCCATTCATGACCCCTTGAGATTCACAGACCCTAGGATAATCCTTGCTCTGAAAGCAAAACACAGAAATGCCTATTTTGCAGGATCAGGGTAGAAACCACATAGTTAGCTCTCTCGTCGTCTTTTAGAGTTTCAGAGGGTAATATTAAATAAATACTCAAAGAAACTTTCTTAACTAGACTCTCATCCTCTCAAAAAAACAAACCTAATAACTCGAGTAAAGCCCCAAACCTAAAGCCATATATGTTCAAAGTCCACATCAGTTTTGCTAGAGCTTAAAATCTACAGTTCCTTTCTGTTCATAGAGATTTTGGAAAGGAAGAAGTGTGAGTATGGACTAAAGCTTGAGTGTCTTCAACTTTAGCATTCATGAGTATGTTAATTCACAACAAATCGTATAAAAGAAGACCGCTTGTAAGATTTATTAAAAGATGTTCTCTCACTATATATGAGATGAAAAGTTGATTAAAATAATTCTTAAATGTTCAACACAAAAGATCTGTGTCAATGCAATTGCCAGTTAAGTTAAAAAATCTGCTTCATCAGCCTCATGAAGTTCAAAAAGGCTTCAGTGCCACCACCTGAGACACGAATGTTCAGGAATGTTTAGTTTCAGGTATACCTCAAACTTTAAAGTCTTTCCATCTTTCTTGGTCTGATTGATTCAGAAAATTTCTGACACTGCCCAACAAAATACAAAACAAACTTAATAAGTGTTTGGCCAGGACTCCCATCTATGACTGAAGGATACACTGACTCCTGAAAATTTAAGTTACAGGGGGCAGAGATACTTTCCCATACACAACAGTTAAGATTACTTCAAGTCACTAGATACTGTTTCCAAATCAGTATTATGATGATAACGCCAAATAATAAGTAACTCAAAAAGAACGTCATTTCACTGCTTGACAGTTACTTTTTAAACAATGATTACTGCCAAAATGCCACCTGAGACAGACAAGTAATTAATTGATGCCTGAAATTTACAATGTGTAGCACTTAAGATTTAAAGTAATTCCCCTTCTGGTTAGTGTCTTCTTTCCCTCTAAACCAAGAAAATGAACGAAATCATGCCCAGTCAGAATTTATGCCAGTATTAGTCTAAAGCCTGGAGAGATTTCGCACTGTGGGGGAGAGCAAGTTATACATCAAAATATTCACTCAAGGTAACTTGCTTCCTTTTTTTTTTCTTTTGGCCTTTGTGTTAAAAGTCACAGGTGCTAACTCTTTAGAGCACTGTTGAAGAGCATTATTGAAGTTTTTACTTCATATATGCGAATAAAATTTTATGCATACTGATTTCTAGCTAGAGGTGATACACCCTTCACTGTCACTTATTTGCATGTACAGCTCTTCCTCTCAGAAACAGAGAAAACCAGGAGAAAGAACTCAATTTGACTAAGGAAACTGAAACAACCAAATCCGTCTTCCATAAGAGCTTCAGACCGAAGAAGCAGGGTACTGGGGGGTGGGGGTGGGGGTGGGGGGCAGAAATATTGGAAAATAATGTCAAACCTGGATTGAAAACTCAGACCCGCTTCTTGGGGCTCACTGAATCCACCCCAGTGGAGATCAAATCAGTCGTACTGCTGCCCGTTTCCTCTTGCCCATCACCATCGAAATGTTGCCATTTGCGAGAAACTCATAGAAGTTGAATCAAAGTGACTTTTGGGAAGAGATGCCAGTATCTCCGGCAGTGTGCTCCGGAAATGTGTAACTACACGCTAGTCAACGTTTCTCATTGAGCACCTCCCTCTCCCTTCACTTTCGACTTCCCCTTAAGATGGGGACAGTTTTTGAAAATCTGAGAGAGAGAAATAAATAAGAGCATCCCGTCCCGGTCGCCGACGGGGATTCCGGCGCCCGGGGAGGAAGGCGGGCACCCCGCACCCCGGCGCTAAGCGATCTCCGCCCGCAGGTCGCTAAGTTTCTCCGTCCCGGTTTTCCAGCACCCGCCCGACCCCGGAGGGGAAGGGGGCGGCCGCCCGGGCCGGATCCGCGCCACCTGGAACCCGGGGCCTTTTTCGCTCGAGGACCGCGCCCCGCGCCAGTGCCCGCCTGCGAGACCCGCCCAAGCGCGCGTGGGTGTTGAAGTTTGCGGGGACCCCCCGCGAGGCGCCCCCTCTGTGCCCCGTGTCCCCCGACTCTCGGGCTCACGCCGGGCCGGACGCCCCCTCTCCCCGCGCCTCCCCCGAGGAGAGCGAGCCCACCCCCAGCGGCAACAGAGGGAACGGGGCAGCGGGGGCCGCGCTCGCCGTCCCCCAGGAAGCGCCGGGGGTTCGGACCCCGCGTGGCTCCAGCCGCCCCGGCGGCGCCCGGGCGAGCTCACCTGGCGTCTGGCGGCCTCCGGGGCGGCCTCTGGGCGTGGGCCGGGCGGGGGCGGCAGGGGGCGGGGGGGCAGGCTGCGGGGGCCGGGGTTGCACCGGGGCCGCCGCCGCCCGCCGGGCCTCGCCGCACGCGCGCTGGCCGTGGCCGCCCCCGGGGAGTGCGGGGAGCGCGGGTCCCGCGGCGGCGGCGGCGGCGCAGCGCGGCTCAGGCGGCGGAGCGGGCGGCCGCGGGCGCCGCCGCCTCCTCCTCCATGGCTGTTTACCCGGCTGCATTGTGGGAGTTTGACCTCCGCCGCCGCCAACCGCCGCCTCAGCTTGCGCCGCCGCCGCCGCGCACGCCATGGGAGCCGTGACTGACGGTGAGGTCCGCTCGCCGCCGCCCCGGCCCGCTCCCCGGAGCCGCGCGGCCTCCCCGGCCCCCGCCGCCGCCTCCCTCGAGACCCCCGGCCTCCCCCGCCGCTTCCGGGAGCCCCTCGGCTTCCCCGACCGGGTCCCTCGGAGACCCGGCCTTTCCCGGCCGCCTCCCCCGAGCTCTTCAGCCTCTCCCCGGAGCCTTCCCTGTCCCCCCTCGGAGCCCCTCGGGGCTCCCCGGCCGGCTCTCCCGAGATCGCGCGGGGCGTGGGGCGGGTGCGCCGGGAGGATCGTCTGGGGGCCGCGAGCACACGTGGGGGCCTGAGCAGGCGGGCAGCCCGCGACGCGCGGGTGGGTGGTGCCCGGAAGGGGTCCAGGCTGTGGGAGGATGTGGTGAGGGAGCACTGGGTGGGGGCGCTGGGGTCCGAGGGGCGGCGAAGCGGGAAAGGGCTGGAGGCCTTGCCGCTGGGGGTCCGGAGGACCTAACGAGGGGCTAGAAGAGACTGCGAACTCCGAAGAGGTGGCCGGGGGGTGGGGTGGAGATCGCGCCAGGTTGGAAAGCTGGGAGAGGTCTCCGGACAGTATTGCAGGGGTGTCGGTACAGAGGATGACACCTGGAAAGTGTCTAGGAAGGTCCCCTAGACAGTGGATCGCACGGAGGCCCGAGAGCTAGCCCTGGGTTGGGGGTAGGGAGAGGGAACTGGGGATAATATCAAGAAAGAGTGGATGTGGACGGAGTGTTTGGAAGACAGCCAGGGACTGTGCCTAGGAGATTAAGAAGAGCCAGTATAGGGATGGGGCCACCTCGGGTAGATCAGTGGAAGACTCATTCGTGTGTGCATGTCTTGGGTAGGGTGGTTTGTCCCCTGAAATGGAGTGGAGAGGGAGAGGTAGGGGCTGAGTTTCTGGCAAGTTGTGAGGTCGGTTTAGGAAGATGGACCCATGTAAGGAGGGGCCCAGGAAGTAGTCTACAGATTGAGAGCAGAATTAGGGTGACACCTTGGGGAAGGTGGACAGACATAAGCATGATGGGCAACTGGAGGGAGAACCTAAGAAGCTATCCAGTTAGGGAGTGAAGAAGTCCGTTGCCGTTTGGGAAGGGGAGATCTAGGGGCACTGGGCCTGTTTGAAGAGTGGCCAGTAGATGCCCATAGAGAGGCCATTTCTGAAAAGTTGGAGGTAGACAAGGTCTCCACATGAAAGGACCAGGTCATGGGCAGAAGACTTAATAGGCCCAAATTTGTTAACATGACAGGGAGTAGTTAGATGGAGGCTCTTCAAGATCCAGTTAAAACTTAGCTTCACTCCAGTTAATTTTTTTCAGTAGGTATGTATCCCATCTGGGCTAAGTCTTGGGATTATAGCCCCGAGCCAACAGGCAAGACCTCTTCCTTCTCTGAGGTCACAGTCTGGTGGAAAAGACACATGAGATAATACGTTCTCATGGTGGAAAATGTTACTACAGAGGAAGTAGAAGGTTGGGAATTGTAGAAATACATAACAAAAATTGTTTATCCATTCTCAGAGATCAGAAAACCTCCCTGAAATGGTTACCCTTAATCTCACTTTGAAGGATCAGTAGATGTATTAATTGTTGCCCTGGTATTCCAGGTGGAGAACCACTTGTGCAAAAGGTCACAAAGTTTTGGAAAACTCAAAGATAACAAATATTGGCTAGAAGTTAGAAAGTTATGAGCCATACATTTTTGACGGTTATGGGATACCATTAAAAGATTTTAGCATTGGTGTGATGTTATTCAGATGGCATTAAAAACAACAACCACACTCTACTCTGAATAATAATGAAGGGAAGGGAAAGTGAGGCGTTAATTGGCCTCTCTCCTTTCTAACATCTATAGCATATTGACAGTATGCCAAGCATGTTCTAATTACCATCCCCACTTTTCAGATGACGCTGGAACACAAGGAGGTTAACTCAACCCTGGGTTGCACAGGTAGCAAGCTATAGAACCTGAGCTCAAAGCCAAAGGACCAACTGCCATGGTTCCTAGAGAGAAAGGATGGGGACTGAGACCAAGAGGGATGGCAGAGAAGCAGACAGATGGAAAAGAAACTGATGAGGTCGAATGTCAGGAGACTGAGTGGATGTGAGAGGAAGGGCCAAGGATTATTCCAGGTTTCTGATTGAAGTGACTATGTGCTTATTAGTGCTACGGCTCTATTCATCGAGGTAGAGAACAACAAAGGAAAGAGAGGTTTTTGTCAGAGGGAGGTGAAGAGGAAGATGAGTTCTAATGCACTGGTTGCAGTCAAGTGCCCACTACATCCAAAGAGACCATCAGAATCCCCACTCTGCCATTCATAAGCAGTCTGACCTTGTGCAGGTTAATTAACCTCTTTGAGCCTCAGTTTCATTCCTTGTAAATGGGGATAATAAAATCTACTTCATAGGCTGGTTTTGAGAATTAGATGCAGCAAAATTTGTGAAGTGCTTTGCACCGAGGCTGATACACAGTAATGTCCAGTAAATACTATTAAATGTCAGAACTGGTTTACTTGCCTCTCCTCCACTTTCTTTTGATGAGGACTGTGCCTTCTCCCATTCTTTGTCTGCACAGATTTCCCCTTCCTGCCTTTTCTGCCTGGTGACTGTCCATTTATTCTTCAGGACCCGTATCAAATATTCTCCTCTGCTCTTTTCGAAAACCAGTTGATCTTTCACCTGTTAACCACATTATCTTATTATATTTCTGCTATACCTCTCAGTATACTTAATTTACTTATATGATGTGTTCCAGAAAATATTTAAAGTGGCTAATTATAATGAGAAAACATTGAAATAAATGGATGATAGGGTCTTCCCAGGCAGTCAGGTGGTTAAGATTCCACACTTCCAATGCAAGGGGCACAGGTTCAATCCCTGGTTGGGGAACTGAGATCCCACATGCCTCACAAGGTGGCCCTTGGAAGTGATCGGAGAGTTTCAAGTGGTCATCTTTTGGATCATTCTGGGTTTCTGTGTAGAGAATGAGTTATAGGAAGGCAAGAATGGAAGCAGGGAGGCCAAAGAGAGGTGGTCCAAGTGAGAAACCAGGTTGGCTCTGATTAGGATGATGGCAGGGGAAGACTGAGGAGTGGGTGGCCTCCACACCCTCAGCCTCCTGAAGGGTTCTTGGAGAAGTTCCAGTACCTGTTTCTGGAGACTTGAGGAGGGCGGATGTCCTCTTGCCAATCTGAGTGCCTGGTCAGGTGCTGTGCCTTCATGTAATCCTTACATCCGGGTTTGCCTATCCAACTGGACTGGGAGCTCTTGGAAGAGAAACTCTTTATATCCTGTGCAAGGACACAATGGTTAGTTGGAGGAATAATCTGCCCTCCTCTAAGGGAAGGAGAGAGATACTACGTTGCTATCTATAGATACTGAACTTAGATGGCATCACCAACTCAGTGAACATGAATTGGAGTGAGCTCTGGGAGACTGAAGAACAGGGAAGCCTGGCGTGCTGCTGCCACCAGCTTGCAAAGAGATGGACACGACTTAGAGACCTTAGTGAACAGCAACAACTGAACTAGAAATGTTATCCCTAGAAGCATCATCTGTGCATGGACAAGGGAGGTCCTGGGAAGTTAATGGCTTATAGTCACAAAGCCATTCTCTCTCCTTCCTTGTTGCCACCCCAGCATTTTGGCTGACTGGAAAAACAGTTTAGATGTTGTCACTGTTAATGTAAACTATGTTCACAGTTTGTATTTTGTATGTTAATTTAAAGGGTGTTAAACTGTTAGTACCCTAATAGAAGGCATTTCAGAAGCACTTTTTGCAGTACAGAGAACATTAGGTATATGTCTTGATCTGCCAGAGCAACAGATGGATGATGAGAAGGGCAGTAGGGAGCGGGAGGTGGCTGTACACTCCATTTAATAGAGCTTGTTGGTTTTGACAAATGTTGCTTTTTTTTTTTTAATTAGAAAGTATAATGCATGGATAATATGCCTGTTAAAACTTGAAATAAAGGTTTTTAACATGCCCGTGAACAGACAGAATAATGGAATGCCACTGTGACTTTCTAATAATTGAGTATATTTTCCTCTAACTACAGAGATGACACTTTCCATCTGTAAAAGAAAGATAATAATACATGCTTTATTGGGTTTTTCCACGGATGAAGTGGGATTAATATATGTAAAGCACTTCAAAGTTGAGTGACCATTTAATTGATTGTCCAAACCAGGACACTTTTCAGAGTGAAAGGAAGCAGGAGGTATGGTCATCAAATAGGAGTGTACAAACACTGTGTCTGCTGCTGTTCCTGTTTCAGTTGTTGATCCAATGTTAATTACACATTTGTAGCCAAAGGGTTTGTTTGACTTTTTTTTTCTCCCCTATAAGTACCAATGGATTTGCCCACTTTGTTCTCTCATCTGTGGTCCCAGCACAGGGGTTACTGAAGCAGTTCAAATATTAAATAATATTTCTTTAGCCAAGATAAAAGGCATCTCAAAGTGTGGTTGGAGTTTCAACCTTGACTTGATTAGGGTCATACTCTAAACATTTAAATACATTTAGAGAAAAACCAGAGATGGTGAGGGACAGGGAAGCCTAGCACATTGTAGTCCACGGGGTCACAAAGAGGCGGACATGACTTGGCGACAGAATAGCAACAACAGAGAAAAACAAAGGACCTCAACATTGATTTTTCTGCTTTCTTTTTTCATTTTTAATGTAATTTTGGCTTTTGTCATTTACTTTGGCATGAGCAATTTATTTAGACTGGGCCTGAGTGTCTCTGGAGACCTTACTCTCTCCACTTGACTTTTTTGTGTCTTAACATTGGTGGCCTCAATAGTTGTTTTAATGATTTTAAACTTCTTGAAAGGAGGGGCTCGGTGTTATTTTACCAGGAGGAATCCAATGCAGTGGGATATACGTAATTCAGCTTAATATCCCATAAGCTGTGGTGATCTAGTGATGAACGTAACAGGAATCTGCACATGCGTTGTTTTGACATGGCCTTAGTCCCTCCTCTTGTTAACAGGTCAAGTCAAACCAGTTTTCTTTTTTGTTGTTAACACATCGCAGATTTATTAAAGAACACTGATGAGAATTTTCGATACAGAATAAATGAAGAAAAATACCTCAAAATGACCAATAAGTTCTCTATCAAAATAACGACTGTTAACACTGTGAGGAAGAAAAGTGGTACATGTCAGGAAATTCAAGAAGAAATGCCCCAAGGGACAGTGAAGACCTTCCCCTCTTCACCTTCCATAGCTCAGCCCCAGTGGCAGTTACTGTAAGGTGTTTCTTGTGTCCCCTTCCAGAGTGATTATTAAATGCGATCAAAGGTAAAAAGCATCTTCTCTGGTGTCAGACTCCTGAGTGTGAGTCCCAGCTCCGCTCCTACTTCTTATGGTATTTAATTTGCACAAGTAACTTCCAGTCCCTTCATTGGTAAAATTGGGGTAATAATGGCCACTTTACTGGGCTCTTGTGAGACTAAATGAGCATATTGTAAGCATTAGTTAGTTGGTGTACCAGTATGCATATGTAAAATTTTACACAAATATTTGCATGCTCTTCTGAACTATACTTCCATAATTAATGATATATCTTTGAGTTCTTTCTAATACATTTTGGGGCTCCTCCTACCTTATTCTTTTGTGATGCTCTAGTTTTTTAATCAATCCCCTTCTAAATGTTTGTTGTTATTTTCCTTTTCTTTTTTTAACTTTTATAAATAGTATGACAGTGGAGATATTTGTATAGTTGTCTTTGTACACAGTGGGTATCACTTCTAGAAGACAGGTCAAAAGTATCTGTATTTTTAATACATATTGCTACATTGGTTTCCTAGTAGCCAGCTGTTTTTTCCTCTGTAATCTTATCTCCAGTTATCCCTTCCTGTGGTTTTCAGTTTGTATCCAGAGTGTTTAGGAACAGTAAGAAAAAGCCAGCGGTTCATTTGTGTACTTTCAGAATAACTTGCTAAAGAGCCTTTAGAAAGGAAATGCTGATCCTCACTGAGAGATCACAGAATTGCTATCTCTGAAAAGCAGGTGAGATTGGGAGCTGTGAGGTCTAGCAGACTGGGAGGCACATTTGACAGTTGCTTCCCTGATGGCTCAGAGGTTAAAGCATCTGCCTGCATTGCAGCAGACCTGGGTTTGATTCCTTCGTTGGGAAGATCCCCTGGAGAAGGAAATGACAACCTACTCCAGTATTCTTGCCTGGAGAATCCCATGGACAGAGGAGCCTGGTGGGCTAAAGTCCATGGGGTCGCAAAGAGTCGGACACGACTGAGCGACTTCACTTAACCCTAGGAGGAAGTTACATGACAGGCTCTTACCTGTTGTCAAGCCTTGACCTGTCCCTAAAGTAAGAGTTTTACTTTACTAAGTGGGAACTTAGCCCACTATTATCTTCCAAATTGTCCTTCTCTTTCCTTTTTTGAACCTGTGCTCCAAGAGGCTATGAAAACTTGTTCTGTAATCAAGGTTTTAATAGCCACTTTGAGGGAGTAACAATTAGTTTGTGAAAGCAGTGTTGGTGTGGGTTTATGAGAGATTGTCCTTTCCACACTAAAGTGAGAAAACAGCTGCGATGGCTATGTCAGTCAACCAGAGGCTTGGGAGTGGAGAGTTGGTTTAGTAACTGTAAAGGAGTCATTTCTTCCAGCCTATTTAAGAAAAGTTAGGTATTAAAATCTAACCCTTTAAAATGGCTTTCTTGAGACCTATTCAGCATGTTAAGCAGTTTTGTATTCTAGTTAGAGGATGGCATATAAGACAGGAAAGGGTCTAAAAATATGCATCCCAGTTTTTCAAATAAATATTTGCTTATCATCATGCTTGTGTCATAACTGATTTGAAAGTGATTTTGAATGGCAGACATTTTATAGGGTATACTTACGGTACCCATATAACTGAATCCAATAAGAAATCTTCATACAAGCCTAAAATCTGGTGGAAAGCCACCGTTTTTGGAGCAGATATTAGGTATTTGGGGTTAAAAGCTTTTCCGAGGTGGTTTTGATCCTCGTACTTAGTAAAGAAAGGGATCGTGACAACTACGGAATGATGTTGATAACATCACTAATTTCTAAACCAACTTCACTATTTTTACAGGTAGACCAAGGGCCTCCTGATTTAATATTACTATTCAGATTGCTTACAGAGAGCTTCAAGCATGATAATAATTTATGAAGTAAAAGCATATAGTAAACAGAACATGTTTAGGTATGTCAGTCTAGAGCTAATTGATGAGGTACAATTATAAATAAACAACGCTCATGTCATACATGCCAGGAACCATCAGCAGCTGGCCATCCTTAAATTTAAAAAGAGCAGAGAAATTTCAGACAGGCAACTTACCCTTTTAATTTGTTGCTGTTGGAGCTGTGCTCTGTACTTTATGTATATATATATAATTTCAATCCTCTTCATCCCCACAGACATTCCTAGGCAGCAACTACTTATGCTGACCTTAGAGCATGAAGCTTGAGGCAAGCAAATTTGTGACAGATCATAACTGTGCAGAACTTTCTATGCATCTTATGTATCAGTATGTAGATGTATCTATAGATATAGCTCCAGCATTTATTCAGTTTCACATTACTTTGGGAATTAAATTTAACATGAAGATAAGAATAACTTTGCTTTTTTCTTTTTTGTTTTCCTACAGTGAACAGGCACTTGTATACTTTTATTTCCATAAGGTTTCACAGCAGTCCTATGAAGTGGATTGTTTTATTCCCATTTTTACAGATGAAGTTAAAAGTTGATCACACACACCAAGTAAATACTGCGGACTAACCAGAACACTGGCCCCAGTTTTTGACGTGGGGTCTGGCTGGGAAGAAATGCTCTGTAGACTAAAGAGCGATCAGGCTCAAGCAGGAGAAAGACCTTGAGGGCCTGGACAGCACGCCCGCTGTGCTCCAGAACTGATCAGCCTGCACTGCTCGTGCCAGCCAGATGGTCCTGGCTCCTGCCTTTTCCTAACCAAGTCTCTGTGGAGCCCTCGTCTGCCTTCCAGGACCTGTGACTGATCTCTGCTTTAATTCACATCCTTTTAGCTCCTTCAGTGGGCATATGCTTTGGGAGCCTCCTAACTAGCCTCCGTGCCTGTGGGCACTTCAAAGTTGCACCCCATTTTGTATACTTGATCCTCCTAGAAAGTCCCTTCACAAATCTCCAGCAATTCCAACTTGTTGCCTGCCAACAGGATCTGAGTCTGCCAGTGTGGCATTCACTACTGTGGACTTCCACAGTCTGCCCTCTGACTGCCTGTATGTGCTTGGGCCTTGACATCAGTCTCCAGGCCCCCAGACTTCTTGGTGTCCTAGAGGAGTGTTCACATCCCAGACCCAGCCTTGCAATTGCCACCTCTGCCTTAGCTCACAGCTTTCTCCCTGCCTATTGCAGGTGAGGTGGAGAGAGACACGATTTTAGGTTGCTTGCTTTCTTTTCCTACCTTCCACTTTTGTTGAAGTATAACTGATACACTAATAACTACATGTGTTGGGTATAATTTGATGCAGTTGTGTGCTGTGCTTAGCCACTGAGTCGTGTCCGACTCTGCAATGCTGTGGACTGTAGCCCGCTAGGCTTCTCTGTCCATGGGGATTTTCCAGGCAAGAATACTGGAATGGGTTGCCATACCCTCCTCCAGGGGATCTTCCTGACCCAGGAATCGAACTGGGGTCTCCTGCATTGCAGGTGGATTCTTTACCAGCTGAGCTATCAGATACAAACACCTATGATACCATCACCACAGTCATAGCTTTCTTTATTTTGCAAACATCAACTAACAAATTTTGAGTACTATATGGTTCAAAAATGAAGTATTATAAGACATATTTTCAAAAATATAAGACATGGTTCAAAAATCAAGTAATATAAGACATCTTCCAGCCTGTCCTCCAGCTACCCAACTTACACTGTTCGATTCTTTGGTAACTCCTTATATTAGTTTCTTGTATATCATTCCAGTATATCTATGTGAACATCAACACATATAAATATACTTATTTCCCTACATTTATATGAAAAGAAATATGCCATAAATAGGATTCTTCACCTTGTTCTTTTAACAAGTTGTATTAACTGGTCTTCCTTTCAGTATACACAGTTTTCCTTTGTTTTTTACAACTTTATATTATCATATTCTTATACCAAAATTTATATATCTTAATCTGCTGCCAATGAGCATGTCATATTGCATATGGTCAAGTATATCTAGGATTTTTGGGGTCAAAGAATACATATTTGAAATTTCCATAGATATTGTTAAAATGCCTTTTAGCTTTTTCTTTTTTTGACCAATGATGGTCATGTATCAGAAGAGCAGCTTTAGGGACTTACCTGGTGGTCTAGTGGTTAAGACTCCATGCTTCCAGGGAATGGGTTCAGTCCCTGGTCAGGGAACTAAGATCCCACAAGCCAAGGGGGAGGGCCAAAAAAGAGGGGGGGAAAGCAGCTGAAAATTCTCTTTCCCTGTTCCCCCCAAGCTAAAGGAAGCTCTCCTAATCTCCTGCTGTGTGTCCGTGTCACTTAACAGTCTCAGCCTCCTCTGTGTGTGTACATTCGTATTGTGTGTTATGTCTCCAGCTAGAGTGAGGGAACTCTTGTCTTTACTCCATGTCCTCAAGAGGTTAGGCTGGCACCTATGGACACTGCTGCTCATTGATCAGATATTCATGTCTTTTGTCTAGGAAGAGAAATCTGCTATGGACCTGAAGATAAGACGGTTTTATTGAGGGCAGATGTTCCCAGGCAGGCACCACAAATCCAATTTTAAAATATTTACTGAGCATCAGAAATGTAAAGACACAGTATGAGAGACTGGAGAGGAAACAGAAGGAACAGGACATAGGATGGGCCCTGATGAACCTTTTCCCCAAGTTTATTTGGCCTGTATAATGCTTTAAACATTTTTCAAAAATTTTTGTAATTGGGATATTACATACGTATGTAAACAAGTGCACAGATCTTAAGTATACAGCTGAAAGATCACAAAATGTCCTGGAAACATTTTCAGCTAGTCACCAAACTTTAAAAATCCCTTGAAAAACCAGATCTGGTAATAACCTCTCACTTTAGGTACTCAATCCTCCATTTCCCTACTCCCTGGTTCCTGCATTCATTGACATTTGAAATCCATTGTCCTCCATAAAGGAGGGTTCCTAGTTATCTGGGAGGAAGATGGGGTTTCCTGGGGGCTTGAAAGAGTAGAGGTAGGAAGATCAAAAAGAAACGAAATAGCATCCATTGGCCACTGGACTGCTCACCCACTGAACGTTTACTTTTAACAAAGTTAAAACATGATTGTGACTTTATAAAAAAGTCAATTCCATTTTCTGAATTTTAATCTCTGCCAGGACTGTGTTTTGTCTCAGTCTCCTCAAATAACATTATTGGTGGTTAAAAGAGGAAACCATTAGTTTATATCTTTCAGTGTAAAATTAAAACCCTTGATGAATCCGTAGCTTGAGCCGTCTGTCACAGCCATGACTCTGAGAACAAAACCCAATTCTAAACATGTTTATCTGATGTTGTCACAGAATAGATTTTAAAACTGGGCAAAAAAAAAAAAAAAAGTTGGAGCCATCTGCCTTCCAAAGTTTATCTCCACTGCACCTGCGCTCAAAAATACTTCTGCCTACTCACAGGAACTATTGTTTCAAGATTTTGCTGTTGATTCATCATGCAGGTTCTCTAGGAATTATTCACACTTTAAAAATTATTTTTTAAATGCCTGAGTATGGTTGAAAACAAAAATCCTATAAAATCATAAAAATTAAATCGCATCCTCTATAATACCTCTTATCACAAATAGCCACTATCACCAGTTTCTTATGAATCCTTCCAAAGATATTTGCTGAATACCTAAACACATGTGTGATGGGCACATACAGACACAGATGGCTCCTTGTTTACACAAATGGTAGTAAACTATGTGCTTCTCTGCACCTGTGTTATTTTCATTTTACTTAACATATCTAAGGAGATTTTTATGATATTAATATATACATCCACACAATTTTTTTTGGCTGAATCTTACTACCTCTTTTTAAAAACATGAGATTCAGCAGTTATCTATTTATGTATGTATGTCTGTTTCTTTATTGGCCCCCCTTGTGAGGCATGTGGGATCTTAGTTCCCCAACCAGGAATCGAACCCGTGACCCCTGCGATGGTAGCATGGAATCTTAACCACTGGACTGCCGGGGAAGTCCCTGCATATTATTACATGTAACAACTGTTTTATATTTAGCCAGTCTCTTCCTGGTGAATGTTTAGGTTTGCCATCTTCCTACTACAAGCAGCACTCTTAAGAACAATCCTTTTACATTTATCTTTGTGCATGGGTGCACGTATTGGAGAAGGAAATGGCAACCCACTCCAGTGTTCTTGCCTGGAGAATCCCAGGGACGGCGGAGCCTGGTGGGCTGCCATCTGTGGGGTCGCACAGAGTCGGACACAACTGAAGCACCTTAACAGCAGCATGGGTGCACATGCATCTATAGGATGATTTCCTAGAACTGGACCAATGGGGTCAAAAAGCTATATGCATTTGGAATATTATCTGATTGTCCCGCTGCCTTGCAAAGAGCACACCACATACATACTATCCGTGTACGTAAGTGTGATTTCTCAACACTCTTACCATAGCTTATTATCAGGTCTTTTGATCTTTACCAATCTGAAAGATGAAAATGATATTTTATTGTGGTTTCAACTTGCACATCTCTTATTATTATGATCCAGCATTATCTTGTCCAGGAAGAACAGTAGCTCATGGCTGCCAAGCAAGCCCACTGCGGCCCTAATTGTTACTCAGCATTGTTATCTGCATTGCTTTTCTATTATCTTTTCTGTTTTTCTTTTCCTTGGAGCAAAAGGGAGACAGACATTTAAAAAAAAAAAAAGTCCTCACGAGGAAAGAAACGTTACCGATACAATTACTAAATTACACCCCCCCAAAAAATTTCTTTTCTCTGACACATCTCATTCTCTTTTTCTAGTCTCCCACTATGTCTTTCAATCTTCTTTTCTCTCTGTTCCTTTTACTAGTATCTTACAGTACTCAACGCCATGAATGCTTCAGGCTTTCTTCTGTCTGAACAGGTTTTGCCCACAAAGTTTCTCCAAGAACTATTGACTTATTTCTCTGGTAGTACCTGAAAATTATTTTTACTCTACAGCCTGGCAATAAAATGTCAGTTCTGTGAGGGCAAGGCTTCTCCCTGATATAACCCCAGCCCCTAAAACAGTGCCTGACATGAGACACTTAATAACTTTCCATATATATACATGGAAATTATATTAAAACCTACCTAATGTAAAATGGTGTTGGAGAAGACTCTTGAGAGTCCCTTGGACTGCAAGGAGATCCAACCAGTCCATTCTGAAGGAGATCAGCCCTGGGATTTCTTTGGAAGGAATGATGCTAAAGCTGAAACTCCAGTACTTTGGCCACCTCATGGAAAGAGTTGACTCATTGGAAAAGACTCTGATGCTGGGAGGGATTGGGGGCAGGAGGAGAAGGGGACGACAGAGGATGAGATGGCTGGATGGCATCACTGACTCGATGGACATGAGTCTGGGTGAACTCCGGGAGTTGGTGATGGACAGGGAGGCCTGGCATGCTGCGATTCATGGGGTCACAAAGAGTCGGACACAACTGAGCGACTGAACTGAACTGAATGTAAAACTGACCATTTTAATTCTTTTAAGTACAGTATTTTATGTACAGTTCAGTGGCATCAAGTACATTTACATTTCAGTAGTTTTCTTCTAGATAAATGAATCTGTAGTGGTGTTGCTTATTTGTCCCTGAAAGTGAACAGGAACCAGATAGTCATTTTAATTCACATTATTCTGTCCTCCAGACGAAGTCATACGGAAGCGTCTTCTAATCGATGGAGATGGTGCTGGAGATGATCGGAGAATTAATCTGCTGGTGAAAAGTTTCATTAAATGGTGCAACTCAGGATCTCAGGAAGAGGGGTATTTCATGTTGCTGCCGTTTCTATACTAATGTCCTACTGTGATTTTTTTTTTAGACCATACATATAGTGCTGTCAGTTTTTCATATTTTCACTCATTAACAGAGTCCAGAGTAGGTTTTTCTAGCCTTCCCTTCAGAGGCTACTTTTATGTTTATTAAAATGTGCAGAAAGTGCAGTGATAAGAATTGAGGGTTAAATTCAGACTTAATACTTCAGTCCCTTTTAAAAGCAGAAAAGTGTTTAGTAAGACAAAATACTTAGATGAAATTTTCTCTATTTTTTAAAAAAAGTACTAATAAAGTTGCTGCAAGGTTTTATATATTTGATAAATTTCTAACTTAGAGTTTTTTCATCATTTGAATTAGCTTTTCACATAGATAAATAATTATATAGAATGAAAAAATTGAGAACAGAATTGTGATGATAAAAACCATCTTAAAACATTTTAAAAAAGGATACTAAGCAAAATTCAAAAAATAGTTGTTTGAATTATACTTATATTGCTAACAACTACAGTCCCATCTTTACATTTGTAACTAATACAGTTTATAAATTCAAGTAAACCACATTTGGAAAAAGAAAACCTAAAGGATGGATATTTCAAATTGTTTTAAATAAAGCATATTCTCTCAGAACCCGGCATAATTTACTTAGCAAAGGTGTGCCTGCATTGTAATGATTCAGCTGGAAATCCACAAAATGTTTATTCTCTTTCTCTCTCTTTTATGTTAGATACAGCCAGTACCAACGTATGCTGAGCACGCTGTCCCAATGTGAATTTTCAATGGGCAAAACTTTGCTAGTATATGATATGAATCTCAGAGAAATGGAAAATTATGAAAAAATTTACAAAGAGATAGGTAAGGAAACAAAGTAATTGTATCTGTCTATAATTTTAATTTTTATGGGCTAAGGGAAACAATATTTACTAACATTTTTCTCTGGTTAGTGGTAAAATAATAACAATATTAATAGAAATATATTCTAATATGAGATTATACTTTGAGTTACAGCTGTGTTTTAAATGCCAGCATCTGTTTTATTAGCAAGGAAACTAAATTTAAAAACACATTTAAAAACTGAAAATGGAGATTATACATGTTGTTATAAGTATCTTAAAAAAAACTTTTTATATAGAATGTAGCATTGCTGGAGCCCATGAAAAAATTGCTGAGTGCAAAAAGCAAATTCTTCAAGCAAAACGAATACGAAAAAATCGGCAAGGTAAGGGTTTTGTGGGATGTAGTGAGCAACTTCACTTTCACTCTTCACTTTCATGCATTGGAGAAGGAAATGGCACCCCACTCCAGTGTTCTTGCCTGGAGAATCCCAGGGACAGGGGAGCTTGGTGGGCTGCCGTCTCTGGGGTCGCACAGAGTCGGACACGACTGAAGCGACTTAGCAGCAGCAGCAGCAGCAGTGTGCAAATACTTCATTACTGACTAGTATTTTCATGCAGCTTTTAACGTGGTGAGATGAAACCTTCAGCTAGAATCAACCTAAATTATAAAAAAGAATTAGGAGACAAACTTTATTCTTTAAAACTATACTATTTTTTAAAATAGCAGAGAAGGAAGGCCATGGTAAAAAAAAAAAAAGTTGGATTGTGTTGATTAAACAAGTATGTTTTTAAGTATTCTTTTTTTTTTTTTTTTAACTGCTCTTATACCCCTTTGCCTAAATAATGTTATACAAGTACATTAGATTTAAGACTTTGTGTTTTGTGTGGGTTAATGGAATTACATTAAAAAAAAGAAAGAAAGAAATAAGCCCAGTGGCTTTTTTTATTAAGGACTATACAAGCAGACATTTACAATCTGCCTGGGTTTTATTAGAATAGGAAGGTAAAACTTTAGTTTTCTTCTCATCTCTTTTGTTCTTAATTAAGGTCTGCCTTATTTTAGTTCATATCAACTAGTTCAAAATAATTTTCATGGCAGAGGCATTGCTCCTCCTATAAGATAAATTGAAAGGAAGATTAACAATATAATGGAAAGTCACAACTGTGACATATACATGAGAGCTATAGAAAATGTTAATTATTTTGGAGTTGTGGAGTTTTATCATTTAGGTTTTGTTGTTGTTTATATTGAACATGTATTATTTTATAATCCAAAAATATTTTATTAAAAATCACACTTATATTGAATTAATACACTGTCAACAAACAATTTTACTTTTTAATGAGTTATTTAAGATGATGTTCAATTCCTTATTTTTAAAAGATGGTTTTTTAATTCAGTCTAAAATGCATGTGGTCAGGTTGCAGTGGCCAATTTAGAGCAGGATATACCAACTTATTTAAGAACTAATATCAATTGTAAAATCATTAAAAAAAATTTGACAGTGTTTTGGTAGATTAATAAGGCTTTTAAGTAAATGCTGCCATATATCATTTCATAGGAAAAGTTAACAAGAGATACATGACTTATCTTAGAGGTCTTAGTGGAGCAGAAAAACAAAGTTCCTGAATTATAAATCATTTCTAAGTTTATGAGATATTTACCTTTGAAATGAGTGAGAAGTATAATTTCCCCTTGTCTAAGATTTGAAATTAATTGTAGGATACCTTGTTAATTAATTATAGATCACCCTGTTGAACTTCCCTGGTGGCTCAGACGGTAAAGTGTCTGCCCGCAACGCGGGAGACCTGGGTTCGATCCCTGGGTCGGGAAGATCCCGTGGAGAAGGAAATGGTAACCCACTCCAGTACTCTTGCCTGGAAAATACTGAGGAGCCTGATAGGCTACTGTCCATGGGGTTGCAAAGAGTGGAACACGACTTCACTTTCACTTTCACTTTGTCGGTCTTCTATTTGCAGGGCAAATAATAAGATTCTCTCAAGTTCAGAATCAGTCTACTTGATGATCAATAATGACTTAAGTTCACTTTCTCTTAAGCTAGTCCTTTGTCTTCTACCCAGGGATACGTAAATGGAAAGACAGAGTAGGAGCTAAAATCCTTGTTTGGAATATACTTTTGAAGTCATGAATTGTCGCAGTTATAATTGAATGAAAGGAAGCTGACAGTACTCCGCATATCCTTCAATGTTTCCACTTCTTTATCTACTAGGAAAAGAATTAGGAGAGATTTGTGATGTTAGACACTTTGTTTTGATATCCAGGTTTGAAATATCTTATTTTGGTAAATGTTTTTGTATCTTTCAGAATATGATGCACTGGCAAAAGTGATCCAGCATCATCCAGACAGGCATGAGACATTAAAGTAAGTTTAGAGCTTTACTTTGAAAAGAGCCAATCTTCATACATAAGTGTTTACATACTAGTATACACATTCCATTTCTATGGGAATATATCATATGTTTCAAAAAATAAGGGTCAACCCTAAAAATTACAGATTCTAATACCACTTGATTAGATTTTCCTTCTGCTAACCTTGCTGCCTATAGTTCTAAAATAAATGCATGTAATATGTAGCAATACAAAAACAGATAAATAGAATATGGTCTACTCATATAGAATACTAAATAGGAGTTATAGAGAATTTGAAAAGAAACACTTTCCAAACACCAATTTAAAAAATAATCAGTGAATAGGAAAACAGAAGATATATATAATGAATTTTAAATTATTAATAAGTTTCTGAAATATATACAGAATAATAATCATTTATAAAAGTTAGAGCCCTCCAAATATTCTATCCTGATGCTGTATGTTATTGAGATACAAATATATGCATAAAAAAGGATTGGTATAATACAAGGATTGCCTGAATGGAAAGTAGAGGAGGGAAAAAGCCTGGTTCAGAGGAAAGTGAAAGTGAAGTCGCTCAGTTGTGTCCGACTCTTTGCGACCCCATGGACTGTAGCCCACAAAGCTCCTCCCTCCATGGGATTCTCCAGGCAAGAGTACTGGTGTGGGTTGTCACTCCTTCTCCAGGAGGTCTTCCCGACCCTGGGATCGAACCCAGGTCTTCCGCATTCCAGGCAGACGCTTTAACCTCTGAGCTACCAGGACCAGGGGTTAAAGTTCAAAGGGTATTTAATTATTCTGCAATTTAGCACATTTACTCCCCCCCCCAAAAAAAAGTTTTGAATTATGACAAAATGTTAAAAGGGTTTGATATCCTATTGTCAAGTTTTCCTATACTTTAAAAATTATCTAAAATTTAATTTTAATGAAAATTAGTACATATTTAGAAGTTAAGGAATCACACTTAGTTTTAAAAGTCTCATCATAATGGATGTTAGAGCTCCTTATCCTTTATATAAGTACTATTATTTAGTAACTAAAAAATTAGATATTAATTATGAATTCTTTTCTCCCAATTAGCAAAATATAACACTTTCATTTTTTTTTTTTTTTCAGAGAACTAGAGGCTCTGGGAAAAGAATTAGAACATCTTTCACATATTAAAGAAAGTGTTGAAGATAAGGTATTTGCATGTGATATCATTAGTCTTTGTGTTCTGTATTGGTTTATAGATCATTTGTGTATTAATTTTTTTTCTTACTAACATAGCTGGAATTGAGAAGGAAACAGTTTCATGTTCTTCTTAGTACCATCCATGAACTTCAGCAAACACTGGAAAGTAAGTAACATGACTGTAAAATGAATGTTCGTGTAGATTTTATTTTTTAAAGATTAACTTATTTTACTGCATCAGGTCTGAGTTGCAGCATGCCAACTCTTAGTTGCGTCATGAGGGATCTAGTTCCCTAACCAGGGATCAAACCCAGTTCCCCTGCATTGGGAGCACGGAGTCTTAGCCACTGGACCACCAGGGAAGTCCCTATGTAGATATTTTAATGACCAGGGGAACTTCTTTTTAAATTGAAGTCTCTCACATAAATTTTGCATTTTGATTCAGCTAATGTGTGCTTAGTCACTCAGTCATGTCTGACTCTTTGCGATCCCATGGACTGTAGCCCACCAGGCTCCCCTGTCCATGGGACCCTCCAGGCAAGAACACTGAAGTGGGCCACCATTCCCTCCTCCAGGAATTCAACTTATAACAACAACCAAAGCAGAACTTTTCAAAACCAAACCCCCTTGTGTGGGTCAGTTGCAATCATAGGCTGCCATTTGGCCATTTTTGCTTTAAATATATTCACTTATAAAGGACAAAAATGTTTTCATATATTCATCAGACATATAGTTTAAGCAAATTTGATTAGAGTTTTACGTTTCTTTTTCAACTGCAGATGATGAAAAGCTGTCAGAGGTAGAAGAAGCTCAAGAAGCAAGCATGGAAACTGATCCTAAACCATAGACCAAGTAATCACTCTCCATCCCCAAGAATGTTGAAGTAGCAATGTGATCTCAGTGTGTTTAGAATTTGTTGTGCTCTCGAGATATGTAAAGTTTTGGCGGTGAACTATTTTGCTTTTAAATGTTAATGCAGAGTTCATTCATATTTCTTCACACAAAGGAAGATGACTTCATTATATATTTGCTTTTACTGAAATGTCTTTTTTGTATTTAAAAGGTGGGAAGCAACATCCAAAATAAATGTTGAATAAAATGTTTTTAAGCCAAATATGTTTGTGCTCATTGGCATTCTAGATAGTTTTTAATTGGTAACATTGATTTGCTCACAAAATAAATGGAAGATAGTAAGAAGGTGGCATTTCTGGAGGGTACATGAGAAAATGAGTCAGTTTTTGGAAATTGTTACCACTTTTGAAAATGAAGACTATGATCAGGCTCTCAGGAGAGCTGTGAACTTGTTAAATTATGTACAGAACGTTTGTGGTGTATGCTTACTGTGAGAGAGGCTCTGTGATAAGAAGAATCACTGGGCTAAGAAGTAATTATAAGATGCAAAGTCAATCAAAATATATTACTTTCTAGATCTCTGTCCTTGATACTTGAGATATATGGTTGGTAAATGTTTTGGTAAAACATTTTCTCTCTATTGTTTTCTTCTGTAGGAGTCATTTTCAAGAGTCTTGCAAGAAAGGATTTCATGATCTTTTTATAAATTTAAGTCTGAATCACATGTACTTTTCTTAAGGATTGAATTATATGTCTAATACTTGCTAGGTTCCATCCTTATCCATTCATTTTAGTTCAGAAACATGACACTTTGCATGAGTCATAGCTTAATAATGTTACATTTTTGTAATTTTAATAAGAACTCTTCTCTTTAAAAACAAAGGTTTAAAGTTAGCTCAATAGTAGTCACAGTGAAAGTGTCAAAATACCTTTAAGTGCTTCCTCTAATTTCATCTGGCAAATCATGGTAGAAATTTCTTTGTAGAATTGGTATGCCCTGGTAAATATTTCTATTTTCCATTATTAGTAAAAATTATGAAGCAAGAAATTACTTATACTGACTTATAATTAAAAATCAATTTTTGTAAAAGGACTATTGGGAAAAATATTTTTATAAGGACTGTTGGGCAGAATATTTTTAGACTCACCCCTCCCCGAACTGACTAAGAGAAATTTATTCAGGATTATGTACCAAAGATAAGAATCTCTATGAAACATAACTTTTATGCCATCAGAATCAGAATCGGAAGCAGCACCAGGTACATGGGAAACACACATTTTTCAATTTATACTTTCTCATGGTTCGCCTGGACATCCTCTGCAACTGCTTAGAAGACTGAAGAATTTCATCCCCTAGAAACTCACCCTGTTGAAGTTCAGCATGTCTTTGGGCCAATAACTTCATGGATTTATCTGTCACTGTTTCTATGAGGTCATCCACCTAGCCCAAAACAAAGAAATGAAGCCATGTGTTAGAAAGCCTTGTCCACACCCAAGGGAGAGCTGTTTTTCCTGAGAGATGAGTTCAGGAACTGGTGGATGTCTGCAAGTCCCAAAGGATTATTCTAATTCAAGTCATAGCAAACAGAGCTTGAAAACATGCATTTACCACCCAGTGCTAAAGACAATCTCATTTCTTCTCCAGCCCTTGTGTGTGTGCCTTCATTTTAATTGAATTCACTTTAACATTTAGTAGGCACACAGCATCATCCTCAGCGCCCTCAGCAATCCTGTAGCCACTCTCAAATGCCCCCTACTAACAGGATGCCTTCATGCTAATCATGAGTTTCGTCCGACAGCCACACTGTCTAGCAGGGCTGTGCGTTCAGTTGAGCCCAGGCCTCTGATGCTTTTGAAACACAAAGTAAAAACCTTTGTCCACTACCTGCATTTGAAGTTTTCCCACTGTCAAATCTGATTTCCGGAGAATGTTTTCCATGCTGTGCTTCTTTCTTTTAAATACCGGAAAGTGTGGTCTCTTTTTTGATGAATATGGAACCTATCATAAAAATGTAAAAAACACATCAGATTAAGAAGTGCCACCATTATTTCTGTGACAGTGCTTCAGCGAACACTCTTACCCTTGCGACATCCTCTTTTAAACTGAATATTTGCCACATAACAACACTGGATTGGAGGCTGTATTCATATTATTCTCCACGCCCCATGCATCTCCTTTGTGCCCAGAGCTCTCTTTGAAGAGATCTATAGGGTGCAGAGAAATGAGATTGTCTGGTTCTGAAAGAATATACAGTGTCAGGGAAAAAAGCAGGTCGTTCGTAAGGGGAAGAAGAAGAAACTGCCTCTGTAGCCGCTGAGCACAGCCAGAGTGTGGGGCTGTTGTAGATGAGTGCCCCAGAAAGCTCATTATCACTGGATCCAGTTGCTAATCTGGTCTCTTTTCTGCAGGTTTCCTTATTTTCATGGCAGACATGTTTCCAAACATAAAAAAGAAAGCTCTGGGTTCTTTCATTGCATGCCTGATACCCTTCCCATGGTCCTGGCTTGCTGGTTACAAGTACCTGTGCTATTAAAACTCATTCCTAGGTCATGGCTCCTGGCTAATATGGCCTTTTTAGTCTTACTAGGTTCACTCTTCCTTCCCCTTGTGTTTAGTAATTACCATCAGGACTACTGTGAGACCTACACAAAGTGGGATGTGCAATCACATTTGGGTCTTGCCCTTTGCCCAAGTTTACAAATGAGTCTGTGGAACCTCTGCCCTGCCCTGCCGGCTCCTGCGTGCATGCTCAGTCACTCAATCGTGTCTGACTCTTTTGTGACCCCGTGGGCTATAGCCCACCGGGCTCCTCTGTCCTTGGGATATCCCAGGCAAAAATACAGGAGTGGGTTGCTGTTCCTCCTCCAGGGGTTCTTCCCAAGCCAGGGATGGAACTTGCATCTCCCACATTGGCAGGCAGATTCTTTATCGCTGAGCCACCTGGGAAGCCCTGCCAGCTCACCCCGGCTCCAATGTCACTTGCAGAACCTTCCCCAATCTAACCAGAGCACACCTCCTCTTGTTTCTCTCTCATAAAACCCAGTGTTGTTTTTTTTTTTCTACTAAGCACTTAGCTTGGTAATTACTTAAGTTATTTCTGTGTGTTGAATACCATTATTAAAAAGTCAAATGTCTTGAAGGGTCAGGCACGTTTTGAGAAACAGGCTCAGTTGGGCTGGCATGGCCTGGAGAGAATGGGCCTCCTGCAAAGGGGGTGGCCTCTGTGTAGCTCCTGCTGTTGCTGGAGGAACTGCAGGCTCCATGTTGCCAAATCCTCTTATTTTTCAAAAGGAAGTTGAAAATCCAGACTTGTTTGAATGATTCTAATTTCAAAACATGGACAACTGATTCAAATATATGAGAACATAGGAGAGCATATGAGAACATTCTGAGAGCTAACAGTGCCATGGTTTAATGTCCATCTCCTCCATCAAACTATAAGTTCCATGGAAACAGGACAAGGGCCATTGGGTCACATTTATAGGCCCCAAATGTAGAAACTGCCCAGCACATATTCAGTTCAGTTCAGTTCAGTCGCTCAGTCATGTCCGACTCTTTGTGACCCCATGAATCACAGCACGCCAGGCCTCCCTGTCCATCACCAACTCCCAGAGTTCACTCAGATTCATGGCCATCGAGTCAGTGATGCCATCCAGCCATCTCATCCTCTGTCGTCCCTTTCTTCTCCTGCCCCCAATCCCTCCCAGCATCAAAGTCTTTTCCAATGAGTCAACTCTTTCCATGAGGTGGCCAAAGTACTGGAGTTTCAGCTTTAGCATCATTCCTTCCAAAGAAATCCCAGAGCTGATCTCCTTTAGAATGGACTGGTGGATCTCCTTGCAGTCCAAGGGACTCTCAAGAGTCTTCTCCAACACCACAGTTCAAAAGCATCAATTCTTCGGCGCTCAGCCTTCTTCACAGTCCAACTCTCACATCCATACATGACTACTGGAAAAACCATAGCCTTGACTAGACGGACCTTAGTCAGTAAAGTAATGTCTCTGCTTTTGAATATGCTATCTGGGTTGGTCATAACTTTTCTTCCAAGGAGTAAGCGTCTTTTAATTTCATGGCTACAGTCACCATCTGCAGTGATTTTGGAGCCCCCCAAAATAAAGTCTGACACTGTTTCCACTGTTTCCCCATCTATTTCCCATGAAGTGATGGGACCAGATGCCATGATCTTCGTTTTTTGAATGTTGAGCTTTAAGCCAACTTTTCACTCTCCTCTTTCACTTTCATCAAGAGGCTTTTGAGTTCCTCTTCACTTTCTGCCATAAGGGTGGTGTCATCTGCACATCTGAGGTGATTGATATTTCTCTCTGCAATCTTGATTCCAGCTTGTGTTTCTTCCAGTCCAACGTTTCTCGTGATGTACTCTGTCTATAAGTTAAATAAGCAGGGTGACAATATACAGCCTTGACGTACTCCTTTTCCTATTTGGAAGCAGTCTGTTGTTCCATGTCCAGTTCTAACTGTTGCTTCCTGACCTGCATACAGATTTCTCAAGAGGCAGGTCAGGTGGTCTGGTATTTCCATCTCTCTCAGAATTTTCCACAGTTTATTGTGATCCACACAGTCAAAGGCTTTGGCATAATCAATAAAACAGAAATAGATGTTTTTCTGGAACTCTCTTGCTTTTTCCATGATCCAGTGGATGTTGGCAATTTGATCTCTGGTTCCTCTGCCTTTTCTAAAACCAGCTTGAACATCAGGAAGTTCATGATTCACGTATTGCTGAAGCCTGGCTTGGAGAATTTTGAGCATTACTTTACTAGCATGTGAGATGAGTGCAATTGTGCAGTAGTTTGAGCCTTCTTTGGCATTGCCTTTCTTTGGGATTGGAATGAAAACTGACCTTTTCCAGTCCTGTGGCCACTGCTGAGTCTTCCAAATTTGCTGGCATATTGAGTGAAGCACTTTCACAGCAACATCTTTCAGGATTTGAAAGAGCTCAACTGGAATTCCATCACCTCCACTAGCTTTGTTCGTAGTGATGCTTTCTAAGGCCCACTTGACTTCACATTCCAGGATGTCTGGCTCTAGATGAGAGATCACACCATCGTGATTATCCAGTTCATGAAGATCTTTTATGTACAGTTCTTCTGTGTATTCTTGCACATATTAGGAATATGATAAATATGAGCCTAGCACTCAAGAGGCAAAATTCAAAACTAATACTGGTACACTCTGGCAGTGCACTAGAGCAGTGCTGTTTAATAGAACTTCCCACATAAATGAAAGTGTTCTTTATCTGTGCTGTCAAATGCCATAGCCACTGGCCATATGTGTTAACTGAGCACATGAAATGTAGCTAGTGCAGTGAAGGGAATGGACTGTTCTTTTTATTTAGTTTTAATTAATGCAAATAGTCACATGTGACTATTGGCTACCATAATAGACAGTACAGTTAGTACCTAGCATAGTAATTAGTGGGCTTCCCAGGGCTTTACTCTTCTCAGCAGTAAAGAGTCTGCCTGCAATGAATGCAGAAACACAGGAGACCCAGGTTCAATCCTGGGTTGGGAAGAGTCCCTGAAGAAGGAAATGACACCATGCCAGTACTCTTGCTTGGAAAATTCCATGGACATAGGAGCCTGGCGGGCTACAGTCGAAGGGGTCAGAAAAAGTCAACACAACTGAGCACAGCAGGAACAGCATAGTAATTAGGAATAAGCACTCGTAGAGCCAAATCTTCCTGGATTTGAAGCCCGGCTCTTCCGATTATCTGGGGCAATTACTTAACCTCTCATTGCCATCCCTAAAATAATATCCTACTTATTGCAGTAAGCTATTGTTATCTACTTTATAGGGCTGTTGTAAAGAATATCTGAGTTGATATTTTTAAAGCACTTAGAAGAGGGTTTGGAACATAGTCAGCTTTAATAAATGCTTATTATGTCGAAAGAAACAAAACTTCAGATTCTATTAAAAAATAGCAGGGGCAATTTAGGCACAAACTTGATCTAAGTACAGAGAAGCACAAGCTTTGGGTTGGAGCGTCCTGGATCAAGTGCTGCACTGTCTATACTATACACATGTTCTATTTGTATTTAATTTCAATTATAATGGAATGAAACTTAAAATTCAATTCCTCAGTTATACTGCCACATCAGCTGGGAAAGACTGAGGGTAAGAGGAGAAGGGGGTGACAGAGGATGAGATGGTTATGTAGCATCATGGACTCAATGGACATAAATTTGAGCAGTCTCCCGGAGACAGGGAAGGACAGAGGAGCCTGGCATGCTGCAGTCCATAGGGTTGTAAACAGTCGGACATGACTGAGGGACTGAACAACAACAACCGGCCATATGCAAAGGCTTCAAAGTACACATGCTAATGGCCACTGTTTTGGACAAATGTTTGCATCCTTGCAGAAATTCTGTGGGGTTGGTCTGGAGAGTATCTCTCCACAGAGCATGCATGATATGCCAGATGCTAATATACCAACTTGATATTTGAACAGCTGACCAAGTCAATATAAAGCTGCAAACCCCACTGTTGCCCAGATTATAGCAGAAGCTGAACCATTCGAGCTCAGAAGTCGAGGAATCAGACCTGGCAAGTCCACTTGCTGTGCCCTGAATTCTAGGAGTGGAGACACAAAGGGCAGCTTTAAATGGGAGAGAACTTGGTTTTTACAACAGGCCTGAACACTGACTTCCGTGTAAGTCTCTAGACACAAGTTTGTTTTAGCATTTTACCTTTTTCATTCCTGAAGGAAGTGATGTCACAGATAAACGCTTGCTGGTTCTCCTGGCTTGGAGGAGTGTATTTCCTTGGGTTATCGCCTCCATCTCTGCTTCGACAACGTCAAGTTGTATAGTTGCTTAGAGGGAGTGAGGGGAAAAAAACAGACAGTCTTGAAGAATCACAATAATAAACATATGCTTTCTATGAGAAAGTCTCCTGAAAAGCAAGCATCACATGCAGTTTCAGTGGCTTTTTTTCTTTGGGGTTAAAATTGAAAATGAACTTGCTTTGCTGAATCTCACACTTTCTCTTGAACACTTGGCCTTTTCTTGTGGTCATGACCTCCATAGTCACCAACCCGTCTTGACAAGGTGGTTGATAACTGTCTTTGAGACTTCACTTTTGCCCTCTGTTATTTTTCCCTGTAACTCTTGTGGAATTAGAAAAAGTACCCTCTAACATAGAAGACAATCCAACGACTACTTGCTGTTGACTGAAGACAAGTGTAAGTGTACTCAGTCATTCACATACCATCTTAATAGTTTTTCCCACATACTAGGAGCCCTGTGAATCCTAGAGTCCTTAATATTTTTCTCTGTCAGTTCAGTTCTTGGGACTTCTCTGGTGGTCCAGTGTTAGGAGCCCTCGCTGCCGGTGCAGGCTGTTCGGGTTCGATCCCTGGTCAGGGAACTAAGATCCCACAGGCTATGCGGCACAGCCAAAAGATAAGGAAAAAAAGCATCCTCATTAAAAAAAAAAAAAAATCAGTTCTTAACACAATAAACATGCTTACAAAGGAATCTTAAAACACTATCATAAATCAAAAACCAGTATCATAAATATAGACACTGGGACTAGTATGGTAAAACCAAAATCATGTTATTGCCAACAGAAGGCAGTAAACTTGAGGCTACTCCCCTTTGTATTAGGATAGAAAAAGGGAAGGAGAGGAGACTTTTTTCCTTGATGTAGTGAAAGGGGTCAAAAAGACACTGGGAAAAGCGGGGTGTGCAGCGTGTTCCATGTTTCAGTGTTTTCATGCTGTGCCCAGCCCCTAAAATCAATTTAATCTGCTTCATGTCACTTGATAACTGCATTGAGGAACCATGGCTCCTCAGCTCAGGGACTGGTGGCTCTAAATTCAAAGCGGATGCTCAACCTAGAGGGACGCTCCTTTCTCCCCCACCTTCCACTGTCAGCTCTTGCCCAAATCTTGCAACTCCTGCCAGTGAACATTCTCTTCAACCTCACCACCCCCACTGCCACGACCAGCCCCAGCTAAAATTATCCGTTGCCTTGGATGAATGCAAGAGCCTGTTTATCATTCCTCCTGCATCGGATCTTACCCTCCTCCAATCCAGTCTCTACCCTGCAGTCTGAGCTACCTTTCAAAAATGCCCTTCAAATCATATAAATCCCCAGCTTGAAAGCATCTTATCACCCTTAGGAAAAGTTAAAATTTCTTAACATGGTTTACAAACACCCTCATCACCTTATTCAGCAGACTCCCCCTGGCTGGATTACTTTCATTCCTTAGTTATGCCCAGTGCTCTCTTGACGTTGGGACTTGAACATGCTTTACCCTCTTCCTGGAAAACTATTCTCACACTTTTTCCTTATCTAACTCTAGCTGTCCTCCAGGTCTCATCTGAGTTGTCTTTTCCTTAGGGAGGCTTTCTTGAGCCCCCTCCCCTAAAGTCAGCATCCATGACGTGTACCCACCCTAGCCTGTGCTTCTTCTTTTTGCATCAGAGGCAAATATCTGCATAACATTGAAATGCCCCTCCATGCCCTCTGTAACTCCAGGAGGGTGGAGACCATGCCTACGTCTGCTGCTCTAGCACTTACAATGTGGCTGCCGCATAGTAAGTATTTACTACATAATTGTTTTAAAGTCTAATGAGGATCAACAGGGATGAGCAACTGTCTTTTGGCCACAGTTGAGAATCAGAATGTTTGAGCTGCAGCCTGAAAGATGGGCAAGTTTCTTGGAGAAATCTTAGCGTAGAGATTTGTTATTTCAGCTATGATAAAAATAAGCCAATGCGTGGGCTGTGGGAGAAGGCTCTGGTCCTCTGTTTTCTGCTGGACTCTCCAAGTCCAGCCCAGTCAGTAGAGGAGTGTGCCCTCATCGCTGTTTTCAATAGAAACAGGCAGGTCAGTCTATGCCAGGTAATTGCTAGATGCTCGGATGCTTGTATTAGTTGTCTTTTTTCCAGAAGAGAGAGTTTGTTTGAAAGGGTGATGCGTCAGCTGGAGGCCATCAGTTTTTGTTTTTTCTGGAAAAAGTATCTACCAGGTGTGCAGCCTTATCATGATGTGAAATTGAAGATACGTGTGAATCACCTACATATACATAAGTATTCTATATATTTATAGAATGCTGTACTGTCAAGGGAACTAGAAATATACAAAGGGTATTTATGGCACTGAAGCTCTTCTGTACAGTATTGTAATGAGAGACACATTACATGGTGGGTTTTTCAAACCCACAGAACTGTGGGGGCAAAGCGTGAGTCCTAATGTAAACTATGGTGGCTGTTTACTCGCTAAGTTGTGTCCAACTCTTGTGACACCATAGACTGACTGTAGCCTGCCAGACCCCTCTGTCCATGGGATTCTCCAGGCAAGAATATTGGAGTGGATTGCCATTTCTTCTCCAAGTTAGGGATCAAACCTGGGTCTCCTGCATTGCAGGTGGATTCTTTACTAACTTAGCCACCAGGGAAGCCCAGCGTAAACTATGGACTAGTGTTAATAATAATATGTTAATATTGGCTCATCAACTAACAAGTGTACTGTACTAAGGCAAGAAGTTCATAATAGAGGAAATTGTGTGGGTAGGGTAAGGAGAGGGGGGTATAGAGGAAATTTCTGTATTTTCCATTCAGTTTTTCCAGTTTACCTAAAACTGCTCTACAAAAGTAGTCTGTTTTAAAAAGGAGAATGCGAATAGTAGTCATCACTCACAAGAGCCCCCCACCAAACCAAACGTCATTACCATGTCACAAAAGAAACCGTCAACAGTTCAAACGCCAATTCTTCACAAAGTATGTGGGAAGTAGGTATAATAAAATAAAATTTCCTTTACGACTTACCAATCATACATTTTTAAAATAGAATTCGCATCGCACCTTCGTCTGTTGGAAGCAGCCATTTGAAAATCTGCCTCACTTCTTTCTCCAGAAACAAAACCAGAAAAGCCCACTTTGGTTTGATTTTCTAATATATGTACATGTGTATATGCGTATATATATACACACCTGTGTACACATCGAATATTTCTGTGAAAAGTAGTTTTAGACTGATGAGACCAGTGATTAATTGGAGTGGGAGTGACCCCAAATGTAATTTAATTCAGTTTTTGAAGATGTACACACACACACACACACACACACACGTCACCTGGGGATCTTTCTTAAAAGCAGATTCTAACTCAGTAGCCCTGCGTGGGGGCCTTAACTTCTGCATTTCAGACAAGCTCCCCAGAAATGCTATTCTGTGGCTAGCAACAAAAGCTGTCCTATTTCATTTTCTCTCTTGGCCTTGACACTGAACCATATGTTGACTTGTATTACCATTCTGGGAGAGCTTTCTCATTCTTGGTTTGGTAAATAACTTGGGCGATGGAAGCTCTTTGACAATTCTAAGAAGGCTCTGTGTATTTGGAAGGAGGGTTTCCTTGTGGTCAGGGGCACCCTCTTTGTTGACACTTGCTGGCTTGCTTCTGTACGAGTGTGACAGCATCTCACCATATTTTTCTTCTGATTTTTCTGGTTCTTGTGAAATTCCATGTCACTATTACTGGATGACTCCTCTTTAGGGACCAATACATTTTGTTTCACTAAGTTGGTAGACTCAGCTTTATGCCATCTGAACAAAGGAAAAATAATGTGTGTTAAGGAAATTGAAAAGTTAAAAATGAAACACTAGAATCATGAAAATCAACTACAAACGTGAACAAATTATACAGTTCCAAAAAAGAAAACCGAAGACCAAGCATCAAATCCAAAGCCAAAGCAACTACTTGATATTGTGTTGCTGAGCTCTAGACGTGCATTCTGGCCACGATCTCATTTAATCCTCAGAGCTGGTAGTTTATATTATTATCTTCAGTTTACTAATGAGTAAGCTGAGACACAGAGAGATTAATTTAATTGACAGAGTATAGAATGCAGATTTTCATCTTGGTTTGAGACTGTTAGAATATATTACCTCATATTGGCAAATTGGTGATCTCATTTTAATCACAGTTTGAGATGTTTTTTTGCTGGACTTCAAAATGTGGTTCCAAATGCGATGAGACATGAGAGTGTCTGCTGGGGTAGATAATAAAAAATACATTCTCCAAGGTCCTATAAGTGCTGCATTTTATGCAGAATACTGATTTAGAGAGAATAATTATAAATGCATATTTCCAAAATTCCAAATAAATAATATCGTCATCATTTTAGTAATAAAATAGGTAATATTTCTTAGTAGACTTTTATGTGCTAAACACTCATCTGAGTTCTTTGATATGTATTACTTATTTCAATCCTCCTACTATCATCTCCATTTTACAAATGAGGAAATTAAAACTTGGAAAGCTTAAATAACTTATGCCCAGATACTCTGACCCCAAAGTCTATTCTGTTAGTTTCTGTGCTAAGTGAGTATCACCTGTTCCATGATACCCTTATTTATCTAACATTCTTCCTTGATTAACTATTTTGATGTTAGTTTCATCCAAAGCAATAATATCCATAAAATTCCAGGGATTTTAAAAAACCAGTTCTCTATTTCTAGATAAAAAGTCATTTATGGGCTAGGACTAATCTCCCGTGGACCTCTAGGAGAACTTTTAATAAAACCATCCGTTTCTACTACCATAAATACACACACACATGGGAATACAACGTAGGAGGTTCAGGAACCCCCAAGGTCATCCACGCAACACCTATCAAGTAAAAAACCCAGCTCTAAGCAGTTTCTGAATCTCCAAAATGCACCCCCTAGTCCCATCCCCCCACCCTCATTAATTTTATAACATAATTAATAAGATGATTTTGCTCCAAAGCCTAGGAACAGAACTGCTACTATTGCTGTTATGAAAAGAATCTTTTCTTCCCTAACCTTTTAAGTATCTTGGTTGCTTGTGAATTTATTTGGTTGTATTGCCTTTCCTTTTAATCCCTATTTTTTTTATTGGAAGTGGAAATCTCCGCAAAATTTCATTTTGCCCATGGAAGTTCAGAAGTCTGGTCTTTGATACTTCAGACCTCATGATAATGACACTTTTCTACCTATCTGAGCTATTGCTCATGAATCTGGTAAGAAAGAATACTCCCCAAATTGGAAAATAATCAATTCACTGCCTTTCCAAATTAAAATGTATTACATTTGGAGTATTCCATGCTCGTCTTCATGGTTTTGCCACTAGCAAGAAATATGAGATATAAGACAGTTTTTAGGTTACATTAAAGAGCATGCACATAGATAAAATATAATTCGTACACATTACAACAGCCCAAATTGCTGGAAAGGGGAATGGAAAGAGCACTGATCATGGGCTTATTTTGAAAAAATGCACTATTGATTTTTCAAAATAATAGTGTTTGCTGTCTAAAACTGTGAGACTTAAATATGAACTTAGTATCTACTAATGTTAATATCATATGTGACATTAAATCTCAAGTTCAGGTAGAAAGGAAAGGTTTTCCCATTACAATGAAGACTTTTCTGATCACAAAACGAGGTTTCCATTGTGGCACTAGACTCCCTGATCCAATGTATATATGCTGTCTATATATGCGGTCTCTGCTCCCTCTGATCCACACGGAGCCTTCATTTCTAAATGCAGTGCTTAAAAACATGCTACTTTTTTCTGATCAGCACAGTGAATATTGTTTAATGCAAAATCCAAAGCATCTCACTGAAGAGAAAAGAAAATCAGCCCCAGTTTCCTACCTTTCAATCCCTTTCCTTTTGATCGAGCCGGTTCTCTTTCTGGGCTGCTGAAATCTTCGGTACCGGCCAGCTCTTTCGTAAGCAACCTTAAAGCACTCTGGAGTATACAGGTGAGGGCGATCCATTGCTGTCAACCTCACCTGCAGTAGCTGTTGTTAATTTCTTTAGCTCTTAGGCTCACAAACTACAAAACAAAATCATCCAGTGACCGAGGCGCTTTTAACTCCTGGGCTCTTTGGGGGTAAAGTATGTAGGAAAATTTTTGGAAGTGCTTCCTTATTCCCTTCCAGGTGTTACAGACATCATTTGTGGGACCAGCCCTGTTTACCACTTTACAGAGGTCATCAATGATGCGTTTGACAGAGCAGTGGGAAATTCCCAGCCGTATTGCAGACTCCAGGGCAGGGCAGATGTGAATAGGTGACCTGCTTGTCTAACCACTGCCATTTGGGTTGGTAACAAAATAATCACACACCAACTGATTATCACGTTCAAATGTGCATGTCTGCATTCCAAAGCGGGAAGAACCGAGACCACCACCACTAATTCCAACGATCCCAGCTTTTGCTAGCTCTTTCATGAGGAACTGATGAATGCTCTCTGTCCAGTTTTTATTTGGCTTTCTCACAGTACACCCCTTGGGCTATTTTGTAGTGATCTCTCAAAACACATGGCTGAGAAAGTTGAGCCCACCACTCCCTTTTGACATTTGGTTTATTTCCTGGAGGAGAGCAAATTCTCGCTGGGTTGGAACTTCTCACCACAAGGTGGCAGCAGACACTAGGGTTTATTCCCATCCCCTTCTGGCGCTTTGAGTTTTTCAGTCTGAACTAACTAGAAGCTAAGAAGTTTTCAGAGTTTTCAGCCCTGGTGGGCTGCCATCTATGGGGTCGCACAGAGTCGGACACGACGGAAGCGACTTAGCACTTAGCATATATTATATACTGCTGCTGCTGCGTCGCTTCAGTCGTGTCCAATTCTGTGTGACCCCACAGACACAAATTACCTGGGGATCTTGTTAAAATGCAGATTTTGTTGCAGCAGTTCTGCCTGATGAGGTCATTGGGCCAGCTGCTGCCGCTGCTGCTGCTGCCAAGTGGCGTCAGTTGTGTCCGATTCTGTGCGACCCCATAGACAGCAGCCCACCAGGCTCCCCCGTCCCTGGGATTCTCCAGGCAAGAACACTGGAGTGGGTTGCCAGTTCCTTCTCCAATGCATGAAAGTGAAAAGTGAAATTGGAGTCGCTCAGTCGTGTCTGACTCTTAGCGACCCCATGGACTACAGCCTATCAGGCTCCTCTGTCCATGGGATTTTCCAGGCAAGAGTACTGGAGTGGGGTGCCATTGCCTTCTCCGTATTGGGCCAGAGAGCTCAACAAAATTAAAAAGGGCTACTTGCATGAGGATTTGTCTGCTCCTGGCAGATTAATCAGCAGGCACCAGAGCCCTGAGGTGGAAGGAGCCTGATGTCTTTGAAAACTTAAAGTGGCTGCGGCGAAGAGGCAATGTATGTGATAAGCTGGAGTGATAGGCAGGGCCAAGCCAGCTGGATCCTACAGAACAACTGAAAGTTGTAACATTATTTTGAATCTTCAGAATAATGGAAAGTTATGAGGGTTTTTTAATCATTAAAATCAAAGACAAATTAAAATTTTTAATTGTGGTAAAATATATATTATATGCTGCTGCTGCATTACTTCAGTCATGTCCGACTCTGTGTGACCCCATAGACAGAAGCCCACCAGGCTCCTCCGTCCCTGAGATTCTCTAGGTAAGAATACTGGAGTGGGTTGCCATTTCCTTCTCCAATGCACGCATGCATGCTAAGTTGCTTCAGTGGTGTCCAACTCTGCGCGACTACATGGATAGCAGCCCACCAGGCTCCTCTGTCCACAGGATTCTCCAGGCAAGAATAGTGGAGTGGGTTGCCATTTCCTTCTCCAATACATTATATAAAATTTACCATTTTTAAGTGTGTTCATATTGTTGTGCAACCGTCACCACCAGCATCTTCAGAACTTTATCTTGGAAAACTGAAATTGAAAACCCATTAAACGATAACTCCTAAGAACTTTTCTGTCTCTATGAATTTTTCTTAATTGGAAAAAAGTATCTTGGAAGAAGTCACTACGTAAGGTGACAAAATTCCAAAAATGAATTACCATGAAAATATATATCCCAATTTCTTTGTACAATAGTGAGAAAAATCTGCAGGACAGAAGAAGAGTGAATAAGAAATAGGAAGGGCTAAGGAGAAGGGTATGAAGGTGAACAGTATTTTGACGCAAGCCCAGAAGTTAAGTAGAAAGCCTGTAGCTGTGTATGCTTTATTCATCCAACCTGTACATTAGGTAACTGAAGGGCAAAAATAAAGCCAAATGAGAATTCTGTTTTGTTTGGGGGTAAATTTCAAAACTTTTGATTTCTGAATTGAATTCAGAACCAACTCTTTTTAGTTCTTGGGATAATGACTGAATTCAACAGTGAAAAAAATGTTATTGCTACATCCAGTCCAAGAGATGGCCTCACTCTGTCGCTATGAATTTGATGACACTTTTTGAGGAGTGATGCTGAAACCCAGCCTCTGTGTACCAATGCTGAATTGAATCTCAGAGACACAATTTTGGGTGAACTGGGAGAGAAGGGCTCTCTATTGCTTTGCCCAGCAAAGGAGGCCAAGCTAGTACCCATAAGACTGTCCCACCCTGGAGTGGGTAGAGAGGGGTCTTACAGTGTTAAAGCAATAGGGCATGATCAGCTCCTGGGCATTCTTCTGAATGGTTGGTGGTGAGGTAACTGGGAGTCAGCATCATCAGCCTTCTGGTTCCAGTCAGTCTGGGGTCTACGTGCTTGCGGGCAGCGTTCTTCCACTTGGTGGAGGTTTCTGTACCTGCAAAACAGTTCAAAAGGTTAAGCTGAGAATATTATCGATGGTCCTCGGGGAAGAAGTGAAGGTCCCGACTTTGTCTAATGGCTGAACTATTATTATTTTGTCTGGGGTGCCTGTTTCCCTTTCTTTCTGCATTTTTCTCACTTCTGTGATTAAACTTTTTCTTTGACTAAAGCTTTTCTACAGACAAAAGGCAGGTGGAGGATTTGGCTTGGGGACTATTTTGGGAAGGCCTCGGAGGGTCCTTCTGGGTTACAGGAGCTACTACTACTACTAAGTCACTTCAGTCATGTCCAACTCTGTGCGACCCCAGAGACGGCAGCCCACCAGGCTCCGCCGTCCCTGGGACTCTCCAGGCAAGAACACTGGAGTGGGTTGCCATTTCCTTCTCCAATGCATGAAAGTGAAAAGTGAAAGTGAAGTCACTCAGTCGTGTCCGACTCTTAGCGACCCCATGGACTGCAGCCTTCCAGGCTCCTCCGTCCATGGGATTTGCCAGGCAAGAGTACTGGAGTGGGGTGCCATTGCCTTCTCCTACAGGAGCTAGGAATATGTATTTATTCTGTGCAATGAGAATCCAGCATTGAACGAAATAACTGGAACCCCTGTCTAAGATTTGCACTCTAGCGGAAGGCACAGATAGCAAACTTGTTAGTGAACTGATACAGCATTCAGACACCAATAAGGAATGCAAAGAAAAAGCTAGGAAAACCCTGTAGCAAGTGAGCGCTTCTACCAGGGTGATCAGAAAAGACCTTTCAAGGCAGTGATAGTTGAGGTGAGACATTTCACCTTGGAAAGGACATAAACTATGGTCGGATCTGTGTTCTAAAGCAAAGTATTCCAAAGATGAAAAATGACCAGAGCAAAAGTTCTGAGGTGAGTGGGCACTAGGTCAGATTGGAGGGCAGGAAGGAGACCACAGTGGTGGGAATTCAGATGACAAAGGAAGGCAGCCTTATGTTTGTGCTTTTAAAAAGATTGCTGGGACTTCCCTGGCGTCCAGGGGTTAAGACTCAGCACTTTCAAGGTAAGGGTGTGGGTTTGATCCCTTGTTGGGGAACTGAGATTCTGCCTGCCACATGGCATGGCCAGGAAGTTAAAGAAAAAAAAGAAGAAGAAGAAAGAAAAGATTGCTGTGTGCCGCTTGCAATGCACTGGAAAAAAGTATGATGGCTGAAGAGGCAACTGATCCAGGATGGAGATGCTGGTGATTAGGCATAGAGTGAGACATGTGCAGAGATTCAGGGAATATTTAAGAAGTACCATACTGAAATGAACTCGATGTCAAGTGGCGGTGAGTAGACAGCAGGATAAATTAGACTGGGACGTTAGCTTGTTGCAGTAGCTCAAGTCTGAGACTGGAGTGGCTTTAAAAAAACTTTTTTTTGGCCATGCTGTGCAGCATGTGGGATCTACAATTCCCCAGCCAGAAATCGAACCTGTGTCCCCTGCCTTGGAGGCATGGGGTCTGAACCACTAGACTACCAGGTAAGTTCTTGGAGTGGTCTAACTAAATAGGGGTAATGGAAGTAGAGAGAAGTGCACTGATTCAAGTCCCCTGTAAGTCTACTTTTCTTTCCAACCCTCCTTGGGATATGGCTTGGCATCAAACCCATAGGATCACTCCCTGGACACTGGTAAATGTCCCTTTCAAAAGCCAGAGGAGGGCAAAGCCTGGTCAAAACACGATCTCCCTTGTTCTAAACATTATCCTTCTATTCTATCCTTCTAACACATCTGAGATCACATAATCCTGTTCAGGTAACCATAACAACAGTTGCAAATGAGAAAGCTTGTGTGGCCAGGCAGGTAAATGTGAGAAGCTGCAGGGTGTAGCAAGGAGGGGAAGCACCTTTGGTAAACTGTGGAATGCTGGACCAGTCAAATGCTGCTGCTAAGTCACTTCAGTCATGTCCAACTCTGTGCGACCCCATAGACGGCAGCCCACCAGGCTCCCCCGTCCCTGGGATTCTCCAGGCAAGGGTACTGGAGGGGGTTGCCATTTCCTTCTCCAATGCATGAAAGTGAAAAGTGAAAGTCAAGTCGCTCAGTCGTGTCTGACCCTCAGCAACCCCATGGACTGCAGGCTTCCAGGGTCCTCCGTCCAGGGGTTTTCCAGGCAAGAGTACTGGAGTGGGGTGCCATTGCCTTCTCCGAATCAAATGCTAATGAACTTCAAATTGTTAAGGCTCTTCCAGCATTTAAAAATGTGGTCTGCAAGTCCTGTTTAGCTTGTGGGTCACCTATTTGCTGACTCCAAATGTCTTTTTATATAAACTTTCCATTCAGTCAGGCAGATCTTTCCTATCTGTGGTCCTAAGGCTGATTCCCATCCTCCTCCAAGTTTTTTCCCCCCCCTCCAAGTTTTAACTTAAATGTATTAACTTGTATTCTATTGCCTTTGGGCTAGTTATTACACTGTTTTTGCATCTCATCTCTATCTGGTTTCGTAACCTTACCTATGAATGTGTAAGTTCTCAAAAACTTGGTAAGCAGAGATTCCAGGTCTTACTTCAAATTTGGGTGTGATAAACACGTAGACTTTTGAGAATCCCTTGGACAGCAAGGAGATCAAACCAGTCAATCCTAAAGGAAATCAGTCCTGAATATTCATTGGAAGGACTGATGCTGAAGCTGAAGCTCCAGTACTTTGGCCACCTGAAGAGAGGAACTGACTCATTTGAAAAGACCCTGATGCTGGGAAAGATTGAAGATGGAGGAGAAGGGGACGACAGGGGATGAGACGGCTGGATGGCATCGCTGACTCTACGGCCATGAGTTTGAGCAAGCTCCGGGAGTTGGTGATGGACAGGGAAGTCTGGTGTGCTGCAGTCCATGGGGTCAGAAGAGTTGGACGTGACTGAATGACTGAACTGAATTGAACTGAAATGCATAGAACAGGCAGGATGATGTACTTTAGTGGTGCTGTGATTTAGTCGCTAAGTCGGGTTCCACTCTTGCAACCCCATGGACTGTAGCCCACCAGTCTCCTCTGTCCACGGGATTTCCCCTGGCAAGGATACTGGAGTGGGTTGCCACGCCCTCCTCTAGGGGACCATCATGCCCAGGGATTGATCCTGGGTCTCCTGCATTGCAGGCAGATTCTTTACTGAGATATGAGGGAAGCCTCTATCTTAGTGGAGTCACTTAAAAATGGAATCCCTTTGAAAATGAATGACTCTAGTAAGGTGAAGAGTCCTCACTCACTCAACTCACCCAGGACTGACCAGGGCTTAGGAGGTCTTTGCATGTAGAGAAATATGACTTGGGGACATTTTCCTTTTCGCTTGAGCACATCTCCTTACTGGAGCTTTTGCCCACTTGAGAGAAGAAAGTAACATTTTACAGGTCACTTAGCAAGTACTGTTTCACAAGGAAGTGTATACTGGGCGCCTAGAGACAGAATGATTCACCCAAGGACTCCTTACCTAGAGGGTGCCACTCCCTAGCAGTCCGGGAAGGCTGGGGCTGGGGCATAGTGTCTCTGAAGTGGCAAGAGGCTTTTCAAGGAAGGATGTCTTTTTTTCAGTTGCTTTTTGTATGGATTTCTGCCCCAGGTAAGTATCTGTGACTTTAGATTCATCGTGTACCTCTTAGGATAAACATTTGGTTTGCTTTGACAGTCTTTAATAACTTGAACTCTTCCGAAGTTGTCAAGTACTCTAGGCTGTGCCCCATTAGAAAGTCAGTGTTTCAGTTGAAATGTCCTCTCAGATGCAGTTGAGATTAGTGTAGACTCTGGTACAAGTTCTTTGGAGGGCAGTTTGGCAACATCTACCAGCATGTGATGTCTATATTGTCTCAGAGCCAGTGTGTTACTTCTGGGAATTTATTCTACAGAAATGCTCATAGAATGATGTAAAGATATATGCAGGTTTATTTGTAAGAGCAAAGACTAAGGCAGCCTATATGGCCATCGATAGAAGAGTAAAAACTATGTCTGTAGACACAGACATAATATGGCCGTTGGAGCCATTGAAAGAAGGAGGAAGATCTGTTTGTTCTGATGTGCAAATAAAAAGATCATTCATAGTGTATTATGGAGTGGAGACAGGATGTCCTAAAGCTGTGAATACAAGAAGATTCTTAAAAAAAAAAAAAAAAAAAAACTATATTCACATGCAAGCTGGCATAGCATGTACTGGAAGAATATCCACCAAAGAGTTAACAGTGTGTATTTTGGGAGATTGGGACTGAAAATGGTGATACAGTGCAGACATGAGGAGGAATAACTAGGAGGTTTAAAGATGCTCATTTTATATACTTTATATTGTTTTATTTTTTTTAAAACGTGAGCATCTGTTACATTAAACTAAGAAATCAAACTCAAGAATTTAAAATTTAATTATCCAAATTTTGAATCATTTTCTTCATACATTTATTCACTTATTCATTCAGCAAATATTTCTTAAGTGCCTACCATGGCCAGACACTGTCCTTTTCCCTGGTGACATAGCAGGGATCTAACAGATGAAAATCCCCAATTTCATGCAGCCTGTATTTGAGGTGGGGGGAGAGGAAGCTGAAAGTAAATGTATCATATGACAGAAAATAAAGAAATGATATATAAAATTTAAAACTTTTCACCGGCAGGGGTAGGATATAATGCTATTTTTGTGCCAGGCTGGCCTGGGAAGACCTCTCTGATATGAGGACATTATATCAGAGTCCTAAAAGGAAACGAGTACACAGGAGCTGTGTTGATCCAGGGAAGATGCATTTGGACAGGGAGTGCCGTCAAGGCCAAGGCCCTGAGGCAGGACCTGCTTGATGTGTTTAAGGAACAGAAGGTTTGTGTGGATCAAGCAGAGGGAGTAAGGGCAAGAGTGGAGGAATATGAGGCCAGATACATGAAGGAAGACTCATCTATCCTGTGGGGCGTGGAGGCCAGCATATAAACTTGGCTTTCACGCTGTGTAACATGAAACGCTGTCATAGGATTTTGAGAAAAAGCATGGTGTTACCTGACTTCAGTTTTAGCATGTTGTCACCTCCACTTCGAGTTGCTCAATCATGTAAAAGGTACATGATGATATTTTCTAACATAACCCAAAGAACCCCTGAATTAGCATGACTGCTCTAAGAAATTATCACAAACTTGGAAGTGCCTTAAGACAGCATAGATATATGACCTTGCAGTTCTCCAGTTAGAAGTCTGGCATGGGTCTCACTGGGCTAAAATTAAAGTATTGGCAGGACTGGATTTTCCTCTGGACTCTCAAGGGCTATATCCATTTCCTTACCTCTTCTAGTGTCTAGAGGCCACCCCCTTCCTCCGCTAGTCACTCCCTTCCTCCACGTTAAAGCCAGCAACTTGCATCTTTCTGACCTTTCATCCTATCTCCTAATTCTCTTTTTCTGCCTCCCTCTGCTGCTTTCAAGGATCCTTGTGCCTACATGGATCTGAACCAGATGACCCAGGACCATCTCCCTATTTCAAGATCCCTAACTTAATCATGTTGGCAATGTAACCACTTTTGCTATGTAACGTAACATATTGAGAGGTTCTGGGGATCAGGAAATGGATATCCATGGGGTGGGGCCATTATTCTACCACAGAGCCCAAGCATTGTACTTTGCTAAGCAACTGCAGTCCCCCACCCCAGGATACACATATATCCCTCGTGGAGTGTAAATTTCAGCTATGGAGAAAAAATTCTGAGTAGGACTTTGACATGCTGTTCCAGAGGGAACTCAATGAACAGAAATTAAAATTTTCCATTGACAAATTTCAGGGTTCAGAAACTTTCTTAGACAGGAGGCCTATATTGTGGCCTGAAGGACACCTTTGAAAGAGAATTTGTCAACATAGGAAAGAGGATAGTGGAATATCAATGACTGGAGGGAAGCCTGCAAACATATTTAGAAACAGGTTCATGAAATAACTGACTCAAGAAAGTCTCCTTGGATGGAGATTAAATAAAAAAAGAAGAAAACAAAAGAAAGAAACACGAATTCTCCAGCACTTTGGCGCTAGAGGGCACCATCAGACAAGGTGCAGGGGTTGACGGATGGAATTAGGCTTGCGTGCACCGAAATGGTGAGAAGGGACCAAGAAACTTGGGCAGGGCACTGAAACCGCCTCCTTCCTCCTCCTGGAAACAGCAAACCTTCTGTCTGGCTGAGAGTGCCTGGGGTGATAGTGAAGAACCACTAAAAGGCCCTATTCATCACTGTGTGAAAGTGAAAGTGAAGTCGCTCAGTCTCTTTGTGACCCCATGGACTGTAGCCTACCAGGCTCCTCCTTCCATGGGATTCTCCAGGCAAGAGTACTGGAGTGGGTTGCCATTTCCTTCTCCAAGGGATCTTCCGAACCCAGGGATCGAATCCAGGTCTCCTGCATTCCAGGCAGACGCTTTAACCTCTGAGCCTGTGTAGGAGCATATATATAGACATATTATCTTACTGTGAATTCATCACTGTGTAGGAGCATATATATATACATATACATATATATATATATATACATATTATCTTACTGTGAATGGCCATTGGATTGTCCTTTAAGTTTTATTGCTCATTGCAAAAGATGACACTACAACAGTACCTGGCTTGCCTCCTTAGCACTTAATAATTGTGCTAAGCACTTAATAATTAATGACCAAATAAACTGCAATAGAATTTTAATTTGAGAGTGGAGAAGCAACAGGACCTGAATTCAGGGGACTGTCTCTGCAAAGTGTTTGAGAGTCTATCCTTAGTCTGCATGAGTGTGTGCTAAGTCATTTTGACTCTGTGTGACCCTACGAACTGTAGCCCACAGGCTCCTTCGTCCATGAGATTCTCCAGGCAAGCATACTGGAGTGGGTTGCCATGCCCTCCTCCAGGGACTATCCTTAGTGTACCTTAGCTAAAATCTTCACCATAAAGAAGAGACCCAGCTGAAATTCAAGGGCAGCAGAAAACACATAGGACAGAGGGCAAGAAGGAAAGATAGAAAAACAGAGCTGAGGTAGGTCAGCCCTGTAGGGCATATAATGACATTTGTCTCTGAATGTATTGTGATTTCAAGCACTGAGTAATTTCCTGGCACTGAGGGGTTAGATAGAAGTCATGTGAAACAATGTCATTTAGGAAACTATTTTTGTTCACATTTCATGCATCATGTCTAATAAGACTTATAATGAATCAATGTAGAAAGAAATCCTACATCTCTCATGAGTGAATGGCAAACCTTTGCCAATAATCTAATTATTTATCTTTTTTTTATCTTGTCCTTGTTCTTTATTGTTTAAAATTTATTTATTTTTCATTGAAGGATACTTGCTTTACAGAATAAATCACTTACCTCTTAAATACAGTGATCTGTTCCCTGACTTGGTGTAGCCAAAGAAGCTTCTTATCAAACAGCAGTTGGTTTCCAGCTTCAGAGAAGATGAGTTGCTTGCCCAGTGGTCACATGGCCAGTGAAGAGGCAGGCCTGGGATGTGAGTCAAGGTCTGTCTGCTTGGTTTAAGAGTCCGCTCCTAATGTGGTCCCTTCTCCTTTCTCCCTAGAACTAGAGCTTTTTGGTGAGGGCTTTCTCAAAATTTGAAATTTGAGGACATTTGTCTTTTCCAATTTCTACCCCCAAAGAACTTTACTCTGAATCATGAACTCATCTCTATCATTTAAAACTATGTGATTTGGTTCCATCAAAATTTCGGGTTCCAATCTTTATACTCCTGTTTATTAGCTGTGTCCTTTTAGGCCCGTTGGTCTCTCTATGCCTTAGTTTTCTTATGTGCACATGGAAATGATGATAATCCTACCCCTTGCTCTAGCGCTGTTTAGAGGATTAAACAAAAAAAAAATCATATGGGCACTTCCCTGTGGTCCAGTGCATGAGACGTTGCCTTCCAGTGCTGGGGGTGCAGTTTCGATCCCTGGTCGGAGAGCTGAGATTCTGCATGCCTGGCAGCCAAAAATGCAGAACACACACAACGGAAGCAATACTGTAACAAACTCAAGAAAGACTTAAAGAATTTCTATGAAGGAGTGTCCTATAAATGGTCATTAATATTATTTATTATTCATTCAGCAAATACTGTCAGGTATTCTTATTTAGTGTCCTGAATAGATACATTCCTTGCACTTTTCTGCAAACTTTAAGTGCAAGGGGAGTCACACGAGTGAAAAGAAATTGGAACATAATGTGTCTAGTGTTGTGATGGGGTGGCATGGAAACACTGAGGATAAGCGTCTAATCCAGCCTGGGTAGGTCAGGGCAGGCTTTCTGAAGGAAGTAATATTTAAGGGGCAACCAAAGGATGGGTAGAATTTGAGGGAATCAAAAAATATTTCAGAAACAATTTATGTAATTGTCCAGAGATGGTCAAGAGAAATGGAAAGCAGGTCAGGATAACTGGAACAGAGAATGTAAGGAGAGTTGTTCAAATATAATATGAGATCTGGTGGTTCAGATGGTAAAGAATCTGTGAGCAATGCAGGAGACCTGGGTTTGATCCCCTCGGCTGGCAAGATCCCCTGGAGAAGGGAATGGCTACCCACTCCAGTACTCTTGCCTGGGAAATCCCATGGACAGAGGAGCCTGGCAGGCCACAGTCCCTGGGGTTGCAAAGAGTCAGGCACAACCAAGTGCCCGACTTAACACTTTCACTGTTCACTTTTCAATACAAGACCTGTGCAAGCACAGCATCCTCGCAGATCCCTCTATGTTGTGCCCTCATGCTCTTCGTACAGAAAATGACCATTGCAATAATCTTTACATTTTGAGGTATGTTATAAAAAATGATTATATCATATGGTCTTAGTTTGGATTTTCCTGGAAGCAGTACCCAACAGAAGGGTTCCAGTGCAAGCAGATTTATTTGGGAGATGATCCCGGAAAAACACCAGTAAGGGGATGAGGAAATGAGGAGTGGAGCCAGCCAGTAAAAGGCATGCGGTCAAGCATGTGAGCAGTGAGGGCGACTGGGGCTCAACCCCACTGGGACTCGGGTCTCCAGTGGAGAGGCACGGTTTGAGTTACTGAGGATGGGGAGGTCGAGCTGTTTAACCACCAGGTCCCTGCTGGCCATCGGTGGAGGGCTGCTTCCAGGAGCATGAACTGTCTGGCCCTCTGTATTCATTGAACTATCACTTAAATTTAAAAAGTGCATAGAAAATAAACATGTTGAAAAATTCATTTTTTTAAAACAACGATGTATACTTTTTACTTTTAGGTTCAGTCTCTCATGGACAGCTTTCAGCATTATTGTTTTTTTAAATATTAAAGTATTTTCCTTCATCCCTGTCACAGGGAGTTAACACTAATGGACTTCAGATATATTCCCCCCCCCCTTTTTTTCTTATTTTTCTCTAAGCAGAAGTTTGGAAGAACACAAGGGGTAACAACAACAACAACAACAAACAAACAAAAGATCTGTTATACATGGCAAAGTTGTCAAGAAAGGCCTTATTTCTAGAAAAGAAGCTTGTCATCTATCGCACTTTGGAACAGTCATTCAACTACCTGTATTTACTAAAGAGACTGTTAAACGTTCAATAAAAGAAACACCACAAATCTGTTTTCTTGGTTGAAAGACAGAACTAGAGTGCCTTGGAACAAGACACCAGGAAAGCACAGAACACAATTTTCTCCTAAATGCAAGGGGTAACCCCAACATTCATAACCAAAAATAAAGCACAGGCACTGACGGCAACGTTCCAGGCACAAAAAATCCAGGTGAAATCATTTCTGCATTTCTCTCTGATCCCAGGAATGGACTGTTTCACCATTCCTCAAGGATGTTTAAACAGTGGTACAGACTGTGTCTCTCTGTGGAGCAGAGAATGTTTGTTTATCATGAACTAAAATAAAGCTATTTTCTCCCTCTAGGGCAATGATTGGCATGCTTATGCCTCATTCTAAAGATTAGGGTTCCCTGGGAAATAGATGGGGAAACAGTGGAAACAGTGTCAGACTTTATTTTGGGGGGGCTCCAAAATCACTGCAGATGGTGACTGCAGCCATGAAATTAAAAGACACTTACTCCTTGGAAGAAAAGTTATGACCAACCTAGATAGCATATTCAAAAGCAGAGACATTACTTTGCTGACTAAGGTCCATCTAGTCAAGGCTATGGTTTTTCCAGTGGTCATGTATGGATGTGAGAGTTGGACTGTGAAGAAGGCTGAGCGCTGAAGAATTGATGCTTTTGAACTGCGATGTTGGAGACGACTCTTGAGAGTCTCTTGGACTGCAAGGAGATCCAACTAGTCCATTCTGAAGGAGATCAGCCCTGGGATTTCTTTGAAGGAATGATGCTAAAGCTGAAACTCCAGTACTTTGGCCGCCTCATGCGAAGAGTTGACTCATTGGAAAAGACTCTGATGCTGGGAGGGATTGGGGGCAGGAGGAGAAGGGGACGACAGAGGATGAGATGGCTGGATGGTATCACTGACTCGATGGATGTGAGTCTGATTGAACTCCGGGAGTTGGTGATGGACAGGGAGGCCTGGCGTGCTGCGATTCATGGGGTTGCAAAGAGTCAGACACGACTGAGTGACTGAACTGAACTGAACTGAGCACAGGGTTTCCCAACTGTGTCATCAGCCTCGTGCACACTCATGTCCACCTGGATCCCTCTTTGCTGTCCCCTGGGACTTCAGGAGCAAAGGAAATTGATGCGAACATTAAGTCCCTACTGCTTGTTGTACCATTAATAGCAAAGGCCTACGTCTCTGTATTAGTCAGCTCAGGCTGCCACCTCAAAGTACCAAAGAGTGGGTGGCTTCAATGACAGTCATTGATTTTCTTACAGTTCTGGAGACTGCAAATCTGAGATCAGGGCATCAGTATGATCAGGTCCTAGGGAAGGCTGTCTTCCTGGCCTCATGCGTCAGAAAGAGAGAGAGATCTCTTCCTCTTCTGATAAGGCCATGGTCCTATTGGATATGGGCCCCCACCCTCATAACCTCACTAACCTTAATTACATCCTAAAGATCCTGTATCCAGACATAGTCACATTGGAGTTACACCATATGAATTTTGGGAGCATATAATACAGTCCATTGGATTATGCCCTAATTCAAGAGCCCTAATTCAAATGTTCATCTCACCCAGACACATCCGGATTAATGTTTGGTCAAATGTTGGGCACCTTATGGCCCAGTCAAGTTGACACATTACATTAACCATCACAGTCCCTGACATAGGAATCTTGAGTCCTCTGCCAGCATTTGTGAAACTATGGCAGATTTAAGTTGTCATATGGGAACCTAGGGTTAAGTTCTCAGATACTTCACGGCTCTTAATGATCCTACCATGTCTACCTAACTGATATGCTACCTAACCAATATGCTACTAGGGAAGAGCAGAGGGCAATTACTAAAAAGCTCCACAAAGAATGAAGTGGCTGGGCCAAAGCAGAAATGATGCTCAGTTTCAGATGTGTCTGGTGATGAAAGTAAAGTCTGATGGATGCTGTAAAGAGCAATATCGCATAGGAACCTGGAATATTAGGTCCATGAATCAAGCAGGAGATGGCAAGAGTGAACATTGACATTGTAGGAATCAGTGAACTAAAATGAACGGGAATGGGTAAATTTAATTCAGATGACCATTAGATCTACTACATGGGCAAGAATCCCTTAGAAGAAATGGAGTAGTCCTCATAGTCAGCAAGAGTCCAAAATGCATTACTTGGGTACAGTCTCAAAAATGACACAATGATCTCTGTTCATTTCCAAGGCAAACCATTCAACATCACAGTAATCCAAGTCTATGCCCCAACCACTAATGCCAAAGAAGCTGAAGTTAACTGGTTCTATGAAGACCTACAAGACCTTCTAGAACTAACACCAAAATAAAAAGAGATATCCTTTTCAACATAAGAGATTGGAATGAAAAGCTGATTTTAAGACTTTTCATAAAAAAGGGAGCTGTACATATTTTTTTTTCCTTTGTGGTTTTAAAATATGAAAGAAGTTGGGGAGCACTGCAGAAATCCCTATAAGAAAAAGTCCAATTTTGTTTTTTCTCTAAGATGTTCTAGCCTTTCCAAATTTTGCCATCGAAAATGCCAGCCCTCTTCCCGAAAATGCTTCTGAACACACATGGGTTGCCATAATCACTGTCTGTCTCACTCCACACTTCTCTGACTGGTGATCCATTCTCTATCCACGCATTTGTGCTGTCTTGCAGACTTACATATCAGTGGGAAGTAAGTACATAGGCAAACTATCGTCACTTGGTACCACAAGAGTTCTAAAAGGAAACCATCACCATTTCCGTTCTTACCTTCCACTGTATCTTATTAACCTAGCACCTATTCCTTGGGATCCCAGTATGTGTCAGATGCTCTAAAATTCCTTGTGGGCATCAAGATGCATTTATCTCACAGTCACCTGTTGAGGACCTCCTCAGACACAGGGCAAGGCAGTGGGGGTCTTATGGAATATGGTCCTTGCCTTCATGGTGTTTACTGGTTTGTAGAGAGATACTATTTAAGTCAATACTCACACACGTGTAACATGGCGAGTATAACAGGAGTCATGGAGGGCAGGCCCACAGGTCTGTGAGAGCACTTAAATGGGACATTTGACTGAGTCAGGCTTCCCTGAGGAAGCATGAGAAGCAATCTTCTAAATAGACGGAGAGAGAGAGAGAGAGAGAGAGAGAGAGAGAGAGAGAGAGAGAGAGAGAGGACTCCAGGTAGAGAGAATAGCATGTGCAAAGGCTCTGTGGCAAGAAAGAATACAGTGAAGAGAAGGGCCTTGGAGGTGGCTCAAGTGGCAGGAGCTGAAGGGGCAGTGGAGAGAGAGAGTAGATTTTAAAGGAGGTGGGGGTAGAGGGTTAGATCCTGCAGGGTGTATGAGTTGTCTTATCAAGTCTTACTTACCATCCAGCATAATAAAGCCAATATCCCCCTCTGGGGCAAAGTTCATGCAGACTTACAGGACTATAAAATAAGCTCAAGATTCCTCAAATATGATGCAAACCCACTGCACACACAACATTCACCTGCCCGCCCCTCTCCCTGCATTGCTCCCATAGGACTTGAGAGCCGATAGGGAAGCATGTAGCGCATGCTGTTTGCTGGGCTGGGGATAATGAAGCCCTAAACAGCAATACGTGTTTCCTTTCCAAACAGCCTTATGCAGGGGAATCTGCATTGGCTCCAGGCTTTAAGAGATTCTGAAACCAATAGAGAGAGTGCTGGGCTAAGTCACTCCAGTCGTGTCCAACTCTCTGTGACCCTATGGACTATAGCCCACCAGGCTTCTCAGTCCATGGGATTCTCTAGGCAAGAACACTGGAGTGGGTTGTCATGCCCATCTTCAAGGGCTCTTCCAGACCCAGGGACTGAACCTGCATCTCTTCATGTTTTCTGCATTGGCAAGCAGGTTCTCTACCACCACAGCCAGAAAACCAGTAGGGGGAAGACATGGCTAAATGGGCAGCTGTGGTGAATCAAGAAAGGCAGGATGAGATAGGGTAAGACTGCAGACTGTGGAGCCAAACTGCATGTGTTCAAATTCTGGTTTTGTATCACTCTGAGCAAATGAATTAACTTGTCTGTTCTGATTTTTGTCATCTGTAAAATATGGATAAGAACAACAGCTGCCTCATGGGCAGTATTAAATCCGTTAAGTGCTTGAACAGTGCCTGGTAGTCAGTCAGTTCTGTATCAGTATTAGTTATGCTTTTATAATGGTGATCCAGGCTAGACAAAGGTTGAAACAAAGAGCTGCTGACATAGAAATCCAAACAGAGGAAGCAAGGAGGAGGCTCTGTTAAGGCGTTAAATTCCTCCCAAAGAACTCGAGGAAAAGGGCACTACATCAGAGGAACCATAGCTGTTCTCGGCATAGGTTTTGTGACCTGAGAATGCTAGGTTTGCGTTGCAGTACCTCCAGTTAATAGCAATATGACCTTGGGGAAGTTACTTGACTTTTCTGCAGGTTTTCTCTTCTGTACAAAGAGATTAATAATAATAATACCACCTCACTCAGGAGTTGGTAAGAAGATTGTATGAGATAATAAATGCAAAATGTTGTTTAGTGCTTGACCATAAGGAGCAATTTACACACTGGAGATGTTACTAAAATCAATATACTTCAACATTCAACAGCAGTGTAATTAAATTACAGAGAATAAAAAGCTATAAGAAAGGTGGTCATATTATCATAATTATGTCATAGACCAGCTCTAGATAGCTTTAGAAACATTTCGCTCATGAAACAGTTTCATAGCATGGAAGTAAATCTACAGAGAAAAACACAGCTAAATGAGTTAATATCTGTCTTGACAGTATCACTGTATAAGAAGGCATATACTGTTCTTTTACAGGTTAAACAAATCATTATCCTTTGTTGAACTTCCTTTCTTACAGAATATATACTTGTTTGGTTTGCAAAAGACTGAGCTTGGGACGGGTAACTGGGCAGGCAGTCAAACCAAAAGAAAGAGGGGAAAAAAAATCCAGTGCCAAACTAGTCTCCTGAAGAAACAATAGCAAAGCTTGAAGTGATCTGACTATATAGATACATCAATGAAGTGAGACAAGGTGTTCTCCAGTTATGTAATCTTCAAATTGCTACCTGTCATTGAGTAATCTAAGTGGGGTCACACAGGCAGGATGGCAAAAGGAATTCAAGTTAGCCTTTGTGTGTGCACTTTCTGTTCTCTGGACAGGAGTAATCAACCAGAGGAACACTTAAACCATCTTCCTGTCTTCTTCCATTGTGACGTGTAAAGAATACCATTTGCATTTTAAAAAATTCAACAAGTATTTGTTAAAGAGCCTAACACTGTGGAAGGAGCTAAGGAGTAAGGACACAGTTGATGCCTCCATGGGGCTTCCAAGGTAAAGGGCACCATCCCATGAGGGCCAGTCTGAGCCGAGGGCTATGTTTCTTGGTTAAGAGAGTCCTTGAGAACAAGACTATGCTTAATTGCAGCTTGAAAATCCTATGCATCTTCAAATCAGGATATAAGTACTAACTTACCAGGAAGCATCTGGGTGTGAGGAAAAGAAAACAGATTTTAGAGTCAGGAAGACTTTACATCTGGCTTTATATCTTTATATCTTAGCTCTTCCTAGCCATGTTACCTTGGTCATCTAACTTCAGAGCCTCAGTTTCCTCTTTGGTAGAATAAGTATATTAATAGCATTTGCTCCATGGAATAACTGTGAGAACTGACAAGATGAAGGGTCCAGCCTGTGATAAGTGTTCAGTAGAGGAGTGACATCTCATGGAAGTGGGAGGAAAACATTCAGGTGTTACTGCCAGAGGTGGAGTTGGTCAGTACAAGAGCTCTGGGGTACACTGGCAAGGGTCAGGTCCAAGTCATGCCTCTTTCAGTAGCATGACTTTCCTAGCTGTATTACATAGTCCAAACTTCAGTTGCCTCTTCTGTGAAATGGGGATAATGATATTATCTTCTTTGTGAGTTTGTTTTGATGTTTAAATTATGTAAGAAGCTAAGAGCATTAAAAGTGCTCAATAAATGTTAGCCCTTGTTCAAGCTGGTTTTAGAAAAGGCAGAGGAACCAGAGATCAAATTGCCAACATCCGCTGGATCATGGAAAAAGTAAGAGAGTTCCAGAAAAACATCTATTTCTGCTTTATTGACTATGGCAAAGCCTTTGGCTCTGTGGATCACAATAAACTGTGGAAAATTCTGAGAGATGGGAATACCAGACCACCTAACCTGCCTCTTGAGAAATCTGTATGCCGGTGAGGAAGCAACAGTTAGAACTGGACATGGAACAACAGACTGCTTCCAAATAGGAAAAGGAGTACGTCAAGGCTGTATATTGTCACCCTGCTTATTTAATTTCTATGCAGAGTATATCATGAGAAATGCTGGACTGGAAGAAACACAAGCTGGAATCAAGATTGCCGGGAGAAATATTAACCTCAGATATGCAGATGACACCACCCTTATGGGAGAAAGTGAAGAGGAACTAAAAAGCCTCTTGATGAAAGTGAAAGAGGAGAGTGAAAAAGGCGGCTTAAAGCTCAATATTCAGAAAACGAAGATCATGGCATCCAGTCCCATCACTTTATGGGAAATAGTTGGGGAAACAGTGGAAACAGTGTCAGACTTTATTTTTGGGGGCTCCAAAATCACTGCAGATGGTGACTGCAGCCATGAAATTAAAAGATGCTTACTCCTTGGAAGAAAAGTTATGACCAACCTAGATAGCATATTCAAAAGCAGAGACATTACTTTGCTGACTAAGGTCCGTCTAGTCAAGGCTATGGTTTTTCCAGTGGTCATGTATGGATGTGAGAGTTGGACTGTGAAGAAGGCTGAGTGCCGAAGAATTGATGCTTTTGAACTGTGGTGTTAGAGAAGAATCTTGAGAGTCCCTTGGACTGCAAGGAGATCCAACTAGTCCATTCTGAAGGAGATCAACCCTGGGATTTCTTTGGAAGGAATGATGCTAAAGCTGAAGCTCCAGTACTTTGGCCACCTCATGCGAAGAGTTGACTCATTGGAAAAGACTCTGATGCTGGGAGGGATTGGGGGCAGGAGGAGAAGGGGACGACAGAGGATGAGATGGCTGGATGGCATCACTGACTTGATGGACGTGAGTCTGAGTGCACTCTGGGAGTTGGTGATGGACAGGGAGGCCTGGGGTGCTGCGATTCATGGGGTCGCAAAGAGTTGGACATGACTGAGCGACTGAACTGAACTGAAATTGTCAGCATGAGGCTGCCAGGACAGTATGATGATCCTTTCTTCTGAGGGTTGATTATTTGCTTACTGGGAAGGCAGACCCACTGGAAACATAGCAGCGTGGTTAGAGAGTATGGACTTTGGTGTAAAAAACCCGAGTTCATATCTTGCCTCTGTTCTTTGCTTGGCGACCTCTCTAAGCCCCAGTTATTTCATTGGTCATACTAATAGTACCAATAACACTTTTTCTTCAGGATTAAATGATTCAAATTAAATATTTGCAGTTGGTACAGAGAAAGTGCTCGGTACACTAAGCTATTAGTATTGCCTTAGAACCCATCACCATTATGGGCAAGGGGTTCATGGCTTAACACAGAATGTCCAAAGACACGTGGCCAGCCTTTCCAGTGAGTTTTGCTAACCAATAAAACACTTTCCCCCCTGTAACTTTACCAACAAGAAAAGCTTTAGAAACAAGAATTACCCAACCAGCTCACACCATGCCAGACATGGAAAGGACATGAACAACAGAACATACAAGGCTTTTATATGAGGGTGAAGAAATACAAGTTAGAGACCTGAAGGGTCATGGCTGAAGTCTTGGGGCCATTTCTTCGTGAACATGGATTTGAATTCAATTTTCTTGTTTTTCAACTTTAGGGAATCCCTAAAGAGAGCGGTTCAAAAACCAGCATGAAACAACCATGGAAAATACAATAGGAGGCTCAGGGTGACTGAATGGGGGATGAAAAGAGACTCATGCTCATTTTTCATCCATTTTGAGGTGCTAGGCAGTTTGGGCTAATGGTTAAGAACAGGAAGATGAGTGTGAAATCAGATGGGGTCTGTATTTCTCTCTGTGAAAATGTGGCCAATCTGTTTAGCCTCTACAAGCCTCAGTTTCTGCATGTGTAGGGTGCACCCAATAATAGCACTCATAGCAAGGACAGAATAAGCTATTTGTAAAGTGCTTAGCATATTAAAAAGCAGAGACATTACTTTGCTGACTAAGGTCTGTCTAGTCAAAGCATTGGTTTTTCCAGTAGTCATGTATGGTTGTGAGAGTTGGACTGTAAAGAAAGCTGAGCACTGAAGAATTGATGCTTTTAAACTGGTGTTGGAGAAGACTCTTGAGAGTCCCTTGGACTGCAAGGAGATCCAACCAGTCCATCCTAAAGGAGATCAGTCCTGGGTGTTCATTGGAAGGAATGATGTTGAAGCTGAAACTCCAATACTTTGGCCACCTGATGTGAAGAACAGACTCATTGGAAAACTCCCTGATGCTGGCAAAGATTGAAGGTGGAAGGAGAAGGAGATGACAGAAGATGAGACAGTTGGATGGCATCACCGACTTGATGGAAATGAGTTTGAGCAAGCTCCAGGAGTTGGTGATGGAGAGGGAAGCCAGGTGTGCTGCAGTCCATGGGTTCATATAGAGTTGGACACAACTGAGAAACTTAACTGAACTGTAGGATAAACCATGACAAATTAGAGAAGGGATATGATCAACTTTGTTATTTGAAAGAATAACATGGGAAAGCAGGCTGGATGAAGGGTAAACCATTTAATACTACATATGTGAATTCTCTGTTCATGCCGGTTTTTTAAGAAATCAGATCACCTTGCTTCCACTTTTTAAATACGTGATTTTTTTCTGTCTTTTAAAAAAATGCTGATTCATATTGAGGATTATCAATATAAAACATTCTGTCTACATTCTTAGGATGCCAGTCATTCACTCCATGATTCTGCATTCTAAAAAATATTATTCACCACTGGAGTACCCAAGCTGGACTTTGAGATGGTGGCTCTGTACTCCCTGGTAATCTATGCCAAAGATGACAGACAGGCAACGGCATCACAAACCATTTTAATGCAGACTCAGGATGTGAATGAACTACCCATCTTCATGGGATCCCTTGCTCAGGGAGACCAAGGTACAGAGCTCTTCTCTTGGGGAAGGAAGGACCCTGTGGACATATGTATGTTGATGCCATGCCCTCTCATAACATCATGGGTCTAAGAGTGATACTGAGAATTATGATAACAAAAGTAATGATACATGGCTGCAGAAAAGGACAGGCATTAATAATCAGACACTAGTAACATAATTAACTGTGTATCTTGAGTTAGTTTCTCTTTCTAATCCTCAGTAAAATAGAAAATACTAGTTACCAATGATTTGGAGTGCTTAGCAATTAAAAGCACTCAGGAAATGTTCAATGTCACTATTGTCTAAATGTATCAACTCTATACCTGATACATGACAGGCAGATAAATGGTGTCTACCATCATGATGATAATGATGAATGGGAATCATCCTATACCAACATCTGTACAGAGTAAGCATAATGCATTCAGTGTTGTCTAAAATCTAGGATTGAATGAGGAGTTTCTGGGCTTATAATGGTGACACTCATTCAAGCACATCTATTTTACGTTTTTTATCAGTTACTGAGATTTATATCCTAGAAGACACGGCCCCCGACACAGTAATTTACAGAGTGGTGGCTAAGGATCCAGAGGATGCTGTTTTGGAGGTAATTTATGGTTTAGGGCAGAGACTGTCAGTGCCTGGTGGTTTTATGTGCAACTACATTCACAAATAAAGCCATGGAGATGATCAGGTCAATTATACCCACAATTCAGGTTCTGGATATACTATTGCCTCAATTATAAGGACACTGCAGGTGAAGATGATTCAAAACTGGGTTGTCTGGGCAATTGCTTCCTTTCTGGGACATTCCACTCTGTGCATGCAGGTCCAGCCTTACATAACTTTTGACAAAAGATGCCAAGCATTTTAGTTCATTCTTGGGAATTTTGGCTACACATACTGTTGACAAACACTACAACTTCCTGGCAGAATTGATTTCAAATGCTATTTGAAAATGCTGAGTCTGGTCCTCAGGGTTGATAACAGCCCCAAGAATGCATTTATGTAGAATAGGTATTCTCTAGAATACCTCTAAAGAATGTGGGAGCAGGAGGAAACTATGGATTTAGACCCTAGAGGCTTGGATTTAAGTCCCAACTTTATTGCTTTAAGTCCTTTACCATTCTTGCTTCTATGTTTCAGCTGTAAAGTTGGGAAAAGAATATCGCTTTGTTTTCTCTCATACTGCTTTCTCTCATATTGCAATGGACTTCAGTTCAGTTCAGTTCAGTTCAGTCGCTCAGTCGTGTCCGACTCTTTGCGACCCCATGAATTGCAGCACGCCAGGCCTCCCCGTCCAGCACCAACTCCTGGAGTTCACTCAGGCTCACGGCCATCGAGTCAGTGATGCCATCCAGCCATCTCATCCTCTGTCATCCCCTTCTCCTCCTGCCCCCAATCCCTCCCAGCATCAGAGTCTTTTCCAATGACTCAACTCTTTGCATGAGGTGGCCAAAGTACTGGAGTTTCGGCTTTGGCATCATTCCTTCCAAAGAAATCCCAGGGCTGATCTCCTTCAGAATGGACTAGTTGGATCTCCTTGCAGTCCAAGGGACTCACAAGATTCTTCTCTAACACCACAGTTCAAAAGCATCAATTCTTTCGTGCTCAGCCTTCTTCACAGTCCAACTCTCACATCCATACATGACCACTGGAAAAACCATAGCCTTGACTAGATGGACCTTAGTCAGCAAAGCAATGTCTCTGCTTTTGAATATGCTATCTGGGTTGGTCATAACTTTTCTTCCAAGGAGTAAGCATCTTTTAATTTCATGGCTGCAGTCACCATCTGCAGTGATTTTGGAGCCCCAAAAAATAAAGTCTGACACTGTTTCCACTGTTTCTCCATCTATTTCCCATGAAGTGATGGGACCAGATGCCATGATCTTCATTTTCTGAATGTTGAGCTTTAAGCCAACTTTTTCACTCTCCTCTTTCACTTAATGAACTTAAAAAGCAGTTTTTACTGTGAAAGATATTTACTTGCAAATGACAGGATTTGTATTTCAGCATCAATTTTTGATGCCATATAGACTGGTTATGGCAATCCACTGCAGTATTCTTGCCTGGAAAATCCCATGGACAGAGGAGCCTGGTGGGCTACAATCCATGGGGTCACAAAGAGTCAGACATGGCTGAAGTGACTAAACCACCACCACCGCCACACTGGTTATGACATTATTTGGCTTTACTGTTTTTAGCTAATGGATCGACAGACAAGAATATCACGGCATTGCACTTTCCTAGTGGTCCAGTGCTTCAGTCTCTGCGCTTCTACTGCAGGAGGCATGTGATTCCTGGTTGGGGGACTAAAATCCTGCATGCCTTGGAGCACCGAGGGCGGAAAAAAAAAACCAATATCATGGCCTTTAATTTTTAATGTTGTATTATTTTTCCAAACTGGTGAAAAATTAGAGAATTGTCCATACCGATGCTGTAATTCCAACATTTACAATGTACTAGTGATACTACTGGGTCTTTATCCAAGGTGACTTGACTTTTATAAAACTGTCTTTACACAGTGGATGGCCACCAGTATCTGAGGCCTTGTCCATGTGGCTTTTTGAGGTATTGTACACATACAAGTAATTACATGAATGAACACTGCTATTGTCAAGCATCCCTACACACATTGTCTTCTCTTCCTCCCCAGAGCACAATACCACATCCAGGATGGGACTGGAAAGGTCACAGCTTCCTGTGCAACATGCAATTAAGCCACCTAATCATGCATACTGCTCCAAATCAACATGTTCAAGATTATAGTGTTGAATCCAGCACTGAGCAACTCCAACCACACGGGTATCAGACATCATATCACAATTGCTTCCTTGCTGTTCTCTATGACAGCTCACCCACCATGTTGACATTTTTAGGGTGGAAAACACATCACAGTTCCAAGAGGGTTTAGCTGTGACTTTAATGTGCAACCACAATGACTTACTAGCCAATTAATGCTAGTAATTCATGTCAAAGGCAAGACTCCCAAAGGCTTGCTCATAGAGATTAAATGTTTCTGGTCCTGGCCCTATACTTTTCTCAGAAGAGAACTGGTTTCTGGGCCATATTTGAAAGTCTCATGAAATGTTCTTTGTGAATTTTACCAAACATGGAATGACATTTCAGTATTGATACTGGCTGTGGAAACTTACATTTAGATCCACTCCTACACACATCCTTCTAACACAGGAGACCAGACCAGATGTGTTATTCAAGTATTCATGATTGGGAAACAACTTTCTTTTGTATTTGACTTCACGTTGATTCAGAGAAAAACTGGTTGCAATCTGGGAGACAGCTCACCACTGTTTTGGAGTCTGATGTAGGATGATAATAATAAAGACATGAATAACTGTTAAGGGACTTCCCTGGTGGTCCGGTGGCTAAGAATCCGCCTGCCAATGCAGGGTATATGGGTTCAGTTTCTAGTCCAGGAAAACCCCAGAGGCCATGGGGAAACTAAACGCGTGCCTCAACTGCTGAGCAACTACAGAGTAGCCCCAGCTCGCCACAACTAGGGAAAGCCTGTGGACAGCAATGAAAACCCAACACAGCCAAAAATAAAAGAAGTAAATACGTTTTAAAAATTACGCTTAGAAAAACAACTGTTTTTATTGGATGATAGGCACACACCTATCCCTATGGTAATCACTGAAGTAGAAGCTATTGCCTACAATGATATTAAGTAATGGACCAATATATTAAATATTGATCCATGGATCAATACTTATTGATCCATGGATCAACAAACTAATATATTATGCCTTTAATTTACAGATGAAGCCCATTAGGCTAACAGGATTAAGCAATTTGCCTGAAGAACAATTAGTGTACTTGAAATTCAAACTCATGTTCCTTTTGCTCTAAAGCCAGGGTGTTTCTTCTCATACAACCAAAACCTGACCAAAGTGTATTCCATAAAACACAAGTCCCACCAGATGCTCCAAGAGAAGCATAAAAAATTCTATGATTAAATGATTTGGGGAAATGATGTTTGCTTATCTCTTCTGAATTCACAACACCCAGTATATTAAATTCCCTTAGGAGTTCTCTAATAGAGAGATGCTTGTTTAATCAGATTTGTTATAATTGTTTGTTCATAGCACTTTTTATATGAAATGTAACACCTGTTAACATTTCATGTAATGCATAACTAGTATGCCACAGGGTAGAAAGATTATACTAGCTCCTGCTGTTAGATTGATAAAACTGGACATATATCTCTGGGGTTGTTACAATGAAGAAAGATGAAATTCCAGATGAAGTCCTGGCCCATAATAAATAATGTACCAAAAATTGATTTTATCCTTATCTAGCCCACTAATTTCCAGGACTAAGATTTTTCATGCTTGACCACGAATGTTACTGTACATGTTCAAAGATCCTGGAAACTCTGGTTCATGTGTTATTCTTAGAGAAAGAAAAAGTTAAACTTCTTATCCTGAACAAGCTGAAAATCAAAGACTTTATTTACCATGAGGACAAACCAGTCCTCCAAAATCCAGACAGACTAGTGAATCCAGAGAGTCACAGCCAAGTTCTGCTTACTTGGAGCAGAAACTGCTAGAAGTGTGAGCAGGTATAAAGACATACCGTGGTAATTTTTATGAACTGCTGGAGGTTGAATGTGAAGTACTTTGAGACAAAGTGCTGGGTGCCACAGTCTTAGGGGGATCCCATATTTTCATAGCTTTTACCACCAGGAACTCACAGGTTTTCACAGTGAAGATTCCAATAAGATTGCCCTGTATCTTGGGGAGAATGAGAGAAAGAAGAGAATCTTTGTGAAACAAACCCAGAACTTTCTCTTAACAAAGCCTACACTCTTGGGGAAAAGACTTTTTCTGAACCTTACCTCATCTGGAATACAGACACCTACACACATGCCCTTATGTAAATCATATTCAAGGTTCAGAAACCTAAAGACAAGATCTTGAGAGATGTCTAGGGAAATAAACCATCATACCTATAGCGGAACAAGGATAAGAAATAAAGCAGGCTTCTCGTTAGGAACCACGCAAACAAAAAAGAGAGGAGAATAATTTTAAAAGTTGAAAGAAAAATATCAAGAAGTCTGCATTCTTTGAAATTACCCTTCCAAGACCAGAGAGGAATAAAGACTTTTTCAGCCTAGCACAAACTGAAGAAATGAATCACCAGCATATCTGACCTGCAAGAAATGTTAAAGTTCATCAGCAAGAGGGTAAATAAGGTAGGTAAAAACTCAGATCTGCATCTAGAAAGGAAGAGCACAAGAGAAGAAATGCTTAAATGTAAAGTAATTTTTACTTTCAATTGACATAAAAGATAATTTTATTTAATAGTAACAATGTAGTAAAGATTACAGTATATTGTTAAGTGAAATGAACATCAGTAATATCACAAGTAGGAAAAGAGAAGAATTGGGACTATTCTGTTATATACTATCTATACTGTTACTGCTATACTCTCTAAAAAGCAACATAGTGCTATTTGAAGCTACCTTTAGATTAGTCAAAAATGTACACTGAAAACTCTGAGGCAACAACAAAAAAATTAAGAAGAAATAAAACTGATATGCTACTAGAGGAGACAAAATGGAATTATATTCAATTCAATTCAAAAGGGGAAAAAAATGACAGTTGAAATGAACAGAAAATAGTTACAAATGTGGGAGATATTAATTCAACTAAAACAGTCTGAATGCATCAACTCAAAGATACAGATCGTCAGAGTAGATTAAAAAAAAAAGGCCCAGCTGTTAATATATGACGTCTGCAAGAAACATACTTTAAATATAAACACTCAAAAATAGGCTAAAAGTAAAAGGAATGGAAAAAAGATACCACGTTGACATCAATCCCTGTAAAGCTGGAGGGAAAAAAAAGTCAAAGTGTTAGTTGCCCAGTTGTGTCTGACTCTTCGCAACCCCATGGACTGTAGCCCACAGGCTCCTCTGTCCACGGAGTTATCCAGGCAAGAATACTGGAGTGGGTTGCCATTCCTTCCTCCAGGGAATCTTCCTGATTCAGGGTTTGAATTCAGGTCTCCTGCAATGCAGGCAGATTCTTTACCACCTGATCCACCAGGAAAGCTGGAACAGCTATATTAATTTCAAACAGAAAATGGGGAGTAGGCATCTATGGAATGTCCATAAAGGGCAACTCAGCCATATTTAGGGTCTGTCTAGGGATGATTAAAAAAATGACTGCAGATAGAAGATCCCCCTTCTTCCCCACCCCACAGTAATGAGATCCCTGGTGACTTGAAGCTGACCTACTCTTCACCTCAGAGGTCTTTCCAATGCTTTCCTGGGTTTCAGGTCTACCCCAACTCTCCATGTCATCCCACACAAATCACCACTTCTCCATCTACCTTAACCTCCCTGGTTCCATGGTGATGGGACTAGTGATGATAAGAGGGGTGCATGTGGCTTTCTCTATTGTTAATACACTGAAAGGCAGTTTTAGACATCTGTGTAGAGTATATCAATTTAATTCTGCCTTAAGAATCCTACTTTCTGGGACAGTGCAGATGCCGCTGACTGTCATGAATAAGAAGTGTGTTGGGGAGGAAGAGTTATCTTGCTCAATATGTATTCCATCTTTTCCTTTCTTCAAGAACTTACTCCCTCGTAGTTGCTTTTCAAAGTAGCACGTTATGCCTTGTCTATCAAAACAGTTAATTAGTCCCTTGTAAAAATATGTCCTGGCTTTGAGGACAAGCAGCCACGGGACTGTGGGAGAGATGAGTGAAGGGTTAAGAGTGAGAAGGATGAAAGATAAAATGGGACTATTTTTATGACATAAGATTTAATCACTCTATTTGAAGGTAAAATATATCATTCAAGATATGCCAATGGTGAATGGAATTGATCCCTTAATTTCTCTTTCTGATTTTTCATTGTTAGTATATATAAATGCAAGTGATTTCTGGGTATTGAGTTTGTACCCTACAATATTGTTAAATTCACTGATTAGCTCTAGTAATTTTCTGACACTATCTTTAGGGTTTTCTATGTACAGTATCATGTCACCTGCAAACAGTGAGAGCTTTACTTCTTCTTTTCTGAACTGGATTCCTTTTATTTCTTTTTCTTCTCTGATTGCTGTAGCTAGGACTTCCAGAACTATGTTGAATAATAGTGGTGAAAGTGGACACCCTTGTCTTGTTCCTGATCTTAGGGGGAATGCTTTCAGTTTCTCACCATTGAAAATAATGTTTGCTGTAGGCTTATCATATATGGCCTCTACTATGTTCAGGCAGGTTCCTTCTATGCCCATTTTTTGAAGAGTTTTAATCATAAATGGGTGCTGAATTTTGTCAAAGGCCTTTTCTGCATCTATTGAGATTATTATATGGTTTTTATCTTTCAGTTTGTTAATATGGTGTATCACATTGATTGATTTGCATATACAGAAGAAGCCTTGCATTCCTGGAATAAACCCAACTTGATCATGGTCTATGAGCTTTTTGATGTGTTGCTGAATTCTGTTTGCTAAAATTTTGTTGAGCCCATTCACCATTGCAACAAAAAGAATTAAACATCTAGGAATAAACTTACCTAAGGAGACAAAGGAACTGTACACAGAAAATTATAAGACACTGATGAAAGAAATCAAAGATGACATAAACAGATGGAGAGATATTCCATGTTTCTGGGTAGGAAGAATCAATATTGTGAAAATGACTATATTACCAAACATAATCAACACATTCAATGTGATCTCTATCACATTACCAGTGGCATTTTTCACAGGACTAGAACAAAAATGTTCACAATTCATATGGAAACACAAAAGACCCCAAATAGCCAAAGCACTCTTGAAAAAGAAGAATGGAGCTGGAGGAATCAATCTTCCTGACTTCAGATTATATTACAAAGCTACAGTCATCAGGGTAGTATGGTACTGGCACAAAAACAGAAATATAGAGCAATGGAACAAGATAGAAAGTCCAGAAATAAACCCATGCACCTATGGGTACCTTATTTTTGACAAAGGAGGCAAGAATATACAATAGGGCAAAGGCAGCCTCTTCAATAAATGATGCTGGGAAAACTGGACAGCTACATGTAAAAGGCATGCCAAAGTTAATAACAGCTCTTAGAATACAGATCTTAAATATATATTGTCATTTCATTAGTAAACTTTTATTTTCTTTTGGGCATTATGTAGTAGAATAAGCAAAGGATCAGCTAACATAAACCAGCATTCTGATAACTTTCTGGGAAGATTTTTTAAAAATTCCAATAAAGAATAATTTCTGGATGTTTCATGGTAACGCTTGAAAGATAAAATACATACCACTTAATGATAAATAGAAGTTGTTTCTGTGGTTTTGTTATTTTTCCCTCTTTGATAAAACACGTGCAATGAACCATTGTAAGCCACAGATTTTATCTGGAAATAAGCAATATTTTCCATTCAGTCAAGTATATTGACTGAAAGCTGATGATGATCAGATTTTTATGATAGATGTTTGGATAGTCTAAGAGGCATAATTAGTGATGGAATTATCAAAAGATTCAACAATTATACTGCAGTCGAGTTTATAATTATGGATCTAAGGATTTTAATTATATACTCTTGTTTTATAACAGCTGTAAAAACAAACATTCAAGAGGAGAAAAAGATGAGCCTATTGAGTGACAAAACTAGAATATATAAATTGTGCTTTATAATTTGGGGTGTCAATTCTGCTTTTAATGGCCTGTTTTTAAGTATAATTATTTTAGGGAAAAGGCCCATGTTTCCTTTGAATGGCATCACTTTCAACTTTTTAAGTTTCATGTGTGTGGAAGGAGGGCACACCTCAAATAGGTAGGGTAGCTCCTAAGTGGAGGAAAAGGGTGGCTGTCATTTTGGAAGCAGGAGGAACTCTAAAACCTGCTGTGGCTCTTGTCAAAAGGTTGGGGAGGGAACACCATGCCAGGAGACATCACCTGAGAATCTCTAATTTACGGCTATTTACAGAACAAAAAGCTGCCATACTGAAATCCAACAAAACAAGATAAAACAAAAAAACAAAGCCTTCTTGCTGTTCATATTTGAAAAGTTAACCAGAAATTAACATCACTTTATCTGGATAGTGGCTGCCCTACACAGATCTCTGCCCAAATTCATTAAAATGGAAATTCTTTTGCACCTAGTAGAAAAACTAACTTTTTCTGGCTGCTCGAAGTCAATTATTAAGATAGCAAGGGAATAACTGACTTTTGCATAACTGGTTTGTGATAGTATAGATGTATCAATACTCATATTATCTGCATTTGTGTCTTTCTTTTACATAAACAGGCAGTGGCTGTTCTTGATTCATGAGGACTCTCAACAATTTTGCAGGATAACTTGACAAATTCATTTTATTGCTTTAATATTTTCATTTCATTGTGCAAAAACACTTAATGTGAGATCTACTCTCTTAATGGACTTTTAAGTGTACAATTCAATATCATTAACTATAGACACAAGGGTGTATAGCACCTTTCTAGAACTTATCTTGTATGACTGAAGTATTAAAACCGTGGAATAACAACTCTTCATTTTCCCCTCCTGCCCATCCCTGGTAACCACCACCCCTCTCTCTGCTTTTATGAGTTTGATTAGATACCCAACAGGAATCATGCAGTATTTTTCCTTCTGTGACTGGCTAATATCACTTAGCATCATGCCTTTAGGTTATATCTATGTTGTTGTATACTGCCAGATTTTCTTCTTTTAAAAGATTAAATGATTTTCCTTTATATGTATACAGCACATTTTTTTTATCTGTCAGTGGACATTTAGCTTATTTCTATATCTCAGCTATTGTGAATAATTCTGCAGTTTGAGAGTGATGATATCTCTTTGATATCCTGATTTCAGTTTACAGATTTAGTGGAATCACTATCAAAGTCTCAGTGGTGCTTTTTATAAAAATGGAAAAAAATAATTCTAAAATTTCATAGGGAACCACAAAAGACCAGGAATTGCCAAAACAATCTTGAGAAGGAAGAGTTAATCTAGAAGTATCTCACTTCCTCATTTCAAAATTCATTACAAAGAAAATTAAAATAAAATGGTACTGCATAAACATCGATGTGTAGACAAAATAGATAAAATAGATAAAATAGAACAGACAGCCCAGAAGTAAATCTATTCATGCTGCTGCTGCTGCTGCTAAGTCGCTTCAGTCGTGTCTGCCTCTGTGCGGCCCCATAGACACCAGCCCACCAGGCTCCCCAGTCCCTGGGATTCTCCAGGCAAGAACACTGGAGTGGGTTGCCATTTCCTTCTCCAACGCATGAAAGTAAAAAGTGAAAGTGAAGTCGCTCAGTTGTGTCCAACTCTTAGCGACCCCATGGACTGCAGCCCACCAGGCTCCTCTGTCCATGGGATTTTCCAGGCAAGAGCACTGGAGTGGGGTGCCATTGCCTTCTCCGATGTTTAGGTTTTACTATGTTCTGGCTTTGTGATCTTTGGCAAATCTCACCTCTCTGTGCCTCAGTTGATTTGTAATGAGGTTAATAATAGGACCTACCTCAGGGTGATTCTGAAGATTAGATAAGGTCATACATTATCTAATGTGGTGGCTCAGAGGTTAAAGCGTCTGCCTGCAGTGCAGGAGACCTGGGTTCGATCCCTGGGTCGGAAAGATCCCCTGGAGAAGGAAATGGCAACCCACTCCAGTATTCTTGCCTGGAGAATCCCATGGACCGAGGAGCAGGGTGGGCTACAGTCCACAGGGTCGCAAAGCGTCAGACACGACTTCACTTTCACTTTCACTTTCACTTTCACCTGAGGATGATTCTGAAGATTCAGTTCAGTTCAGTCGCTCAGTCGTGTCTGACTCTTTGTGACCCCATGAATCGCAGCATGCCAGGCCTCCCTGTCCATCACCAACTCCCGGAGTTCACTCAGATTCATGTCCATTGAGTCCGTGATGCCATCCAGCCATCTCATCCTCTGTCATCCCCTTCTCCTCCTGCCCCCAATCCCTCCCAACATCAGAGTCTTTTCCAATGAGTCAACTCTTTGCATGAGGTGGCCAAAGTACTGGAGTTTCAGCTTTAGCACCATTCCCTCCAAAGAAATCCCAGGGCTGATCTCCTTCAGAATGGACTGGTTGGATCTCCTTGCAGTCCAAGGGACTCTCAAGAGTCTTCTCCAACACCACAGTTCAAAAGCATCAATTCTTTGGCACTCAGCTTTTTTCATAGTCCAACTTTCACATTCATCCATGACTACTGGAAAAATCATACCCTTGATTAGACGGACCTTTGTTGGCAAAGTAATGTCTCTGCTTTTCAATATGCTGTCTAGGTTGGTCATGACTTTCCTTCCAAGGAGTAAGCGTCTTTTAATCTCATGGCTACAGTCACCATCTGCAGTGATTTTGGAGCCCCCAAAAATAAAGTGTGACCCTGTTTCCACTGTTTCCCCATCTATTTCCCATAAAGTGATGGGACCGGATGCCATGATCTTCATTTTCTGAAAGTTGAGCTTTAAGCCAACTTTTTCACTCTCCTCTTTCACTTTCATCAAGAGGCTTTTTAGTTCCTCTTCACTTTCTGCCATAAGGGTGGTGTCATCTGCATATCTGAGATTATTGATATTTCTCCCGGCAATCTTGATTCCAGCTTGTGTTTCTTCCAGGCCAGCGTTTCTCATGATGTACTCTGCATAGAAGTTAAATAAGCAGGGTGACAATATCCAGCCTTGATGTACTCCTTTTCCTATTTGGAACCAGTTTGTTCTTCCATGTCCAGTTCTAACTGTTGCTTCCTGACCTGCATATAGGTTTCTCAAGAGGCAGGTCAGGTGGTCTGGTATTCCCATCTCGATAAGGTCATACATGCAAAGGCCTTAGAACAGTGCTTGACAGATGATAGTATTCGATAATAGATAATGTTAGAATTCTTCTTTGATAATAAACTCTGAGCTTTTCTCTTATCTTTCTGCCTACTCTGATTTTCTATCCCTGCTCATCCTCCTTCTGTTAGATCTTCCAGTGTTTTTCTGGGCTTCATCTTAGTCTTCCCTTGCCCTCTGTTCCTTTCCCTCCCTTATTTCCCTCTAAACAGTAACACTGAGTTGTTGCCATTCAGTTGCTAAGTCCAACTCTTTGTGACCCCATGGACTGTAGCACGCTGGGCTTCCCTGTCCTTCACTATCTCTCAGAGCTTGCTCAAACTCAGGTCCACTGAGTCAATGATGCCATCCAACCATCTCATCCTTTGTTGCCCCCTTCTCCTCCTGCCTGGAATCTATCCAATCTCAGGGTCTTTTCCAAAGAGGTGGCTCTTCATACCAGGTGGCCAAAGTATTGGAGTTTCAGCTTCAGCATCAGTCCTTCCAGTGAATATTCAGGGTTGATTTCCTTTAGGATTGACTGGTTTGATCTCTTTGCTGTCCAAGGGACTTTCAAGAGTCTTCTCCAGCACCACAGTTAGAAAGCATCAATTCTTCGGGGTTCAGCTTTCTTCACGGTCCAACCCTACTGTCACTGTATCTTCATCTGTGTAAACACTCTAAATCCCCACCTTAAATATTTAAAAACAAGTTTAAATATAATGTTTTTTTTTTTTTTTTAAGATTTTGTTGTTGTGGACCATTTTAAAAGTCTTCATTGAATTTTTTACCATACTGTTTACCTACCATTTTATGTTTTGATTTTTTGGCCACAATGCATGTGGGATCTAAGCTCCCTGACCAGGGATAGAAAGTGCAACCTCTTCATTGGAAGGCAAAGTCTTAAGCACTGGACCACCAGGGAAGTCTCAATGGGAGACAGGCAGTATAACATGACGGTCTGAAGTCAGAAAGATGTGGGCTTGAGGTTTAGGTTAACCATGGCCTAGTTAATTGTTCGGGGATCATTTCCTCGACATTTGTACGCCTCAGCTTCCTCATCTGTAAGATGGGGCTGAGAATAGTACCAATCTCTTAGCATCATTTTAAGGATTAAATGAGACAGTCCAGGGAAAAAGGCTAAGCACAGAATCTGAGTCAGAGTAGAGGGTAGCCATCACTATTGTTTCCATAAACACAGAGAAATCCAGAAGAATCCTGTTACTGCTCTTGAAGCATGGAAGCCCTAATTCTCCTTGCTGGGTTTGGCCTGCAGTCTGGGCTCTGACATTTCTGATTCCCAAGCATCTCTGAAAGCAAATAGTCATGAATAAACCTTTCAGAGAAGAGAATAAAGTGGATTTGGAAGCTAAGTCCACTCAGAAAGACATAAAACTCCCCTTGGCATACTTGCCCCTGTGAGCTGTTGAAATAATTCTCAACTTAGGAGTGAGGCTACCATTGTTATTCTTATAGCTGAGATACTTCTTTACTAGTTGATGGTGTTATTACAGATAAAATGGGGAGAAATGAATCTAAGTTGCCTGGTCCCACAGAGAGTTAATTTCTCATCCCTTGGACTGCCTTCCTGTTCTGGGGATCATTCATTTAGGTGGTTTTCCCAGTGATGGCCCTGGCTGCCTAGCAACCATCAGCTCCAACCTTCTCTGAACAGCGGCAGGAGTTGTTCATATCAATGCCATCAATTTTTTTAAAGACTATCTCATTTTATGAAAAATTAAACCTCATAAAAATGCAGCTTCCCAATATATGTTGTTCCCAAACAGTGGTTGACAACTCTAATACAGAAACTGAATTGAGAACTGCAAATTCTTGAGTGGTTAGGCACATAAATGTAGGTGTCTTTTAAAAAACCATATTTTTTTTTAATATATAACCAGTGCTTTTGAGCACTCTCAAGTAATGTAACCACTAGCCGTTCTTCGTCCTCCCACCATGAAACGGGCATCATTATTCCTGTGTTTGCCCTAAAAGTAGATAGGTGATGGATTCTTCTGCAGTTCCTGAATGCTAATTTCTACCACATTGTTCTACAGCAAAAGCAGAACTCAATTCTATCTTATTTATGTGTGTAGAAATGGATGGTATGAATTTAAATTAATCAGAACACCGTGATGCATCAGAAAATCAATAAATTAAAAGGTCACAAATTTCTCCAAATGATTTTTAGGCTGCTTTGTAATCCTTCTGGGTTTAATCTTCTCTATTAAATTATCTCTGGGTCTACACAATTATTAAGCCACCAGTGCTCAGTTTAATTAACTCCTGGTATTAATCCTCCCATGGATTATTTGCCTGAGCTTTTTCTAATGATTTTTTACCTATTTCAGAAACTTGAGCCTCACCTACCCTCTTTGGCAAAACAACAACAACCAAAGCCCCCCCAAACCCAAGCAAGCTGACTTAGTGATGCAGTGTGGTAAGTAAAGAAGCATATGAAAAGCCCAGCTCTTAGACTAGAGGCACGCCACTTGAATTTTCTAAGCTTTACTGTACCTATCTGTGAAATGGGGAACAATATCAGTACCTATGGCAGAGTTGTTATGATCATTAAAACACAATGTATTTGAAGCATTTAACAGAAAACTAGAAGATAATATAAATGAAAGTCAAGGAAAACAGACAACTTAAAGTATTGCTTGTACCTCTGAGTTGCATGTCCTTAGTCGCTCAGTCATATTTGACTTTTTGTGACCTCAAGGACTGTAGCCCGCCAGGCTCCTCTGTCCATGGAATCCTCCAGGCAAGAATACTGGAGTGGGAGGCCATTCCCCTCTCCAGGGGATCTTCCTGACCCAGGGATTGAACCTGGGTCTCCTGCATTGCAGGCAGATTCTTTACTATCCGAGCCATCAGGAAAGCCCTTGGTGGTACCTACACACATAAAATTAGATGAATAGACATCTCAATATTTCTGTTTTCCCCCTCCACAGCTCTCTGTCCTCTCAGCCCTCCCTGAAAAAAGTGTGCCTTCAGCATCACCAAGTCAACAGAAAACAATCTGTCAAGTTCTCATTAAACAATCAGTATTCTTTTCCAAATGTAACTCTTTTTCATTCAACTTCAGCTTTCGTTGGAGTGCTGTGAGACATACATGCTCAGATAACATACTGAATATAACAGATTAGGAAAATCCATTTTTAATATTTAAGGGCAAATGAAGTGGCTTGAAGTTGGTTGAATGGAGTACAATTTCATCAGCATCATCATAGGCAAACATGAGCATGTTCACATGTAGTGGGTGGGAGGGGGGTGGCCCAGAGTACAGAGAGGTTTCAAGACTGGTTCTTGGAGGTGCATATCATCTGGTTATTTCAGTGTCTCTGCAATATTTTGCTTTCTCATCCTGTCCAATAAACAGTACTTCTTTTCCCTGGAGGGTTCTAGCTTCACAATCGACAGCATCGGAATAATTTCTACATCAGCAGTTTCTGATTTTGAGAGTGAAGCTAGAAGGTAAATACTGCTAGTGGCTTTTCATTTACTCAAAATATCTACCCTTCGGTCCATAGTTCCCTTTTTGAGAGGATTTCACCCCATCTGGCTTCAATGTGCTCCCAAATGAACATGCTTTTGGCATTGCCTTAGATATTAAATCATCATCTAAACTGTAATTGCACAGTTATTGGTTTAGGTACTAGCTGTGGCTATTAGGGCTCTTCTCTTCATCATCCACTTTCTTCAAAGCCAGGCATCAAGGTGATTTCGGTGATGGCGTTTGTGACCTGCCGTAGAAGGCAGTGGGGACTTCTCCCTGGATGGCTGGGGGCACAGAATTCATTCCCAATGTAATCCAGCAACTCTGAAAAGTTAATGGACTGACATTTTCTCCTGATTTCCTCCACATCTGCTGTAGGGGGTCGGTTCACAGCTCTTATTTCTATTTTTATAATGGTTTTTATGACCACCCTTTTCAGTCTTATGTTCTACATCAAAGTGCTTTACAGGGAAAAGAAATAGACCTTTAAACCATTCTAGTCAGCTTGCTCCTGAATCTCATAAGGACATTCTTCATGATTATGAAAGCTGAGGATGCAATATATCCTGGGTTAGTGTCTTCAGTAAAACAGACTGAGGATTCAAAAATGGGATGTCCCTGTCCCATATATATGTACACAAATGAACTTACAAAACAGAAAAAGATTCACAGACTTGGTTGCCAGGGGGTGAGGTGGGGGGAGAGATAGTTAGGGAGCTGGGGATCAACAAGTACCCACTGCTATATTTAAAATGGATAACCAACAAGGACCTGCTGTATAGCACTGGGAACTCTGCTCAATGTTATGTGTCAGCCTGGATGGGAGAGGGGTTTGGAGGAGAATGGATGCATGTATATGTATGGGTGAGTCCCTCTGCCGTCCACCTGAAACTATCACAGCATTGTTAATTGGCTATACTCCAATATATTTAAAAAAAAAAGTTTAAAAATGGGATGTAACTGAAGTCAGCAGGAGAAGCATGCTTCTAAATTTGTATTTATCATTATTTGGGAGGTGGAAATTGCCAGAATCTTTATCCATTTCCCCTTACTCTCAAAATCCTCTGCCCCCATGTTTAACTGATCACATAAATAGTTTTGGAATAATGGATCATGTCTGTAGCAGATTTCATGTTTTCTTTTGTTGGCCTGGTATCTTCATGGAAAAATAATTATGTATATCTAAGATACTTAAAAATCTTAAGACTTGTTAAAAATGGGAGTAAAATTATTAACGAGAGTTTAAGAAATTAATTCTTTCACAAAAAGTGACAACTAAAGCTTTCCTTTTCTCAGAATCTTTGATATCAGAGGATATGGCACTGAAAGAATTCGGCTCTGCCTGAAGAATCTGAATAAATAATTCTTTTGCTAAAGTTTTGCAATGGATTTTCACTGCAACTCTATGGAGAGCAGACTACTCCTTAGTTTCCAGAGTCACTGAACAGACCTTTAAATGAGAGTAAAGGAAATTTTGGAATGCCTCATTGGCAAAGGAATCTAAACAATTCTCTCTCTTTAAGGAGATATAGGGGCTGTGAAATCAGTTATTCAAATCCATATGAAAGAGTTAACAAGGCTCATTTCTTCCTTACTCTTTTGCAGTCAACTCTTCAGCATATGGCTAGACCAAATGAAATCCTGCCCACATCGTATTCTTTCTATTCCTCTAGTGATTCTTTCTAGAATTATTAAAGAAACGTCTTTATTCTTATAAGCGGATTGGCTTTATGATTTTTGTCGAGTTATCTCATAAATAATCATTTTATTGTAGGAGAGGTTTTGAAATAAGAACTGTTTTGATTTTTAGGATAAATAAATGGAAAATAGTAATTTTGGTTTCAATTATCAGTATACTTTTATTTAGAATAGTTTTGCTTTTTTTTTTGCCTGGAAAGGTGACCAACAGTCCCAACTGCCTGGGCAGTTTCTGGGGCGTGTGTGTGTAGGACTTTCCATGCTACACTGGATCTTGCATGCTTAGTCACTCAGTTATATCTGAACCCACGGACTGTAGCCTTCCAGGCTCTTCTGTCCATGGGATTTTCCCTGCAAGAACACTGGAGTGGGTTGCCATTTCCTCCTTCAGGGGGCAGTCCTGGGCAAGCTGAGACCACTGGTGACTGAAGAACACAGACTATGAATGTGAACATTCATCTTTCCATTAGGATACATTTCATACTTTCATTCTTCAAATCCATAAATATTTCTGCTGAGATAGAAACTTTTTGATCATCTAACTGGCCTACTCTTTTCTCATAATCATTATGTTGCTTTGAAGTGTTTTTACATTTTCTTTGTATTTGTCAGTCAGTTTTCCGTATTGAAAAGTCAGTGTTTAAAGGTAAGAGCCCATATCCAAAGCTCTGCTTTGCTCTGCCACACTAAGGAATTCCCTTCAATTTTTTATTATTGATGGGGATTGAGAGACTTCTCTAAATTCCTGCCTGTCCTTTCAACGGATTTGACTAATTTCATTCTTAACCACTGCCAACTGTTAAAATAACTGGTTTGACTGACATTTTAACTAAATGAATCAATTGTTTTCACTGGTCAGTTAAAGCGAAACAAATTCTATTTCTGTGAAAGCCTGTCAATTACTATAAAATCTTAGCTGTTTTTCCTGTGGCTACCCTTTCAGTTTCTCACTAGTTATTAAAGTGGTTGATCCTGGAGGACTGTTTACTGCTGGGAATCTAAAGGTTTCCTCATCAGTGTCAACAATAAGGACCCCATTCTTACCTGCAGGTAAGGAAATAAAATGTATTCTTTTAAATTGGTCTTGAAAATTGAATATGAAAATGTAGTCTCTGAAATTCATTAGTGAAATTTCCATTAGAATGAAATAGCTTTTCTTTTCTTTCTCCCCTGAGAAGGAAAAGAAAAAAGAAAAAAAAAAAGTCAGATGTAAGCAATCTCTTAAGCTTGCAAGGAAAAGGCTTTCTTAACAACTGAAAGCAAAGTAGTTTTTTAAAGTATAAAACATATTGAAATTGCAATAGAATTAGGTATTAATGCAAAATATTCTTAATATCTGATGGGCTGAATTCTCTCTTATTGCTCTCAAGGAAAATTCTGGTGATAGTTATCACCAAGAAGTTTATAAAACCATACTGAAGGGACACCATTTCTAAAAAACTAGTGCTTACACTAGGAAGCTAAGAGCTCAGTGGTTTAGCATAGTCTCTACAGCCAGATAGCCTTGGGGTCAAATCCTCTCTTAGACACCTTGGTATTTACTTTTGAAAGTTACTTACTTTCTTAAAATTTGTTTCCACATCTATAAAATGATACCTACTTCCTGGGACTGCTGTTAGGAATAAATGAAGCAACACAAGGATAGTGCTTAGCACTGAGTCTAAACTCTAGGCAAGTATTCAATAAATGGGCTAACTCCAAGGTCCACACTTTCCACTCTCATCATACTACCTCTAGCCTTGACTCCTCTACCACCAGAACAAGCGGAAAACAACACACACCAAACCACTGTCACTCTGATACTCTTCTCTTTTAAATCAAGATCATTCAATATGGAAAATGCTATTTTGAGTGTTACCTCTGCAAATTCAACTCTGCACAATGACACCAACATCACATTGGATGAGGAAATTCCAACTGGGAAAACGGTTGCCAGGCAGCCAAAGATTACTTGGGTGACTTAATCTTTGAACTAGATCCAAGGAATGCGTACTTTGCAATTGACAAAGGTAGGTTGAGAGTGTTCGTAAATTCTCTCCCTTATTTTCTGCTATTATTTGTATTATGTCTCCTTTGCAATTCCTTGAGGGTAGATATCAGACTGTCTGCATTTTCAGAACCCTAAAGAAGCACATGGTAGATCTAAATATGCATCTCTTGCATAACTTTCAGCAAAACCTTGTCTTTTGTCCACTCGTGAGCTAAATTGTGGGTCCTCATGGCTGCTACAGAAGGACAGCTCTCCACTCTTTCGATCTTCTAGCGCATCTTTTTAGGCCTAAATCACTTCTCTCTGCTCCATGTTCACATTTTTGTGAGAGAGAATCTCTTTGGACTTTCTAGAATCCGTCACTCCCTTCTTGCCCAATCATGTTGGGGGTAGGTCAGGTTATGTAGAATGTAAGACTTCTTTGGGGGCTGAACAGACAACAAAGGTGGTCTCTAGCACATCTGCAAGCTTAAGCCGTTGTAGCAGATGCTGTCTGCGTCTCTTCAGGCCTTAACATTTTTGTAGCCTGACTTCCAGCTGTCATCTGCATTTCTTTGCTGGAGGGATTATTTGGGGTCTGCCCTTCTCCTCCTCTGCAAAGAGCGGGTTGGAAATGTTCAAAAAACACTACCTATCCCCACAAGCTTTCAACCAATGACTAAAGAGAACTGGTGTACAAATACTCCCGCTTTTTGCCCTTGGAGAAACAATTCTTTCTTTCTTTTTTTTTCCTGATGTGGACCATTTTTTAAGTTTTTATTGAATTTGTTACAATATTACTGCTACTTTATGTTTTGGTTTATTGGTCACGAGCCATGTGGGATCTCAGCTTCCCCACCAGGGATCAAACCCACACCTCTTGCATTGGAAGGTGAAGTCTTAACCACTGGACCACTAGGGAAGTCCCTGGAGGGAAAATTTTGAGTGCATGCTTCTCACTGGCTTCCAGAGTTCCCCAGTGGTATTAAACTGTAAGTTGCCCACAGCGGTAACCTGCTTGGTAATGACTGCACTTTTTTTATTGGCAGTCTTTTCTTTCCTGTCTCACTTTTCCCATCCCCCAGAGCTCCGGATCTGCTTCCACATAAACTACTTGCACTCAAATTCTCATCTTGGGTTCTATTCCTGAGGGCACCCCAATCAGGGCAGGCCCCATCCCCTCCAACCTGAATTTCTGCATAGATATCTTAACTGGGCTTCTGCTGAGCAGAGATGCTACAGTGAATTTGTTTAAAAGTCAAGCTGGGGTCCAGTAGTTAAGATGCTGGGCATCCCCTACAGGGGGTGCAGGTTCAGTCCCTGGACAAAAAGATTCCACATGCTATGCAGCACAGCCAAAAAGAAAAAAAAAAAGAAGGAAAAAGAAAAAGTCAAATTTAAATCTGTATAAAATTATCCTGTAATTTTCCTTTGCCCTTGGAATGCAATCCAGATTTCTGATCTCATCCCCATCCCAAAGACCTTGCTTTGTCTGGCCCCTGCCTCTCCCTCCAACCTCATCCTGTTCCTTGTCTTCCTTTGTCTATTATACTACCACCAAATGACTGACTGCCTTAGGATCTCTGTCCTTGCACTTTTCAGGACCTCACCCTTAGACATTATTTTTAATCACATCACAGTTTTCATTTCCTTGTTGTTGTTGTTCCACCGCTAAGTTGTGTCCTACTCTTTTTCATTTCCTTAAGAAAGTCTATCTGAAATTCTTTTCTTGTTTATGCTTGCTTAGTGTTGGCCTCTCAGCCCAGATTGTAAATTCTATAAAGGAAGGGATTTAATTGTGGCTCATCCAGTATTCAAGATGGTTTCCAACCCATAGTTGGCATTCCATATATGCTTCAAACTGAATGAATGGATGGATGGACTGGGTGGAAGGAAGTCTGATGAGTTATGATCTCCTTACTGTGTTTTCATGTATGATGTTCTCTCTGCTGGGAGTGATCTCCATTTGCCATCCTTTCCTTATCTGACATATCCTTCAAGGACGAAAATAAGGACCACCCTTCTAGAAAATCTCCCCTGTTCCCCTAAGCCAAAAACAACTTTGTTTTGCTACTTGCTAGTAGAATAATGAGGGTATTTTGGTGATAAACAATTACACACTGTGTCTACATTTTGAATCAGCTTCTTAATTCTAATAAATGGGGCATAATTCATACTTTATTTTTTCCATCGCTATATAATAAAGCAATTTTGAAAATGACACATGGGCCAGTTTGCAGCAAGATGTGCTGTTTTGTTGCAAAGCGTGGAACAGTGGTTACTGCTTCTCGCCTTGATGTGGCGAGAGCTGAGACTGCACGTGGTCAGTCCTTCTCCAATTAAAGCTTGTGAAGGTGACTGGCAGTGTGCGGCCATTCTGGTGACTGTCTATATCTGTGGCATGAATGACAATGCACCTTTTTTAGATCAGTATCTTATTAGGTGAGCTGAGATGGGTGGCTGAGGTAAGAATTTCAAGTGAGTGGAGAGCAGAGGTATTGTATTGCTATGTTTATTGGATCAACCATTCGTTGATCATCACGTTGATGCTTATTGAGTCTCATATTCTGGTTCTCAGAAAGGACTTGTTGAAATCCAGGTTTTCTGGATCTGACAGTAAGCTGTTAAAAGCTTAAGTTTTGGAGTCACAGACCTGGATTGGATTCCTGGTTCTATCACACAAGGGCTCTGTGATCTTGGGTAATTTACTGAAACCTGATCTTCAATTTCTTTCTTTATAAAATGGGATGACAATAGTACTTACTCTTGAGGGTGGGTACTCTTTAGAATAAATGGGATAATTTATATAACATTCTCGGCATAGTGCTGAGCACCTGGTGAGAATTTCGTAAATGCTGTTTATCACAGTTTCGTAATCCCTTATCTGAAAACCTTTCGCTCTGGCTGTATTTCAAGACAAAGACTTTTTGAATTTTAGAAGGGTAATATGGCGTGTCTAGCATATATTATGCAATTACCCACTATTCAAATTCATGAATATCTCTGCTGTGAAACAGAAATACTCAAACTAAGTGGAACAAAGAAAGATCTGGCCTGTCAGGTTAGGTCAGGCTTTGATGATCTCAGTAAATTATGAGAAAGTCTTGTTTCGGGCTTTTGGAATTTGGATATGGGATTATGGGGTTAGGTGTCTGTCAGTATGGCTGTTTTTATTATTTGAAGCTCAGTTTCCAAACCTACAATTCTGTGACTTTCTTTGTCTCCCCTCCCTTATCCCAATCAAACTCTCAACTACATGTAAGACAGTTGCCCTCCAGCCCACCTCCCATTTCCTAAACTTTATCTCTGATTATCTAATGATAAATAAATCCTAGTAATAATTTCTGCTAATTACTACTCATGTGGTTTTGTGCCCCAATTACTCTACCTTTCAAATGAAAATGATAATTGCACCTACCTCGTAGCAATGCTTAGAATTTGTTCTGTACAGAGGTTGGCAGTCACTAAATGATACCTTCCTTTTCCTTTTCTTTCTCCTTCTTCTCCACCCTGTTTCTCCAGGATCACAGTTAATTAATCAAATACCTACCCTATGATGAATCCAGTCCTATAGTCCCTGGAGATATGGAGTATTCGCTATGGTCTTTAGCTGTAAGAAGGTTGTTTCTTGTTATGATGATATGATGGTATGATGATATGATGAATACATATAAGGAAAAAAAAAGATAATTTAATATTAAGTTATATGTATGATCCTTTCCTCGTTAAAAGAAGAATATGTGGGACTAGAGCATTCAGGGGAGCTTCCTGAAGGGGTGAGAGCTACCTGAGTCTTTGAAGAATGACTAGGATTTTAGAGGGTGAAGGCTTAACAGTGAGCATTTGGGGCAGAGGGATCCCAGTGAAGACATGGGGGACTTTACAGAGATGGAAATAAGTCCAGTGTAACTACTGGGTAAAGGTTGCCTCTCTTGACCACACCATACAGATGCTCTAGACTCAGACAATCTCCAAGAATTATCTGATTGCAACTCATGCCTTCTCCACTGAGGTGATGTCCTTGATAGCCTTCCAAACAAGTACCAAGCTGGGAGGAGAAAAGAAATACTCCCAGAAAATGAGCAGTCAGACCACACTCATAGCACCTTTTGGGAAATGACTCCCAGATGATGCTCCAAAGCAGAACCGTCTGTCCCAGGATAAGTAGAGTTGTCACACGTGTACATTATCTGAACTAGTGCATGTTTATGAGGAAAGTATTACCTTTTAAGACTATCCATCTAAAGCATTTTCTTCCCCCTCCTTAAAAGATAAAACAGATACGCAGGCCAAGAGATGATTGCAAAAGACACAGTAGTTGCAAAACTCCAGTGTCATGACCTTGATGAACCTCCGGATGCAATCCATTATGCTCCGAGCTTGGGGCCAATTGGTTCTGGACAACTCTTTGAGCAAGCGCCAACTGCTGGAAATTTCATCCAGGTGAGCACCAGGTGCTGCTTCTCCAGGGATTTTCCCGAGGAGATGGAGTCATTTCATGGCCACAGTGTAGTTGGTGTGGGTGCATTCAGCAGCGGAAGCTGGAACACACCAGAGAAGGGTCTGGAAGGCATTCAGGCAAGTCCTTCAGTATTTTGCTACTGGACACCATCATCTCCTTATCATTAGCACAAAATAATTGACTTCCTGTTTAGCTACGAAAATGAATCAGAGGTTAAAATAGATGCTGATTTTCTCGAAGATAAGTCTGTTTGACTACATGTGTGATGATGGCTCATCCTTCTGGCACTGGGAGTGAGAGATCAGCTCCTTTCTCCACCCTTAAGAGGTCGTAAACTTTCCACTGGCAGAGGGAGGACATAGTAAATTTATGGTTTTCACCTTTGCAAGATCAAATTGTGCTTTGGGAGAATCCTCCTTCTAACTTCTAATTTCCACAGGTCTATTTTTTTCCCCCAAAGTTCCAACCCCTAAAAAAAAAAAATACTGATCCCGGTTAGGTTGGCATAATTGTTCCTTAACCAAAGCATCACCAAACACTCCTTCTCAGCCAAAAGACATGGCTGAGAAAGCCACTGATGATCTTTCTCATTTTTTGGTCCAAACCCACCCTAAAATTTCTGGAAAACTCCACAAGTTACAAGCTGAGCATTTGCATATGTTGTGAATTTGTAAGATTAGCCACTGAGCCAAGAGGTTTCCTGAGTTGATGTTCATTTTGAAATGCGATGCAAAACTGTCATTTTAAAAAGGGAGTTTGGAGAAAGATGGCAGTTTTGTAAACACAATGCTAAATAACATTTGAGCCTTTCCATATGCTTGCTCTGCTTTTGAACAACTTCCACCTGTTGCCCACCTCTAATTAATTTCTATATTTTCATAATTATTCTTTGGATCTTAAATGTCATTTATTCCTGAAAGCTTTCTTTTGCTGTCTTAACTGGGTAAGTTCTCTTACATATGTTTTTGAGTCATTTATTTCTGTGTTTCAATACCTTCCATAGTGCTTGGTGCATAGTGGGTACTCAGTATAACTTAATGAATGAATAAATGTGCCCTTTCATTTTCCAGAATGATCTATTACTTAAAATATGTACATTAAACAAAATGTCAATCATTTTCTCTGAAATAATGTTGTTCTACAAGGTTGTAAAAGAATTGGATTATGAGGACCCAGACATAGTTCCAGCTGGCCATATCTATGAAATGACAATTTCAGTATTTGATGACTTACATCCCTCCCATACAGGTAAGCTTGATAAATTTCATGGAACATTAAGTGCCTTTTCTTTAGACTGTGCACTTCAGATTTTAAAATGTAAAAAGTCATTATATTTGGGACAGTTTCGTTAAACTAGACAAAGGAGAAAGGGGAGACTTAGATTCATGTTGAAAGTTATCATTAGGTCTGCAAGTGTTGCTCATCTCTTAGCACACCTTATGCAAAACGCAATTCTTAAATGCAACTCTGGCTAGAGATCCTTGGAGCTGGAAGTGCGATGTGTTAGGGACACTCACAGCCGAATCCTAATGCTTATTACTGAAATGATTTTCTGTCAGTAGTGTCTCAGTCCACTTCAGACTGGGTGACTTACACATAACAGAAAATTTTTCTCGCTGTTCTGGAGCCTGGCAAGTCCATATCAAGGCACTGTCAGACTCAGTGTCTATAGAGGTCTGCATTCTGCTCTTACGTGCTTGTCTTCTCACTGTAACTTCACATGGCAGAATAGGCAAGAGGGACTCTCTGGGGTGTCTTTTTAAGAGCATTAATCCCACCAGGAGGGTTCCACCCTTATGATATGTCATCATAACAAAGACCCTCTCCATCCTAATACCATCACAGTGGGAGAATAGGTTTTAGTATATGCATTTTGGAGGAACAAAAACATTCAGTTCACAGCATTTAGTAATGCCAAATACCTCTTATTTGGAAAGAGCCAGATATTGGTCACATGTAGTCCACACATAAGAGTAACAGGAATTTTTTTGCAGGGGGTTTAGCTCAGTTCAGTCACTCAGTCATGTCCAACTCTTTGCAACCCCATGAATCGCAGCACGTCAGGCTCCCTGTCCATCACCAACTCCCGGAGTTCACTCAGACTCACGTCCATCAAGTGAGTGATGCCATCCAGCCATCTCATTCTCTGTCGTCCCCTTCTCCTCCTGACCCCAATCCCTCCCAGCATCAGAGTCTTTTCCAATGAGTCAGCTCTTCTCATGAGGTGGCCAAAGTACTGGAGTTTCAGCTTTAGCATCATTCCTTCCAAAGAAATCCCAGGGCTGATCTCCTTCAGAATGGACTGGTTGGATCTCCTTGCATTATTTTACATGATACAGGTAGAGCCATTTTTAATGCAAAAGGTGGGACAGTGCCAGATTCCACAGCTCATTCCCTTTGTGAGTCCCTTGACATTTGTGGATTTAAGAGTCCTGGTTTTGCTAATTGTAAAACACCCTCGGGCACAGATTTAAATTGTGTGCTGTGGAGCCAGAGCCGAGTGCCTAGCTGGTGAAATGAGCCAAGCCAATCACCAGACACCTGCTTCTCTGCTAATTGTTGTACAAATGAGAACATGCATTAAGTGGCTCAATGGGTCATTTATGTGTTCAACAACATATTATCACATTTAAGAGTGAATTAGTAGCTGTAGAGGTAGTTGTGAAAATAAGGTTGCACAAGTTTCCAGATACATCTATTATTAATGATCACCGTCTATTTCATATGGGAAGTATGGTAATAAGTGATCTAGGAGGTGGGTTGGCATCAAAGATGTCCATAAAGAAGTGAGTCTTCGGGTGGAGAACACAGGGTTACTAATAGAATGTCAATGATTGCTACAGGAGAGCCTGGAATATGGACAGAGCTTGTGTTTCATGTTTTATCTCTTGTGCCATCTCTAAGCAATTGGTGGTGGTCGCCTGGATCATTGAATTTCGAAGGATTCTGAGGTTGCCTCTGAAAGCAGTGCAAAGAGTACTGTGTTACGGAATTAAGCAGATGGCATCATGGCAGCATCCGTATGTTTTGCAACCAAAAGAAATTTATTGCTGAACTTTCAGCAACAGGTCTAGAGCTCTTTAAATCCCTCTTGACTCCCTGATGTAAGAGTTTTAATAGGATTCAGTTTACAAATGTCATTTGTAGACTTACGTGATCCAACTATGCGGATAAATGATCTGTACAGGACAGAGACAGCATGACAGTATGCCCAGAAGTTTTCTTAGGTCTTTTCTGCTCCCCACTGGTGGAGTTTCATTGGTTCATGCAAAAGCCTGTAACATAGCCCAGCAAACCTTTTAGGAAAAACGCTTTTTCGTGTCGTTACTCATCCTGATGGCCTCACAAATCAAAATTGAATCTGCCCTTTTCACCAGAGTTGAGCCTTTTTCCAAGAAGAGGAGAAAAACAAAATCTCTCATGGTAATAAATCCACATCTTGTCTGGTCCCCACACCCCAGTATATTCCCAGCAGCTGCTCATAAAGAAGGCTTGTAACATCCCACATGTGGTTCAGTCTATTTTTATAGGCCAATCAATTAGCACAATTTTGAGTCTTTATGGGTGCAATAAAAATCATTATATGGCAAAGCTATAAGTGGCATCTGTTCTTAAGGCACAGAAATGGAGTTTATTGAGGGAAATATAGAGGCTTTCACATAAATCACATAAATAAGTGCTTCTTATTCTTTCTTGGTGGTCATACATACCTTTGAGATGCTGAGAAAGCTATAGACCCTATACCTTGGAAAACGCACATAATATATACCAAAATATAAGGCAGGAAACAGATTCTCTGAAATCAAGATTCTATGGGTCTCAGATTACATTTTCTTGTTTGAAAATGCATGGCATAGACTTTCAGGATAGACAAGATACAAGCATTCTTCAGAGCATAGTTTCTACAAGATGATCAACTAGAAAAAAACTCCATGGTCAAGTACATTTGGGAAGCACTACAAATTGGCACTTGCCATTGGCAGCTGCCATCTACCTTGATAAGGATTAAAGCTGATTTTCAACACACCCTGAAAGGAGTTCAGGGTGGACAGCAGAAATGAGGCACACTGTGCTCAGGGAAAAACTGGCAGGACAGTCTTCAGATAGATATTTTCAGGAGCTGATTTTACAAACCCAATTCTTATGTTTCCTCATATCTAGAAAAGCATTAAAATCCTTCATGGTGACAACCACTCCTTGGGACTAGCAAAAGCTTCACAAGACTAGCAGAAACCTTCTGGGGAAAAAAAAATGTGCTTGATTGCGTGTACTCCCCCTTCACCAAAATCGCATTTATACTGACCTTGCCCCTGCCTCTTTGGAGCAGGCTCTCAGAGCTATCTGGGGTGCTGTTTCCTAGGCTGTAGTCCTCATTCTGCCCCAAATAAAACTTACCTCACAACTTTCATGTTGTACACTTTTCTTTTTTTAAGTATACAGAAGCAATGCATAGATGGAGATTCAAAATACAGAATGACATATCAGAAATCCTAAGAAGTTTTGCCATAAGGAAACCTTTTAATATTTGTTTGTAACTTGGCATTTTACATTTGATATATTAGCATGTCAGAAGAGACATTTTGGGAGATGTTGGCAGACTCAGGTCAATCCAATACCTGCTCAGTGACTTACTAGGGTCTGTGACCTTTGGCAAATAACATGACTCTGTGAACCTCAGTTTTCTCTTCTGTAAGATGGAGACATTAACTCTATTGCTGAGTCAGCACCTTGCACAGGACAGGTTAATTATTACTTTATTTTTAATGCTAAAAATCTCCTGGTTTGAAATTTGCTCGCTTTTGTATTTGAATATTTTTCTTCTTTTTTGACAACTTTCTGATAGGTTAGTTTGAGCCTGGTCTGCAAAATAGAATTCCTTTTCTATAACCTGCAATATACAAACCTCTGCCTGAGAGGAATAAAATTAAATAACTACATTTCACTAACCTCTTAAGGAAAAAAATCTTGGGCATGGTCTCATTTTTATACACTACAAAATAGAAGATTGAAACTGATAAAGAATCTGGGCCTCTGAGAAGTTAAGCTCGTTCAAGGCCACTCAGCATGTCATAACCAGTCGTTGGACATGGGTTTTCTGAGTCTTTTTCCGTTTCACCTACTAGGATATATTAAATGTAGAGTGTGGAAAGTCATATGCTGGGTTGAAAGTAACACCCAAACAAACACTAATGGAAGAAATCATACACATGGTAGATATAACAAACTCTCTTGAATAAAATGCTTAATTAAACATTCATATATTGTATATAATATGTATATATCTATCATTATCATATACAATAAAATATGGCATGCTGCACATTATATATCTGTAACTAATTGCTTTGGTTAGCATAGAACTCATTTATGTTCCTTGAGAATGCAGAGTCTGGAAACAGGAATCAACTGGGATCAAGAGCATTCCCCCATAATTTCAAATCTTCCCCAAGCCTGTTCCTGGGGGCACATTTGACTACTGTCTAGAATAAAGCCACCACCACTGCAAAGCATTTATTTACCGTTTAATTTTTCAGTAACAGTGACGATCATTGTAGAAACTGCTCCTGCCAATGATTTCAGCCCTGTAGTCAAAGATGTGCACTATTCATTCTCCATTCCAGAAACTTCAGGAGGTAAGAGGTCCTTGTATTTATGTGAATATATATTCACAGATACACTTAACAACACTTAACATTACACCTAACATTCTATTATTTTTTCCTGCAGAAAGCTGGTTGTTAAACATTTGCCAGCATATCATTGGGTGGAACCCACACTACTTCAAACCAGTTTATGTCCTTGGCAGGCAAATACATTCATTAGACAGTTGTTTTGAGGCGAGACAAGGAAATAAAAAACCCACAAATTTGGATTTCAGTTCTTTGTGTCATCATGGAGTTTTGGACAAGTCCTTAACTTCTCTGTAAAATAAATGCACACTTATTTATATTCTAGTTCTGGAAATATAACACAGTTGCATCTTACAATATATGACCAGACAATTTCAGAAAAAAATGCATATAAAACTATTACAGGACTGATCCTGGTTTCCCCACCATGGACTTTTCCTCTTTTTTCAAAAGTACTAAAATATTGATTTCTGAGCAATAAGGGAGGCTCATTACCGTTATTCCTTTCGTCCCTTTGCATTCTCCCCATTCTGTGGTGGCCTTCTAGCTCTAGGGAAGCCTAGAGTTAATGGAACATTATGATGGGTCTTTATGCAGAAGCTAAATAGTTGATAATTCTCTAATTATCTCTGAGCTTATAAATTGTGAATCTGGATCAGAGGGTCTGAACATTGGCTTTGAGGGTCCCCGAGGGAAAAGATCCATAGCCTTCATGAGACCATCAAATGGATTCTATAATCCTCCAAAGTTAATGACAATCAATCTAGATTTTAAAATAGAGACTTGCATTAAAAAAAAAGATAGACTGTAGTTTAGTGCAGTTTAGGTTGACAGCAAAATTAAGCAGAAGGTAAAGAAATTTCCCATATACCTTCTGCCCCCATAGAGGCATAGACTCCTTCACCATCAGTATCCCCCACCAGAGTGGTACAGTTACTACAGTTGAACCTGCATTGACACATCATTATCACCCAAAGTCCAGAGTGTACACGAAAGATCACTGTTGGCATTGTACATTCCATGGGTTTGAAGAAACATATCATGACATGTATCCACCATTATGGTATCACACAGAATAGTTTCTCTGCGCCAATAGTCTTGTGCACTAGACATTCTTCCCTTTCCCCTACACCCTGAAAACCTCTGCTCTTTTTTATCATTCTCTGTCGTTTTGCCTTTTAAGACTGGCATTTAAAAATACAGTTGCTTCTCTGCTCAGTGTTAGTGGCAGCCTGGATGGGAGCAGAGTTTGGGGGAGAATGGATACATGTATATGTATGGCTGAGTCCCTTCTCTGTTAGTCTGAAACTATCACAACATTGTTAATGGGCTATACCCCAATACAAAATAAAAAATTCAAAAGAAAAAAAATACAGTTGCTTTATGGGAATCAACTGGATTATGTCAATTTCTCTTCCAACTATCCAAAGTTTTTCTGAAATGTAATTGTATATTTTGAAGGTAAAACTTTCTAAACATATTGAACACTTCTACGTTTTCTTAAGGAAAATTTAATACCTTAGTAATGGCTGAGGAGAAGGATGTAGGTTTTTCAATTACAGCATCACTGATTTGGGAGGGCTGGAAAAATTCAAACTCTTTGTTTTACTATGAGAAAAACTGGGGCTGGAGAGAGAATTGGGTCACACAGCTAGTGAGTGGCAGAGGTGATAGCTGAATGCAGACTTCCAAGTTCCTGGTCCAGTTCTCCATTTAGTATTCCACGCTGCTTTTGGGGATGGATTTTGATGACTGAGGTCTCCAGAAGTCTGAAAACAAGTGCTGAGAGTTCATACAAAAAGATAAATGAGTCGTTCCTATGTGTACTATTCTCCAGATAGCTGGCTTATGACCTGCTCCACCAGAGAGAAGACTTCTAGGTCTTCATAAGAAAGTAACATGATGTAACAGAAATACCAAACAGAACTGGATTCAAACTCTGCATCAGCCACTGTCAGTTAAATGACTTTAGGTTAGTCCCATAACTTTCAAGTGCATTTGGGTTCTCATTGGTAGAATGGAGATTGTAATAATTACATCATGGAGTCAAGATGATGATAAACTGATCATTGTAGGTATCTAAACTACATGATACACACTTAACAGTAGCCATGACACCATTGCCAATAATAATAATAATAATAAAAACAACCACTAAAATTCATTGAGTGCCTACAGTGTGCTAGAACCTTTTCCTTGCTTTTTAAAATTGTCCCTTGATCTTCCCTACCACGGTAAATAAAATTAGGAGAAGGTTAGTGTTTTGAGGCAATACCCATTAGATGAGACAAAATCTTCAAACTCAGTGGCAATTTGCTTCAAAGGAGGAAATTGGAAAGTTAATACTACTCTGAAAACCAACTCATCTCAGAATATCAAACATTTAGCCTGTAGACCTTGAGGATGTCAAAAATATTTTACTGTAGAGGTCTTTTTTCATGCTGCATTGATTAGCACAGAGGATTTGAGTGTGCCTTGAGGACTACATTTTTTTCCAGCTTAAAAATATTATGAGAGTCTATCATCTTTAAAGTAAAAAATAAAATTCTTATAGTTAATAAATACCTGAAACTCTCATTGACAAAAAGATTCTGAAGAGAGGGAGGCATAGGCAATATATATATCCTTTATCAGAACTATCAGAAATGACTGAGGAGAAAAGACATGAAAATTAAATTACTCTGGGTTGCAAGTCAGGAAGAAAAACAAGTTTGATTTCTAGTAGTTTTTTGACGAGGAAGTTTGGCAGAGTTACAGTTTCATAATTTCTCTATTTTAAACTTGGCTAAAGATCCTCAAGATAGCTTTTAGTTTTACTGAAAGGTTAATTTTTCACCTATAGATGAATAAGCTTCCCATTATACTTTGCAGGTGTTAAATGTGAAAATGGTACCCTCTTTGCCCAGCAATGTAGGCTGGAGATGGCAAGATCATCCATAACCTATTTTACATGGTTTCCTGTATCAGTTACAACACCCTTCTCTAATAGTGATGCTTTCACACAAACAGTAGGTTGGAGTTTTTATATTCTGGACTTGTCATAATGAAATATTAAGTCCCTTTTCACAAATGTGTTTTGTCTGTTCTTGGTATTCTGAGTCATGTTCATTGCCTGCTTAATGACACATTTTCAGAGACTGATGAATCTTGGTAAACAAAGTTGCAAACAGAGAAAGAACCCATGAGGGTGAAGGGGGTGGGGACAGTACATGAAAAGATTTCTTCATCCTAATTGTCATTCTTGGTTATCAGCAACCCAAATGTCCTAGATAATACATGTTGTTAAGCCCAGTCATTGTGTGGCAAGCCTAGTCATTGTATTTGACTCCTTTACAACCCCATGGACTGTACCCCTTCAGGCTCCTTTGTCCATGGGGTTCTCCAGACAAGAATACTGGAGTGGGTTGCCATTTTCTCCACCAGGAGATCACCCAGACCAGGTATCAAACCCACATCTCCAGCACTATGGGGGATTCTTTACCACTGAGCCACCAGGGGAGACCCCATTGGACCAGTTGCTGCTGATGCTGCTGCTAAGTTGCTTCAGTCGTGTCCGACTCTGTGCTGCCAGGGTCCAGCCCTGGTGGATCCAGGGAATTCAAAGCGGGGACGGAGTCAGGGTCCTAGGAATTAATTGTTTAATTAAAGATATGGAGGGAGATTAGAAAGAAATAGTATAGTAGGAAAATAAGTGGAGAAAAGAGGCTGATATTCCTTGGTTTACATGGAAAGCTAATAAAGTCTCAAGAGAAGAAACTTGCACCATCTCTGTTAGGCCACAGGCATCCGCTTGAATAGTGGAGGGTGCCCTGCTTTGGGCTCCCTCTCTGGTGGGCCTTAGAAGCCCAGGCAAATAAGTAGACACGGAGAGCCTCCGTGTTCCAAGGGATCAGCCTGAAAAGGAGAGAATGAGAAAAGACCACACGGGAGAAACCAGTCTTTCCAGGAACTGGTCCATCCTTTATTTTCCAGGAAAGCTTTTTATACTTTTGTTTGTACGTAGCGATCAATGGATAATACAAAGTTATGCAGGGTCAGCAGCCCTGACCCTTATCAAGACCAGGCTTTCTTTCTGCAAATCTTTCCATATACAAAGGGTCTCAGGTGATTTACATTATCTTCTGGCCAAAAGGACTGTTAACATTTTATGGCTTTCTTCCTTAATGAATGTTAATCTCATTTTCCCTGTAGTGTTTTTCTTTAATTTGCATCACCTTCAAAGTACTAAATAAAGTTACATTAAAAGATATGAAAACTTGGCAGCAAGTATTGGCTCAACAATGCAACCCTTAATCAGTTTTACTCTAATGATTTTTCCTAGAATTTCTTAAGCTTTCATTGCCTCTCAAGGTTGGGAGGCTATAAACAATTCACATGCACAGTTGTAAAAATCCGGACAGACCTGTCAGGTAAGTTAGAAAGCTATCAGAGGGGTTTAAGCCGAGACGTTCTTTTTACACCCAGGAGACTTATTGACTGGAGCTCTAAGTTAATTCCTATAAAGGTGGTGGGGGACAGCCCCTGTTAATGTCAGAAGCGTAAGTGAAAAGCATAATGCAGTACGGCAGGCAGACTCTGGTTTTGGGGGTAGATGCTCGAGAAAATCCAGCAAGGCTCCCTTAAGGCCGGACTTGCCTTTGCCTGTTGGACCCCTTAACCTCATGACTTTTGCTCATGACGAGGGCAGGACTCCTCGTGCTGGCTCCCGGCACTGTGCCACCCCATAGACTGCAGCCCATCACTGCAGCCCGTCCCCCCCCCCCCACCCCACTGGAATTCTCCAGGCAAGAACACTGGAGTGGGTATTGTATCAGTTATTTACTACTAAAAGTGTGCCAGATAATAAAAACTACAGAAAACGAGAATAAAGCAACAGTGAACATTTATTTTCTGTGATTGTGGTTTTCAGTCTGTCTACCCTGTGATGGAGAAGGATAAGAGGCTTATGGAAGCTTCCTGATGGAAGAGACTGCCTGAGGGGGAAACTGGGTCTTGTTCTGATGGGCGGGGCCATGCTCAGTAAATCTTTAATCCAATTTTCTTTTGATGGGTGGAACTGTGTTCCCTCCCAGCTATTTACCTGGGACCAAACTATGGTGGTACATCATGACTACATCATGAGAAAGATGTCCACGCCTCTTTCTTGGGCTGGAAGAAGCACAAGCTGGAATTAAGATTGCTGGGAACAATATCAATAACCCCAGATACGCAGATGACACCACCCTTATGGCAGAAAGTGAAGAGGAACTAAAAAGCCTCTTGATGAAAGTGAAAGAGGAGAGTGAAAAAGTTGGCTTAAAGCTCAACATTCAAAAAATGAAGATCATGGCATCTGGTCCCATCATTTCATGGGAAATAGATGGAGAAACAGTGGAAATAGTATCAGACTTTATTTTGAGGGGCTCTAAAATCACTGCAGATGGTGACTGCAGCCATGAAATTAAAAGACGCTTGCTCCTTGGGAGAAAATTTACGACCAACCTAGACAGTATATTCAAAAGCAGAGATATTACTTTGCCGACTAAGGTCCATCTAGTCAAGGCTATGGTTTTTCCAGTGGTCATGTATGGATGTGAGAGTTGGACTGTGAAGAAAGCTGAGTGCTGAAGAATTGATGCTTTTGAACTTTGGTGTTGGAGAAGACTCTTGAGAGTCCCTTGGACTGCAAGAAGATCCAACTAGTCCATCTTAAAGGAAATCAATCCTGAATATTCATTGGAAGGGCTAATGCTGAAGCTGAAACTCCAATACTTTGGCCACCTGATGCGAAGAGCTGACTCATTGGAAAAGACCCTGATGGTGGGAAAGATTGAAGGTGGGAGGAGAAGGGGATGACAGAGAATGAGATGGTTGGATGGCATCACCAACTCAATGGACATGAGTTTGAGTAAACTCCAGGAGTTGGCAATGGGAGGGTGGTCTGGCATGCTGCAGTCTATGGGGTTGCAAAGAGTTGGACACAACTGAGCAACTAAACTGAAGTGAACATTTACTTAGCCCACGAGTCTGAGAATTGGCTGGGCTGTCCCTATGGTTGTGGCTGAGCTTGCTCAAAATTGCGGGAATTTGTTGGCTTTTTGGCTGATCTACCTTGGTTCACTAGGAGTGACTGGATGATCTGGCTCCTCTCTCCTCCTCGGACAGGCTCATCTGAGCACTTCTCAGGGCAGAGGAAGAGATGCAGGAGTAAGGCAAGGCTGGGTACACAAGTGGTTTTCAAACTTGGTGGTGGCCAGTTTGCTTCTGAACCGTCAGCCAAAACAAGCCGCATGGGAGGCCCCTATGAACTTGAGAATGGTAAATAATTTGAACGTATTAATGCAACCCATCTATCACATCCTTGTTTCTTCTAAAAGATTATTTGGGAGAACTACACACTGGACTTATAGCAAGTAATTTTTTAAATGTATAGGTTTGGCAACTACAGATTTGAATGCTGACTCTATCTTTAGTAGCTCTGTGACCTTGGGCAAGTTAGTACCACTGGACTGTGGTTTCCTTATCTATAACTTTTGGACAGTGATAGTACATACATCATAAGGCTGTTGAGATATAATGAGATAATGTATATAAATAATACCTAATTCTTATGTAACATTTACTACATATCAGGCTCTGTTCTATGTGTCTTATGTATTTTAACTTATTTAATCCTCACAATAATTCCATGTGGTAGATACTATTATTATTATTGCTAGTTTGCAGATAAAGATTGTGAGGCCCAAAGAGGTTCTAGAACTTTCTAATGAGTTATAGCTGATGAGAGTCAGAGCTGAGATTCAGAACCTAGGCAGTCTGGTTTCAGAGTCTATACTGGGAACCATTATCTGATGCTAATCTTAGCATAATGCCTGTTAGAAAATAAACTTGCAATGTTTCAAACTATTATCTTTATAAAGATATTGATATCTGTATAAAGATATTGAGTTATTGTTAACTCACTCATGCCATGTGGCTTAAGTGGACCATCTATAAATCCACTTTCTGACATGTAGAGTTCTGCTTTTCAAACACATTGCATTGTCCAAAAAGAATCAGGTGGACCCTTTGAGAAACCTATGATACTATCTGGTAGACAAAGACACATTAAGCTTTTAAAATGGTGCAGCTGTATGACAAAAATAAATCAATATAAATATTATTGGCAGCTTTCTACAAAGTTGTAAGAATGACTGTCATTGATGAAGACCACCCACCAAACTGTGTGATGTGCAAGATAACCAGTGCTGACATCCAGGTTATACAAAGATTCTGGATTTACCCACTCTGGAATGATTGAACTCACCACACAGCCAGGCTAAAAGGCTGTGAAGCAAGATAACCTCACTGATACTTCACTGTGGAAGGTGTGGACTGTGACAAATTTCACCCTTGCACAGCAACGGCCCTGGTAAGTAGTAAGTCCCAGGTTTTTCTCTTTTCTTTTTTTTTATAACAGTTCAAAAAGATTTATTTTTGGCTGTGCCATATGCAGGGCATGTGATATGTTAGTTCCCTGACCAGGGATTAAATCTGGGCCCCTGAAGTGGAAGTAAAGAATCTTAGCCACTGGAGCACCAGGGCAGTCTCTAGAAAGTCCCATGTTTTGATATAATACAGATGATGTGTTAGCTTTTAATTTATTACAATTGAAATTGTCAAATAATAACAATAATTCTCATGAGATTAAAGAATTATAATAATAGCCAGAAAGTCTCTAACACTTGTGCCAGATCCTGTTGTAGGTAATTTTCTATCTTGATGTAGTTAATATTCACCTTTAGTCTTCAAAGTAGACAATACTATCATAATTTCTACTCTGTAGATGAGGAAACTTGGGCACAAAGTTTGGGAAACTTATGTAAAGTGACACAGGGCTTGTGGAACTGGACTTACACTCAGGCTGCCTCTCATTAAGAGGTGATGTTGACAATGTAGGTAATTAACCACAATGTGTGTTTTCGAGATCACAACAGGAGGAAGTGTGGGGCTCTAAATTATTGTCACAACATCAAAAGACTCTTGAAAGACCTTCAGAGTAAATGCTGCTGTATTGATGGTGTGGAATGTGTTTTTAGTGACTGAGGTTTTATCATCAGAGAAGAGACAGAGGTAGGAATGAAGAATTTTTAGGTCCTCATTTGGCCTGATGATTCAGTGTCTATTTCCTCTTCCTGTACAGAGCCCCCTGGCTTGCTGCTCAGGTAGTGATTAGGGTTCCTAAGTGTGTCACTGTGAGGAAAACACCAGGTCTATGGACATCAACAGTCAGAATGACTTTCACAGGGACTGAATTTCAGTCATGCGGACAGGATTTAGTGGTTTGATTGTCTCAGGTACCTACCTATGAGAATGATCTTTAGACCTAGGTACCTGTGGTAGTTTTTGCTGTAGAAATTTATGAGCTCCTCAAATTGTATAGGATGCCATTCACTTGCAATTATCATCCACTTATTACAAATGATAAGAGGGGAAAGCAGATAATTAAAAAGCAACTTCAAGTGACTCTGATCTTACAAACAGGGTTTCTAATCTAACTAAAGGTAAAGCAGGAACTTCTTCATTTCCTCTTTTAACTAATATCTATGGAATGTTTTCTCTGTGCACAATTTCCTGGGTTGCAAAGACATGTGAGACAATACATGGCTTAAATTTTTAACACAGATAAAGTTAAATTTTATATAGCAGGTATATTGATGTAGATTGAGATTGATGTATACTGAGGTAGACTGACCAACCTAGACAGCATATTAAAAAGCAGAGACATTACTTTGTCAACAAAGGTCCGTCTAGTCAAGGCTATGGTTTTTCCAGTGGTCATGTATGGATGTGAGAGTTGGACTCTAAAGAAAGCTGAGTGCCAAAGAATTGATGCTTTTGAACTGTGGTGTTGGAGAAGACTCTTGAGAGTCCCTTGGACTGCAAGGAGATCCAACCAGTCCATCCTAAGGGAGATCAGTCCTGGGTGTTCATTGGAAGAATTGATGCTGAAGCTGAAACTCTTAATACTTTGGCTACCTGATGCGAAGAGCTGACTCATTGGAAAAGACCCTGATGCTGGGAAAGATTGAGGGCAGGAGGAGAAGGGGATGACAGAGGATGAGATAGTTGGCTGGCATCACTGAGTCAATGGACATGAGTTTGGGTGGACTCTGGGAGTTGGTGATGGACAGGGAGGCCTGGCGTGCTGCAGTTCATGGGGTCGCAGAGTCGGACACGACTGAGCAACTGAACTGAACTGGTACATTGATGATACAGATATATGTGACTTCTGAGTTCAGAAAAGGAAGATGGTTATTTAGATCCCAAATTATAGGAATCTGTCATCATTGTTGTCATCACCGTCATCATCACCCACCCTTTACTGAGAACCTACCCAGGAGGTGCAGTGGTAAAGAATCTGCCTGCCAATGCAGGAGATACAAAAATTGTGGGTTGGATACCTGGGTCAGGAAGATCCCTTAGAGGAGGAAATGGCAATCTGCTCTAATATACTCGCCTGGAAAATTCCAAAGGCAGAGGAGCTGGGCAGGCTACAGTCCATGGGGTCACAAAGAGTGAGACACAACTGAACATGCATGCGCAATAAAAGCCAAGACTATGAGATCTTGTTTAGCCTCAATCCTGAGCTTGAGGTAGCTACTGATACTACTTTTTATAGGCAGAAGAATTTTATTTCTAAGGATTAGAGGTTAAGTAACTTACCCAAATTTATTCAGCTAGAAAGAGATAGAAGGATTAATTCTGGGCTGCTGCTGCTAAGTCACTTCAGTCGTGTCCGACTCTGTGTGACCCCAGAGACGGCAGCCCACCAGGCTCCCCCGTCCCTGGGATTCTCCAGGCAAGAACACTGGAGTGGGTTGCCATTGACTTCTCCAATGCATGAAAGTGAAAAGTAAAAGTGAAGTCGCTCAGTCGTGTCCGACTCTTAGCAACTCCATGGTCTGCAGGCCACCAGGCTCCTCTGTCCATGGGATTTTCCAGGCAAGAGTACTGGAGTGGGGTGCCACTGCCTTCTCCCTTAACCACTATTGCATACCCTAAATTATCTCTCTGATCCATCAGCAAACCCTGTTGTCTCTACTTTCAAAACATCTTGAGTGCTGTCTGGTTGTGCCACCATTGTCCCTTTCCTGGTCTAGGGCAGTAGCCTCATAACTGGAATCTCCACTTCCACTTGTGCTCTTCACAATCTACTCTTCACAAAGTAGCCAGAATGAGTCTTTCAAAAGTCCTCAAAGCTCTCCAATGGCTTCCCATCACCCTTGGCGAAAGCTCCAAGATTGCTTCCAAAGTCTGCTGTGCCCTGTGTGATCTGGACCCCAGATCTTTGTGTTCAGCTCCTCTAGCTCTTTCCCTCTTAATTCAATCCACTCATGTGAATTTCTTGCAGGGTCTTCAACACACCCGAAATGTTTATACCTCACAGACTTTGCCTCAGGCTGGAATGCTTGTCTTCCAACCACATGACTCACATTCTTACCTTAATCCTATTTTTGCTTCAAAGTAGCTTGCTCACAATGCAGGGCTCAGGGGTTCAATCTCTGGCCCACATGCCTTAGAGCAGCTAAGCCCTCTAGCTGCAAGTACCGAAGCCTTTGTGCCTAGAGACTGTGCTCTGCCACAACAGAAGCCACCTCGGTGAGAGGCCCATGCACTGCAATGAAGAGCAGCCCCTGACTGCCACAACTAGAGAAAAGTTGGTATGCAGCAACAAAGACCTGATACAACCAAAAACAAATAAATAAGTAAATAAAAATTAAAAAAAAAAAAGACCAGATCTCTTTCCCCCTAGAAAAAGAAATAGTAAATTAATTCTACAAGCAGCAACACAGAAAAAGCAAGAAAATATGGCACTGAATGAGAAAAGTCGGAAACAGGAAAGATTTTTAGCACAATATCATTTGTGCAGATCAAAATCATGTAACCAAACACTAACATGCTGCAAGGATACATTCTCGCTTAAGGACATGTATCCAATATAGGGCAGGAAGAAGAAAATAGAGGGTTCAAAGAAAGCCCTTCTTTCGTGACTTTCTTCTATTAAAATAGTTCCATTAACTATTCACTATCTCCTTTTTTTGAGGAAGTCAATTAAATAAATCAATTTAATGTTTAGGAGTATACTTTTCTCTAGAACTGAAAACATTTCCCTGAAGATGCTATGATCACTAAATAGACATAAACAAGTGAAGGAAATTGTTATAGATGTAAAATCAACACCATTTTGGTTTGCGGTGGTATAATCTGGGTTGGTAGTCTGTTGTCTTAGGGAATCATGTACATCAATGCATGCAAGACAATTTTGAAACATTGTGAAAAGATATAAAGAGTATAAACAAAACTATTGTGATGGGTGCTGAAAGGAATTTCTTTGAAAAATCTCAAACAGGACATTAATGAGAATGTTGTAATAAAGCAGTGGACTGGGCTTATTCCTTATCTCCTTAGCTGCAGAGCACCAATTTCCATATGACAGTGCCTGCTATACAGTTTTGTTTACTTGTTTATTGTTTTTCCTCCTCCTTTAGAATATCAATCGGGATAGAGAGGGACTTTGATTTACCTCTGTATCTTCTGTGTTTAGACCGGTGCTTAGCACAGAGTGTTAAATAAATATCCAATGAATGGATGAATTTATCCTCCCAACAATCCTAGATGTGGAGGAATGGAGCTCTCCCTTTTGCAGATGAGCAAAATGACATTTACTCCCTTGTATCAAACAAAAGATATGCCAATTGGAAGGCCCAAGGTTTTTATAAAGAGTTCTGATTCCAACTTCTGTGCTGTTTGCGTTATAACACAGCAAGCTTCCTAAAATCATACTAAATAGAACACGCAGCTTTATTCAACCTATAGAAGTAGCATTAAAAATGAATTGTTCCCCAGGAATTTAGCTGTGTTGTTAAAACATTTCATAAAACATTTTTAAAAGGTAGTGCTTGCAAATAGGAGCACCCTAGAGAATCTTCTGTGAATGTTGCTGAGAAAGTTATTGCTCATCTAAGAGGTGGGCAGATAACCTTTCTAGGCTGACTGGCATTTGATCACTGACATTTTAAAATCCTTGATATTTTGATCTTTTCCCATGTAAATCACAGTTTCCCAGTTCATGGTATTTTAATTAAGAAAAAGGTTGACGACAGCCCCTAATTAAGGTCAGAGCATACTTTGAAGTAATCATATTGTTACTAAAAAATATATTGTGCCTGAGAGAATGGTGCAGAGGAGGCCCCTAAGTTGAGAAGGAGGAAGATTCTCCTTTCCTTTTAGGCTATGTTTGCCACTAGGAGACTTCAGTTAAAAGATTTAAGGGATACAATTTTTAGAGGCATCATTCTCCAGCTTTACTTTTCCTACCATTTATGTAACTCATGAGCTTTCCACTGGTTCTTCCAACAAGCCCAAAACTCTCCCTAATGGCCACACTGAATGTCACAGTTGACCCAGGAATAATAAGGTGACTGACTAGTTGACTGGCAGCCAGAACCCACATCTGCAGGAACATTTCTTCAAATTCCAAATCCTAGACTCTTTATTTAATAATTCTAAATGATCTGTCTCTAGCCAGATGCTTCTTGCTGATTCTGTGTATAAATAGTCACATGACATGGATGTGATGTTTCTTCCTCCCTCATTGCTGACAGGTCGTGGTTGACATCTTAGACAAGAATGATGAAGCTCCTGTCTGGACACCTTCTGTATACAGGCAGTCATTTTTGACAATGTTGTTGCTGGGACAAACGTCAACGGTTTCCAACTAAACTGTCATGACAGAGAGTCACAGGATTTTGAAATGAGCTTTGAGGTGGTTTCTGGTGAATCATTTTATTCTCTCTTTTGATCGTGAGCATGTGTCAAGTTGATAAAACCTCTTTGACATAAATAACATAACCTTAGAAATAACTGTTTACAAAGACTAAACTATTTCCTATCTATGCTGCTAGGTGTCCTCAAGGAATCTTTTTCACTTCCATATGTCCTGTCTAATTCCTCCGATGGTGGAACAATCTATGACTTCAAAGATACTTGATAATGAAGGGACTTTGGATCAGCAAGATGAAGTTACAAGTAACTAGGTCTACTGTTCATGGTACTGGCTGAAAATAGCAGCCATTTCCCATGTGATGCTAATACTATCCACTAGGATAGATGTTTTCTCCTGCATTATTATTGGATTTTCACAGATTCATGTCAACTTCAGTCATACCTTGGGACATATGGAAGAAATTTATTGAAGATCAAATATGTGCCAGGAGGAGGGTACATAGTATTGTACAAGACAGATGTGGACCTTGTATTCATGGAATTCATGGTTCATTAAGCTAGTAGTAACATCAACAGTTCTAGAACTGTACAGCATGGCAAGTTTTATTAAGGAAAACTCCTGGGTATCATGAGAGGGAATAAGAAGAAGTACTTAAAGTACGGAGGTCAGACCCGCTGTTATGCAACTGAAAGAATGGGCCCATGGACATGGGTTCATGTTCCCAAATAACTGTACAGGCTGGTTCCGTGTCGCTCCTCTCACTACTGGGCATCTTTTTAACAACAGGGTCTCCAGGGCCACTGAAACCTGACTTAAAATTTAGTAGGCACTCAATAGATATTTGTGGTCTGACTGGCCTATTTAATATTGATCCATACTACCCTGAAAGTGGGAATAAAATCCTCTGAGTAGGAGATGAAGGAAGGGAACACATTTAGGCAGAATAATTTGATAATAGTGTGAAGCTTGCTGACCACATATGGGGATCACACTCAGGATCTTAAATAACCTTTAGAACACATTTTTTTCCAGCCAACTGAATTTCCTGCTTACTTGATTTCCATTTTACTGTAACCCTTATATATGTACAAGGAATCAGAAAGTAATAAAATTTATACTTACTTATATTTACTGTGTTTAAAAAGCTCTGTAAGGTAGCCTGAGAAAACCTTTCAATGTACCTTAAAATACTTCTAATTTTTGATTTCTCCCTTTTAAAGGAAATGTGAACAATCATTTTGGATTTGACCCAATTGGGAGTTCAAATATTCTGAAATTAATTGTGAAGAATCCTTTTAACTTTGAATCTGGAGCTAAACTGCAGCAGCAGTACCATCTTGTAGGGCACATAATTGATGACAACCTGAAATAATGGCAAAGCCACCAAGCCCAAGACAGGGACCGCTATTACAGATATTTATGTGACAAGGGCCAATATGCCACCTCCTCTAACCACCAGCTCTGAAGTAAGGAGTTATGGAATTTAACTTGGCTTTGTGTGCGGGAAATGTCCTACTGCAAATTCAGCTTTCATCTAAAAAGGCTACTCAGGCAGTACCTTCATCCTTAGGCCTTTTCACCTGGGCACCACACTATTCAGCTACCAGGCCACAGTTTAGAACATGCATGTCTGAGAATCCACTGTGTAGGGGAGAGAGAATTTGTTTCATTACCAGGGAAGCATAAGGATGCAACTGATTGCATCTAAATGAGCCGAGAGTCCTGCCCACCAAAAAGACCCACTTGTCAATGAATTCTCTCAGTTAAACACCTCTCTAACTGGGCACTTTCAAACATTATTCTCTAGGGCCAAGTCTTTTACAGTAATGGACACCAATCCTGTGCCTGGCACTGTGCTCCAGGGCTTATATTCTTTGTTTCATCTAATCTTCAATCTAACCCCATGAAGTTGAGCAGACCCTTCAGTAGTTTGTTGTCTCAAAAAATAGATACATAAAGCCTCTGCAGAACTCCAGAATGATTTCTGAGTCAGCCAAGGATAATGTCTGTTCAGAAGACTTTATGGTTAGTATATTTTACTGTCTTCTAAGCCTTTGAAATAGAGGCATTTTTAAAAACAACATGGATGATAAATCTTTCCACCAGGATATTTGATTTTCAAGAAAACATGTTCTCTCACGCTGTACAAAAGGGTTTATTCTGCATCCAGAGGGTAACAGAGGTGTAAAGAATCTCAGGTGTCATTTAGTTCAACTCCTTGACTTTATGGATGAGAAAACTGAGGTCAAAGAGGAGGGATGGTTTCATTCAAGTTTGCAGAGCAGTCATTGCATTGAGTCCAAGTCTTTAGATGCTTAAATTGGTGCTGTCTCCAGGTATGTGTCTTTCATACTATTGCCTGTTATTTAAAAATTCCTTGTGTCTGAGTCAATACCCTACTGTCTGTAGGACCATCAGTCTATACTGATGCTATTATGTGTAAACAGATGCTCTCTAAAAACTGAGACTAATGCTCCATTTTCTCTGAAATAATTTTTTCCAGCAAAGAAAAGGTCTGACCATTGTCTACACAGCTATCAACACATACAAATCCATTGACTGGTACATTCCTTTTGTCTTCAGTCTGACGGCTATTTTCTTTGCTGGGTTAGTTTCCTGGATTATGTTTCCTGCTTTGGAGATATGGAAATGCTAACGATGCAGTCAGAAAATGGGCAAGGAAGTCTCTATGACAAAACCCATGTAGATGATTTTTCTTTCTAAGCTTCTGTGGTCAAGAGTTGAATCATCTGGAGTTTGGCAATCTTACTCTAAAAGCTTCTGCCTATTTTTGCCAATTTTGAAGGGCACAGAGGGAGCATTTGGGGTACAACACTCGATGGTCCCTTTCACCATTGCTCAAACCTATACTCAGAAAAAGCTGGAGAGCTTTCTGTTAAAAGCGCAAACAATATAGTCTTGGGTTCTATCTCAGAGCATCTGAAATAGATTTTCCATGAGAATAGATTTTAAACAAATGAATTGTGAGCAGACAAACCCAATGACTCCCCAGATTATTCTGATACACGGGCAGTGGTTGACAACCACTGGGAACTAGCCCAGAGGCAGGTGATAAAGCCAGGTACCCTCTCTATACTTGTTTTGAATCTATGTGAAGCTGGGAAGAGAGGCCAAAGAAATGGATAACAAATGCAGCTGCTTTCATCATCATCTGAAAATAGTTCTTCAGGGTGCAGAATGCCATGGCTTCAAAAATAGAGTTGGATATGAATTTTTATTAGATAAGTAGAGACAATTTATGATTCAGAGTGTGTATCAAGGGTAGTGATGGTTAATGAGATCCGTTTATTATTCCCCATAGAGCATTTAAAAAAAAAATGGGAGTGGAAGAAGACTGAATAACAGTCATGTGCTGCACAAAGCTGAAATTCTTTTTTTTTTTTTGCCACTTATTAGCATAATGAAGCTGATGTTTTGTCAAATTTTCTTTTTTTTACAGAGAAATAAAGCATATGGCAGGTAAGATTCAGCTTGCTAGTTGTCACAAGATTATTTTGAATTGCGTGATTCTAAAAAAAGCCATTTGTCTGATAACTGCCCTTTATTTACTCACTTTTTGAATAGGAGACAGAAATCAAAAGGAAATGGTTGTTACTGGAAACAGAAATAAAACACTAGAAGTGTTAACAGTAAGTACATTTTTGTGATACCTACCCAGAAGAAGAAAGAGCACTACATTGTCTCTGTAATCATGGCTCCATGGAAAGTTCTTCCATATTAACATATATGGTCATCATAGAAACGAGATACAATCCTTTCAATTCATCTGCTTCTGCTGGATTTCTGCATATTAAAAACCTGGGATTTCACACGCAGTCATAGAATTTGGCTTTGGTCAAAATTTGCTATACACATTTTATGTGTATTCAGCAAAAACAGCTCTCAGTTCAGTTCAGTTCAGTCACTCAGTCATGTCCGACTCATTGAGACCCCGTGAATCGCAGCACGCCAGGCCTCCCTGTCCATCACCAACTCCTGGAGTTCACTCAGACTCATGGCCATCGAGTTAGTGATGCCATCTCATCCTCTGTTGTCCCCTTTTCCTCCTGACCCCAATCCCTCCCAGCATCAGAGTCTTTTAAATGAGTCAACTCTGCATGAGGTGGCCAAAGTACTAGAGTTTCAGCTTTAGCATCATTCCTTCCAAAGAAATCCCAGGGCTGATCTCCTTTAGAATGGACTGGTTGGATCACCTTGCAGTCCAAGGGACTCTCAAGAGTCTCCAACACCAAAGATCAAAAGCATCAATTCTTTGGCGCTCGGCCTTCTTCACAGTCCAACTCTCACATCCATACATGACCACTGGAAAAACCATAGCCTTGACTAGTTGGACCTTTGTTGGCAAAGTAATGTCTCTGCTTTTGAATATGCTATCTAGGTTGGTCATAAATTTCCTTCCAAAGAGTAAGCGTCTTTTAATTTCATGGCTGCAATCACCATCTGCAGTGATTTTGGAGCCCCCCAAAATAAAGTCTGACACTGTTTCCACTGTTTCCCCATCTATTTCCCATGAAGTGATGGGACCAGATGCCATGATCTTCGTTTTTTGAATGTTGAGCTTTAAGCCAACTTTTTCACTCTCCTCTTTCACTTTCATCAAGAGGCCTTTTAGTTCCTCTTCACTTTCTGCCATAAAGGTGGTGTCATCTGCACATCTGAGGTTATTGATATTTCTCCCGGCAATCTTGATTCCAGCTTGTGTTTCTTCCAGGCCAGCGTTTCTCATGATGTACTCTGCATAGAAGTTAAATAAGCAGGGTGACAATATACAGCCTTAACGTACTCCTTTTCCTATTTGGAACCAGTCTGTTGTTCCATGTCCAGTTCTAACTGTTGCTTCCTGACCTGCATACAGATTTCTCAAGAGGCAGGTCAGATGGTCTAGTATTCCCATCTCTTTCAGAATTTTCCCCAGTTTATTGTGATCCACACAGTCAAAGGCTTTGGCATAGTCAATAAAACAGAAATAGATGTTTTTCTGGAACTCTCTTGCTCTTTCCATGATCCAGCAGATGTTGGCAATTTGATCTCTGGTTCCTCTACCTTTTCTAAAACCAGCTTGAACATCAGGAAGTTCATGGTTCATGTATTGCTGAAGCCTGGCTTGGAGAATTTTGAGCATTACTTTACTAGCATGTGAGATGAGTGCAATTGTGCGGTAGTTTGAGCATTCTTTGGCATTGCCTTTCTTTGGGATTGGAATGAAAACTGACCTTTTCCAGTCCTGTGGCCACTGCTCAGTTTTCCAAATTTGCTGCAGCAAATTTGAGTGCAGCACTTTCACAGCATCACCTTTCAGGATTTGAAAGAGCTCAACTGGAATTCCATCACCTCCACTAGCTTTGTTCGTAGTAATGCTTTCTAAGGCCCACTTAACTTCACATTCCAGGATGTCTGGCTCTAGATGAGTGATCACACCATCGTGATTATCTTGGTCGTGAAGATCTTTTTTGTACAGTTCTTCTGTGTATTCTTGCCACTTCTTCTTAATATCTTCTGCTTCTGTTAGGCCCATACCATTTCTATCCAAAGCACATCTTTGCATGAAATGTTCCCTTGTTATCTCTAATTTTCTTGAAGAGATCTCTAGTCTTTCCCATTCTGTTGTTTCCCTCTATTTCTTTGCATTGATTGCTGAGGAAGGCTTTCTTATCTCTCCTTGCTATTCTTTGGAACTCTGCATTCAGATGCTTATATCTTTCCTTTTCTCCTTTGCTTTTCACCTCTCTTCTTTTCACAGCTATTTGTAAGGCCTCCCCAGACAGCCATTTTGCTTTTTTGCATTTCTTTTCCATGGGGATGGTCTTGATCCTTGTCTCCTGTCAATGTCATGAACCTCAGTCCATAGTTCATCAGGCACTCTATCTATCAGATCTAGGCCCTTAGATCTATTTCTCACTTCCATTGTATAATCATAAGGGATTTGATTTGATTTAGATCATACGTGAATGGTCTAGTGGTTTTCCCTACTTTCTTCAGTTTAAGTCTGAATTTGACAATAAGGAGTTCATGATCTGAGCCATAGTCAGCTCACGGTCTTGTTTTTGCTGACTGTGTAGAGCTTCTCCATCTTTGGCTGCAAAGAATATAATCAATCTGATTTTGGTGTTGACCATCTGGTGATGTCCATGTGTAGAGTCTTCTCTTGTGTTGTTGGAAGAGGGTGTTTGCTATGACCAGTGCGTTCTCTTGGAAAAACTCTATCAGCCTTTGCCCTGCTTCATTCCATATCCCAAGGCCAAATTTGCCTGTTACTCCAGGTGTTTCTTGAGTTTCTACTTTTGCATTCCAGTCCCCTATAATGAAAAGGATATCTTTTTTGGATGTTAGTTCTAAAAGGTCTTGTAGGTCTTCATAGAACAGTTCAACTTCAGCTTCTTCAGCATTACTGGTTGGGGCATACACTTGGATTAATGTGATATTGAATGGTTTGCCTTAGAAATGAACAGATCATTCTGTTGTTTTTGAGATTGCATCCAAGTACTGCATTTTAGACTCTTTTGTTGACCATGATGGCTACTCCATTTCTTTTAAGGGATTCCTGCCTACAGTAGTAGATATAATGGTCATCTGAGTTAAATTCACCCATTCTAGTCCATTTTAGTTCGCTGATTTCTAGAATGTCGACATTCACTCTTTCCATCTCCTGTTTGATCACTTCCAATTTGCCTTGATTCATGGACCTGACATTTCAGGTTCCTATGCAATATTGCTCTTTACAGCATCGAACCTTGCTTCTATCACCAGTCAAATCCACAACTGGGTATTGTTTTTGCTTTGGTTCCATCCCTTCATTCTTTCTGGAGTTATTTCTCCACTGATCTCCAGTAGCATATTGGGTACCTACTGACCTGGGGAGTTCCTCACCTACTGACCTGGGGAGTTCCTCTTTTGGTATCCTATCATTTTGCCTTTTCATACTTTTCATGGGGTTCTCAAGGCGAGAATACTGAAGTGGTTTGCCATTCCCTTCTCCAGTGGACTGCATTTTGTCAGACCTCTCCACCATGACCCACCCATCTTGGAGAGATACCCCATGTCCAAGGTAAGAGAAACCCAAGTAAGATGGTAGGTGTTGCAAGAGGGCATCAGAAGGCAGACACACTGAAACCATAATCACAGAAAACTAGTCATTCTAATCACACTAGGACCACAGCCTTGTCTAACTCAATGAAAACCACTCTAGACAAATGGAAATCCAGCCTTATCCACCATTTCTTAAAAATAAGATCTAGATTTGAAAATAGGTTATGTTATTTATGTCATAGAGCTGTGTGTGTTCTTCAGCCCTAGCGTTCCTTAGCAGATGGTGAAAACTATAGCTGATCTCCTGTATGAGTTCACTCAGGCTGCCATGATAAAGTACCACACACTGGGTGGCTTCCACAGCAGACATTTATCTTCTCTCAGTTCTGGAGGTTAGAGGTCCAAGATGAAGGTGTTGGCAGGTTTAGCGTCTTTCAAGGTCTCTCTCCTTGGCTTGCAGGTGGTGCTTTCTTCCTGTGTCCTCATTTTATTCTTCCTAATCTGTGTTGCCTGTGTCCTAATCTCCTGCTTTTATAACAACACCAATCATATTGGATTAAGCCTCATCCATGTTGCCTCATTTTTCTTTAATCACCTCTTTAAGGTCCTGACTCCACATTCTGATGTACTGGGGGCTAGGGCTTGAACATGTGAAATTCAGGAGAATGCAATTTGGCCTATAACACCTGCTATCCAAGTAGGAGACTTCACATCAATACAAAGACCTGAGTTCAGGGAGAGTGTGGTGGGCAGACTGAGTGGGATTTGGAGTTGGGAGAAGACAAGAAGAGCGAGGAGTTTGGGGCTCCTAGGCTGCTAGCCTTCTATACCCTAGAAAGATGAGGTAATTTAATCATCTGCTCGAAGTTCTCAATATATGTCAAAACTAATTTCATCAAGTTGACTTTATTGCTAACCTTTTGTGCTTTTTAAAAGGAAACCCGTGTATATGAGACTGTATTTGATGGAGAAGCTGTTGATCCAGGTATGGTGCTTGAGTTATCTTTTGAGTGTAGCTCATTTTTTTCTATTTGGATGCAAAACTGTGTGAACAGATTACTTATTCATTAGGCTTTGCATAATGGGACTCTATCCTAAAGCAAATCATTCAACGGCCAGGCAGGTAAAATAAATGACTTAAAGGGGCCTCCTAAGACAGTAAGTTCAATCATCAATACCAACTGATTCTTGGGGGACATGGTTATTACCTGACTCCAACAAAGTAGTGTATCTATTTTGTGCACATTGAAACAGAGGCTCAGAGAGGTTAGGGAATATGTTAAGGTTCACTCAGCTTTCTTTCCTTTCAGAGAAAGGAAGGAGAAAAGTTGGTGAAGGTTTTGGAACAGAGACTGAATCTTAACTTTGGTAAAATAGAGGCAGATGGATGGAGACAGGTGAGTACTTGGCTACAAGAACAGTGGAAAGACTGTCATATGCCCACAGTGGGTGGAGGATTGTGTACCAGACCTCTAGGTGCAAGAATGCCAGAGTGGTCTGCAGCAGACCTCTGGGCTCTTCTGTTTCTTTTATTATTATCACTAAAAATAATAAAAATTACTATATGCCATTTCTTCTTTCCATCTAAAATCTTTTAAAATGGTAATAATATTATTTACAAACACCTATTTTAGCACTTTCAGTGTATCAGGCTTGTTCTTAAGAACTTTGTAATTATTAAGCTACCTATTTTTTATTCTGTTAAATATACATACAATTTTCTATTTTAAGTGTACATTTCTGTGGTATTAAGTACATTCACACTGTTGTGCAATCAGCACCACCATCCATATCCAGAATTTTTTTTTCATCTTTCCCAACTGAAACTTATGAAACACTAGCTCTTTTTTATGTCTCTGAGTATAGTTCTATGATAGTTAATCACCAATATAGATTTCACTAACTATGACCATAGTCAAGATAAAGAATTGTTCTTCACCATAAAAGTGCTCTCTTGCACAAAAGAGGCAATGTTTAATGCATATGGAATCACATGCTGCTTCACATTTTCCTTCTAATTCTCCTTTTGGTAACAAAGCAAAACTTGAGAAGATGAGCAACTCGTCACTAGGTTGGCTATATAGCAAAAGCTCAGTCAAGACTTTGTGGGATGAATAAATGCTTTGCGAGTTCATTATCATTCACTTTATCTGCAGTCCTTCTCCCCACAGTTTCTGGGAATGTGTGTGGGAATAACAGCAGAACAGGTGTGAGAAAGCGGAAGAAGCCTCCCCAGGCACCAGGAGGGGCCTTGGCAAACACATATTGCCTCCCAGAGGGCCATCCTTCTGAGGAGTCTTCATTCTTAAATATTCCTGTGCAAGGGCAGCATTCTCCTGTGTCTGAATGACTGCTTTTTTGGTGTCTGTGTTTATAACCCTCTGTACTCTTCCAATTCAGTGCTGACTGAGGGCAGCAGTGGGGGTGGGGTGGGGTGGTGTCAACCTTGAGTCTCTGAGTATGTTTTGCTGAAATTAGAGACTAAACGGACACATGTTCGTTGTCTGACCTTGCCCAGTTGAAGATATGCTTGTTATGACTAGAGACTTTGTTTTGCTCACTGCTTAGCTCCAGCATATGCTTGGCACACAGTGGGGCCTCTATGAATACATGGTGAATAAATATATTTGAATATATAAATTGAGATCTTTTGTGTTTAATTCACATTACTTGTTTCTCCTTTGACCATGGAAAAGACATGGGAATTATCTTTAGAAAAGAACTGTCTTGGTTTCTGAAGTCATAAAAAATGCAGGATTTTTCTCAGCATTTTTAAAAAGCACAATTGATCTTGCTTTTAATTTTCTTTTTATAGCACTCTGGAGAAGGACCATCTGAAAACTTTTCTTATTAATAACTTGCCAAAGAACTGTTGGCATCCAAGCATTTGAGAGCTATGCACTTAGACCAGTAGTTCTTAAATACTAGGAACTCTCTGATGATCCTCCTCAGTTGTAGAAGACACAATGACAGGAGGAAAGATTGTTGATGGTAGAGAGTAAATCCACACTTAACCCGAAATAAAGTTCAAGTTGGGATAACTGTTTTAAAACAAATCTTACTGCACACCAAGAGCAAAAGAAAGTGAAAGTGTTAGTCACTCAGTCATGTCCAGTTCTTTGAGACCCCGTGGACTGTAGCTTGCCAGGCTCCTCTGTCCATGGAATTCTCCAGGCAAGAATACTGGATTGGGTAGCCAGTCCCTTCTCTAGGGGATGTTCCTCACCTAGGGATCAAACCTGGATCTCCTGCATTGTAGACGGGTTCTTTACCATCTGAGCCATGAGGGGAGCCACCATGAGCAAAGAATTAATACACATTTGAGTCAGAGGATAACGGATGCTTGAATGATCAGAAATAGCAGCCTTCATATGTATTTATGCCCCTTTGCATGTGTGCACACATAAGATTTCTTTTCAGTACAAGAATACCTCACTTGCCAACAAGAGAGAGCACCTGAAGATAAACAGGCACATAAATTACTTACGTAGCTCAAATGGGTTGATCCTTAGGAGGTGCTGGTGTGGAAGACTCCAGCGGATGTGAAGTCTGGAACTTGGACAAGTCACATCTCCTCTTACAAATTTGCTTTTCTTCTTTTAGAAAATGTAAACTGTCATTCCTGGCCCATTTCAATCTCATAGTTCTGTTGTGACAAACAACATAAAACAGTTGAGATTCTACATTTGGCAGCTCTTTTTGAACTGTAAGCACTACTTCAGTACAAAATAGCAATCGTTTCATTAAGTCAAAATTTCCTGCTCAGAGAGCAGTGACTTGGAATACAGAGATGGTCATTGCATGTTTCTAAGCCAGTTTATGTTGGAATTGGTTGATAATTAGCTCCACAACTTCTGTGAAAGGAATATATTGCCTTGTTCCAGATGGCATGATAATTCTTCACCAGGGGAGAGACCAAAGATTGCCTGGGAAAATGCCGTCCCCTCTTTAGCAAGGCTCTCACTGGATCAACTGTGCTCAGATGGAAGTAGATATGTGAGTCCCTATCTGCCATCACCTGCATTTTTGAAGAGAAAAAGAAGAAGCATTTATAAACTTCCTTTTCAAAGTCTGGAATGGATCAATTGGTACCTAATCTGTCTCTGCCCAAACCAAGAAAAACTGGAACATGGCAAGCTGAGTCTCTACTTTCTTCTGTTGAGCTGCTTTGGGTTTCAGTTTCAGACTGGCAGCTACTGTTCGGTCACTAAGTTGTGTCCGACTCTTCGACAACCCCATGGACTGTAGCCTGCCAGGCTCTTTTGTCCATGGGATTCTCCAGGCAAGAATACTGGAGTGGGTTGCCATTTCCTTCTCCTGGGGATCTTCCTGACCCAGGGATAGAACCCAGGTCTCCTGCACTGTAGGCAAATTGTTTACACTCAGACATGGCCAAGAAAGAATGTCCGAGTTGGTGACCATAAGACGAGGGTTGTTTGGGAAGAAGCTAAAGAGGGCTGCTTTCAGGGGGCACAACTCCGGAACCTGATCTCCCTATTGGGTCAAGATCAACTTGCCTCCCAACTTGGAGATGTTCTTTTCTCCTGCGGTTTAATAATGACTGTATTAGTTTGCTGAAGGCTGCCATAGCAAATCGCCAATAAGCGGTGGCTTGAAACAACAGAACTTGATTCTCTCACAGTTCTGGAAGCTAAAATTCTAAAATTGAAGTGCTGGCGGTGCCCTCTTCCCTCCGGAGGCTCCAGAGGAACATTCTTTTCTTGCTTGTTCCAGCTTCTGAGGGCTGCCCTGGCCTTCCTGGGTTTGCGGCTGCAGCTCTCTTCTCTCTAAGCCTGCCTTCATATTGCTTTTTCTTCTAGTTATCTATCAAATCTCCTTCTGCCTCACTTTTTTTTTTTTTAAATTGGAGGATAATCGCTTTATGCTGTTGTGTTGTTTCTGCTGTACAGCAATGTGAACCCAGCTCTACGCATATATATATGCCCTCCCTTGGGAGCCTCCCTCCCATACTGCCCACATCCCACCCTTCTAAGTCATCACAGAGCACCGAGCTGAACTCCCTGGCTATGTAGCAGCTTCCTACTAGCTATCTATTTTACACAGGGTAGTAACATATGTTAGTGCTACTCTGTCCAGACTCAGTGTTCTGAGCACCTTTGTTATTGGATATAGGGCCTGGCCAGATAATCCAGGCTGATCTCCTTGTCTCTAGATCCCTAACTTACTCACATCTGGAAAGACTTTTTTCAAATAAGGTCCTCTTCAAAGGTTCTGAAGATTAGAACATGGACAAATGTCTTTGAGGGTTATCATTCTACAAAAGACAATAATTTTAAAAGTCTTTAATACAGTGTATACAAATTGATACACTCTTTCTGGTGAACAGTATGTCTATTGTACTTTAAAAAATATTTGAGTACCTACTGTGTGCCAGGATTGTTTCAAAGCCTTTAATCAATAAAAATGCAGATGCCTTTGACCTGGTAGTTTTTACTGACTGGAATTTTCTTATAGATATACTTGAAAAAGATCTATAAAAATTTTTTTTTGAGATGGCAGCTGGTGGTAGCATTGTGTGTAAGAGAAATGCAAATAATATCAAAGTGTCCATTCAAAAGGCATTGGTTGGGGAAACCATGTTGTATTCAAATTCATATTACAGAATGCATGTTGTGGCTGTTAAAAAGAAATAGGCCTATACTGATATGGAAGATACATAAAGTGATAAAGTTGGGCAAATTACAGAATTCTTATTAACATGCATAAAGAAAAAGTAAGCATCTGTATAGATACATATGTTGGTGGGCTGCCACTTCCTACTCCAGGGGATCTTCCTGCTTCAAGGATCGAACCTGTGCCTTTTTCATGTCCTGCACTGGCAGGCAGATTCTTTACCACTAGCACCACCCAGGAAGCCCCAAAACTTTAGGGGGCAATGACAAATCACAGGGAACTCTAGTGTTTGTTTGTTTGGTTTTTTAGAGAAAGTCTAGGGGAAGGAAATGCAGAGGATGAAGGAAATATCTTAGTTTTATAGTTCTATGAGCCACTGAATTTTCTAACCTTCTACATGTTATTTTTATTTTTTAAATAATGTAAGTAGGTATTATCTGGTGGTGAGAATTTAGGACGTTCATTTCATTTTTTAATCCATTATTCTGGAGTTTTATAAGAAGTCTGAGCCTTTTCTTTCCAATCAACTTGAAACTAGGCTTGGGTCTTTCTTATTGCCTGGGATGTTTTCTTCCTTGATTTGTATAATTATTGTTGCTCTTCTGTCTGCCTTTTTCTACTTGTGAAATTGATTATTCTTCTGTTAGGTCTCCAGAATTTAGCAGCTAATCTCTTCTTTTCTGCTTATGATTTCTAACACATTGAATTATTGCTCTGCTGTTTCAGAGATATTTTTTCACTTGATCTTCTGGGTCTTTGGGTCTCACCAGTGACCACTCAGTTTCAGCTAAACTACTGAACTGTAAAAGTTTCAAAATCATATTTTTAGTTCCAGAAAGGTGTGTGTGTGTGTAGGGCAGCTGTGCACACATGCACATTATTCATGGAACCCAAGTCGCCTTATTATCTGTTTATGCTGCAGTTGTCTATTTCAGTAGCGGTATGCTCTGAATATACCTTCTTCCTTAAGGTTCCTGGTTTCCTGGGGCTCTTGGGCTTGTCATTTTTCTGTTTGCTTTGGGGCTGAGTTCGAGTTGCTGTGGAATTTTCTGAGACTGTGGTGGAGCCACTGCTCTCTCTCCCAGCTAAGCTGATGGTACAGCTGAAGCAGGTATTCAGACCTCTCATGACAACGGGGCTTCCTTTGTTCAGAGACAGAGGACCTTCCCTTAGACCTTGTCAGTGCTTCCATAGGTCTTTGGGGGTCAGGGAGACATGGCATGTCTTTATTGGTTAATGTCTCATTCTCTCTTGTGGTGGGGGGTGGGGGATGTCCAATGAGCTTTAGCTCCAAAAGTGAAATCTTCCCTTTCAGAACCTCTGTGTGTCCTGTGGCTCTCTTCTGGTTTGAAGGGTAGAACATCTTGGCTGACTTTCAATTACTGCCTCCATGCTTTACCCACACACCACCCGTAGCTGCCCTACCCAGCCCAAGCCCAGCCTCAAGCAAGACCCCCAGCACTTCTACAGAGGCATGAGCCGATGTTAAAGGAGCAGAACGGCCCAGTTAAGGCCAGCCTAGATTGCCTAACCTTTAATCCATCCTCAGACATGAGAACTGCAACAGTGAATGAGAGTTGATCAAAGCCACTGGTTTGTTATACAGCTACAGCTTACTGATTCCAGAAAGAGGTGGGATGCTTTCACATTTTTATTTTTTTTAAAGTCAACAAATGTGTGTTGTTTAAAAAAGGAAAAAACAAGGAAAATATTTAACAGGTGGAAAAGAGAGATCTGATATAAATGCACTAAGATGAAGTTGTAGAACCTCAGGGTTAAAAATACTGGACTTAAAAAAAAAATACTGAACTTATTTTGTGTGACTATAGGGGCCTACGACCAAAGTTCTGTTTTATAGCCCCTGACCCAAGAGAAGGTTTCCCTGGGGGCTCAGATGGTAAAGAATCTGCCTGCAATGTAGGAGACCCAGGTTCAATCCCTGGGTTGGGAAGATCCCCTGGAGAAGGGAATGGCTAAAGGGGCCAACAAACCTTTATTAAATAAATCACCCTTGAAATAGTCCCAGTGAAATCCTTATCTGAGAGACTAAGTAAGACGAATTTCCCCCATTGTATTTCCATTGTTGGTCCTGGGTCTGTTTAACTATCTTCCTGACAGGGAACTCACTACCTAAGTGCTCTTTCTTTTGTGGCACAACAATAGTTATTAGACTTATTGTGTTCAAGCAAAGAAGAAATCTAGTTGACAGTGTGAAATCTCAATAATTAAAAAACAGGAGTTTTTCCCTCTTTAAGGAGCCCCCTCAGATAAATGGGCATATTTTTACCAGCTGATAAAGGAGCTGCTATGGATCAGAACAGCTGCATAATAGCTTCCATTTAGCTTTGTTACCTTAAATTCCATCCAGCTCCAAAATTACACTGCTTCATCTATAATAAATGATTTTCTTTCAGTTGGAAAAAGCAAAATGATCCCTTTTGGATTAAAATTACCTACAAATGTAATTAACAGCATCTCATTTTGTTAGCTCATCATCTTAACTCTCTATAGATGTCTTTACATAGGAAAAATTGACATTTTTATTGTGTTCTTGATGTATTGCTTACTAGTACACACAGTTATGGGGCCAGTCCAGACACTCTGTTGGATTGAAAACAAATTTAATTTGTGTGTACTGTAGTGAGAAATAGCATTAGATTTAAACAGTTCCTATTTCATGTTGCGTAGTATCTTAATATTCACCAACCTGCCTGAATGTAAGTAAGGCTCAAAGGCAGAGACTATCAGCTAAGTTCTCTCTCTCACTCATCCTTTTGGAAGAAGTTAATATGAAAGTCTCTATTCAATTTATATCAAATGATCAGTAAAATGATGCTAGTGATAAAGAAGTCACTTGCCAGTGCAGGAGATAAAAGAGACATGGGTTTGATTCCCGGTCGGGAAGATCCCCTTCAGGAGGGCATGGCAACCCACTCCAGTGTTCTTACCTGGAAAATTCCATGGGCAGAGATGCCAGTCCATGGGGGTGCAAAGAATTGGACATGACTGAGCGACTGACCACACACACACACACACACACTATCTAAGGTACAGTGTTTGAGAAAAGACCTCAATTATATTGAATGTTTATTATAATAACTATTGCTAACCAGTAGTACTGTGATTTTTCTTAGCTTGTGAACTTTCTAGATCATCACACAATATACTGGATCTTCAGACTCTTCCCTACCAGCAATGCATTCTCTTATTTCCAAACAGAACTGGGCTGTTTTAATCTAGTCCAAGAAATAACTTCACTATGACAATAAACCTTTTTAGCTGACTTCAGAGGTCAAAAGCTTGTGGAGACTTGGTGAAGAGGGCCAGGAAAAATCCCAAAGCCCCTGTTATAGTAGTGCTGGGCTCTCCTAGCTCAGGCTGTAGAGACTAAAGAAACCATTTAATTGGATAAAAGCCAAAGTCAGCAGGCAAGAAGTGTAAGCCTGACAACTTAGGGGTTAAAATCATCCATTACTTATGGCTAGCTCTTCTCTGTTGTGTTCTAGCATTAAGCAATATGCTTGGCACAGTGGGTATTTAATAAGTGCATGTGGAATAAACAGAGGGAGGTAAGATTTCTTATCAGAAACCAAAAGAATTTCTCAATCTGGGCCAACTGATAGTTAACTACACAGCAGGCAGGTTCCATTTTGAGGTTTTCTTCCACATCCAGTGTATTTTGGGGTATCACCATGATTTGCAATTATAGGCCTTACCCATCACCCCTATTACTAATATGTCTCACATATTTGGCAAATACGTTCTGCACATGGACCATGGCAGACATCGCTAATGGATTGCAGCACTGCATTTTTGTTAAGCATGGATGCACTCCATGGCACACATGGAGATGTGCCATCCAGATTCCCTTTCTGGATGGATCTGCCATCCAGCTGCAGGGAGTCTGGTCAGCAGACACTCCAGCTGTTGGCATCTTTGACGTTAGCTTCAGCTCCAGAGTATCCCCTGCTTGGAAGTCTAGTTCTTCCCAGAACAGCTTTCACCTAGTGATTTAGCCATGTAAGTGGCTAGGGGAGGGAAGGCAGTGTGGTCATAAAGGCCCAGCCATTCCAGTGCTCTGTTGGTCAACTCTGATGGAAAATGCCAGCTCTGGAGCACTGCTCATTTCCAACTGGAAGTTGGCCGAGGCTTTCTCAGGCTTGCTTTGTGCTTTATTTTCTCCCTCTGCCTAATCCTGCTTCTTTCCCTTCTCCTCATAAATGTCAATCCCTAATAAACATCTCATACTCCAGACTCTCAAGGTTTCAGGGTCTGTTTCCAGAAACCCCAACCTGGCAGTCGCCATCACTAGATTAGAGCTGGCATGTGGAATTAAGTCCGTTTTCTGTGCCTGTCCTTCCTAAGGTCAGTGTCCACTGGTGATACAATCAAGATACTCTCAACATTCCAATAATTCCTTAAAAACAGACAAGTCCAAATCCTTCTTTGGCCTGCAGGACATGGAGGATACAGCTAGTTATTGCTGATCTGATTCATTTCAGCAAAAACTCATGCCTTCCTTCAAAGCATTCAAATAACATCCTTCATTTTCTGAGACAGGGTTTCTCAATTGTGGCACTATTAACATTAGGGACTGGGTCAGTCTTTGTTGTAGGGGCCTTTCTCGTGCTTGTAAGATGTTTAACAGCATCCTTAGCTTCACCCACTGCTGCTGCTGCTGCTAAACTGCTTCAGTCGTGTCCGACTCTGTGTGAGCCCAGAGACGGCAGCCCACCAGGCTCCCCTGTCCCTGAGATTCTCCAGGCAAGAACATTAGAGTGGGTTGCCATTTCCTTCTCCAATGCATGAAAGTGAAAAGTGAAGATGAAGTCGCTCAGTCGTGCCCAACTCTTCACGACCCCATGGACTGCAGCCTACCAGGCTCCTCCATCCATGGGATGTTCCAGGCAAGAGTACTGGAGTGGGGTGCCATTGCCTTCTCCAGAGATTTTTCTTAGGAGGACATTAATTCTGATTTTTGGAGGGATAAATAGGGGTTAGGATTATGAGCTATTCTGACCGTGTTCTCTGTCATCTCATTCCTGCCCACAGGTTCCCCACCTCTGCCTCCCCTTCCCCTCCAGTTGAACCTGGGGATGGAGTGTTAACTCTGACTCACTTCGCAGCTTTGCCTGAAGAAATTGAAGGCTGAATCTTGAAGGAAATCTCCACTGATAACATAAGAGCTGTTCAGAGGACTTCAAAATACCATCTCCAGCAGTCAGTGCCTCGCACGTTAATGCCGCTTACATAATACCTATCCATCTACAGGATTTACAAGGGAATAGAAAGAAAACTTCTCTCACAAAATCAAACTTTCTGTCTTTTAAGGTCAAGTTTTAGAGAAAAATGTGCTGGGCTCACCTTGTGGAGCATATACGTACCCAGTGGGGAAGACTGGCCTGAGTGATGCCTCCAGTTTCCAGGAGGTGCTGGGGTGTATAGCTCCAGATGAGGGCTGGTAGTGGTTTCCCATTCATTAGTGCTATGACCTTGGAGTCAATCCCTTCCTCTCTCTGGGCTTCCCTTTCTTCTTCTGTACAATTATTCCTTAAAATTGTATTTTTAAAAAAATATCAAATACTTGGCTTACTTTGAGTTAAGCACAGTCTGGTGCTATGGATAGAGCAGTAAGGCTGTTGTGGTTCTGAGCCCTCAGGGAGTTTACTGCTTACAGCTGAGCTGTCTATGATGACTGCCACGAGACACACATTGCTACTGAAGTTGAGATGTGGCAGCTTCAAACTGGGTTGTGCTGTAGCTGTAAAAAAACCCCAAGATTTTGAAGACTTATCATGAAAAAAATCTAAAGTGTATCTTCAATAATTTTTTTTATATTGATAACATGTTGAAATGGTAACATTTTGGATGTAGGGTTAAATAAAATACATTAGTACAATTAATTTTATCTGCTTTTCACTTTTTAAAAAATATGCTATAAGAACTTTTAAAATGATATCTATGACTCCCATCATCGTGGAGATTTCCTTCAGATTTCAGCATGTTACTGCACCCCCAAATTTTAATGATCTCTGTTAAGTAACATGCTTAATCTTCCCATAAATATTCACTGAATGCTGTTAGTTACTGGTGGGCCAAGAATCAGAACATAGGTTGGTCTAACTCCAGAGGCCCCTGCTCTTCATAGGTGTGTGTCATCAGTTGCTTTAGTCATGTCCAACTCTTTGTGACCCTATGGACTGGACTGTAGCCCACCAAGCTCCTTTGTCCATGGGATTCTCCAGGTAAGAATACTGGAGTGGATTGCTGTTTCCTCCTCTAGGGGATCTTCCTGACCCAGGGGTCGAACTGGCATCTCTTACGTCTCAGGCATTGGCAGGCAGGTTTGTACCACCAGTGTCACCTGGGAAGTCCATACACATATTGAGAAACAGCAGGCTGATAACAAGTTTTTTTTTTTTTTTTTTCATTTTAAGAGGCATTTTAAAACTGACATTCATCAAATGTTTACCATGTGCCAGTCAGTGGCGTCCACTGAGCATGAGCAAAGAAGCTATAACCAGACTTCCTGGGTTGAAATCCAAGCTCTGCCATGTGACCTGTGTCTCAGTCTTCCCATCTGCAAAATAGGAATGACAACAATAGTTCCTTCCTCAGGGTTGTGGTGAGGATTAAGAGACCTTATTCTTGCAATGGTGGTTGTTAAATAAAACATGTCTTATTTAATTCTCACCATGACTCTATATTCTGTCCATTTTCTCCATGAGTTAAGCTTGTTGCCTAGGGTGGAGCATGGCAACATGGTAACTAAGTGTCAGGGCCAGAATTCAAATCATGGTCGTAAGGACTCCAGTGCCTGAGGTGCTTCTTGGGTTGAATTCATGTTTCCTGTCTTCTCAGAGGCTGACTTCCACTATCCTTCATCAGAATGTTTACAAATAAGTGCAAAGTGCCCCTTCTTATCCTCCCTTCTTTTGCCCACGTTCAGCCCTTTATCCTCTGCACAAAAATGGTAGATGATGCTTTTGCAAATAGTAATATCCCAGTCAAAGTCACCCTTTAAATTCTATGTTCCTTCTTTCCTCATCTTTTTCCTGAATCACCACCTGACTATAACTATTATGTGGGAAAGACTCATGTGAAGCAAACTACGGACAATTTGAGTGATGGAAAGACCTGGAATCTGAGTGGTGGTGGCTCAGCTCAAGTCATTGCTAAGCTATAGCAGAGACGAGAAAAAAAGATAATTAAGACTATGAGAAGGGGACGACCGAGGATGAGATGGCTGGATGGCATCATGGACTTGATGGACGTGAGTCTGAGTGAACTCCGGGAGATGGTGATGAACAGGGAGGCCTGGTGTGCTGCGATTCATGGGGTCGCAAAGAGTCGGACATGACTGAGGGACTGAACTGAACTGAACTGAAGACTGTTAAAAAAAAAATGAAGATCTCATTTTACAACTTGTTATAACTTTAATCCTCTCCCCAGAAAATGAGGCCGGTTGTATGGAGAATGGCAAGAATAGACTTTAGTTCATTTGCACAATTTAATTGCCTACTGCAGAGCTTTGCACACGTTTCTTGTAAAGCAGGGATCTCCAACCTCTGGGATCTAATGTCTGATGATCTGAGGTGTAGGTGATTTAATAATAATAGAAATAAGTGTGCACAATAAATGTTTTGTGCTTGAATAATCCTGAAACCATCCCCCCGCCACCCTGGTCTGTGGAAAAACTCTCTTCCATAAAACTGTTCCCTGGTGCCTAAAAGGTTGGGAATCAGTACCATAAGGGCCAGAGAGGGAGGTATCTTAAGCTTTGTGGGCCATTGCAGTCTTTGGCACAACTCTTCAACTCTGCCACTGTAGTTCAAAAGCAGTTACAGAAGATACATAAACAAGTGGGTATGGCTATACTCTAAATGCTGAATTTGAATTTGAATTTCATATAATTTTCATACAACTTTTTCATATAATTTTTTTCATATAATTTTCACTTCTTTTAATTTTTTTCAGTCACTTAAAATGTGAAAACACACGTAGCTCATGGACTGGATTTGGCAAACTGGCCTCAGTTTGGCAGCCCCAGGTTTACTCTGTACCAGGAGCAATGTGCACAAGTAGGCCTGCATTTACTCTGTCAGAGTTTACATGAAATTTCTGAGTTCTTTCAATGTGGGTTCCTTGGAACACACTTTCATATTTTACAAAAAATATTATTCTATGCTCAGGAATGTTTGGGACAGATTGAATTCAAGCAGAGTTTCTTTACTATAGGACTTCTCAAGAGACTTTAATTTGCTCATGTACACTGTAAATTTCCAAGAGGGGGTACAGGGCAAGGGAAACTTGCCCAGCTGGACTTACTTAACTGCAGAATCTTTTCATCAAATGGAACACTGTTCACAAGTGGTGTTTCATGGAACACACTGTGAGAAGACTCTCTTCTCTTTCTATATAAGACAATGAAGTCGTTTGCCAAGGTCTCCCAGGTTCTGGACTGAAAGATTCGTCTGAAGCCGAGATCTTCCTCCTTCTAGGGTCATCCTCTCTCTCCCAGAGGCCAGGCAGTGATTTAGAAGTACATTCACTCTTTTGATACAAAGATGGAAATAATCCAGAGAAAAGTCCATTTAGTTATTTCCTAAAGCACATGATGCTACTTGTCATTTGGTTATGAAAACCCTGGGTTGATTGCTTTGTTGTGTCTGTGACTCTCAGTCCTCTTAAACTCAACCCACCATCACCTGCTGGATTCATTCCCAATTTCACTCTTCTTACTTGTATAATTGCTGCTTTAATAATTAACTGCAAAACCCATCTGACCCTAAGCTCCTTGGGGCCCGTGCTCCCAGTGCCCCAAATGAGATGGGGGAAAGCTCCTACACTTTACAGCAAGGTGTGAGTTGCTTAAAAGCAACCATGAGCACTAGGATTTAGTGGGACCAGTTTCGATTAGAATCAGAGAGCCTTTCAAGAAACTCATGTAATATGAATGATTCTTGAGCCCGCAGGTGCTAAAAGACTTAAGAGGAGAGTTGTATCTTATGTGGGAGTTAGGGCTTAAAGTTGGCAAATAAGGCAGAAACTGTGCAGGTCAAAATCACCCCTTGAAAATCCTTTAAATCATCAATAGAGTCAAAAAACCATGACTCTATGTGTACTCAGTAGTATTTTAGTCTAAAAAGCTACAAAGCAATTTCCCCCCTCTCATGTCTAGCCACAGATGAAGCAGTTGGCTGGCATTTAAAGGCTTTGCTGGACAGAAACAATTTCGTCCTCTTTAGTGGTTGAGTTTCCCTGAGAGATTTGCACCTCTGATGTAGCCTGTTTGCCCTGAAATGTCTTATCATAAATGACTTTAGATAAATCACACAGGGAAAATGTCGTTTTATTTTTCATCTGTCCTCCTTGGAGGGTCCCAGATTTCTTTTGAGTTTAAGTCCATTTATCTCTGTCATAGTGTCCTTGGCATTGTGATTCTGTACTCTGAAAGACCCTGGCTGGATGCTTTACCTACTCCCAAAAAAAGATCCTGAAAAGGACATGGGCTAAATGTAATGGGCATGAGTTTGAGCGAACGCAGGGAGATAGTGAAGGACAGGGAAGCCTGCCATGCTGCAGTCCATGGGATTGCAAAGTCGGACACAATTGAGCAAGTAAACCACCACCACAAGGAGATATTATCCTGGATTGTCTGGGTTGGCCCAATGTAATCACATGTTCTTATGAGTGGAGGAGAGAGAGAGGCAAAAGAGGGACAGCCAGAGAGAGGGCAGTGGGAGGCAGCCAGGGCTCAGACTGACATTTCTGTCTTTGAAGATCGAGAAAGGAGATGCTGGCTGAGGGACAGAATAGCCTGTAGAAGAAGGAAAAGGCCATAAAATGCATTCTTCCTGGGAGCTTCAAGAAGAGATGCAGCCTAGTGAGGCCCATTTCAGATGTGTGACCTCCAGAACTGTAAGGGAATAAATGTGTGTGGCAGAAGCCACTCAATTTGCAGAAATCTGTTACAACAGCAGCAGGAACCTAATGTACTGTCTCAGGAGAGGATGCCCACTCTGTAAGGTGGAACCTGGGATCCTCCTCAAGTTCTTAATAGTTCTAGAATCTTGGGTGAATTACTTCACCCATCAGGGCACTTTCAGGGATTGGAACTTTCTGTAATGATGAAAATATTCTTGATCTGTGCTGTTCAGTGTGGCGGCCACTAGTCCCGTGTTGTCTGTTGGGCCGTGCGACTGAGGAAGTGAGTTTTTATTTTAAATTTAGATTTAAATTCAAATAGTCTAGTGAGCAGCATCGTTTCAGAGCCTTGATTTTCACTTATAAAGAGGAGGTAATAGCAGAACATAACTCACAGGGCTGCTATTTGGTAATGCATGTTAATTCAGTTCAGTCAGTTCAGTCGTTCAGTCGTGTCCGACTCTCTGCAACCGCATGAACTGCAGCACGCCAGGCCTCCCTGTCCATCACCAACTCCCAGAGTTCACTCAAACTCACGTCCATCGAGTCGGTGATGCCATCCAGCCATCTCAATATAAAATAATGTATGGGCTACTTTCAGTAAGAATGGAAGTATTTTGTATCCAGATATGTGAGGACGTCTCATTTTTTGTAGGATTGGAGTTTTGTCTCATCTCTTTGAAAAACAGAGCAATTTGGCATAATCTTCCATGACTTTTCTCTTTGGCAGATTGAATAAATTTGTTACTCTATTGATGTTTTTCATATGCCTGTTTCTAACCTTGGGTTTCCCTGGTGGCTCAGTGGTAAAAGAATCTGCCTGCCAATGCAGGAGACATGGGTTTGATCCCTGGGTTGGGAAGACCCCCTGGAGAAGGGAATGGCTACCCACTCCAGTATTCTTGCCTGGATAATCTCATGGACAGAGGAGCCTGTTTCAACAGCCAGACACGACTCAGTGACTGAACAACCAATCTATCGATACTTTTTTGTATGGTTATTTTTAACCTTTTAAGGTACATGAACTTCTTTCCTAACCATGTGCAACATTTCCAAATTTCTCTAAAGCGGAATCAAGATCTATCCAAGTTAATAGTCATGTTTGGCTGCCAGTCACAGGAGGCAGGGCATCCATGGCTTGGGTACCAACTCTGGCTCCACAAGGTTCTCCATCTGCCAGGCTCCTGGCCGTCTTCTGCTCCATCATCTCCCATACCTCATCCTCCTTCCCTTCCTGGGTACCTGCTGCATTTCAGAGGGTATGAACATCGCAGCTCTAATCTGATTTTGCCTCCCTATTTCTTATTCTGTATATATGCTAGAATGAAGATCTTCCTTCTTGATAATGCATTGCTGGCTCCTAGGGGCCATGGTTTTCACTGAAAATTCAGGTGTTCCATCCTTATTTCTCATCATATGTTTGAATTTTAAGTTTTAATAGAAGAGACTAGGAAGAGAGGTATAAACTCTGGGGCTAGGACTGGACTTGACCTTGTCCTGATAAAAATATAAGTTGAGAGAGAGTAATAAGTAGTAATTGCTCTGTCTCCATCTCTCTCCACACAAACATACACATATTCTGATCTAACTCTTCTCCTGTATTGCCAGTTCCTTCAACTTGTTCAATATTTATTATGTTTCTTTATTGGATGTTACTTGTAATTGTCTAGATATTTCCCTCCATGTAGACACTTCAGAAATATTAATCTTCACATTTAACAAGATCAATAGCCTCAGTGTTTGGGGATTTGAAATGAAACATGACTCTATTGCTCACGCTGAAAAAAAGACTCACCTTCAAGAAAAGGCAGAATTTAATTTCATTTGGCTGAGCTTGTGTGTTGGAGGATTGTAGGGAATATTTTGGAAATTAGATTTTGCTGATTTTCTGGGGAAAGAATACACATTCTTTAGGGCCATGTGTCACAGGCAAGAAGTGATGCTTTCTGAAATGAAGACAAGCAGAGCCGTTCATCCTGGGCAAATCACAAACTATCAGGCAGCTCCCTGCATTCAATTAGATTTGTCATGAGTTTAGTCTAGTAGGAGAAGAATTTGTTATCCCCTGAAAGCCCTCCAGATTCTCCAGGTTTGTAGGGTGCTAAGTGTTCCTGAACTTTTAGGCTGAGAGGCTAGTTAGCAGCTTGGTGTCACATGATAGAATCACACTTCCTCTGTGCTGGGTACTGTTTCTGCTCAGGTGATGTGCAGAGAGCTGGAAGTAGAGGTCGCCCATAGTCAGTGCCCCAACAGTGCTGCTTTAGGGATGCCCAGCCCCCCTGCTTTTAGCAGGATAGACTCCAAGGTGAATTCTGCCCTCTGGGGCTTCCTGAGGGATCAGGCTGATTACCTTTGCTCGATACTGCAGCCTAATTATCATTTTCTCTTTCCTCTCTTGCTTTCCCTGTTCCCTCCCCCAGCGCTCCTGGGAGCACTTCCTTAGTACATCACTTGCAGATGAATCCTTGTCTCAGAGTTTGCTTCTGGGGAATTTGACCTACGACAACCCATGATCTCTGGCATCATCACATTGTTGAATTATGCTGTTGTATGTGACAGAAAATTCTTAAGGCAAGGGAATCCTGAGGGCCAGATATCCTACTTAAGGCTGGGAGAGGAGAAAATTCAGGGTGACTCTTTAACACTGCATCTTCCAAGCAAACAGTTAGTGAGAGGCTGCTTATTTCAACCTTGAGTCAGAAGGAGGGTGTGACATCTTGCCTTTGGCATAGGGCCATTGCATCATCAGAGATGGAGAAGTGACCTCTCAAAGGCAGAGAGGGACTGAGCTAGGAGCTTCACGGGCTTCTGGGGGTCTACAGAGAGCTCAGATTTACCCCACAATCAGGAATAATCCCATAAGGCCACAGTCCTTCCAATGAATGGAACCAACCCTTCTCAGAAGAGGCCTATTTCCCTTTGGTGAGGAGTAGCTTCAAAATAATGAGAGGGATTTCCCTGGTGGTCCACTGATTAAGACTCTGTGCTCCTAATGTGGAGGGCCTGGGTTTGATCTCTGGTCAGGGAATTAGATCCCACGTGCCACAACGAAAAGATCTAGCATGCGGCAACTAAGACCCAGCACAGCCAAATAAATAAATAAGTAAATAGTAATAATAATACCAACAATAATAATGATGATTGTACTCTGGGCCTGTAATACTTATGGTGCATACCTGACTGCTGTCTGAAGGGCTTATATTCTACCCCAAAGAGCTTTTTACTTTGGAGTTGTTGAAGGAGGTCACAGGCAGGAATAGAGAGAGAGGAAAAACAAACAAACAAACAAACAAGAAACACTAAATCTTACTTCTCAACACAGCAACTTTAACTAGGAGATAACTTGGAATTGAAAGTATCACTGGTAACTGGCTGCCTGGAAGTTATTCCTGCTTTTAGTTCTTTATCCAACTTGTTCCAAGGTCTTGTCTGTTCCAGGATGCTTTCCAGGATTCAGTCCCTGGCTGTGAGAGGCAGAACAATGCTCTCCAAAAATATCCATGGCCTAATCCTCAGAGCCTGGAATATATTACCTTAATGGCAAAAGGGTTTTTGCAGATGTGATTGTTACTGTTCTGGAGATGGGGGGATTTTCCTGGATTCTTTGAGCAGGACAGATGAAATCACAAGGGTCCTTATGAGCGAAAGAGGGAGGCAAGAAGGTCAGAATCAGAGAACTATGATGAGTGGAAAAAAGAGGGAAGTCAGGCCAGTGCTGGGGAGCAGCCATGAGCTAAGGGATCAGGCAGTTGTAGAAGCAAGAAAAGGCAAGGGGCAGACAGATTTTCACCTAGAGCAGGGGTCTCTAACCTTGGGATCTAATGCCTGATGATGAGAGTGGAGCTGATGTAATGATAATACTAGTAAGTGCACAATAATGCAGTGTGCTTGTATCATCCTGAAACCATATCCCTACCCCGCAACCCATTCCATGGAATAATTGTCTTTCCTGAAACTGGTCTCTGGTGCCAAAAAGATTGGGGAATGCTGCCCTAAAATTTCTAGAAACAATGCATCTCTGCCCACACTTTGATTTTAACCTTGTCAGGCCCGTTTTGGACTTCTGACCTCAAAAACCAACAGTTACGATACACTCATGTTGCTTTAAACCACCATGACTGTGGTACTTTGTTATAGCAGCAATAAAAAACTCATAAACTGGCTCCTGCTCTTCCTTTTAGAGCATGCTCACCCACTGAAAGCCTCCTGACTTCCGTTTCTACCTGAATACCAAGAACTCTCAAACCTTCACGTCCTTTTATGGTTGGGGCATAGCTCTACCCAGACTCCAGGGACCTCCAATGTCCCCGGTGGTCTTCATGACATGACTGGTTGGCCAGATTGATTTGATGCAACCACATTTCTAGCAATGTGTGTTGCATGAGACACTTTCAGTGGCTTTTGAGGATTTAGGGGGCTTGATTTGCAGAAGGACAGCTTATTTGCATTTTTAAATTTCACGTGAATTCCAAGCTGTGAATGGCATAGAGCTTCATGAATGCACGTGTGTGTGCTTCTTGACGGGTTTGTTTTCAGCAAACTGGTGGCTTTCGTATACTATGCTGCTCCCACTAGAAATCTGGGTATTTTCCTCAAGTCCTTACTTTCAGCCACCCTCCATATTCAGTGTCCAAGTTCTATTAATAACAATTCTACCTTGTGCATACCCCTTGCATCTATTTCTTCTCTCTTCTCCATCACTTCACTCTCTCCAGGAGAGGCCCTAATAATTGCTCACTGACCTCTGAGCAGTGGTCTTCTCTCTGACCTCCCAGTCAGTCCCCTCTTGGGAACACACTTGGGAAGGAATTTCCCCTTCTACTTCCTTCCTTCCTGCCCTACCAGGTTCTGAATGTGTCTCCATTTCCTGAACTTGTAAGCTTCTTGCCTCCTTGCCTGTGTTCATGCCCTTGCCTCTGACTTCCTTTCTATTCCTGTTTATCCTTCAAGACAATGAGTTTGGGTCCTCCAAGAAGCTGATGTGAATATAGAGTTAAATATTCAATAATTTTTTTTTTTTTGTAAGGAGAAATGTCCAAATGAAAAGAAATTGGGAGAAGTTGGAAAAAATTGAGAGAGGTGTTTGACCACAAAGCAAAGAGACAGGGAGAGAAGGCTGAATGCAAGCAACTGAACAGCCACCTTGTCTAAGAAAGACTCAGTGGTGGTGGGGAGTCAAAGGCCAGGGAGCGTGGCCTTGGTTTCTGTGCTGGGATGGGTTTCAGAGTATCAGCAGCTGCATCCCTCGGTCAGCTACCCTCCCTCTAGTGGAGGTCTCTCTGCAAGGGACGTTTGCATGACCACCACTGAGATCAAGCTTCTGTAATCTTTCTTTCCCAGCCTATTTCTTTCTGTTGCTCTCTTCAGTTCAAGTCAGTTCAGTTCAGTCGCTCAGTTGTGTCCGACTCTTTGCGACCCCATGAATCGCAGCACTCCAGGCCTCCCTGTCCATCACCAGCTCCTGGAGTTCACTCAGACTCACGGCCATCGAGTCCATGATGCCATCCAGCCATGTTATCCTCTGTCGTCCCCTTATTCCTCCTGACCCCAATCCCTCCCAGCATCAGAGTCTTTTCCAATGAGTCAACTTTTCGCATGAGGTGGCCAAAGCACTGGAGTTTCAGCTTTAACATCGTTCCTTCCAAAGAAATCCCAGGGTTGATCTCCTTTAGAATGGACTGGTTGGATCTCCTTGCAGTCCAAGGGACTCTCAAGAGTCTTCTCCAACACCACAGCTCAAAAGCATCAATTCTTCGGCGCTCAGCCTTCTTTACAGTCCAACTCTCACATCCATACATGACCACTGGAAAAACCATAGCCTTGACTAGACGGACCTTAGTCGGCAAAGTAATGTCTCTGCTTTTGAATATGCTATCTAGGTTGGTCATAACTTTTCTTCCAAGGAGTAAGCGTCTTTTAATTTCATGGCTGCAGTCACCATCTGCAGTGATTTTGGAGCCCCCCAAAATAAAGTCTGACACTGTTTCCACTGTTTCCCCATCTATTTCCCATAAAGTGATGGGACCGGATGCCATGATCTTAGTTTTCTGAAAGTTGAGCTTTAAGCCAACTTTTTCACTCTCCTCTTTCACTTTCATCAAGAGGCTTTTTAGTTCCTCTTTGCTTTCTGCCATAAGGGTGGTGTCATCTGCATATCTGAGGTTATTGATATTTCTCCCGGCAATCTTGATTCCAGCTTGTGTTTCTTCCAGGCCAGCGTTTCTCATGATGTATTCTGCATATAAGTTAAATAAGCAGGGTGACAATATACAGCCTTAACTCACTCCTTCTCCTATTAGCCGTAGGCAATAGCCTTTGCTATAACACCATTCCCACTGTACTGTAATCCCTACTTACTTGTCTTCTCTACTAGATAGGAAGAACTTTTCAAACAAGGACTTTATCTCAGTTATCTTTAGATTCCTAGCTGTACTACAGGAAGTCAGGGTTTGTGAACAAAGCTTTACAGTCAGAGAGAGATGTTGCTGAGCCAGGTTCATTTTGCCTGATGCTCAGCAAGCCAAAATGGTGATATGCTGATGTTTGTGGCAGAGATACTTTTTGTAAAGTGACCATGGGTGGAGACCAGAGAACAAATCTCCACCCCATCCCACTGGAAGGCAAGGAGCTGGGAGGAGGATGGCATTTATGGGATGAGGAATGAAGCAGCAGGGTGGGATCTGAGGTGTGGCGTGGGGAAAAGCGATTGGGAAACAGTGCAGGAATTCTCATTCTGCCACAAGCCTCTGCACAAGCAATCAGAGGCACTTGGAATGACAGGATGGTGGAGTTTTCAGCCCTCTGATGCCAAAAGGTCACACGTGGAGTGGGCACTACCATATGCCCAGTTGGAGGGTCAGTGGTCCTATCCAGTCTTAACCAGTTCAACTCAAACTAGACATAGCTGACTCCAAGTTTCTGGAAAATAACTCAGGCAAACACTGTTTAGGCTGGTAAAACGGATTTGAGTAACCATTGTTCAGAGTTAGAAGGCATGTAGACATCATACCCATTTCACAAATAAAGAAACTGAGGTTTGGTGGGATGAGTGACTATGCCAGGGTTAATGTGGGGTGCACTGGGGATCTGAACATAGGCTGCCTCACTTTACCTCCAGTGAAGAATGTAAGGGTGACCAGGAGGCATCACCAGCTTTTCTTTACCAAGTCATTCTGCTCTGGGATCTTGAAAAAGGCCTCCCAACAAGGAACTATATTAGTTCAAAAATGAAATAGACTTGGGGTTTATCTAGATATTCTGAACTTCTAATGAAATAAAAAACACAACAAATTTGAAATTTTTATTGTTTGCTTCTTCATGTGTATTGGAATCCAATTCTTCATCCAACATAGGAGCAGATGCTCTCAGTACCTGACCTCCTTCCCCTGCCCCCCATTATTTCTCAGCAGTCATCTCTACACACAGAACAATCCTGTCTGTTGTGAGTGTCTGCAGTCTCTGCCTGAGGGTGTTTTCCTGGCTGTGGGAGCTCACTTGGCCCTGAACAAGCCGACAGCACCATCAAGCTAATGTCTCAGGAGGGGCTCTCAATCAGTGCTGGACAGGGAGCCTGTGGGTGGACACTCCAGCCTCCTCACCCTGCAGCTGGGATGACTGAAGCACCTGTGACACGGTCTCCCATGACCCCCTAGCAGCACTGAGTTCCACTCTCATAGCGATATCTGCGTGGTAACACACCCCTCATCTGCTATCTTTCATTCCCTGTCTCACTCCCCTACTCCTCTACCCACATCACTGGTCACCCCACTTACGGTGAAGGGACTCCTGAGGCTGTATTTAATTTTCAGAAGGAAAAGAAGCAACTAACTCAGTTGGAAATGTCTATATTACATATTTCGTCTCACTTTTTCTGAGCTAGCAGTGTGGCCAATTTAGAGGGTCTCCTGAAATTGGGATTCATGCATAAAAACACTGTCTGGAGAAACCTTGGTGGTACCTCTCAGAGTTCTCCATAAACATTCCCCTTTGCAGTAGCCAGTTTCAATGTCCTGGACAATGGGAATTTATTATGTTTTGGAGTGCAGTGTTCCTAAACCTAGTATCTATGTTTGTTGACATAAAGTTGTTCATGTAGTAGTAGTACATGTGTGCTCAGTCATTTCCAGCTCTGTGACCCTATGGACTATAGCCCACAGGCTCCTCTGTCCACTGGATTTCCCAGGCAAGAGTATTGGAGTGGATTGCCATTTCTTCTCCAGGGGATCTTCCCAACCCAGGGATCAACCCACGTCACCTGCATTGGCAGGAGGGTTCTTTACCACTGAGCTATTGGGGAAGCCACAGAATTGTTCATCATACTCTCTAATTCTGGGTTAGGCTGAGAGGGTCCAAGCTGCAAGTCTGCTGATTGGTCAGGTAATTCTTCATTGTGTGTCTGTCATCATTTTAGGACCAGTAGGCCAGCTGGGGCATTTTCCTCTCTTGGGTTAGGCAGAAGCACAAGAAAACAAGCAGAAAGTTGCTATGCCTCTTAAGGTCTGAGGTTGGAATTGGCACACTGCCTCTTCCACCTTCATGCCATTGGCCAAAGCAAGTCAGATGGCAAAAGTCAAAGTATAGGAAAATATCCTCAGCTCTCACCAAGGCCACAGAAAAACTGCATATGCAGGGACTCTGCCATACTTTATACTTAGTTTATTATGAAGTTCTGTTAGCATATTCACGATTATTGTGTCTACTTGATAACAAATCAAAGTCCTTTAATCACTATGAAGCATCCCTCTTTATCTTTCATAATATTGTTTCTATTGAACTGTTTTTAATCTATTGTTAATATGCCTACTCTACCTTTTTATGGGGGCTTCCCTGGTGGCCCAGTGGTAAAGAATCCACCTGCCAAGTAGGAAACATGGGTTCAGTCCCTGGGTCAGGAAGACTCCCTGGAGAAGGAGTTGGAAACTCACTTCAGTATTCTTGCTTGGGAAATCCCATGGGAAGAGGAGCCTGGGAACAACAGTTCATGGGGTCACAAATAGCTGGACACGGCTAAGCAACTAAAGAGCAGCAGCAACCCTTTATATGCTGTTATTGGCACTGCACATATTTTTCCACAGTTGGACATGACTGACTAAACACACACTTTTAATCTATTTGGATCTTTATATTTAAAGTGTGTCTCTTGTAGGTAGCATGTAATTGGATCTTAGGATTGATCAGAGGAAGCCAAACAAGGTAATTAATTAATCACACAGGAGGTCCTGCTTCTAGACAGCCTTACTTCTATCTTCCTTGTGCCAATGGCCTCCAATCAGGCATGCCTATAGTGTTCCTTTTTTTCAACTACGAAGTTTTCATTCCTTTTGCCTGCTTTTCAGTCTCTACCACATGCAAATGATGGTGACCAACTCCCTTGCACAGCAAGCTCTGAATATGTGGTCTTAGCTTGTTCATGGCTGGGTGGCTTTTGGTGATTTATAAACCTGTTGCTTCCAGGTCAAGAAGCAACAGTTAGAACTGGACATGGAACAACGGATTGATTCAAAATTAGGAAAGAAGTACGTCAAGGCTGTATATTGTCACCCTGCTTATTTAACTTAATAGCAGAGTATATAATGTGAAATGCTGGGCTGGATGAAATACAAACTAGAATCAAGACTGGCAGGAGAAATATCAATAACCTCAGATATGCAGATGATACTACCCTTATGGCAGAAAGTGAAGAAGAACTAAAGAGCCTCTTGTTGAAGGTTAAAGAGGAGAGTGAAAAAGCTGGCATAAAACTCAACATTCAAAACACGAAGATCATGGCATCCGGCCCCATCACTTCATGGCAAATAGATGGGGATACAATGAGACGGTGACAGACTTTATCTTCTTGGGCTCCAAAATCGTGGCAGATGGTGACCAGAGCCATGAAATTAAAAGATGCTTCCTCCTTGGAAGAAAAGCTATGACAAACCTAGATGGTATATTCAAAAGTAGAGACATTACTTTGCCAACAAAGGTCCATATAGTCCAAGCTATGGTTTTTCCAGTAGTCATGTATGGATGTGAGTGTTGGACCATAAAGAAGGCTGAGCACTGAAGAACTGATGCTTTTGAACTTTGGCATTGGAGAAGACTTGAGAGTCCCTTGGACTGTAACAAGATCAAACGAGTCAATCCTGAATATTCATTGGAAGGACTGATGCTGAAGATGAAGCTCCAATACTTTGGCCACCTGATGCAAAAAGCTGATTCATTAGAAAAGACCTTGATGCTGGGAAAGATTGAAGGCAGGAGGAGAAGGGGACAACAGAGAATGAAATGATTGGACGGCATCACCGATTTGATGGACATGAGTTTGAGCAAGCTCTGAGGGATGGTGGACAGGGAAGCCTGGCGTGCTGCATTCCATGGGGTCACAGAGTTGGACACGACTGAGTGACTGAACAACAACAACAATATTATTATCCATACCTTTTCCTATGGATATTTATTCATCACATGTATTTTATCATATACGCAGGCTGTATTGTGCAGTTTTGAGAATGTGTCAAGAAACATATTCAGAAAGATGACTTTTAAATAGCTGCATAATAATCCATCTTGTGGACCTAACTTCGGTTAACTACTGCTCTGCTGTTTGGCTGTTTAGCCTCTCTTTGCTTATCTGTAAAATGGGAATACTAATAGCAATCCTATAGGTTAGTTGTGAGAATGAAATAAAACCTAATCTGTGCAGCTTATAGCAGAATATCAGACACATAGGAGACGCACCATAAATGTGAATTTCCCTGTCAGGGAAACAGAATGCTCATGGGAACTCCATCCCTGTTTCACTCCCACCCACCTTTGCGGGGTACCTCTGTAGGATCCCAGTCTTCCCCACTGCAGTCAAAATAATTCCATTGCCTAGGGAAGTAATCTGGGGATCAGAGATCAGCTTTTTTAGCTTTATCCATAGGTAAGAGCTACTCATACAGGGGCTTCCCTTGTGGTCCAGTGGTTAAGAATCTGCCTTGCAATGCAAGGGACACCGGTTTGATCCCTGGTCTGGGAAGATCCCTCACGCCGTGTAGCAACTAAGCCCGTGGGCCACAACTACTGAGCCTGAGCTCCAGAGCTCAAGCTCCACAAGAGAAGCCACTGCAATGAAAAGCCACGCACTGCAACGAGGAGTAGCTCCCGCCCACCACATCTGGAGAAAGCCCAGGTGCAGCAACAAACCCTACAGTCAAATAAATAAATAAATAAATCTTTAAAAAAGAACCACTCAGAGAACTTGGTGATGAGTAAATATAAACCCCAGTAGGGTCTCTTCCTGTTGACATGGCAACCTGACTACCAGCTGTCAGGCAGTGCTGCTAGGCTGCACATTTAGGGAACTTTACCACCTATACCTGATTAACAAGTCTCAGCTCGGGGAAGGGAGTGGCAGATTAAAAAAAAGACCTTGTCCTATGGCCTCTTTCAACCTCCCCACCCTACCAAGCTAAACAAGTCCCCCTTCGAAGCTTCATTTAGGGCGCACTTCTTACTGCCTTCCCCCACCCCCAGCAGCTGCTTAACCCAAGACTGCAAATAATATCTGCTTGAAGACCTTTTGTCTTCAAGTTTCCGCCTGGCTTGCTTTCAAAAGCTTTCCCAACCCAGCTTCAGCCTATCCTTTGTGGGCTCATTCTGTAAGCAGAGTTATAGGAGGACACAAAAGGCAAGAAACAGCCAGTTGTTAAAAACACAAGTGACTGGAAGACAGAAATCACTTCCTTTAAGAAGCAAGTTCCTGCTCTCAAGTCCGAGATGATTTGGATCCCAGTTACCCTGGACGCATGGCACAGTGGGGCCTAAGATATCTGATGCAATTAGATTCACCCTCTCTTTTATCCTTCAACTCCAGACAAAGGGTCTGATTTTTTTCCCCGAAGGGTCAGACAGTTGTCTTAGGGTGGCTTTATACGGTGGCACAGGTTGTATACTACACAAAGCTGCCTGGTGGAGGGGCCAATAGGGGCTCCAGTCTGTGCATCCCTCGCTGGTAGTCCCAGAGTGGGAAACTTGCTATACTAAATAAAGGCTCTGAACAGGCTCACAGGAGCCCTGGTGAGGCTGTATTACTTTGTCAAACTTTATCATGGAGGAAAATCGATTTGGGGGTGGAGGTGAGGGAGAAGAGGAGAATTTTTTTGCCTGGACCTCACATTTCCAAAGGGCCTCAAATTTAGACTTTTTTCATGAAATCCAGTTGAGTATCTAAATATAGCACAGAATTAGACAATAAGATAGCTCACAATCTTTATAATGTGGTTTGGGGAAGTTCCCGTTTTCTAGTACAATAGACGCCTCTAGGTGCGAAAGAGGTTTGAGCCTCTCTGGAAGGCTCCCCAGGCTTAGATGGCCAGTCCGAGTTCCATCCTGCGAAATGGGTAGGGGTGTGGTTAGGTGTTGGGTGTACTCACATTGCATTAGAGTGAAATTGACTGTTTGTACTCTTTCTTTGACCCTGGAACCAACACTACTGTTAAAGACAACAGGCCCAAAATGGAGTCACTTATGCTAAGCCACCACTCACCAAAGCAAGACTTCATTTAATTCAGTTTGTCTGTCTTAGAAATGGAATCTTAAACCAGTCAATTAGAAATTGCCAGATCAGTTTCAGTTAGGTCATCTGCCTGTAGACTCCTACCCTCCCCTATAGGAAAGAAACCCTGCCATAATCCTTCCGCTTTTTGCCTAGTATAGCTTCCCTGTTCCTGCTCCCTTCTGCCTATAAAATCTTTTGACTTGCTGTTAGATTTCATGTTGCTTGATTCATGAATTACTGAATAAAGTCAATGATATCCTGAAAATTTACTCAGTTGAATTTTGTTTTTTAACACTATCTACTTCACTGTTTTTAGGCAAATCTTTTAAATTGATAGTATGGGTTTCCCCTCCCCCCCACCCCCCAAGCATTTTCTCTGGTTGCCCTTTTGCAGGCCTTTTTGTAACCTCTGCCCAGGGGTGGGGGTAAAGGTGGGTGGCTGATAGTGTGGACCCTGAGTCAAGAACAAGAGTTATGGGTAAAGGCACCCATCTTCCTGAAGAGCATTCCAGCCTCATAAAAACAAAGACTTTGTTTTCTTCACTTTGGAACCTTCATTGCCTGATACCTATTAGGTTGGGAGATCAACTGTCTTAGGTTGCCTGGAATTTTCCAAGTTGTAGTACTAAAAATCCCACATCTTAGAAATCTCAATTCCAAGGAATCTGGAATGGCTGGTCACCCTACAAAGCTTTGCCAAACAAACAAACAAATGCATAAAGGGCTTCTGTTTTCCAAAAGTCTAGCCTCACTGAAAATATTGTGTTAAGTTTCTTTGAGGATAAGAAGTTAGAACAGGAGTTGGCTAGCTAATGGCCCTGCACCAAAGCTGGCCTGCTGTCTATGTATTTGTTTTTGCTTTTTCTTAATGTCCTGAACACTAAGAATGGTTTTTCAAAATTCATTAAAAAAAAATCAAATAAAGAATAAAATCGTGTGACATACGAACATTTTGTGAAAATGAAGTTTGAGAGTCCATGGAGACGAAGCCCCTTTGATCCATTTATGCCTTGTCCAGGGCTGCTTCCCTGATAGCTCAGCTGGTAAAGAATCCACCTGCAATGCAGGAGACCCCGTTCAATCCACGCGTTGGGAAGATCCCCTGGAGAAGGGAATGGCTACCCACCCCAGTAGGATCACAAAGAACTTTCAGTTTCACTTTCACTTTTCAGGACTGCTTTAGTGCTAAGATGGGACCGGATGCCATGATCTTCGTTTTCTGAATGTTGAGCTTTAGGCCAACTTTTTCACTCTTGTCTTTCACTTTCATCAAGAGGCTTTTTAGCTCCTCTTCACTTTCTGCCATAAGGGTGGTGTCATCTGCATATCTGAGGTGATTGATATTTCTCCTGGCAATCTTGATTCCAGCTTGTGTTTCTTCCAGCCCAGCATTTCTCATGATGTACTCTGCATATAAGTTAAATAAGCAGGGTGACAATATACAGCCTTGACATACTACTTTTCCTATTTGGAACCAGTCTGTTGTTCCATGTCCAGTTCTAACTGTTGCTTCCTGACCTGCATACAGATTTCTCAAGAGGCAGGTCAGGTGGTCTGGTATTCCCATCTCTTTCAGAATTTTCCACAGTTTATTGTGATCCACACAATCAAAGGCTTTGGCATAGTCAATAAAGCAGAGATAGATGTTTTTCTGGAACTCTCTTGCTTTTTCCATGATCCAGTGGATGTTGGCAATTTGAAGATCATGGCATCCGGTCCCATCACTTCATGGGAAATAGATGGGGAAACAGTGGAAACAGTGTCAGACTTTATTTTGGGGGGCTCCAGAATCACTGCAGATGGTGACTGCAGCCATGAAATTAAAAGACGCTTACTCCTTGGAAGGAAAGTTATGACCAACCTAGATAGCATATTCAAAAGCAGAGACATTACTTTGCCGATTAAGGTCCGTCTAGTCAAGGCTATGGTTTTTCCTGTGGTCATGTATGGATGTGAGAGTTGGACTGTGAAGAAGGCTGAGCGCCGAAGAATTGATGCTTTTGAACTGTGGTGTTAGAGAAGACTCTTGAGAGTCCCTTGGCTTGCAAGGAGATCCAACCAGTCCATTCTGAAGGAGATCAACCCTGGGATTTCTTTGGAAGGAATGATGGTAAAGCTGAAACTCCAGTACTTTGGCCACCTCATGAGAAGAGTTGACTCATTGGAAAAAACTCTGATGCTGGGAGGGATTGGGGGCAGGAGAAGGGGACGACAGAGGATGAGATGGCTGGATGGCATCACAGACTTGATGGACGTGGGTCTGAGTGAACTCCCGGAGATGGTGATGAACAGGGAGGCCTGGCATGCTGCGATTCATGGGGTCGCGAAGAGTCGGACACGACTGAGCGACTGAACTGAACTGAATTGAACTTAGTGCTAAGATAGAGCTAAGTGTTGTGACCGACGTGGCACAGCCTGCAACGCTGTTAGTGCTTCCTGTCTGGCCATCTGCAGAAATCGTTTGCAGAGCCCCAAACAGAAGGAGCTGCCTGGATTCATGAAGAGATCAGAGTCCAGTGCTGGAGGGTGGGAAACAGCAGGATGCTTACACAGCAGAGTGGCTGTACCTCCCAGGGCAACAGGACATTGATGGGGTGGCAGGACTGAAAACACCCCAGTTTTTGGCTTTCAAAGAAGCTGAGCACTTCTGAGAGTGAAAGAGACCACTGCCAGCATGGACCCTGAGGACACTGGTGATGGCCAAGGGGGATGGGAAGTTTGGGGTCCTTTTTCTTTCTTCTGGATACCATGAAGATCTCCTGGATTCTAAAGTGACTCCCAGAGAGGTAAACACTCAGTGGTGACTGAGATGGAATTTCTACCCAGCCTGGAGGGGGTCAGGAGTTTGATTAAAACAAAGAAACATCAATGTCCTACCTTTGAGCATGGGGGCTAAGACCATCACATTCTATGAAAGATCCCATTAGAGAAGGTGAAATGTTGGATTCCATACTGCAGGGTCTGAGTGTCTGTATTACCTGCAAAGTGCACCTAACCTGAGCAGACAGGAAGAATGAGAAACAGGAGCTAGGAGAGAGAGAGAAGCACTTTCAGTGTCCATAGGCTTGTCTGGCCTCTGTCTTCCAGTGATCAGTGCAAACCTAGCATGTAGTTGGTGCTAAATAAATGCTTAATGAGTAAGCAAGGCGTTTTCTGTCTTTCTTCTCGCCCTTTAGAAACTGACAGAATCTGATATGGATTGTTTCTGCTGCTGCTGCTGCTGCTCAGTCACTTCAGTCGTGTTCGACTCTGTGCTACCCCATAGATGGCAGCCCACCAGGCTCCCCCATCCTTGGGATTCTCCAGGCAAGAACACTGGAGTGGGTTGCCATTTCCTTCTCCAATGCATGAGAGTGAAAGGTGAAAGTGAAGTCGCTCAGTCGTGTCCAACCCTCAGCGACCCCATGGACTGCAGCCTACCAGGCTCCTTCATCCATGGGATTTTCCAGGCAAGGGTACTGGAGTGAGGTGCCATTGCCTTCTCTGGGATTGTTTCTAGCTTAGTATAAATTTAAATACATGTTATTCCTCCTAGATATTTACAGTTAAGCCTGACGTGTATTTGTGGAATAAAAGCCAATTCTCCCCTTAAAGGGATTCAAATATGAACATATTGGTTGGGGGAGCAGGTGAGCCAGAGACCCTTCCAATTCCCTTGAAATCAGAACCCCAGGTGTTATACAGACACTTACTGTGTGCCCACTAGGTGTCAGGTTCTAGTGTTAGTTGCTCAGTCATGTCCAACTCTTTGCGACCAGGCTCCTCTGGCCATTGAATTCTCCATACAGGAATAGTGGAGTGGGTAGCCATTGCCTTCTCAAGGGGATCTTCCCAACTCAGGGATTGAACCTGGGTCTCTTATAGAGCAGGCAGATTCTTTACCATCTGAGCCTCCAGGGAAACATAAATGAATTGTCTGGAGTCCTCATAGAACTGCAAGGTAAGTATTCTTATGGACAGATGGTGAAAATGAAGTACAGAGAGGTCAAGAAATGAGTTCAAAGTCACACAACTACTGTTTAGCATTCTCAGCCTTCTAAGGACTCTGTGGAAAGGCAAAGGCTGGGGTGGGGGGTTAACCACCTGGAAGGAAATGTTTAGCCCCCATTTCCCAGAAGAATAACAGGTTTCTAGGACTAGTTGGCTAGCCTTTTCTTCTACACATTGAATTTCTGAAGAGTAGCACTTACATAGCTGTGACAGGCTCGATGCTGGAGGAAACATATTAAGCTTTTCTCCCAATTGTTTTCCCAGTTATTTGCAGCTGATTTTTCCATCAATCATCTCGAAAGAAACATAGATCAATCTCTACTTCATTAGCTTCATCTGAAGCCTGGGGAAGTTTAGCCGGAGAACTGCGTGATTTTGAGTAATCAGCTTTCTGCCTTAGCATTTCCCTGTGTGCAAGCAAGTACCTGGATTAGATTCCTGTGTCTGCCACTGATTTATATACAGGGAAGTCTGGCTCATGTGGAGTGCAGTTCAGCGATGTCCCCAGCAATGTAATGCAGCGTGAATGGAGGATTAATTCCTACCCCTGTTACTAGACCTGTTACAGAACAGACTTCCAGTTCCAACTATAAATTATGATCAATGTAACCTATTCTCATGTCTCATAGCATCTCAAGGACTTGAAGAGATGATTTGCCGGGAGTTATTTATATTTATTGCGTCTTGTTTTTGTAATGCCAAATACTTCCTATTTAAGGATTAAAAAAAACCTGAATCCTTGTGCCAAAGCTCCCTGTGTTATCAGCTTATGGAAATAAGGAGCTTTTTTTCTGCTAGGGGGACATAGGGTTCGTCCAGTGAGGGTGCATCTCAAAAAATAATTTGTAAGGGGCCCACTTTTTCTGATTTCAGAGTATTTTGGCATTTGTGGAATTCTGAAGACACAGGATTCCTAAAAAATTAAACTTTTAAAAAAATGTAGCCTACAAAACATAGACAACTTGAAAACAATTAAAATGTATATGATGACAGCACTATCAATATAGGATTTGGCATATTTATATGTGTAGTATTTTTTTGGTGCCAAGCACTACCCATGGATACATGGTTGGCATAGTCAATCCTTTTAGTTACCTCAGGAGATGAGTAATATTATTATCTATGGCACCCCACTCCAGTACTCTCGCCTGGAAAATCCCATGGACAGAGGAGCCTCGTGGGCTGCAGTCCATGGGGTCGCTAAGAGTCGGACATGACTGAGCGACTTCACTTTCACTTTTCACTTTCATGCATTGGAGAAGGAAATGGCAACCCACTCCAGTGTTCTTGCCTGAAGAATCCCAGAGACGGGGGAGCCTGGTGGGCTGGCGTCTATGGGGTCGCACAGAGTCGGACACGACTGAAGCGACTTAGCAGCAGCAGCAGCAGTAATGATAATATTATTATTACTATCCACAGCTTATAGGTGAGAGAATGGGGACAGAGAAGTTAAGTAATTTACAGGAGGCTGCTCAGAGGGAGTAAGAGGTAGATGAGGGATTTAGATCCACCCAGGTAGTCTGAAGCCATATCTCAAAATCTTCAACACCATTCAGGGTAGTATTTCCATGTCATTGTTCAACAGATATATTAATGGCCATATATATGTTTACATTGTTACTTACACTGTATATGGGCTTCCCAGGTGGAGCTAGTGTTAAAGAATCCTCCTGCCAGCGCAGGAGACATAAGAGATGAGGCTTCAGTCCCTGGGCTGGGAAGATCCCCTGGAGGAGGAAATGGCAGCTGACTTCAGTATTCTTGCCTGGAGAATCCCATGGGCAGAGGAGCCTGGCAGGCTACAGTCCAAAGGGTCGCAGAGAGTCAGACATGACTGAAGAGACTTAACCCCCACACACACTGTAGCTACAGTTTCTTCTACTTAACTTTCATCATAAGCACTTCCCCTTGTCATTAAATTGCTAAAAAAAATTTTTTTAAGCTGTAGCAGGCTTACTTGGCTACATTTGCAGAAAATGCATATTTGTACATTTGTAGAAAACAAAATATTGATGTCTCATTTCATGTCATGTTCCAAAATAAATCCCAGATGGATTAAAGACGTTTCAAAGTTCTAAAAGGAAAATTAAGAAAAGATAAGTAAATCAGGCTCACCAGAGTTCAAATTGAAGTCCAGTTGGAAGCTCTGTGACTTGGGAAAATTACTGAACCTCTCTTCTTAATCTGTAACCTCTTAACTTAACCTCTACTTCTTAATCTGTAAAAATGGAAATGACATCTAATTTAGAGGAATGCTTTTAAAGGAATAAACGAAGAGTGTAACAGTGTACCTGGCATTTAACATGTTTCCAGTAAATGTTAGATATTGTTATATGTAGAGCTAGAAAAAATTTGTCCAAAAGTTCAGGGGGTAAACAGCTCTCACCTTTGCCCTAAACACTGACTCTACTAATCCATCTAAATAACCAGATCCCCCCAGCCTCCACGCCATCATGGTAAGAGAGGTTTGTTCTAATTGGTATGTAGAGAGGAACTGCTTTTAGTCTTATCTGTGGCTCAGAGTGTGTTAAGCCAGCTTCAAATTAAGTTCAGAAATGCGAATGTTGTCTTCCCTTCTCTCAGCTTCTTCTTTTTTTAATCATAGAATCACAAGTGAGAGGTTGGAGTATGAGTCTGCATATTTAGAAGAGATACAAATGCAATTTCCATAACTAACCTCCAGTCTTCAAGGGAAAGAAAAGCTGGCATAATCGTTAAGCAGAAACGGCGGGTGAATTATATTTCAGAGCTTCAGGTTCCATTTAGCCCAACCCACTCACCCAAATAAAGCCAGAGCTGTTTGCAATTGAATATCAGGTCATTGACACTTAACCATGTTTAATTTGTTTGACATCCTGGATGGTAAATCTGCATGTAAACCCAGTGTTATGCTCTGCGTGTTTAGGTCTGGATGATAAAGCTGGACAGTGGCATTTCATCATAAAGTGTGAAACAACAGGTGGGAGATTAATGAAGCAGTTGGCACTTCCAAAACATTCTAGAGCGACTGTTTCAGCACCGTGTCCTAGGGTTCATAATTACCTAGAGAAACGCAGTTGCAACAACAGACTCATCACCAATCTGTTGACTGCCTGACAGAGTACTTGAAGAGGCAGGAAAATCACTGTTAAGAACAGAGTCATGTGAGAACCATCTTAAACTTGTTGAATATTATTAGTGTGACAAGATATATAAGGAGCAACGACAAGCACACTGGGACAGGTTTTGTTGAAAGCTGTTTTTAGTTCAAACACTTATTTGGTTTAGAATACATATATATAGCAAGAGAAAGCATGGAATATAAATACATACATCATATACATATACCACACATACACACATATGTAACATATAAATATACAAATAATTATAAATACATAAAAATATATCCTCCTATCCTCACGTTTTGGTTTTTTGGTTCACATTGGCATCCTTGGTTGACTAGCTCATCTGGGGACTTGTGTGGGTCCTTTAGGCATTTTGTGGTCTTACTTCTCCTGGGCTTAGATTTCTGTGTGATCTCCTTCACATTCTTACTGAGGTTAAAAATTTCCTACTTGGGAACAATGCAAGTCCTCCCATCACCTTTCCCTCAAGAAGTGTGTCCCTTAATCCTGTGCTTTGCAGAATTATAAAATGACACTTGTTGCTTCAACAGGTACACACACCAAGCGCAATGGAAGACTACTAGAAAAACAGTGGGGTGAGCACAAAGACAAACACATCACAAACATAGCATCCTAAAGCAAATATCTAGTGCATGTATCTGCAGCAGACTTTGTGAGCTGTCTCCCAGAATCCACTCATTCCCTGTGCCTGAGTAACAGAATTCACTGTGACTAAATCCCCTGCACTACAAAGTGCAATACAGCAAAGCACAGGGAAATGAGATCTGTCTGTAATCATATGAGCAAAAGCCAAAATTTAAAAAAAGGGAGTGAAACACAAACAAAAAAATCAGATCATGGGAATGGTGCAGGAGTACGTTTAATTTAGAAAATTCCAGTTTTCCAAGAGCTGTCACTTATGTTTTCTCCTTTGAGCCTTTGGACCACCTGGTTGGGAGAGTCAACTCCAATTTTCTCACCTGTATATTGTGGACCGTCTGTCTGCTCTAGAAGCGGTACCAGCAGCTCCTACTATCACTCGGTCCGGGGTGCTACATCACCCCTTGTTGTTTTCTCTTACCCTGTCCACACTTCTGTAAATGGTTCCTTTGATAATGCCTCCTCGGCTAGCCTGCTTGTGTGTGTTAGCTGTGCCACGTGGGGGCCTTGATCGGTACAACAGCATGTCCAGTGGTGGGGAGTGTGCAGTAGAGTTGGTTCCCCAAACCAGGTGTTTCTCTGGGCACAGCCCTGTCCCATCTCCTCCCAGCATGTAGAAAGGGGTTGTCAAATAACAGTTGCATGAATCTTGCAGTGTGTTGGCCAAAAGTCAGCAGGAGAAAGAAATGAATTGCAAGCTATTTATCACCAGTAGGCGATGCAATCAAGCCCCTTCATGATTTGTAATACAAAGTAGGCTTCCACAGGAAACATTTATTTTAGCTTCATCATTCCTTCCTCCTAACAGTGTTTACTCTGCAACATGCCTCTCATAATTTCCTTTTTTTAAATATTTTTTTGGCAACTGCATCCTCTTGTCAGTATCCTCTTTTGTGCCAAGAGCACACACAGCCTCAGAGATTCCAACTTTTTCAGAAGAAATATGACTCTATTAATTACTCCGTGAAATGAGACTTCTGAAACTCAGCTGTAGGACAAAATAAGAACCTGAGAAACATCATAGGAGGATGAATGAAAGATTTTACCCAAACAGATGCTAGAAAGTCAAAGTTAAGATACTTTCCTAACAGCAACATCCAGAGGCCACCAATCCCACCCATCCATCCTTCCTTTTGTCCACCCATCCACTGTATATGTATCAGTTGCTTGGGTATTAGACTGCAGGTCTAAAGGAGCAATAGTGAGCAGACCTGGTTTCTGCCCTCCCAGAGCTTATGCTGAAAGCATGTATCTTTATAACATCAGCATCAAGCACCAAGGCTGGCTTCATGGGTGTGACATACTCAGCGCATAATACGTAGCAAGCTTCCTTATTTAGTTTAATGCTCTGCTGTCACCATTTTGAAATTCTTAATAATTACTGAGAATTCTTAATAATCGATGTACAAAGTAGGCATTTAAAATGTGCTCACGGAATGAAAGAATGAATGCCTGGCACTCATTAGGAGGTCAATAAATTCAGGTTAAGTGGGCATATCAGGAGGGACTATTGTCCTACCGCCTTCAACTTCAAAAGTAAAGAAGGGGGAGTGGGGTCTTGCCACCAGGACCACTTCCCTTCTTCCCCCAGTCTTCACACCTCTCTAGGCCCTTGATCAAGAGTGGGTAGGATCTATTTATTTCAAGCTGCTATTTAATTTTTTCTCTTCCTGTGCCATGAAAAATTCTTGGCATCAGGCAGCCTCAGGGCAGCACTATTTTTATTTCACCAGCAGAATAATTAAATTCAGGCTCAGTTGATTTTCCCCAGCAGAGAGGCTGTGGGCAAAACGGGATGAAGAGGCTGCTACAGAGGGCTTGTTGGAATGGGTTCCAGAAGGACTAGACACAATGATCTGAGTCACATTTACCGTGGATCCACATCGGGAGGAGGGAGCGAAGGCTTTGCTATCACTCAATCAGACCTTTCGGCTCAGCAGGACAGCCACAGTCCTGTCTTAGAATCTTAGAGCTGCATGGAGCTGTAGGAATGATCCAGACTGGGGGTCACTAAACCATAGTCAAGGACCAAACCTGGCCAGCTGCCTAGTTTTGTAAATGAAGTTTCACTGGACCCTAGCCATGGCCATTCATTTGCTGCTTTCAAGGTACAAGAGTGAAGGTGCTGTCACAGACCATATGGCCTGCAAGTCCAAACATATTTATTGTCTGATCCTTTATAGACAAAATATATCGACCACTGATCTAGACAGGGAACGCTCATAGCGTATAATGTGGGTGCTACTAGTCTTCCAGGACTCTCTATTCAAAAGGATGTTGTGGTCAAATACATTGGGAAAATGCATGAACCTTATCTCCCCTCTTAGAACTTCACAAACTCCAACACCCTACTGCAACAGCCCCTGTGCACACTGTGTCCACAGCACTGCACACTCTGACTTTTGTACACACCTGTGGCTCTTGTTATTAGTTGTCTTTGCCTCCTGACTCAGGGAGCAGGACAAACTGGGAGTACTGGAGAATTAATGACCTTGAAAGCAGACTTCAGCCAATGATGGACAACATAAGGGAGAGAATTTCTCAGCTTCCTTGCCTATTGTTGTGCAAACTCTGGAGACATGATCTACACTGAATCCCAGAGCTCATCTGTGGGGCCAAGTCCCCACTGCCCACAGGGGTCAACCTGCTCATGAACGTACACTTTACTGATGGGCCTCTCTTCCCCAAGTGCAGTTCTTTGAAATCACCTCCCAGATGAACTCATTCTATTCTTATCTTTAGGTTGTGCTTCTGAGGGAGCTCAAACTAAGATATCTACCAATTAAAGGCTCTGAGAAGTCCTGTAGTAAATGTATACACACCTTCTTAATTTGGTCTTCGAGGCTTTTTTTTTTTTTAAAGTCTGGCTTCTACCCAACTTCCCAGCCTAATGTTTCTCAAGTCTCCCCTACTTAGCTCAAGTTTTTTTTTTTTTTTTTCAATTTCTGATCCCACTATATTCTTAATGATGTTACTATCCCCTAAGGTGACAGAAGAACTCATGTGTACTGAGAAGATACATGCCTAGCATAAACATCATCTGCTACAGAGTGACACTCACAGTCTCTAACTCATATGACATCTGCCTAGATCAATGGGCACAAATGCTGGTTGTGAACATGGGTTGTGTACATGCCAATGAGTGCAATCAACCCATCTTCCTAGGATACAGACAAGAGTAAGAGCCTCACTTCTCAGGCTGAGGTACTCCAGGTACAGCTAATAGGATTTCTGTGATGACATCTTCTTCCAGAGTTTTGGCATCAGCCTGGGGGCAGCTCAGGCCTGTTGAAATGAAGATCAGAACTGACATCGTGAGCAAGCTGGCTTTGTGTGTAGGTTCAAGGTGCTGACAAAAGCCTCCCTTTCTTCTGAGCCCAATCACCTACCTCTAGCTTAATTCCAGAGGGGTTTCCAGAGTCAAGTTCTCAGTTCATTCTTACATGCTCTCCCAGAGATTAGAAGTGATTTCCATTCTTCACCTCTCCTCCCTTTCTGACTTCAGGGAGGGCATGGATGGAGGAAGTCAGCACGGACAGTTCATGAGCGATGAGCCACACTGCTCTGGCATTTAATGTTTTCACTGTTCCACATATGCTTTTCAGGGGGCAGTCAGAGCTCCTCCATTGAAGACCAGAGTATCAGGAAAATCGAAGTTCTGCTTTTCTCACTTTTAATTTCATTATTGATTTTCATTAAGCCCTTCAGAGGCCCCTGGTACCTCCAGCCTTCTTCCCTTCAAAGAGAGAGATTTAGAGAAAGCAGCCAGTTTCCAGCTTTCAGAGACTGCTAGAGACGCTGCTGCCTCACGACCGTCCTGCTCCTGAGGTCCTCTGCTCTTTACCCAGTGAAGGGGGCAAAGGTTACTTGGGATTAACCTGTTGTTTAGTCGCTCAGTCGTGTCCAACTCTTTGTGACCCGGTGGACTATAGCCTGCCAGACTCCTGTCTATGGGATTCTCCAGGCAGGAATACTGGAGTGGGTTGTCATTCCCTTTTCCAAGGGATCTTCCTGACCCAGGGATCAAATCTGGGTCTCCTGCATTGCAGGCAGACTCTTTACTATCTGAGTCACCAGGGAAGACTTTAAGTGCTCCCACTGTGGACTGCAAATCTGATTCAGGTCAAAGCATAGCCTTTCAGTTAAAAAAAAGAACAGAAAACTACAATGCAAAGCAGATGAGGCAGGTTGCTGAGAATATAAACGTAAACTATTGAATTTTGAAAATGCTTTATCTTATTACACACACACACACAAAAAGGCTTCCTGGTGGCTCAGCAGTAAAGAATCCACCTGCAATGCAAGAGACACAGGAGACCTGGGTTTGATCCCTGGGTCAGGAAGATCCCTTGGAGAAAAGAATGGCAACCCACTCCAGTATTCTTGCCTCAAGAATCCTATGGACAGAGGAGCCTGGTGGGCTACAGTCCATAGGGCTGCAAAAAAGTTTGACATGACTGAAGTAACTGAGCATGCACATAAAGGCTGTGGCCCCCAAGTCAGTAAGACATAGAAGGGTCTGGAGTGCACTTTGTGGCTCTGCCCCCAGATAATCACAGCTGGAGGTGGCTCTGAGGTCTGAGCTCCTCTGTCTTGTTGGACTGTCCACTTCATGTGGGGTCCACTGGCCCCAAGATAGTGGGAATGCTTCACTCTGTCTTTGATCTTGAGAGTATTCTCTGCATGGCTGATTTTTTGGTTCTGAGCTAAATTAAAGCAAAAGCAATCTTAAACTGAGTGTAGATCTTCATTCTTACCGATTTTTATTAGTAAAAGTAGCAGTCTTTGTAATAAGACCAAGGTTGCTCATCTGCCAGGAAAGAGCACATCATGCTTTCTTTTCTTCAGCAAGACATTAACCTGTATCCAAGCAAGCATCTTAATGTTCCCCCTTTCTACCTCTTCTGTTTGAGAAGGACTCATTCACTCATTAATTTGTTTATTTCATATTCATCAAGCACCTCTTCGGTACTATTCCAGGTGTTGAGGATACGATACAAGACAGGCAGGGCTCTTGCTTTTAAAGATGTTACTGACAAGCCAGTAAATGGCCACATGAATTGTGTGACTTACGTAGCACTTTCAAAACTGATATAAATCATAGCTACAGATTTTTAAATCTACAAAGCACTGAGAAACCATCAGTGTTTCTTTTTTCTTCTTTTCTTACTCTCTAGGATACCTCCTGCTTTCTGACATTTAGCCCTCTGTGTATCGGGCTTATACCACAGCCTGCCAAGGTTAAAGTTAGAAACGAGAAGCAGAAGAGATAGGATTTTAAGTGATTAAACTTTGTCCATATACTCACTGGCACTTGTTATGATTTTCTTTAAGTCTTGGTTAATACAAAAGATTATTTCAGAATGGAAAGGGATTTGAGGAACATCTAGTCACAGAGCCCTTTCACTAAGTAAGGAAGAATCTGAGACATGGAAGGAGGTGAGCAGGAGCAGACCTGGGAGGGAAACTCAGGGTTCTATCCTTCACATCAGCATCCCCATTCCTCCACCTACATGTGCATGTTGGGAACAGCCCCTTTCCCTTCCATGGCCTCCCTCCTGTCGTTTATACTTTCTTCAAGCAAAACCATGGGCTAGCTTGAAGCTAAAATCACACAGATTTTACAATCCCACTGCCTTCCCCCAAAAGAAAAATTCCCTCTTGAATGACACAGAAAGGCAAGGAAAAGCAAGTTATATTGTTGCTGCTTCCCCCTAATGCTTCTTGATTCCCTGTGGATTCCAGAAATGTGAGCTGCTGCTGCTTCTCTTCCTCTGCCTCCTTTTCCTCCTCATTTTGGAGAATAACGTGCTGTGACCACGTATAAGCCTTAAGTCACGGCGATGCTCTCCTTTGGGTAGTTTTCTATCCACTCGCCATTACGGAAGGGAGCCAGACTGCTGCACAAGAGGGATGTGGGTTGGACACCTTGGCTTTTTCTACCACTTACTGCTCAGTGGCCCTGGTGAATCACTCGACCTCTCTAACGTTCATCCTCTTTGGTGAAATGGAGATAATAATACCAGTCTCTTAAAGTTATTTCGGGAATGAAGTAGAAGGCCATCTATAAATATTTGGGTGTAGTAGATGTTCTATTAGGGGCAGCCATGGTCAAGAATAATGATAATGACCATCTGTCTAGAATGAGGCAAATCAGAATGGATATTAGACATGTACACAGGCCCACTTTATATTCCTGGTTTACCTGCTTCCTTAACTCTCACAGTGACTTGGCTAAGAAAACAGGCCCCATTCGGATCCCAACTTGAGATCTGAAAAAATTGAGGCTCACTCAGATAAGGTGGAGGGCTTTCTCAGGGCCCCAGGGCTGGTGATGGCGAAGCTGGGACCAGAGTCCAGCCCTCTGCCCGGTGCTCTTCTCCAGGCTAGCGCTTCCTCCAGTGGCACAGAGCTCCCACCCAGACCTCTGAACGCTCATGTGAAGTGGAAAAGATCAAAACCACGAACAGCCTCTAGTTAATTATAGTTCATGTTTTGTTACCAAATGAGTATGAAAAACTTTAGCATTCATGGTTCTTAGATTCGGGATTGTGGATGAAGTATTGAACACATGGGGCAGGAATGGAGTCCTTGGGCACAGGAATGGAAACCACACTGAGAGCCCACTTTACACTAGGCTTTGCTTATTTCAAAACTGCAACCCCTCTCCCCCACCAAAAGATAAAAGAGATCTGAAGCCATGTGTCCTAGACTGAAATTAGAGAAACTGGCACAATGTCTTTCAGGCCTGAATTCACTGGGTTATGGTTGTCTCTCGTCCATGGGCTGGATGGACCTTTGCCAGATTCTGGAAACTGGCCTTCCTGGCCCTTCTCAGAGCTCAGAATTCAGCTTAGAACTCTCTTCAGCTCTACCAGCGCTGAAGGTCAGCTGATGTGCAGGACTCCTGTTGGTTTCCTTCCAGCCCTTTCCCCCTTTCTCACTAAGGACTGTTTAAAGCACGATTCCTGATCTCATACTGGGACCCTTTTTTAGATGCTGAAATAAAGAAAATTAGGGGTTTTAGGACTGGGTATGTTTCTGTCATGCTCACCAAATTGCAAGTGTGCTCACAGCTCTTGTACAGGAAGATCTTAACTATATTTAATCACAGGAAACTTCCCAGGGAGGCTCAGGTTACCTCCTTTTACAGAGAGACAATTCAAGAAAGGTTTCACTTGGAATAACAAAGGAGATAATTCCATCAGTTCTTGTGTTTGCTGAGCCTGTGCCTGAGAAGCAAATAACACTGCCCTGGTCATCCAAGTTACGGATTTTGTATCAGAGATTCTTATAATTTCCTCTGTCAGTCATTTCATCCCTAGCTCCTCCCTCCCTTCTTTGAGAACCTCCATATATTTTGCAGGGAGAGTTCACACAGGCCCTGCTAAGTGGGCACATGACTTTCATCCCTGGCCACAAACAGCTTGATCTGGAGTGGCCCCTACTTGAATTCAGCCAATCAAGTTCTTGTTCCTGGGAACTGGAATTGGCTTTCTGAGATGCTCCTGAGTGTTGCCTGAACATTTCAAGAGAGATGTCAAGTCAGTGACAGGAACTTTGTGTTTGGCTTTTGGGCCAAGAATCAGGAAAAAAAGGCTAGTCAAGAAGTAGAGATACAAACAGAGGGAGAGGTAGAGATGAGGGAGGCAGAAGTAGAGATAAACCAATTCATTTAAGATACACTGAAAGCAAAACCTTGACTTTGCTTTCCATTGCTGTTTCCAATATTTTGCAGACATTCATTGCATTCTCTGCCCTTTCTTTATTTGCCACTGGACTTTGTAGATAAATACAACCTGTGCCATTTTCCTTTGTGTGTGTGTACATGTATGTGTGTATGTAATTCCTGCGGGCTTTGTTGTTTGCAACCAAGGGATCTCATGACAGATTTCCATCCATAATCTCACCTGTGATGACCAGTAACATTTTCAAGATGGAACCTTTGTTCGAAGAGTAGAGATCGTGGTCCTGGTACTAGAACCAAGAGGGGAGGTTTCTGTGGATCCAGCATCTTAGCACAGTTGTTCAGTTGCTAAGTCATGTCAACTCTTTGTGACCCCATGGACTGCAGCATGTCAGGCTTTCCTGTCCTTTACTATGCCCTGGAGTTTGCTCACACTCATATCCATTGAGTCAGTGATGCCATCCAGCCATCTCATTCTCTGTCCTCCCCTTCTCCTCATGCCCTCAATCTTTCCCAGCCTCAAGGTCTTTTCCAAAGAGTTGGCTGTTCCCATTAGGTGGCCAAAGTATTGAAGCCTCAGCTTCAGCTTCAGTCCTCCTAAAGTCTTAGGGTAAAGCTCATCAATTTGTCTGTCACTGATGCTTCTCAAGCTTTTGCTCTGCTTTCATTCTTTGCACTGGGCTAAAATAGATTCTATAAATGATTTTCCCCTCAGAGGATAGTAACTTCCCATCTGGAATGGAGTTTCAAAAATCCTTATGGGGAGCCCTGGGGTTGGAATGGCTCCAAGATTCTTCCTCACAGCATTGGCCAGGGTCTCTTTTCTCCTTCCCTGAAAGGTGTGAATTTGACCTTTTGATTGGTCACCAAGGTTGCCATATTCAGCTACATTCAACTAAGATACAAAGGGCTTGGATGGAGTGCATCCCACAGATTCTATTTGAGGAATGCCAAATGGCTCTCCAGGCCCCAGCTGGTACCACACTCTCTCTCACACAGTGCCTGAAATGTGCACAGTTATTTTTGTTGAATTGTAATACTATTGCTCACGATGAAGTCTAATATTAAAACAAAATTTACACTGTCCAGAAGGAGGGCAGAGAACTCAGCAATCTGCCTGCTGTGTCACTTTGGAAAAATCAAAACCTCGGTGCTTCGGTTTCCTCATCTGTGAGATGATAATACTAATACCAACCTCAGAGGGTTATGATGGGAATTGAGTTAATATTTATGAAGCACCTGGCACATGAGTCGAGTCCTGCTGAATGCCCATTCCTTCTATGAAAATGGTGACAGAGGATAAAGTCTGAGGCTTTCCCTGACAAGGAAAACGTGTAGACTTTTGAACTTAGACTAAAGTTTGGAAGTAAGGAGGGCTAAGGAATCTGGTCTTGGTGGATTTGGAACACTACAGGATGGGATAACAGGCTTCCTAAGTGGTACACTGGGAAGGAATCTGCTTGCCAATGCAGGAGACACAAGAGACATGGGTTTGATCCCCTGGAGGAGAAAATGGCAACACACTCCAGTATTCTTGCCTGTAGAATTTCATGGAGAGAGGAACCCAGTGGACTACGGGGTTGCAAAGAGTCAGGCATGACTGAGCACACACAGGCACATGTGTGTGCACACACACACACACACACATAGGATGAGATAACACTTCTCCAGACCAGGGGTGGAGGTTCTCCTTTGGAAAGGATCCCTTAACATGTGCCTCTGAGGCTTACAGTGTTGGGTTGGAAGGAAAAGGGAAGGTGAGGGAGGTAACTTAGGAAGCTACAATAAATCTGGAATGAATTAAAGTCTTGGTGAAAGTCTATCTCAAAGACTTAGGCATTGACTGATGTGTGTGTATAATTTAAACTCAGGAATTCAGGTATAGCCACAGGGAATGTGTGTCCTGAGGACATGACCATTTTTAGATCATATTCTCAAGGAGTTGTTGGTTAAATCATGGCCAGAAGTTACAAAGATATTGGGATTTATGGGGTTTTAAGTCATAGATAGGGCTTCCCCGGTGGCTCAGCTGGTAAAGAATCTGCCTGTAATGCGGGAGACCTGGGTTCCATCCCTGGGTTGGGAAGATCCCCTGGAGAAGGAAATGGCAACCCCCTCCAGTGTTCTTGCCTGGGGAATCCCAGGGATGGGGGAGCCTGGTGGGCTGCCGTCTATGGGGTTGCACAGAGTCCAACACGACTGAAGCGACTTAGCAGCAGCAGCAGCAAGTCATGTATAGGGCTTCTCTGGCGGCTCAGCTGGTATAAAGAATCTGCCTGCAATGCGGGAGACCTGGGTTCCATCCCTGGGTTGGGAAGATCCCCTGGAAAAGGAAATGGCAACCCACTCCAGTATTCTTGCCTGGAGAATCCCATGGACAGAGGAGCCTGGTGGGCTACAGTCCACGGGGTCACAGAGAGGTGGACACGACTGAGTGACTAACACAACAAGTCATATATAGGGAGAATTCACAGAAAGTAAAATTTACCTCCTTTTTGTGTGTGCAGTTCTAAGAGTTTGACAAATGTGTGCAGTCATGTACCTATCACCACAATCAAGGTATGGAACATCTCCATCCCCCTAAAAGTGCCCTCATGCCCATCTGTGGACAACTCCATGTCCTACCCACAGTCCTGGCAGCCACTGATCTGTTTTCTTCCTCTTGCAGTTTTGCCTTTTGCAGAAGGCCAGTAGATCTTTTCTGACCTTTGATCCCAAGTCACGTGATAACAACTCTTTTAGCAACCTGTAGCCCTTATCACAATCATAATTATACTGTAGAAGAAATTGATTGATAAAATGATCACAGTCTCTCTCCTCTGCTAAGACTCTGGCAGGCATGTCTGAGGGCAGAGATTGGCTGATTCATTACTTTGTCCTTAGGAATACCGTCAACTAGAAGCTCAATACACATTGTTTGATGAATGAATGAGTGAGGGGCTCAGTGACTATAAGGGAAGTGCTCTAAGACACTGACACAGCAAAAGCAATGCAATATTTGGTGGTATCAAACCTATTATATTCTAAAGCATCAGAGATTATATCATGTTATTTAAACATTCCTGAAGAGTGTGCATAGATTTCTGTAGTGACAATGGGTCTGAATATTAGCAATCAGACCCACCCTAGGCAACCCCAGGTGCATGATCAGTACCTTCAATTGATCAAAAATAAAATGAAAAAAATTTTAAATCATTTAACATTGTATTTTGCCATTAATTTGCCTATTTATTTAAAGCTGATTATTGTGTAATTTTTACACTCCATATATTTTGGAGCAAATCTGACGTTACAGTGATGCTTAACAGTAAGACCATGAAATCCTCAAAATCCAGCTTATTTTCTGTGTGTTCGTCAAGTTCAGAAAGGAGGTCTTTGTACCTTGCTTTGGTTTCTTGTCCCTGTAAGAATGAAAAGTAAAAAGCCTAATTCATTGTGCTGCCCTGGTTTTATAGATAATAAGCAATAGTAAACATGTTATTAACAACATGTCAAGTTGCTACCAGCACTACTAGTCAAGCAATGTGTTAAATCTTTTCATGGGTTATCTGAGTGCTCACAGTGACCTTATTGAATACATATTATTTTCCCACCCTACAATGGAAGGCCAGAGACTCAATGAGAATAAATAATTTGCCCCAAACGTCCCTGGTGGCTCAGATGGTAATAGAATGTGCCTGCAACACAGGAGACCTAGGTTCAATCCCTGTGGCAGGAAGATCCCCTGGAGAAGTGAATGGCTATCCACTACAGTATTCTTGCCCAGAGAAACTCATGGATGAACAGCCTGGCAGGGGTCCATGGGGTCATGAAGAGTCAGACATGACTGAGCAACTACCACCACATCATCACAGACAGCTATGAGCGTGGAAGCAGGATTCACTGCATTGGCTACCTGATTCTGGAGTCCTCACTCAACCGCTAAGCTATACTACCTCTCTACAAATACGGTTATTGTTATGCTTTCTGATTTTCAAATTACAATCCCTTTGTCATTAGAGGTATCCACTATGTGAGCTACTGAGTTTGATTATCCAGAAAAATGAAGTAAAATATGCTAAAAGAAAGTATGTGCTTTGAAAGATTGTTCAGCACTTAGCTTGATCATAAATCAAACCAAAGTTCATCAAACCTCAGAAACAGATTGAAGGAAAACCTGTGAAAAGCACATAAATGGAGAAACTTTTCAGTTCCAAGCACAGCTTGTGAAATATCTTCCCAAGGGGCATAAAAAAACATTAAGGTCATTTGATTCACTGCATTTAGTTTAACCCCAAACCCTCACTCCTGTGCTGGCTGTAAAAAAGCTCATTGCAGCAATGACTAAGGCACTTAGAAGTGATGATACATTCCTCACGCAGGCTTAAGACCTTCATGTTTTCTAGGCTGCTCCTCAAGAGGTGACACTTACCAGTGAAGGTGGAAGGACCTATGTCTGCCTCCCTCAGGTCAGAGATGGCTGGAGGTCTATCTCCTCTCTTTTTGCTGTGCATTTTAAGAGCACGGAGCTGATGGAGGTCCAGTCTTTTGGGCCTGCCCTGCCATCTTGCTTTTGTATCTTCTTAGCAGTGCATCTAGGTATTCAGTTTTATTATCTGTGACTGACTCAGGGGGATAAATAAGATCCCCCAAATTACGTTTAGGCTTATGAGGAAGGACATGTTCCTTTCAGACCCCGGACTCAGCCAGAAGGTCCAGCTCATTTTCCCAGAGAACCCTGCGTGAGGATTTAGAAGGAAGCCCAGTTGGTTACGGAGATTCTTACACTCACTGTACCTGCCTTCGGCACTCTCACAGGGCAGAGCAGGGAAGGTGGTCCAAGACAGCATTCTGCCATGACACTACGTGTCTGGTAGTGGGACCACGCAGTGGGACCACTGAGACTGAGGGCAGTAGGGCTGAGCAATCCCCCCCCGGTCCCTGAAATATGTCTCTACTCTCTTCCGGAGGAGAGGGCGGGATTGCCCTGTGATCTGGCTTAGTCTGCTGCTAGAGAGCCCAGAATCGGCTGCCTTTCCTGGGTTTAGTCTACACCCAGCGGCACGAGGCTGAGATCTTTCCTGGCAACTTTGGTTTTAATTCTTTTCCTCTGACGTTCTCAGATCGTGGATCACATCAGGATGAGACTCATCCACTAGGTCCTCATTCTCACACTTGTCAAAAGCTCACTGAGAACTTGCCAAGTACATGCAGTGTTCTTTTTCTCGCTGAGATTTGTCTCTTTTTTTTGGGCTCTGATGCAAACTGATGATATAGGATTTGCTCTCCCACCCTCTCTGTAAAGATTCCCCAGAATTTTGGATCTCTTGTCAAATCTTATCTGATGTTTCTGGCTGAAAAAAAAAATAGCTTTAAAAAAAATTATTGCAAAAACAATATGTGTTTAATATTGGACATACAGAAAAAAAACCCCAGAAGAATGTAAAAATAACCCTTTACCCTATTACCTAAAGATAGCTAACTATTATTAACATTTCTTTTCAGTCATTTTTCTTTGTCTCATACAGTAGTCTCTGTCTCTCTCTTTCACACACACATGTGCACAAGCTCTTTTTTTACTTTATTGCAGAACAATGACAAATATAACCGTATATATTTAAAGTGTACAATGTGATGATTTGATACATATGCATTGCAGAATGATTACCAAGATCAAGATAATTAACACATCCATCACCTCGCACAGAATTAATGTGTGTGGTGACAATGCTTATGACTTACCCTCAGAGACTCTCAAGTATGCAGTACCTTGTTACTAACCAGTCATCATGCTGTGGATTAGAGCTTCAGAACTTATTCTTCTTATAGCTGGAAATGTGTACCCTTTGACCTAAATCACCCCTTTCCCCCAGCTCCTGGCAACCACCATTATATTCACTGTTTCTATGAAACAGGCTTTTAAAAAATTCACTTATTTGTGGAATAAAAAAACAAAAAACACTTCACACATGCTCTTTGGAAATAATCCTAGGAAGCTGTGCCTTTGACCCAGACTCCCCAGTGGATGGCACCGTATGTAACTGTAGTACACTAAAACCATACACATATTTATATTTTAAAGGAACTATAATATTTCTCCTTTATGTATTTCAGAATACACATAGAACCTGAGAGATTGTTTCCTTTTAAGTTTTTTCTCTCTCTGCCTACCATTAATGTTGGCGGTTTAGGTTCAGCATGAGGCCCTCTTTTCTTCTTACCCATTGTCCCAAGGCTACTATTTTCTGAAGTTTGAACACGTTCTGAATGTAACGTGATTTTAGGTGGTGTGAGAATAAATATTAGATAAGAATGTACAGTCATCTATGTTTTTTACTGTCTTCCATTTCCACTCACTGAATTTACATTTAGAATAGTGATCAAGTTTCTTTATAAAATAACTTTAAGTAGAGTGTTAACTTTAAAAGTTCTAAGTAAATTTTAATACAGGCTATAGGCAGATACAGGAAAAACACTGAAGATAGGGGACTTTCCTGGTGGTCCAGTGTCTAAGACTTCACACTCACAATGCAGGGGGCCTGGATTCAATCTCTGGTCAGGAAACTAGATCCCACGTGTTGCGACTAAGACCTGGTGCAGCCAAATAAATAAAGAAATACTTTTTTAAAAAAAAGTACTGAAGATAGTATCAGGTGACTGAGGTCTGAGAAAGATGCCTCTAGATCATTTAGGTCCCTCCCTCTGGTCACTCGCTTAATACAGATCTCTATTCTGACCATTCTGCTCACATATCCTATTGCTGTCTGAGTTTATCAACTTTAAAGTTTCAAGGACGCCTTAAGCTGGACACAAGCTGACAGAACTCATCACCTGCCCCCACCTCCCACCCCACCTCCAATCTGATTCTTCTCCAGTCTTTCTCTTCTCTGAAAATGGATCCACCATCCATTTCTTCCCACAGTCAGAACTGACATATCATTATTCGCTCCCTCCTGTTCTTCAGCCCTCACAGCAGATCCTGTTCATTCCACCTTCCAAAGGCCCCTTATACGTGCCACCTTAGCCCAAACCAACATCTTCTTGTGTTTGCATTCCTTTGCCACAGTTCCTCTCTTCTTTGCCTCACTCCCCACCCTCTTGGAGTCTCATCTCCTACTGCAGCTGGTGTAATTTCTACCTCAGGAATTAAGAAACCATCTCTGGCTTCCTCCTGCCCACAGGCTATGCCTCTGTAAGACACGACTTCTCACCACCTGCCCGGCTCCCTCCCTCATTGCTCTTACTTCCCTCTCGCTTTTCACGAACACTTACTGGACCTCAGATGTCTTTGACATACTTTACATCAGATTCCCTACTTGGAATGCCACCACTCCCCACCGGCCCTCACCCCTAGATCACTCTTAATCTCATTTTCAGATCACAACTATACCTTAATTTTCCAGGAGCTCTTTTTTGACGACTAAGCCCAAAATGCTCCCTCTGTTTTACTCTTTCAGGCCAGCTGTTATGGTGTGGCTCACATTTCTTGGTGCTTGTTAATTGTCTTACCTCTGTGAAAGTCTTAAACTGCGTTTGCAGCAGATTTTTGGCAGTAGCTTTTCCGAGTTTACCATCAGGGTCAGAAGAGTTTCTGAAAACCAGAGCAGCGGTGGCAATGGCTTTTTCCAGATCTGAGCCCTTGCGTAGAGCTGTGAGAGAAGAAATGTACAACCGTGTAGCCTAGGTTAGAAATGACCCTCCCAACCATCAGGCTCCTCCTTCCAGGGGAACCTGGGGAACAGCGCTGGAAGGTGTGTGTCAATGTAATCCTGACCTTTGGCTTTTTGCCACCTATCTGAGGGTGGAATGCATCCAGTGTTTGATCCTGGACTTTTAAACAATGGAAAACCAAAGTCCCTTTAGTAGAAAATAAAATTAGTAGAATCAGGATGAGATTTAGCCCCTGCTTGCCATATGCACTTGGGAAAACACCTGACCTCTCTAAGCCTTGCTTTTCTGATGTGTAATTTCGTTTAGTTAGTCAACAGATATTTACAGAGCATCTACTCTGTGCCTGGCTCAGTCCCTGGCATTAAGACACTTCACTGAGTAAGACAAAGTCCTTCTCTCGTGGAGTTTATATTCTGTGTCAGAGCATCACACAGGACAGCGTGGTAAAGGAGAATGACATCCCGGACAAGTCCGCTGATTTCACGATAGATAAAGGATCTCTTTGAATCAAAGCCTCAGTCACAGTGATCTTCCCAGCTGGTTTCTCTGGTTTAAAGTGTGGTGCTAACTCAGTCCTTTCCAGTGGGGAACACACAATGACACCTGAGAACTACAGGTTCAGTGAAGAAAACCCTTAGCCTCTCTGTTCCCTCAGCCCTCAGTACATCCTCTATTACAGAACTTCTCCCACTTTATACTTATTACATGTTTGGTCATCTTTCTCTCAAACTGAAATGCAAGCTCCATGAGGCCACAGATCATATATATTTTTTAAATCACTATACTCCCAGTGACCAGCAAAAATGCCTAGCTATGAAGTTGTTGTTCAGTCGCTAAGTCATGTTTGACTCCTTGTAATCCCATGGACTGCAGCACGCCAGGCTTATCTCTCAGAGTTTGCTCAAACTCCATTGCATTGGTGATGCCATCCAACAATCTCATCCTCTGTTGCCCCCTCCTCCTCCTGCCTTCAATCCTTCCTAGCATCACTGTCTTTTCCAATGGGTCGGCTCTTTGCATCAGGTGGCCAAAGTATTGGAGCTTCAGCTTCAGCATCAGTTCAGTTGTTCAGTCATGTCCGACTGTTTGCAACCCCATGAAATGGAGCACACCAGGCCTCCCTGTTCATCACCAACTCCTCGAGTTTACTCAAACTCGTGTCCATAGAGTCGGTGATGCCATCCAACCATCTCCTCCTCTGTCGTTCCCTTCTCCTCCTGCCCTCAATCTTTCCCAGCATCAGGGTCTTTTCAAATAAGTCAGTTCTTCGAATCAGGTGGCCAAAGTATTGGAGTTTCAGCTTCAGCATCAGTCCTTCCAATTAATATTCACGACTGATATTCTTTAGGATTGACTGGTTTGATCTCATTACAGTCCAGGGACTCTCAACAGTCTTCTCTGCAGGTGCCATTAAATGCTGTTGAATGAATGAACAGGAAGAAAAGAAGAGAAAAACAAAATCCAATAGCTTTCTGCCCAGGTAATGTGCAACAATCGTGGATTCAAAGAAAGATGATCAGTCTGAGCACTGACTTCTGTATGGAGCACTCACTGTGTTCCTGGTAATTCCTGAGCTGCTCAGACACAATCAGAAGTGGCCTCTGCCCTCATTGATCTCATAATCTAGTGGGATAAGAAACAGTAATCAAGAGGCTATAGATACATACACATGGGTTTGTTTTATATATATATATATATAAATAATTGTTTCTCTATATACACACATATGGTGCACATTTACAACACATGATGTATGAGGCAAAGAAGGTATAAAGATGGGAAAAAAAACCCCCAGAAAATTACAGAGTGGGTCTGGGAGAAAAAGTACTGATATTTATAGGTGGTCTTGGAGGCATCTCTAGGTAGATTATTATTTAAGCTAAGACCAATATGAGAGGAAGGACCTGTCAGTAAAAGGTGGAATGGATCAGCCTGAGATAAGGGTGGTGTTCAGAGTCCAGGCTCAGGAGCGCCATATGTGAAGGCTCAGGTCAGGAGTATGGCACACTGGAGGAGCTGAAAGGACAGCTGTGACTGGAGTCTAGAAGCTGAAAGTGTTTGTTTAGAAAAGTGGGTAGGGGCTAGACCATGCTGAACTCCTAGGTGATGGAAAGGAATCAGGATTTTCTTCAATGGTTAAAGAGAAGGCATTGAAAATTTTAGGTTTTTTTTTTTTTTTTCAATTAAAGTTAAATGGAAGGACAACAGTTAAGAGGAATGGGTGAAGGGAAAGGGTGTGTGGACTTTCTCAGTTTTTACTATATCTCTGAACAGAACTCAGACCAAATGGTGAGGCTATAATTTCTGTCCATAAACATCTGCCAAAACATTCTAATCAAGGTATTGGCCTCCACTGCAGAATATCTTGGATGTTTACAGTTTTTGGCTATTATAAATAAAGCTTGTAAGAACATTTGTATGCAAGTTACTATATAGACATGATTTCTGTTTCCTTGGAAAAAATGCCCAAGAATACAATTGCTGGGTTATACGATAGGCCCCTTTCTTGTTTTTAAGAAACCATAAACTGTTTTCCATAGTGGCTATACCATTTTACAGGCCCATGGGCTTCCCTGGTGGCTCAGACGGTAAAGAATCCACCTGCAGTGTGGGAGACCTGGGCTTGATCCCTGGGGTTGGGAAGATCCCCTGGAGAATCCCCATGGACAGAGGAGTCTGGTGGTCTATATATAGTCCATGTGGTCACAAAGAGTCAGACAAAACTGGGCGACTAAGCACACACACAGCAATGTATGAGAGATCCAGCTTTCCTTTATGTTTGCCAGCATTCAGTGTTGTCACTATTTATTATTTTAGCCATGCTGATATGTGCATAGTGACATCTCACTGTGGTTTTAAATTGTATTTCCTAATGGCTAATGATGCCGAACGTCTTTTCATGTGCTTATTTGCCATCTGTATGTCTTCCTTAGTGAAACATTTATCGGTTCAGATCTGTTCATGGATTTTGCTCACTTTCTAACTGAATTAAAAAATTTTTTTTGAGATTTGAGAGTTTAAAATTTTTCAGGATACAAATCTTTTTTAGGATATGTGATAGGCAAATATTTTCTCCCTGTCTTTATATTGTGTTTTTATTCTCCAATGGAGTCTTTTGTGAAGGAGAAGTTTTTTTTTATTTTTATCAAGACAAATTTATCAGTTTTTCCTCTTATGAAAGATTTTACCCTAGGTATAATTAAACATGGTATAATTTTGTGTTCTACATTTAAATCCATGATCCATGTTCAGTTAATTTGTGTGTAAGATATGAGACTTGGGTAGCGGTCTATTTCTTGTAACCTGTGGGTGACCAATTGTTTCAGTACCAACTCTTAAAAACTCTGTCCTTACTTTGTTGAATTATTTTTGCATTGTGATCAACAATCAGTTGAGCATATTAGCGTGAGTCAATTTCTAGGTCCCTTATTCTGTTTCACTTAACTATGTATTTATTCCTCTGGCAGCCTCATACTATTTTGATTCCTGTAGCTATCTTGTAAGCCTTGACACTGAAGATTCCTCCCACTGTCTTCTTTTCCAAAATTATTTTGGCTATTTTAGGGCTTTCTCTTTTCCACATAAAGTTTAGAATAAGCTTATCTGTTTTCAAAAAAACCTGAATATTGTGGTATTTCATTGAACTTAAGAGAGCAACTTGGGGAGAACTGATGTCTTCCTGAGGTTGACGCTTCCAACCCATGAACACAGTATGTCCTTCCATTCATTATACCATTTTATAGATGAAGACAGGATCTGATCTTGCTGAGGACACACCACTAAGTGACAGGGGTTAGATCTGATTTCATGTTGGAAACATAAGCCTCATGGAGACAGGGATGTTTTTGCCTGTGGAATCTTCAGCACTTAGAGAAGTACCTAGCATGCAGGAATTGCTTCACAAATATCTATTCAATAAATGTCTGTGGAATCTGTATCCTCAGCCTCTTCGGCCTTGATTTCCTCTTTGGCTTCTGATCCTCAGTCTCATTTTGACCTGTGGCTTCTGTCTGCTCATCCAGTGGCTAACCCCTCATCTAGCCTACTATTCCAGCCTCAGAAAGTTCTCTGTCTTTGGGCTCTACGTCGAGCTCGTTCTCCTCCCCTCCTTATTCACCTCTTCCCTTCACTTCTGCCACATCTTGAAACCTGTATTTAAAACGCAGATTGCCCTCAGTTACCCAAGATTTTCCTACTCATCAAAATACAAAGGAGATGGCATATTTCTTGTAGCTCATGTCTGTCTTTCCTCAGCAGAGGTATATGTGTTTGAGTGGATGGGGAGCTCTACGATGGTAACCTTGAATTTGAATGGCTAAAAAATGGACTTTGTGTATAAATAGTCTTGTTTTAAACAAAAATTGTTTAGAGGAAACATCTGAATTCCTTAAGAGGTAAATTTCCCTTCTGTAATTTTTGCCAGTTGAGGTTTTTATTAATAACTCGTAATAACTAGAGAGGGCTTTAATATGAGCTGTTCTACTGGGTCTGAGACTTCTCAGGGGACACAATAACCTCTTCCTCTCCTGAATGTGCCCTTCTGGCAGGGAGTGGGTGAATTTCCAAGCTGTGAGTGAGCTTGAAAATCATGACGGGCACTTTTCTTGTTTACTATGTGCCAGATGCCTTTTTAACATAATCTTATTTAATGCTTTGTAAAGCCAGAAAGGTAGGTGCTATTTGTGTCTCAATTTTGCATATTGGACACTGACACATGCAGAAGTTAAGAATCTAAGGTCACACTGCTCAGGAGTGGCAGGGGCAAGATTTCAAAGTCTGTCTGCCTTCAAAGGCCACAGAAAGATCTGCCAGTTTGGAATCAGTCCTTCCAAGAGTGTCGCCACAGAGGCTGTGGAAACCAGATGCCCCCCCAATCCTCTGATGAAGTCCAGTTCTCCCGCATTTGAGAGGGAGACTCCATCTGGACTAGCCCACTTCTTTCCCTTCTCCTCCATTCTCGTAAACACAGCATGGATTTCACCCTAACTGCAAAATAACATATGCTTGTGGTAAAAACAGAACAAGAAAAAGATTAAAAATAAAAGATAACAAGGAGCTCCGGTTATCCTACCAATACTGGTGATACTTTGCAAGGCGTTCTGGTTTCCTGTTTTTATGGTTGAGTTCTTTCCTTAGTAATACTCAGCATGTTGCTTCCTGATTCCCGTCCTGTCTGCCTCATGGAGTTGTGAGTGAATATGTGAAAGCATATTGTGAAGGGTGAAGTGCTATGAAAAATGCAAAGGGGATGTTTGTTTTTTGGCGTCTTTTATCAGCTCTTGCCTTTGGAGTGGAGGTGGTGGAAAGGGTGTTAAACCAGGCACTCATGCCCATCTCTCCTGTTAGTTTCTATCTCACTTTTTACCCTTTAATGATACTAATCTGTCTGTAGTTTCTTATAATCCTATCTTCTCAACAAGTTCTTATTGCCAGGCTCTGTCCTAGTTCTGGGGAGAGAGGAGTAAGTAATATTAAGAGAACAATCCTGGAGTTTGAGTTCTGAAGGACAATAGTAATGAATGACTATGAATTCCATGCACTATATGCCAGCCACTCCTTTATGGGACATATATGATTCGACTCATTTACATCTGTCCATCCTCTCAGGTGGTCCCAGTATCATCTCTGCTTTATACACGAGGAAACTGAAGCACAGAGAGGTTAAGCAGCTTGCTCCAGGTCACACAGCAGTCTGGCCCCTCACCATGATGCATACAGTCTTTAGACATTGTTTTTCAGGCAGTGTATTCTCAAACCCTGGAATTGGGCTACATGCCCCTCCTTTGTGCTCTACTTCCCTAAACATTAACTTGTCTGAACCCTCACATTGAAACACTCTGTTTATCAGTCTCAATTTCCTTCTACCTCAGTGTTGTCCAAAAGAAATGAAATACAAGCCCCAATTATAATTAAAAAAATTTTAAGTAGCTGCATTAGAAACATTACAATAAAACAGATAAAATTAGTTTTAAAATATATTATTTAACCCAATATGTCAAAATATAACTTCAGCCTGTGATCAACATGAGCAAAGTATTCAGATGTTACTTTTTTTCCCTACTAAGTCTCTTACATCTGATATGTATTTTACACTTATAGCACATTTCTATTCAAACTAATTGCATTTCAAGTGTTCCATATCCAGGTGGCTAGTGCATATCATATTAGACAGTGCAGCTTTAGAGTATATGTTCCCTGAGGTCAATCATTGCATCTTATTTATCTTTGCATTCATTCCCAGGCCCTAGCATGTTGTAGGCCTTAACATATGTGTGCTGGACTGAACTGACTTGAACTTGAGAACCATCCCTGCCTCTTTCGCCTCAGCTGCTCTAGAATGTGGAACCCTAACCATGAAATATTTCATTTAGTGAGTTCCTAATTTTTTAGTGTAGTAGAAGCACAACTCTCATTTCTATAAGGGATCAGAATGACCTTAGTTTAGAACTCCTATTATTATTTTGCAAAAGATCTACAGGAGAAAAGTGGCTTGTTCAAGTTCGCATCAGTTGTATATGGCAGAACTAAAAACTGTTAGTTTTTAGTTTTTAGTTCTCTGCTCTCTTCTTGCCAGATCAATAGTTTTCCCAATACTCCAGCACTTCTCTAATTTTCGACTCTAAATCTACTTTGGATGCTAGAGGCAAATATGTATTCAACCGTCATTCCATCTACCTCCCCCAAAAGGTCAAGGGCATAAGTAGCAGAAGAGAAAATGTGGCTTGGTCCTGACTTCTATTCCATGACTTAGCCCTGACTTATTTCACCGAATAAAACTTAAAATTACCAATGAATAAAACAAATTCTGGCAAGATGAACCTTATTTATCCTGTGTTTTCTTAAGGCATGAGAATAAATGTGACCCAATGGTCTAATATTAGGAGTCTGATACTAGGAATGATGTGTGCGTATATGTGTGTGTGTGTGAGTGTGTGTTGGAGGGCAATGTGGATGATAGAACTATGATCCCCCCTCAACCTCCCAGAGGGGGTTGTTATGTGAGAAATGTCATGTATATTCATCATGTCATAGACATGATATTTTGTCACTGACAATCATCAAAAGGTGCCTGAAGTTCTGAAACAGAAATCATGGATAACTTGTGCTACAATGGTGTAAAAACAATATTTTTGTCAAGAGGAAGATTTATTTAATTAAAAATATTAAGTATCTCCTTTGGAAAAATAGACCAACCATCTAAGAGGGAAAATAACTACAATATAGTGGGAGCCAGCTGTACGTGTTATTCTGGAAACAAGCCACATGTTTTGGGATAAGATAATGACCCAAGTATATGAGTGCATCTTTTCTTTCATTGTTATTTCCACTGTTCTCTCTAAAGATAGTTTACCTATAAAGTGAAAGTCTAAAGGCAAATGTTTACACCTCAGGAGTTTGGCACACTCTATTTTGCTCAATCAACAGAGGCAGTTGGGGACTGACTTTTCCTGAGTACCACTGAACATTCATGCATCAGATGCTGATGGTCTTGCTCTGGACACGCTGCAGATGCCACCTATGGAGGGCCATCTGGCCACGTGGGATGAACACTAAATTAGCAGTCAGGGATCCATGCACCTATTATAGCTCAGCCTTTAAATTTGGGTAAGTTAATTCCTGTCACTGGACCTCAGTTCCCAAATGTTTAAAAAGGACATTATAAATGTTTGATGCTTTATATGCAAGTTTGCTTATACCACTGCCCTATTATTTTTAACTCTTGGCATGCTCTCCCGGTAGAGAAGCAACACATACATCTCCATCACCCCAGGCCTTACCTTTTATTGAAGCCAGCTGTTTGGATATTGAAATGCTGCCAACAAAACAAAAGAAACATAATGTTTCAGGGAGTTTGGGTATTGATATCAGCATCAAAAGTAAGGTAATACAATGATTTAAAGATTATTTTCAGTAAATTTGCACTGAGTGTTCTGACGGAGCACCTGCCTGTCTTTCAAAATCCTTTCTCCCCGTCACACGGTTAAGAAGTACTTAGCAATGGCTGGCCTATGTAGCCTAGTATTTCGTGTAGTCTTGTAGGTATGTGGGCAAATGCCCTCTAATGGAAAAAGAGAACTGACCACCTTCTATTCAGGCTCTTCTGCGCCCTTTCCTGTTGCTAGCCAATTAACACAGAAATTATCAGGAGCACCTTGGAAGCCTCATTTTGAAGCCACATCAGCCTGGGGCCCTACATGGTGGCATGGAGTAAAACTGCCACAGACTTGGAATCCCTACTCTGAACTGTCACATGAAAAAGAAAAAAATATAACTTCTTTTCTGTAAAACTTCAGGGTTTGAAAGGAATTTGGCACTAAGTAGTCAAGAGACTGTGACCCTTGGGGCCTCAATTTTCTGACATAAAGTTCGGAAGCTGGATTTTAATATCTTGGAATTTTTATGGTCTTCTCTACGAGATACTCTTCTTTTTTTATAATTTATTTTACTGCGGAGAATTTTTAAAGTCTTTATTGAATTGGTTATAATATCATTTCTATTTTATGTTTTGGTTTTTTGGGCCACAAGACTTGTGGGATCTTAGTCCCCTGACCACGGGTCAAACTGGCACCCCCTGCATTGAAAGGCAAAGTCTCAACCACTGGGTCGCCAGAGAAGACCCTCCAAGATTTTCTACTCTTGGTTTTCTAAAAACTCTGCACCATCGTTATCCCCTTTGTAAGATATGTGACCTTCATTCTACGTATACTTTGTACAACATACACTTGCAATATGGCTCGTGTTATTATGATTATTTTTTTTGGTCAAGATCTCCTCCATAAGTCTGTGAGGCCCTTGAAAATAAGAGTTCTGCAGATACTCCATATCTTCTACCCTTGGCCCTGTGGAATACTTGGCACCTATTAAGTGTTCAAAAATTTTTTCAACTAAAGTAGGTTCCCTAAAGGGAATTACATAAGGAAGATATTTTTTCATTTATTAGCCATAATTCTATACATTTAAATGATCTGAAATCATTTCCTTCTCTCATGGATACTTGAAACAATATGTCATACAGCAAAATCATTACCAGTTTTGATTTATGAATGTTTTTCAAGAGGCAATCAAAGACATTTGTGTTAATTTTATCACCTTTTCAGTTTGCAATCAACGCTGCAAATTTGTTCTCTTTAATTTTCCAACTCAATTTACAGATGTATTGAAGTGGGTAATAAGCACCACGCTTGCACGATCTTGGCTACCAGGTCATGGACATAACTCTTTGGAAATATACCTGCAAGCCTAAGTGAAACTCAATAAAGGAGAGTCAACTGACCTTTTGGGCATGTTCTTAGGTGCTAAAGTAGATGTTGGGGCTGCAGGAGGACTGGGCTCCCCTTCCAAGTGGAGTGCTTGGTCCTGAGTACTGTGCACACAGCCACACATACTCTGGTCTCCTGTTGTGTGTTGGCCCTTCCTAAGCAACAGTTGCTTGCCCAGTGTTGCCAGTTTCATTCACTCCATGACAACTAACAGTGGCTCCTGTAGGAGAGCTGTATTTTATTGTTTATTTGTAGGCAGACATTAAACCATGCATCCAGTCGACACATATTTAAGTGCTTGCAGTGGGCCAGCCACCCTGCAAGGTCCTGGGGACCCAATAATGAAGAAATTCAGACATGGATCTTGATCTCAGGGAGCTTAATGGGACAGACTGATATTAACCAGGTAACACACAAGAAGTCACACATATGACAATAATGTGCATCTGGGATTCTATGAGATTGGCCTCAGTCAGGGAAGTCAGGGAGGCAGCCCTGGGGAGTTGATGGTTGATGCCAAGTAGGAGTGAGGAGGAGGACATGGTAACCCACTCCAGTATTTTGGTCTGGAGAATCCCCATAGACAGAGGAGCCTGGCAGGCTACAGTCCATGGGGTAGCAAAGAGTTGGACACGACTGAGTGACTAAACACAGCACAAGTAGGAGTGAAGTAGGTGAAAGGGCAGGGGATCCACACTGTAGACAGACGGGGGAGCCTGTGCTAAACCCACTGGCAGGAATGATGGCGGTGATCAGGAAGGACTGAACAAATGCCACAGTGGCTGTACCAAAGAAGCTGATGGGGAGAGAGGCTCCAGGTAAGGGTGAAGAGAAGGCATGGTTGCTAGTTTACACAGGAAGTGACAGGTTACGGTAGGGAATTTTCACCTTATGTCAAGAGACTAGGAAACCCTTTGTGAGCTTTAAGCAAAGAAGCTGATAAATTTAGATTTACATTTTGGACACATCATCCTGGCTTCATTGTGCATAATGGTTTAGAGAAACGAACCGAGTCAATTCAGGAAGCTCAGTAGGGAGCCTATTTCATTTGTGTTAGCTTAGAGCTCCTTTTGCAAAAGCTGGGGGATGTCAACTCAGTCAAATGAGTCTGGGTCAGGGAAGACATGACCAGCAACTACTGAGATCACTGGTCAGTTGATGGGTGAGAGGAGTTAGATCTCAAAAGAGGCTAAGAATAGTCATCCTTACGGCTTCCACTTGGCTCCAGGGACGCTGCGTCACTCGTCACTGCTCCACCATATGGCCATGCCACTCACTCACTGCCTGTTTGTCTTTACGGTTTTCTTTCTCTCTTGTTCCTCTACCTCTTGACTAATTTCCTTAGCATTTTTCAGTTAAAGAGCGGAGGGAGAGAGAGTTCGATTGGCCTCCCTGATTACTGTTGCCCACGCCAGTCAGAGTTTTAATGCCAGCCTGCGCCACTGGTTGCCAGTTAATCTACGCAATTAGCTCCCTTGGTCTAGGTGATGACCCCACGCCAGCTTCACTGCCCACATTAAAAGAGACAGCTGGTTTCCTCAGCAGAGAGCTCTGAGAAGGTTTCTTGAGAATCTGGATTTGTAGCAAACACACGGGAAGATTTTGATGTGGACGGTATTGGAGAACTGCTGGTGGTGGTTTAAAAAGAGACTCTAGAACAGTTTGAATTCCGACTCTGCCACTTACTAGCTGTGTTACCTGGGATAAGATCTTTCAGATGGCTAAGTCTATCTTCTCATTTGTAAAATAATACTTGCCTTCTGGATAGAGCAGTGTCTGATACATGAGGAACAATCCATAAATAATAGTCACAGAGAAGATGACATGAAGATGATGAGTCAGCAGGGTCCTGGCAGGACCAGAGACACCCACGAAGGGATGACTTGGTTAGGAAGATAAACATGCGTATCGAGGCACCAGAGACTAGAAACAACGGGAGGCTGACCACCCTTATCTCACAGGGGCAGAGAGAGGAACACAGGATGATGGAGCCAAGGGGCCGGATTCCTGGAGCAGGGGCCACTGGACAGAATGCTTGGTTGAAGGGAGGCAGCCATGGCTGCAAGTCAGGCAAACCAGGGAGAGAACAGGGAAGAAATACCCGCCACCCCGCTCATTCCACTCTCTCATCTCCAGCCTGTGTCTCCCAGTGACCAAACCAAACCAATCAGAAAACCAGTAGAAGGGAAGCCTGGGAGATGTGGTCTGAGGAATTAGTCTCCTGGGAGCAGAGAGAAGGGCAGAGACTGGAATAGGAGGGAAGGGCAAATGAAAGGGCAAGAAGCATGACGACAGTGACCGTGACAATGGTGCTGATGGAGGCAGAATACTGGGAATCAGGCTTATTGATAACTCTCTTCTCAGGACTGAATCAAACCTAGGAATCTCAAAACAAAACAAAACAGCAGTATCTACAGACAGTTCAGCTGATAAGATATCTTCTTTCCTTGACTAGAATCTCACAATATCGTGGAGCATTTAGGCTATTTGCACATAGTGTCAAAGCATCTGGAGAAAAAAAAAAAAAAACATTTATAAAACATCCCATGGCCAGTCGGACCCTTTGACAGACAAGGATGGCATTTGAGCGTGTTGAAGTAGGTACAGCTCAAGGAAAGGAAAAGTGCAGCTGGTAAGCAGGAGTTTGACAACTGACTCCATGCGGACTTAATGAGCAGTGCGCCAGACCACCTGCCTGATGGCTGTGGCCACGGGACTCAGCAGCTGAGTCAGCAGAAGATTAGCACTTTATAAATGGTGCTGATGTTTGGTAAACTGCCTGAGCGAGAAAAAATGTAATCACAGGAGAGTGTTGTTTTTTGATTTTTTTTAAACCAAGTTTGCTCTCACACTTTGTTCCATTCTCCTGTTCCTTATTGAGCCTCAATTAAATAGAGAGTCACAGAAGTCAGGTTCTAAGACATTTGCCTTGGATGGTTCAGCTTATGGTCTTTCCAGGGGCTCACTTCTTCACTGGGAGCTCTGGAAGTCCAGCAACTCCAGGGATTACATTCTGTGGAGTTTCAGAACCTCTTGGAGCACGCACATTTTTCATGCAGGTGTGCATTTTCCTGGCTGAACGGGCCGCTAAAGTCCCTGAGTCTCATAACCACTATAACAGTCATGACAATAAGCAAATGCCCCAGGGTAGTCATTGCTGTTGCCATTTTGATAAGAACCCAAAGCCTCACTCCAAGAAGAGCAGTGTGTGGGACTTTAATTTCTCACTCAGTTAATGTGACTGTTAAAATTTGTGTAGTGAGTAACTGGTATTGCCTTAAGTGTGTGATAAATATATTTTTTATCCTCAATAACCATTAGAAATAGGAACTGTCATCATTTATAAGCGACAGAATTGAAGCTTAGAGGGGTTAAATGACTTGTCCAAATTCCTACGGTTAATAAATGGATGGGCCTAGATTCAAACTTAAGGCAGGAGGGTTTCAATCTTGATGTTCTTTTTATTACATCATGTTGCCTCTCACTGTATTATTTCATCATTAATGTTAGAGCTGCAGATCTTGTTTCCTGAGCTGACACCCAACTCTCTATAAATCCTATAAGACATCTTACCAGAATTTTCTAGCACATGTTAGCTTCTTTCTCTCTGTATCCCCAAAGCTCAGTTTACCTCTATTCAAATGTCTCTAACAGTCTTTGTAATTAGTTGATGTCTCTCCTCCTCACTAAATTGTGAACAAATGTAATGACAGTACAATAGAACAATAATAGTAATAAATAACATTGATTTAAAACCTTGTAAGTGCCTGACATTGTGCTATGCACTTCCCATGCATCTCTTAGAACGCTCTTTCGCAGATTATGGCTTGCATTGTGCTATGCCTTACATGGATGAGGAGATCAGGGCTTGCTGAGAGCACACAGCTAATAAGAACTGGGTTCAAGCACACGTCTTTGTAACTCCCCAAGAATCATGCTCCCCACCACTCTTCCCTGGACAGGGACTATGTCTTAATTATCTTTGTATCTACCTCTCAGGGTCTAGTATCATGTTCAGGAAATGTTTATGAAATTGGACATCTCTTGATGACTGTGTGACCCAGAATCTGGAATGTGATGTCTGCTGGGAAAAGCTGGCAGATGGGGAAAGCTGGTGTCTGGTACTGGGAAGTCCACAGTGTCCCCTGCTCCCTCCTTGCTTCATTCTCAGGAACCTGAGAATCAAATGAAATCCCCAAGAAGAGGGTGTCAAGCCCACTGAAAGAAGAAATGACAGAGTGTGTTTTGCACTTAGGCAAATTAGGCCCTTAAAAATGATTCATCAGTGTATATCACAATTTGTCCAACTGATGAGTATCTGGGTTGTTTCCAATCTTGGACCATTATGAATAAAGCTGCCATAAACATTTTTATGAGTATTTTTATGCACATACACACTCATGCCTCCAAGTATATGAGTGGAATTCCTAGTTATAGGGTAGATTATGTTTAATTTTCTTAGAAACTACCCAATACTTTTCCAAAGAAATTGTTTCATTTTACACTTCCACCACCAAGAGTTTTGTTTTTTCTACATCCTCAACAACACCTGGCATAGCCAGTCTTTTAAAAATTTATTTCTTTTGCAACTTTCAATTTGCATTTCCTTGATGACTAATAATACTGAGTGCTTACTGGCTACTGGGTTTTCTTCTTTGGAATACTACTCACTAATAAAAAGAGAACAAACTAGAAATATGCATAAGAACCACATACTGAACAAAGAAGCCAGACACAAAAAGAACATATATGCTGTAGGATTCCATTTGTATGAAGCTCAAGAACAAGAAAAACAAATCTATTGTGACAGAAGTTAAAATATATGCGTGGGGGAGTGGGAGGCACAAACTAATGGCAGTAAGACAGGCTCAAGGATGTACTGTACAACAGGGGGAATATAGCCAAGATTTTGTAATAACTATAAATGTAAAGTGGTCTTTAAAAATTATACAAACTTAATTATAATAATTATAATTATTATAATATAATTACTATAATAACAATGATTATAATTATATAAAAATTTAAAAATAGATAACTGTTTAGTTTTTTTGATGTTCAAGCTGGATTTATTTATTTATTATTATTTTTTTAATTTTTATTTTTACTTTATTTTACTTTACAATACTGTATTGGTTTTGCCATACATTGACATGAATCCACCATGGGTGTACATTTAACACATAAAATAGTGGCTATCCTCTGAAAGGGACAGTGATTGTGACATAGCTTGAGGGGACTTTCAGGGATAATGAAAATATTTAATATCTTGATCTAGGAGGAAGTCACCTGGGTGTATACATAAACAAAATTCTACTCTAATAAAGTTCATTAAAATGCTTGGTAAATGAGTTCTTCGAGAAAGATGAAGTTCAGGAGACTTGGATTGCCTCTGTTTGCAGCCATTATCGAGAAAGGCATTGATGTTGCTCTTTATTCACACACCACTGCAGTTCCCCCAGCTAAGGGAACATGGGCATTGAGTGCTGGTGCTCAGCTCTTATCTTCAAGCACTGTCACTTCTCCCACTAGGCAAGAATACTCTCATTCTTAAGAACTTACTCCTTCAACTAAATGTGTCATCAATTCTGTTAGTAAAGATGCTGCTTTCCTTTTCAATAGGAACTTGATGGGAATAATTTAGTTTACTGAGTTCTTCTTCAATTTTGTTGTCACAAGCACTGTTAAATAATCTACAGAGTTAGGCCCCGGGCACTGGGATAACAGATATTGATTTTTTTTCAAGGCCTAATCCAATTCTGTTATTCTATAGCTAGCTCTGTTCTTTTTTCTGCAGTAAAAGGAGACCAGCAACTTACTTTCTTTCCTGCTGAGACAGTGTGTTATGTAACCAGGCAATAGCAATCTAACTTTGAGATGGAAAAATCATTGCAGCCTTTGACACCCTCCTTTTCCTTGGTTGAATTTGCCAAGCTGGCACAAAAAAACTGAGAGACCTACTTCTATAGCCAGATCTTCTTTTGTTAGCCATAATTATAGACAAGAAACACAAGGTGGTTCTGCTATAAATTGTATATTCCATCTCTGTACTCTATCATTTAATGAGTCTTTACTATGTTGTTGATATGGTGCAAGGTACATTTTTATTTATTTTAAAATTTAATCTATCTCACTTATTTCTTTAAAAAATGTTACTGCAGTATAGCGGCTCTACAATGTTGTGCTAGTTTTTGATGTACAGCAAAGTGAATTAGCTGTGTATACATATATCCCCTCTTTTTTGGATTTCCTTCCCATTTAGTCACCACAGAGCACTGAGTAGAGTCTCCTGTGCTCTGCAGTAGGTTCTCATTAGTTATCTTTGGAGGTATGTTTTTATTTTATAAAATTATGGTAAAATGCACTAACATAAAATTCACCATGTTAATCATTTACAATGTATAGTTTAGTGGCATTAAGTGTATTTACATTCTTATGCAACCATCACCACCATCCATCTCCAGAACTCTTTTCATCTTGCAACATGAAACTCTCTCCCTTGAGCAATAACTGCCCACTTCCCCTTTCCCTCACTATAAGTATACACCACCTTTCGTTTACCCATCCACCCACCAGTGGATGCTTGAGGGGCTTCTCCCTTTTGGCTCTTGTGAATAATGCTGCTTTGAATATGGTGTACAAATACATGCCTGAATCCTCGTTTTCAAATGTTTAGGGATTTATAACCAGGAGGGAAATTGCTGGGGCATATGGTAATTCCATGTTCAATTCTTTGAGAAGCCACCAAACTCTTTCTGAGGAAATACCAAACTGTTTTTCATGACAGCTGCACCATTTTACGTTTTTACCAACAGTGCACAAGCGTTTCTATTCTCCACATCATTGCCAATACTTTCTTTTCTCCTCCCTCCCCACTTCTTTTTTTTTGATAGTAGTCATTTTAAAGAAGTTTATCTCATTGTGGTTTCAGTTTGCATTTCCTTAAGTACGTGATGTTAAACACCTTTTCATGTGTCTATTGGGCATTTGCATATTTTCTTAGAAGTAATTATTCTATTTCTTTGCTTAATTTTAAGTCGGGTGGTTGTCTTTCTCTCTCTCTCTTTTTTTTTTGCATTGTAGGAGTTCTTTATATATCCTAGGAAAGCTGTGTATATGCTCAATATAATCTTCATAATAATATGGAATAGAAGTGTCATTAACTTACCTTTATAACTAAGCACCGTGCAATACACACAGAAAAATTAACTTACAATTCATTCCCCAAATATTTACTGAGCCCTTCTGTTCGTCTGTGGAGAAGGCAATGGCACCCCACTCCAGTACTCTTGCCTGGAAAATCCCATGGATGGAGGAGCCTGGTAGGCTGCAGTCCATGGGGTCGCTAAGAGTCAGACATGACTGAGCGACTTCACTTTCACTTTTCACTTTCATGCACTGGAGAAGGAAATGGCAACCCACTCCAGTGTTCTTGCCTGGAGAATCCCAGGGATGGGGGAGCCTGGTGGGCTGCCGTCTATGGGGTTGCACAGAGTCGGACACGACTGAAGTGACTTAGCAGTAGCAGTAGCAGTCTGTTAGTCTGACACTATTAAAAGTAATGAAGACACAAGAGTGAAAAAACATAACAAAGAGCCCTGCCCTCCTAACAGCACACATTCTAGTAAGGAAACACAATAAATAAGATAGAAATGTCAAATACAGAATACATGATGTTTAGAGAGCTTCCTTTAACTCTTTTTTAAAGCAGATCTGCTGGCAACAAATTCTCTTAGTAGGCATGGGGAGGGTGCCTTGGTACTACCAGGTGGGGTACAAGCCCAGGGTCCCTACACTGTCTCAACCAACACCATGGCAGCTAAGAGGAGTTATTATAGCCTGTGGAGGATCAAGGTCCTGGCCTGCTCTTCATCGTCCTCTGACATCCCCTGATGCGGTGGCTGGGGACCCTCATTACAGCCTGGAGAGGGAAGGAGTCTAAGCGCATCACTTGATCTTTGTTGGTGTGGGTGTGAGTGGGGCATAGTTATAATGGTGCCTGGCTGCAGAATAATAGTTATTTTCTAAATGTTTTCTGTCCTGCTAGGCTGTCTTTTCCCTGTCCCTTTGTGTATAGAGAGGATAAGCTTTTGTTGGGGCTCTTATTGCCTGTGCCCTTGGTGTTTTGGGTGGGTGGCACCTAGCGTGGGATATATGAGGGAAAAAGAAACCCTAGGGAATTTGGTGGCTTGTGGTTTGAGTCCTGAAGTCCCTCACAGTCTCTGTTGTGTCCATTTATTAGACTTGTTTATGTATAATGTCCAAGGTTTTCAGTTGTGCTAAGCAGGAGGATTAGGGAAGATATGTCTACTCTATCCTTCCGGAAATGGAAGTCCCTGAGTAATTTTAGAAACATTAGCTGATTTTAATACTTGCAGTCTCATTATGGACAGGCTCAGAGAGGTTAAGTAACTCGCCGAAAGATCCTGTTCTTGGACTTGAAACCTACAGTTTACACACCCTCACCATGCTTCCCAGACTATAATGGCACCCACACTGATGGAATTCCATGCATTCTGGTCAGTATCCCTGCTGCTTCCACATGCTGTGTAGATGGTTCCTCATTTATCTTGCCTGTCTAATACCTTTTATATCTACATTTTGTTAACTTTTTTTTTTTGTATGTCCGTGCTGTTGCAATCTCATAATGGTCTGCATTGAGATGGTCCTATCTTTCTAATGGGACCTTGCCACGAAACCTTCATGCTGACAGCCAGCACACACTCCCACACATGGGGAGAGATTCAGGCGTCCTGAAAATATTATTAGTACATAGCAGAATTTGACCCTCATATGCTATATATTTTACATGATATCCTTTCAGTTTGTTTTCAATCAAATGGTTCTTTTGGGTTTGTTATCCAGAAGCCAGCAGGCACTGGGGCCCCTAGACTGCTGACAGTACAAGGGGCTCCCTTGTCAGCCCCCTTTCTTCTCTTTGGCTGGTCACTGTTGGCAAAACCACATGAAAAAAAAAAAAGTGTGGCTTTGCTATGGGCCTGGCTGGTGAAGCTGCCAGCAGATGGCTTAAAGCATTTAACTGCTTGTCCTGATGTAGTGGAAATTGAATTTCGGAGTAAGAATGCTGGACATTTTATTGGTCTGGGCTTTAATTATCTTACAATGTAATGGGAGAAAAAGCGAGAGCCTTTCATTTTCCACTGGTGACTGTCATTTTGCAGATCTTTCTGATGTGTGCTTAAGGTGCGGGAGGGGGATTGGTTTTGGTGGCACTGGAGCAGTCTGTGGCCCCCACATGAATAAAACATGCCAGGTAATTGCTGTGATGTGGCTAACACACACATGTAAAATCAATGCTTATTATCCTGTCAATTAACACAGATTTTAATTAAACAAGATTTTAAGCTCTGTGATTATTGGAAATCCCTCACTGATGAAGAGGGTCTCTAATCTCTTTGGTTAATCCTTGGGTTCTTAATTTAGGATTTTAATGCGCACAGGGGGAAGAAATCAAGCGAGAAGGCTCAGCTTCAGAAAATATGCTTTTAAGAGGTTTGACAGAAAGACTGAAGGATTGTTCGCCCTGAAGATGAAATGCTTGCTTGCATTTTTCTGAGATGGTAGCTTATGTGAGGAAAAGGCTGGCTTTTGAAGTCATCTCAAAGTGTTTAACGATATACATTCAAACTTTTAATTTATTTTTGAATAAATATCACATTTTCAGGCTTTAAACTAAACATACAAAGGCATATAGTGAAATTTTCCTTGCTATTTCTGTGCCACATTTATCGTGTGTTTTTTCTTCCTTTCCCTAATAGCCACCTCGACCTGAATTAGTTAGAATGTCTGAATTTTTGTTTGTTTGTTTCAGAAAAATTGCATGCATGGTTCTCATAGAGAATTGAGACTGTCTCACATCCTTTAGAGGACCAGCTACAGAATAAATGAGGACATAAATCCTGAACTATAAAACCAGGGACCCAGGGGAGACAATGATAGACTGATGTTTCCCCCTTTCTGTCCCTACTGTGGATCTTTGGAGGCTGTGTGCTGCCTGATTTCTAACAAGCCATTTTCTGTGTTTCTGAGAGTGGAAGCAGTCATAGAACTGCTCAGCTCAATAAATGGGAGTGTTTTGAGCCTGTGCTAATGTCCTGGTGGGGATCTAGACTGTCCTCTCCTGTTCCCTTTATTATTTTTCCCCCCACTTAAAAAATTGAAGTACAGTTGATTTACAATGTTGTGTCAATTTCTGCTGTACAGCAAAGTGATTTAGTTATCCATATATATATATACACAGACACACCCACATTCTTTTTAAGTATTCTTTTTCATCAGTTTATCCCAGGATATTAGTTCTCTGTGCTATATAGTAGGACCTTGGTGTTTATCCATTTTATCTATAATAGCTTACTTATCTACTCCTGTCTTCCCCCAGGGAACTAGAGGGCTTGGCCTTCATTCAGACCTTTATTTTTCTTAGCTTATGTCTCCAGCACATGACTTTTCAAATTCAGTGAAAGTGTTTTTCTAGCCTGGTGTCAGAGTTTGAGACTAATCTGCACTGAAGAAGTAAAATAGAATATGATATAAATCTCCACTGCTGCTTCTGTGTTGAAGGGAATGTGATTTAACCTGGAGAGACTTGGGTTCCCAGAATCCCAGCAAGATCTATTTTCTTTTAGCACTTTTGTTTTATTCTATTTTAGATTACATTCTCACTGTAGTGTGTATATGGGTTTAAATATATGCTTCTGATAAAACTTCCCTTTAAAAACTTGAAACAGCTGGCAATATGTCTTCCTAGTGGCATGTTTGAAATTGTACAGATACAAATAAGCATAACCAAGTTGTAAACAGAAATAGCCAGTCTTGAGCCCAGCAGAGATATTAATACACTGAAGAATCTATTTGGAGGGTTCTAATTTCCGTAACAAAATCTATTTCCTCCTGGCTCTGACTTTGGGAAGTGGGGCATCAGCAAGTTCCCTTGAACTCCTAACACCTGTCACGATGATAAATTGTTACATGGCACCTCTGCTTGAGAAAATCCCACTACCAATTTTAAGTTGCTAGGCCCTTTGTAGGAATTCACAGAGCACAGAGTAGACCTAAAAATAATACCCAATAAAAATGAACTGAAACCTCAGTTTACTTCCACCTGACTGTCACCAATACCACTGATCAGCAAGAATTCCTATCTCTTCATATTCTCCGAGATTGCTTCATTTCAAATATATAATTTAGGACCAGTGTTACTTTTCGAAAGGAACACATTTGGGAACCATTTCTTTATAGCTGCATGAATTAGAAGAGATTCTTGCTTCCAAATAGCATGTTCGAAATTGGATGCATACAAATAAAGATAACCAAGCTGTAAACAGAGATAGCCAATGTTGAGCCCAGAAGATATTAATACACTGAAGAATTTATTTGGAGGGTTCTAATCTCCCTAACAAAATATGCTTCAATGGGCCTTTTGTGATCACCTATAGTTTTCATATATTGATAAATGTCTCACCCTTCCAGGAATCCTCTATTCCATCCCTCATTTTCATCTCCTCCATGGTTTATCAATACCTGCAATTTGCTTACTTGTTACTTAATGGGGGGCAAGAGCTGCAGAGGGACAGGATGATGCAATGGATAGTCCTTCACATGTGGGCTTCAGGCCTTTCCTGGCTTGTGATCTGGGGGTGGTACAAACAGGGTAACATGAGTCAATGCAGGTCAAGGATTTCAGGAAGCCATTTCTGGGGATCGCTATGTGCTGTCTGCAAACATGCTGGGCATTTTTCAAAGGAAAGTTAAGATTCTTTTTCATCCCTGGCAAGTCGATATGTTTTATCATCTGTAAGTTTACATATTTTATGAACAATCTTTAACATAAGAGTCTGTATAACATATCACATTATATTTGTTTAACCAGTATTTATTGAGTGCCTACTATATTCCAGCCACTGTTCCAGGTGTTGAAGACACAGGTGGGCACAATCTAGTGAGCAAAGTTTCAGCCCTTAATGAAGTTTATATTCGAGCGGGAGAGATTTAAAGTACAAGTGAACAAATTAATACATAATGCAATTTCAGGTCTCTATGTCATCTTTCCCACCTGACTGTAAGTTCATTGAGGCACACTGTATTTATTCAGTTGTTTCTCCAGTCATCCGCTGGACTGAAAGAACCTTTGGTACCTCAAGAGTCCAACTGTAAATGATGCATTTTAATTTCCTCAAGCACTTTAGCAGGAACTGTGATAAACATTGTCTACCTGACTAGAAGTGCTGTCAAAGTTGGTCTCTCTATACATGAGCACTGACAAGCCATTGTTCACCCCATATTAATGCTACAGGTTGGGTCATTATCTCACAGTTAATGCTACTGATTGGAACAACTATCAGTTTTAATCATCATTATCAGCTTCTGAGCACTCTGACTAGGCAGATCTGCTATGAAATTTGCTTACATTATATCATTTTACTCTATACTGGTGGCACAGTGTGGTAGGTAGAATGCTACTCCCCTCACTGCCCCCAAGATGCCCACAGTCTAATCCCTGGAACCTATGGATATGTTAGCTTTTGTGGCAAAGGGAACTCAGGCTGCTGATGGAAATACGTTTGCTAATCAGTTGACCTTAAAGTCAGGAGATTATCCTGGATTACTCAGGTTGGTCCATTGTAATCACAAAGTTCCTTAAAAGTGAAAGAGAGGGGTGCCAAGAGGAGGTCAGAGTGATGCAACATGCAAAAACCTTGACCTGCTGCCACTGGCTCTGAAGATGGAGAAAGAGGACCATCAGCAATGGCTTCTAAGAGATGGAAGAGACAGGAAATGAGTTCTCTCCTGGGGCCTCCAGCAGGGAACAGAATCCTGTCAACCTTTAGATTTTAGCTCAAGGAGACCTCTATTGGGTTTCTCTATCCTTCAAAACAGTATGATAATAAATTTGTTTGTCATGCTACTAAGTTGTGGTAATTTGTTTTCAGAGAAAACAAATAGAGATAGATATCCTTATCTCTGGTTGTAGGGATCACAGCCTGAGGCTCAGAGATGTTGGGGCACTTTCCCAAGATCACACAGCCTGATTTCAAGGACGGAACCAAGAAAGGAATCCAGGTCTATCTGACTACAAACCGATGCTTACACTTGCTGCTGGAGTTTACACAAGCAAATAATACTGATAAAACTAATGACAACATCCATCAGTGCCTAAGAAGCGACCTAGGTCTTAGCTCCTAAGACACAGATATGAACCTCAGGTCTCATTTGAGACAGCTGTGCTTGAAAACACTTTCCCAGTGAGTGTGTGGCTCCATGCTGCCAAGTTCTGTGGAAACATATGTCATTACTCACTGTGAAATTTTCATAGAAGGTTTAAGAGCTCAGAGAGTGCAAAATTAACAACCGACTTGTAAAAAATAAAGGAGCAGCAACACTCAGGACAACAGGTAAGCTAAGGAATGCATCACGTCCTAGAAGGAACATGACAGTGGAAATCAATCAGAAGAGACCAGAAAGTCTGAACAGACCAGGGGAGAAAACATCCAGGAGAAACGTCAGTTCACAGGGAAGAAGGCAAAATACTCGAAATAAGGAGAACTACTGAGTTTGTATTTTTGTTTTTGTCTCATTCACCAAAACAAGCAATGTTTCATGAAATTGTTCCTAGTAAGCAGGGAGATGACTTGAGTTCTTATGAGCCGGTGAGTCTAGTTCACAGCATAAGCCAATTAGACTCTTAAGCCCCAAGAGGTCAGGTAATGAAAATATGAATAAAATAGCAGAGGCTCAAAAGCAAATCCTTTGCCAGCCACCAGGAAATGTATCTGACTCATCAAGAGCTTTGTTTGATAAACCAGGGGGCCTGGCCCTTTAAGGAAAATACTCCACTTGACTTAAAATATTTTCCACAGCAACACAGGACTTTCAGGAAGTCTTTCATTTTCATCTTGGCCTTTTAATGTCCAAAGTCCATGGCATCTCTGGTGGCTCAGATGGTAAAGAATCTACCTGCAATGTGGACACCCAGGTTTAATCCCTGGGTTGGGAAGATTCCCTGGAGAAGGAACTGGCGACCCACTCCAGTATTTTTGCCTGGAGAATCCCATGGACAGAGGAGCCTGGTGGGCTAGAGTCCATGGGGGTCACAAAGAGTCAGACACGACTGAGCGGAGCAACCAACAGCATAGCAGTCTACGATTCATGGAGGTTCAGGGGGTCAGGAGGAACCAGGGCTATTCTTAGAAGTGCCTGCTGCCAATGGGCTCTGAAGAGGATTCAATTGAGCCTGGAAAGCCAGCAAAGCCTTAGACCCCAAGTCAAACATGTTAAAAAATAATTCTTCATTCAACTGGACTATTCACAGTTTTTCATGACTTAATTAACTTATTCAATGAATTCAGTTGATTTTATTCATACTGGTAAATGAGATTCTGCCAAAAGCTACCCTTATATCTATAAGAGACCCAGCATCTCTATGGAGAGTCAAATGAAGCACATGCCCTCAGGCTGTGGCTTCAGGTAAGTCCTCAGGCTTTGGAGAAGGCGCAGAAGAAAAGGACAGGTGAGTAGAGAGCAGGTGGGGGGATCTCAGAGCCCAGCCTTGTTACTTGGATGCATTACCTCCTCTCAAAGAAATGAAGGCTCAGGAAAGTGCAGTCACATCTTGAAATACAGCTAGTGAGCAGAGACACTGCTATGCCAAATGAGCTCTACTGGACACACAGACCTGAGGTCTCTTACCACACTGATTATTCTCCTTTTAAAAGGCCAGATCTAACTGCTCTTTTCTTAAAGCCAGAAGGGATAAAATCAGCTTAATGAAATCCCCATTGGATTACAGCAGCATTTTACTGTAAATCTGCAGAGGACTCTGGAAGCATGTCTCTACCTGGACCAGGCCAGGCAGTGCTTTCCACTGATCAGTGCCCCAATGTATTTTGGGACTGTTGAGGTTGGTAAAACAACATGAACAACAAAGGCTGGTTCTGAGGATTTCTCCACTTTAGAGAATTCATGGAAGGGTAAGAATCAGAGGTCACTCTGTCCCTGTGGACAGAGCTGAAGAAAGCAGTCCAATCGAGCTTCTCTTTCAGGAAATCAGAGGTGGATGTGGGGAGAACTCAGGCCATTCTCCTAGCCCACTGCCTAATGGGTGCTGCTGCTGCTAAGTTGCTTCAGTCGTGTCCAACTCTGTGCAACTCCATAGACGGCAGCCCACCAGGCTCCCCCGTCCCTGGGATTCTCCAGGCAAGAACACTGGAGTAGGCTGCCATTTCCTTCTCCAATGCATGAAAGTGAAAAGTGAAAGTGAAGTCACTCAGTCGTGTCCGACTCTTAGCGACCCCATGGACTGCAGCCCACCAGGCTCCTCCATCCATGGGATTTTCCAGGCGAGACTACTGGAGTGGGGTGCCATTGCCTTCTCTGAATGGGTGCTAGGTCAAGGCTATTTCCTATCTCCAGGATGTCCTCTGCTCTATCCTACAACAACCAAGACTGGAATTGACATATATAGACTACTGGGTAAAAAATAGGTTCTAATATACACACATATACACTACTTTGTAAAAAATAGTTTCTAATAAGAACCTACTGTATAGCATAGGGAACTCTACTCAATGCTCTGTGCTAACAAAGAGGGGATATGTGTGTACATATACCTGATTCACTTTGCGGTACAGCAGGCACTAACACAACAGCAGGTCAAGAATACCCCTGCAGTGCAGGAGACACAGGAGATGCAGGTCGGATCCCTGGGTCGGGAAGACCCCCTGGAGGAGGAAATGGCTACCCACTCCAGTATTCTTGCCTGAGAAATCCCATGAACAGAGGAGCTTGGCAGACTACAGTCTAAAGGGTCGCAAAGAGTCGGACACAACTGAGCACAGAGACTAAACAAATTGTAAAGCAACTAAACCTGAATTACAAAAAAAAACTCATTGTGTCCTTCCTCTGCTTAAATACTTCAGTGCTTTCCTTTAGCTTCTTTAGGATAAAGACAGAATTCTTAATCATGGCCCCCATGTGGAATTTCCTGCTGCCTTCTACCCATCAGCAGCTACACCCTTCTCCAAGCCCCCACACATCATGCTGTACAAATCCATCCTGCCTCCTGCCATCTGAGAGTTCTGTAAGGCTACTCTCTGCCTGGGATACTCTTCCTCGCACCTTGTCCTCATGAAACTTTACTGTCTTGAGGCACATTCAAACTTGTTCACTTTCCCCGAAGCAGCTCAAGTCCCTCTGATATAAGCATTCTTGCGGAATCCTGAGCCTTTCTTTCTCACACACAGTGTAGATGGTGTGTGAGTATTTTACTCTATGTGTGATTACACACTCTCTGTGTGATTATTTTACTTTATTTACACCCCAAACAGAGTGTAAGCTTCCTGAACTGGGGCATGCGTCTGTATTTCTATCCTATCCCCAATGCTTTACATAGAAGAAGGTACACAGGAGATCCTAGAACGACGGAATCAGTGAATGAATAGCCCTGAGCTCACAAAATCAGGATAGGGCGAGAGACTGGACAGACTGTGCATTTACCCTTTGTTCTCTTATTGTTCAAGTTCAGGGGGTTCTACTGCTGTAATTCTCCATTTTCCAGCCAGCATTGTACGCAATAACTTTATTAAGGTCAAAGAGATATCACATACAGATTTATCCAACAGGATCCAGAAACAGTTTACAGAAATCATCTAGGACACACGGCTCTTTTGGACTAAAATGTTTCCAACATCACAGATCACACAATGAGTTTATACATCGATAACGACTTTTATCTGGAGATACAGAGGCTCAGCTTGTGTTCACTGTGGGGCCTTAGTGTTTCCATTGAGTTAAAACAAAGAGGCAAAGATTGATAATGCATACATCCTGTGGAATATTTAATGAGATGACAGACTGCTTCATGGAAGTCATTTTTAATTTATGGGTAACATACAAAATCGGACTTTGTAAGTTGAGCTGAGACTTGAGAATTTTTAGTAATTGGATCTAGGACTTAATTAAATTTACAAATAAATAGGATTTAAACATTTAGCTGGTGGTCTAGGTTCTCCAGAATATCCTTGATAAACTAATATGTCAGCACAATATCTTGACTGTGGTATCTGACGCCCACATCTCCATCATTGTAAGGAAAGAACACTCCACCAACACTCACAGCTATTGGGCCCATTGTTCATGGCCCATAGGATAAAAGCCACAAAACACCATAGAAAGTTACAAGAATGTAAATATTTAGCTAACTAAATAGAATAAATATCAGGCAATTACCATCTATAACACTGAATATCTACTAATCAGAGAGGAAAAAAACTCCGAACCTTACAATGAATTCAGGGTTAGATAAACCCAGAGAGACGAACCTGCAAATATACAATGTAGTGAATATATTTCTTTAAACGTCCATTTAACAAATTTGTGATGCAAACTGGAAAATTTTCATACAGTTCAAATGTTCATTTTGTGAGAAAATGCTTTCATGCATTAAATCATATAAGCATTGATTCATCAAATTAAAAAAAAATACAGAGTAATTGTCTGAAACCAATACTTAGAGACTTCACAATCCTACAGGGCCTGCAACTAAAAAATAATACATGCACACTGTGATACGCCAAATTATCTTAGAGAAATCATTAAAACATCTTTCACATCAAAAAGCATAAGAAAATTTAATGCTATTTAATTTACTTTATGCATATTACATACTAGAGACTTTAAGCTACAAAATGGTTCCACTATCTCAACACACATACAAAACAACCATAAAAGTATGTGTATATAACAAGGTACTCTCCAATTAGCCATCTGTAATGAATAATATATCTCCTCATGTCATCTTTAAGTGCCATTTATTACGATCCAGGCCTTTCTGCTTTAATGAGGACAACAGATCTCTGATTTACATTCAACACTCTCCACATTAATAATTGATTGAAACTCTTAAAAAATTCTCCTGGTACTGACATAGAATGGGGAGAAACGATCTTCAGAAGAATGCCAAAACTACCCTGTTACATCTGATTGGTAAAAGAAGCAGGGGCAGCAGACTGTTGGCCAAACTCATCTGAGGATGGCCCCAAACTCGCCTGCTGGTTGTACCCACTGCTCGACCCATAGCTGTCTTGGTTGTACCCGCCTTGGCTGTAGCTACTGGAGTGCTTCTCCATGGGGTCTGAAAGATATCTCTGGCTCGAGGAATGCCAGCCGGTCTCCTTGAAAACAAACCAGATGTTTCCAGCCCAGAGGATAAAGTTCAAGAATCCAAAGACCTGAAGGAGGATCAAAGCAAGTGAGTGGATAGACTGGAGAGAAAGCTCAGAAAAATCTCAATTGCAGAAAAATCCCTCAAACGCAAAAGGTCACTTTTCACCTCCATGCAGAGGCTTCTTCCAGTTTCTGGTGTTGAAGTCACTGTTTCGTTTAGAATATATGACTTTTCATGAAAGCTTACTATGTGTTAGGCAGACAAAGGATGAGATGGTTGGATGGCATCACTGACTCTGTGGACATGAGTGTGAGCAAACTTTATGAGATAGTGAAGGACAGGGAAGCCTGGCATGCTGCAGTCCATGGGGTCACAAAGAGTTGGACACAACTTAGTAAGTGAACGACAACAACAGAAGGGCTTTATGTGTATCTATTCATTTAGTCGTGGAAGGTGCTATTACACTCATATTAAAGATGCGAACACAGGTTCAGCAAAGATAAGGAGCTTTTTTTTTATGGCCACGTGACTGGTTAGCAGCAGACCAGGGATAAGACCTGTCCTACCTGACTCCACAGTCTGAGCCTCTACCTGAAGTGAAGTCAAGTGAAGTCGCTTAGTCATGTCTGACTCTTTGCGACCCCATGGACTGTAGCCTACCAGGTTCCTCTGTCCGTGGGATTTTCCAGGCAATAGTACTGGAGTGGATTGACATTTCCTTCTCCAGGGGATCTTCCCAACCCAGGGATCGAACGCGGGTCTCCCGCATTGCAGACAGACGTTTTACCGTCTGAGCCACCAGGGAGCCTCTACCTAATCCACCACTATCTCCCCAAATGATGTAAAATGGTGTAAAATATCTTTAGAGGACATGGGGTTATTTTCATTTTAATGATAGACCATTAATTTATACGGTTACCTACACTTTAACGCTGGAGATATTACTTTCCCATTTACTGAAATGACAGAAATAAAATGAGTCAACGTAAAAAGTATGGAGGAAGCAACGGTATAGGTGGTACACAGACAAGCACATGCACGGCAGTGTACACAGAAGTTGCGCTTCTTTGAACAGTTGTATATTCTGTGCCTCTCACAGTCAGAAGTGAATGCCCAAACAATACTCTGAAGTCCAGGTTTCAGAGAAGCATGAAATGTTTTCTCAACAACTGAATGTGAGACTTGCCTGTGGAAACTCCTCTCACTCTCCAGAAGCATGCCCTTGGTGAGCCAGAGGACTGGGTGTCACTTCCCTGGGTCCTAAGTGTTTATGGAAACTGAGCTGTTTGCTATTGTAAGAGGCCCAAAGAGAACAGTTGTGTTGCAGCCTCTTCCAAAGTGGATCAGTTGACTGCAAATTAAGCACAGCCAGTTTTAACAGCCCCCTCTTAGAAACGGACAAGGAGGGTATGTGACACAAAACTGTGATGACATTAAACTATATTGAGTAGTCACTCCAGCAGGATGCTGACCAATCAGAATGAACTTGGGCAGCAGCCACAGCTCTGGAGTGGGCTTCCAGAAGTTCCTTGCTGTGTCAGAGTAATTTATCCCTTAATTGCTGGATGGTGGGACGCCACAGAGTGACCTGGGGATGGAAGTGGTGGGTTAGGGAGTCAAGATAAGGGATCTTGGGAGCTTGGAACACCAGCTCCAAGCTTCATGATTTTAGCAGCAGGTGGATCAGGGCATATTATCTGAATCTCAGCCTTGGAGCCATCTCCTCCGTCTTTGGAATCTGAATGGCCTGAGCTCTGCAACTTTTTGCTTTATGACTTTGAACAAGGCAGTAAGCCTCTGAACTTCAGCATTTATAAAATTCTATGAAATGAAGACAATTATTCCTTCCTTGGTGGATAGTTGTGAGGATCAAACAGGGCATGTGTAAAGCAGCTAGACAGTACTGGACACTGATCTGTAAATTATGCTTTGAATCACTTTCTAAAATATTTCCATGAATTGTATTCGTTTGACTTTTCCTGAGACATAAACTGAAGCAAGGCTTTTTGATAGTGAGGCCATGTTCTTGAGGTGTCAAGATCAAAACTGAGCATCTAGGGGCTTCTCTGGCAGTCCAGTAGTTAGGACTCCCCATTTCCAGTGCTTCCACTACAGGGGGTTGTGGGTTCAATTCCTGGTCAGGGAATGAAGATCCCAAGTGCCGTGTGGTGTGGCCAAAAATGAAATAAAATAAACTGACAGCACTATTTTAAAAATATGATTGGACAGTCAAACCTTAAGAAACAAAACAAAAGACACTGCTAGACTCCTAAAAGATCTCACTGAAAATCAGTTTATCCAGGCTTCCTTACCTTCCTCTCACCCTCTCACCCTCCACCCCTCCCTCCTCCCATCCCTCCCTCCATCCCTCTCCCCATCTCATTCTTTTTTCTTCCTTTAATGTTAACTGAGATTTATTTAACATTGTGTGCCATGCTCTTTGCTAAGGGAGATACAAAACATAAATAAGGTATCTATAGTATAATAGATGCATGATCAAAATGAATTAGGTAATCACTGACACAACTCTAATTTACACACAGGACCTTTTAACCATGTGTACAATACCTAGGGTATTTTCCCTTAAGCGGGAGATCTTGATTATATTACACCTCTGAAAGTATAGGTTGATATGAGTAGAAAAAACTATTGTGGAATCTTTTCAGATATGAAGGGATGGTTCTATCCAGGACTATAATTGTATCTGTTTTCTATTCCTTGATCACTCTCTTTCCCCTGATGCTACTTCATTTCTGAAAAAGGGAAGCCTGAAAAGAACCTAGAAATCAGGGGAATGCAGCTTTAAAGTAAGAATGTAAACAAGGCATTGCCATGGGACTATTTAAGGAGCGGTGATGTCTTCTTACATCATCGAGGTAGACATTGAGCACTATTGCAATAGGTGTCTTACTCTATTGTCATCACAGAGGTATCACAGACTTCTTGGCTGGCACATTTTAGGGGCACATGGGCCCTGGAATCTTTCCTTGCCATTTTGTTGCAACTGAAATCAGAGTCGGTATTTTTATTCTAGCTTAGATGTGGGACAACAGAAAGAGAGGCTGAAAGAGACTACACAGCATGAGAAAAGAATGGGAGAGGACACTCAGATGATCTGACAAGACGTAACAAGATTGCATTGGTGGAGAAACAGAAGTAGAAATTTTGGATGATCTCTCACTTTCTGTTCCTTGCAACCCAATCATTACACCTCATATAGATTCTGGTACCAGAATTGGGCTACGAAGAACAGACTTTACAGATCAGGAGATTGTTTCGGTTTAGCCAGTTTAGCTGGAGTTTTCTGCCACGAGGAACTGGAGAACACTGACATGGATAACTTATGGATAACATACAATAGCACCAGACCCATCCCTCCACACACGCGACATGATCTGCTTTCTATCCATTATTCTTTTGGTTTTTAAGACATATATCACATTGTTTCTCATTCAAAACTTCCAACGCCTTGTTGGAAGAGACATCAGAAGCGGGATTAAATGGACTATGGAGGATGTCATCATTTACTAAAAGAACTAACAAACATACTGAACGACTTCATCTTTGCTCTCTCTTAGATTCTGAGATCAGGGTTATAATCATTTTCATTAAGCACTGCCTGTAAACAAACTATAGAAGCAGTAGAATATATTTTAACATATACCTCAAAGTATTCATTCACAGGTGTGGCTAGAAATAAGTAAACATTACTGTAAGATCCTAATAATAGTTTATTTCAATGTTATTATCTTATTACTAAGGCAAGATTCACAGTCAAATCATCAGCAGCCGATGAGCCAATCTTTTTCCCCTTTTCATATGCCTTCTTAAATTCCAGAAAGCTGTAGAAATATAAGTTAACCTTGAAGGAAAGAGAATTATTTTTTAAAGGTTGCTAAAGAATGTCAATCTTTCGTTGAACACTGCTGGCCCTTCTATTCTTTGTAACTACTAATTTTTGCTGTCATTATAGCTTCTGTCTCTCAGATATAGTTTCCTTCTTTGGAATAACACAAGTTCTTACACTCATGAAATAAGAATCCAATTTAGTGGCTCTGCTATCTGTCAGATGTCCTATCTCCTGGCAAGAGTCATATACTTGATGATAATACTGGACTTTGTTCAACTAATATAGCTCTGCTTTTCTGAAGTTATCAAGCAACTAAACCAAGAGCATGGAGAAGATTAAAAAATTACCATAAGTATTATAGGTATTTTTTATTCTCTGATTTCTATCTGTACCCTACTGTGTCTGAGTATTTTTCTCTAGACAATCAACTGGGTATAATCTATGTGTGGCTTCTATCAAATATTCCTTTTAACTTCTGGCAGACTTCAGTCTTAAAGTTCAGATTTTATATCCGCTTCTGCCTTAGAATTCTGACTTGACCGTCATCCAAGCAAAAGCTGCCCGAACCTGCAGGGCTCTTGTTAAGAACTCTGTAATTGGACAAATTAAAGTCTACGGGTTCTGACAATAGAAAACTTGAAGGCCAAAGGATCATCTAGCCCATAGGGTGAACTATCACCTTTTAGACAGGACTCCATTCAGAGGCAGACATTTCCCAGATGACTCCTGGGACACTTTTCTGATTCCCATGATTAGCAAACAAAGATCTGAGAGGGAAACATACCACAGAAGTGTTTAGGCTGGACATCACAGGACTGTGGACAGCTGTGCATTTGTTGGATGGCTGTTTGCAAGCTGACATCAGTAACAATACTTCTTTGGGATCTGTAGCGACCTTGACATCAGACAGTCCTTTTGCCCAAGCTGATGAACCCACCAACCACAAGAACGAAAAGACTACAGTGACGATGAAGTCCTACAGGAACAAACAGAAAGATAAAATAGGAAGAGAAAAGTGAGTTCTGGAAACAAATCAATTGGTTTGCCTTTTGAAAAATTCCAAGATCCCATAGCACTGGAACCATGTTGAGAAATGAATAATATTTTTGTGATATTCATTTATATTTCTAGAAAATAAATAATAATAGCAACATTAATGAATGATTACTGTGTTTCTGATGATGGGGGGGCTACTTGTCATAACCTTCCTTGTCACCCTCCTTTTCTGAAGAGGGTGGGACTGGGAAGCACTCCCAAGACTTCAGCAGATCATTTTCTAACATGAGACAATTGCTCAGATTTACTGTATTTATGTTTGACTACTAGAAAGATGTTGCATCCTATTTACCTAGATAACAAAACACTGATCTGCGAAGGAAAACAGTATATTTAATATAGCAACAGGAATTGTTTTAAATGATAAATGCCTCAAGTAGCAAACCCGTTTCTTTCCTATCCGAGGCCATGGTGCTATCACTTACTCTGGTTAGCCTTCCCTCATGCTGTGACTGATTTACTTTCCATCAAGATCCTGAGGAGCACTTACACTCTAAAGATGCTATTGTGGATATTTGTTAGGTGTGACTTTTGGAGAGGGTCCACTGCTAAGACTGAATCTTCTGAACATCTGGTCTCTTTCCATCCAGGGGTCATTGTAAATTATGTAACTCACCAATTGACCATTTCATGTTGCCTTTAGAAAACTTAGGGCCAATTCGTTACCCACTTATAATGTGCTTTTAAAAAAAAAAAAGCCTGGCTATTTTAACCCTATTCCGAACTGTGTTTTATATACCCATCCTGCCTTTCCTGTCTTCTTTCCTTCTCATTTTTAATTAATTTCATCCTGAGTTTCAATGTCGTTCTAAGTAATTTGAAGTTGTTTCTGGAAAGAGATGGGGGTATAAACAAAAAGGCAAACAAATACAGTATCTATAGCTGCTTCAAATCAGAAAGAACATTTGGAATAGAGAAATTCAAGGGTTGGGGTTTGAATTAGAAATTGGAGGAAAGGTTATAAATAAAAAAGCCAAATTGACTGTATCAAATACAACTTCTATTCATGTTCAATCTGGTACCTTTATTCAATTACACCTCCATTTATTCAGACAATAATTTTTGAGTCATGCACCAGGTCTTACAAGGGTTTACAAATGTAAAATATGGACTTTGCTCTCTTGAGATTACATATTTATTAGTGGTCATAGACACTCTGTAATTCCAAGACAGTAGTTGGCATTATGCTCATCATAAACAGAAATGGAGTTTTATTGGAGTATAATTGCTTTACAATGTTGCGTTAGTTTCTGCTGTACAGTGAAGTGAATCAGCTATATGTATACATATATTCCGTCCCTCTTGAACCTCCTACCCCCATCTCATCCCACCAGTCTAGGTCACCACAGAGCACCAAGGTGAGCTCCCTGTGCTCTGCAAGAAATAGACTTTTAAAAAGGCTGTCAGGATAGGGAAATGCTGAAGAACCGAGTCATGTGAAAACTCTGTTGGAAATTATAGAAAATAATAAAGTTTTTAGACTTGTATATTAAAATAACAGTAATACTACCTAAAATTTACTGAGCAGTTATCATGTGATTCCAAGTTTAGATGTATTAATTCCAAGTGTACATGTATTAATTCATTTAATCCTGACAACACACCTATGAAATAGATGCTAATTCTGTCCTCATTTTACAGTTGAGGAAACTGAGGCCCATAAAGCTAAATAAAATCCTCAGAGTCAAGAGTTAATAAGTGGGGGAGCCAGGATTCTAAGCTTGGCTGTCTGCTTCCAGAACCTGAGAGCTTGACTATTCTATATAGCTTTTCATGTCTGCTTTAAGGAATACTCGGCTTTTTTTTTTTTTTTTTAATCTTCTTTCTTTACAAAAAAGTTTTATTTGACTGTGCAGGCTCTTAGTTGTGGTATGCGAACTTTTAGATGCAGTGTGTGGGATCTACTTTCCTGACCTGGATGGAAGCTGGGCCCCTGCGCTGGGAGCACAAGTCTTAGCCACTGGACCACCAGAGAAGTCCCAGGAACATTTATATTTTAATTTAAAACAAGTGCATTAAGACAGTTAAAAAAGTAGTAATGAATCCCTTTCGATATAAACTTTTTGACTGAAGTCAGGACCTATGTCCTTGGAGTTATTTTGGGGACTTAACCCAACCCTTTCCCCCCAGTACCATTTCATAAACAGGGATCAGTATATTGTATAAAGTATCTCAATACTAATTAAAAGCTCAGAGTCTGTCTTCAGATTGACCTGGGACTGAATCCTGATGTTTTGACTTACTTGAAGCCTGAATTTTGCCCTGTAAAATTGTAAATTGGGAGAATGACAGTATCTGTCTTATTGGATGGTTGTGAGAAGTGAAAACGTGCACGTCTGCCTATTTCCCACAATAAGATGTCAGCTGCATGAGGGCGGGTACTTTGTCTACCTTGTCTATTGTTGGGTCTTGGCAGAAGAGGTGTCAGCAACATTTGCTGAGAAAATGAAAGAAAGAAAGAGTAAATGAACATACAAAATGGTCCCAGTTTGGCTCTATAAACTTTTATATAGGAGTTTACCAGGTGGTATGTAAGCTTGTATGTTTTTAAACATATTTTATAATTAGATAAAATAAAAAGAGCATGGCAATGTGATCAAGGCACTGATTGATTGCATCAATAGCTCTCCCAGACAGAAACTTCAAGTGCCCTATTTGTACCAGGATTTATAATTAGACCAAACAAAAAAAGTCATTAGAATTGAGTTTTTCTATTAAAAATTAAAAAAGCAGCCTCAAGTCGGGTTTTCTATAACTAAGCAAAGTGTGACAATTGGGAGACTATTTCAAAATTCTAGCTCGAGTATCAATTAGCCTGAACATTTTTTGGACTTCGGGTGTAATCTAAGTTTGAAGCTTCATTCATAGAGAGATTTGGGAGCAAACCTGACCCCCACTTTCTTCTCATCTTTTAATCCAGGGATCTCCAAACTCCAGAATCTGACAGCTGATGATCTGAGGTGGAGCTGATGTAATAATAATAGAAATAAAGTGCACAATAAATGTAATGCACTTGAATCATCCCGAAATCTTCCCTGCCCCCACCCCACACCACCATCTCTCCTCCTCCTCCCCATCCCTCCTCCCCTCCCCTCCCCCATCCCTTCTCCCCTCCCAGAGGAAAAACTGTCTTCCATGAAATCAATCCCTGATGCCAAAAAGGTTGGGGACTACTGCTTTAATCTACTGAACCAGGTTCATTTTGCTCAATGCTCAGCAAGCCAAAATCCTGACAAGCCTAGGAGGGCAGCAAGAAAAGATTTTTTTGCAAGAGAGTCAAGTGAGAAGATGGGAAAACAAATCTCACATTTGCCTGCCAGAGGGCAAGGGGTGAGATATTTATGGGTAAGGCAGCAGAGTGGGTTTAGGCAAAGCAAGTGTGGGGAAAGGTGATTGAAAGAAGGTGCAAAAATCCTCGTTCTGTGCAGGCAAAACTAGGCTTAACAGGTCTCTGCGCTTGGAGTTTTTCTGGCCCACTGATGTCAGAGGTCAACTAGCAGACACTGGCGCATACCCAGTTGAAGTTTGTGGGTTCTATTCCGTCTTCATCAGATCAGTTGGAACTAAACACTGCTGATTCCAGTTTCCTTCTGCTTGGAGGACAGGTAAGTCTTAATAACGGTGATTAAGGAAGGTAGGTGAAACGGACTTAAACCATGGTTTCACTCCAATTGGCCAAACCTGCCTAGAACTCCCTGTGATTCATGCAAGTCACCTCCTGGACACAGAACATGGTAGAGAGGGCAGAGGGTGCATTAAAAGCTGTCCCAAACTACTGGCTGTCTTAGGAACCTGCTGTCACCTGTGTGCTGCCACATTCAGAGTGTTTCCTGTATGCCAGGCACTCTGCTAAGCACTTGCAGACATCATTAACCTTGTAGCTGAGGTCCTTAGGCTAGCCCTGCTTTTGAGAGGAAACTGAAGAACAGACAGGCCAAATGCTTTCCTTATAACTAGTGCCTCCCTTGACTACTATGCCATATCGTGAGCTTTCGTTAGTGTATTTTAGGTAGATAGCTATCTTACTTGATGCTCTCTAAGTTTCAGTCATTTGGTACTACCTGAACAATTCTGATTTTAAGTGCATACCTCTTGTGTTATTGTTCAACATTTCCTTTACAGCAAATTACCCTTTTTACATAAATAAGGTTATCTTAGAAGGAAATTATATGTGTCCAATAAATGTTAAACCAACCAACCTGTTACAGATAGAAGAAAACTGCAAACAAAAAGGCTATACAGTGAAAACACTTCAAATTCTATCTGGGGATGTTTGCACAAGGCTTTGGGATCTAGGATCTCTGTTAAAAAGGAGATTCATGAGTGTTAAAAGGATATTAAAGAAATGCTAGCATGACCTAATTAGAAGGCTTAAACTAAATATGAAGCAACTTTTCACTCATCTTACTTAATGCCATGTTAATGGTCCGCCTAAAATAACCTTCTGTGCCGGGAGAGAAAAACGCCTCCTACTTGAGAAATGACTTTCTTCTGACGGTGCAGGTGAGGACCCAGTTTTCACAAATGCTACACCTTGTTTACCTAACAGAGATAAAGTATGCATGGAAGAAACTCAAGACATAAATTTGTAACATTTACCGTTAAGTTACCAGGATGCACATAAAAGCTATCTTCTGCCAGGTTTGCTTGTTCTATTTCCTCTCATAGAAAGGAGAGGCTGCCATTCAAAAGGTGCTTTAATGTTTCCCCAAAACTCTCAATGTATGTATGTGGCCCCCATAAGACCCCAAAAAGTAGCCAGAGCAGACATTGCTAGCTCCATACTGTAGACGAAGAAACTGTGACCATGAAGGCTGAATGATGTGCCCATGGTCCATTAAGTGGTTTGTAAATTTTGTTCTCACTGTTCCAAAAGAACACCGACACGCTTTGTGGTTGTGTTTCTGCAGTATGTGTTAAGAATCTGCTCACTGATCCAAGAAAACAGCTTCCTCAGCAGAGGGAGCAGCCTGGCTTCATGCTGCCTGGGTGGTTTGTTTCCATTTTGTTGGTTGAGTGTGCTTTTGTTGCCCCCAGCTCTCCTAATTTACTGTTTGCAAGCTCATTTTTACTAGAATGTAGTTAAATATATTAAAGATGCTTGTCCTGGATCAGTCTGGGGAATACAAGAGGGAGTCATCTTTGGTGACAGAAAACTTGGTCTTTTAGAACCAGGTAAACCTGTCTGGCGGCTCAGTGGTAAAGAATCGTCCTGCAACACAGGAAATGCCGGTTTGAACCCTGGGTTGGGAAGATCCCCTGGAGGAGGAAACAGCAACTCACTCCAGTATTCCTGCCGGGAGAATCCCAAGGACTGAGGAGCCTGGTGGGTAAAGTCTACGGGGTTGCAAAGAGTTGGATATGACTTAGGGACAAAACAACAATCAACAACAAAAACCTATCTCCATTTCTCCCTGCTGATGGCACACTGCAGCTCCACTGGATATTGGTAAACATAGTCAATTTCACACTTCTGTTAGCAAATATTCACAATATGTCAACTCCAATGACTTATCTATCCTATTTGATAGCTTTGCTCTTTTCGCCATGGCTGACACCTACATCGAGAGTCTACACTAGAAACTGGGCAATCCAGTGAGTCATCCTCATCCTCAGTGTAGCTGGATTCACTTTTCTAAGTCAGCTTTCAGGAGCCCCAGAATGAAGCTGTGAATTAGGAAACACAAAAATCAAACAGCATGAGAGAAGCTCCGTTCAAGGAAGAGCTCTGGACTTGTCTTTGAAGAGACAATTGCCGAGTGGCAGGCTGAATAGGATAACCTTCTGTTCTCTCACAGGTTTATTTCATTATTTCATTTGAAACACTAATAAAAATGACATCTGACTTCTGGAGAATGTCTAGTTTTTAACATGCTATGGCAGAAGATGCTTGTGGCTCAGTTGGTAAAGAATCCAACTTTACCATCTCCCGCCCACAATCCGGGAGATCTGGGTTCGATCCCAGGGTTGGGAAGATCCCCTGGAGAAGGGAAAGGCTACCCACTCCAGTATTATAGGGTCACAAAGAGTCGGACATGACTGAGCGACTTTCACTCATGGCAGAAGATCATTTGATCTACATAATCACTGAGGGATGGTGAAGATAATTATACTCATTTACAGATCCAAGGAGGTTAAATTGTCCAAATTGTGTCCAAATTGTCATAAGTAACTGAGATTTGAATTCGGGCTGCTTTCCATTCTGTCCAGCTGTTCTAAAGTTTCGGCTACCTAACTGTGGGATCACAGACATAGCAAGAAATTAAGTTACAAAGAAAAAAATGATTTCTCCTTCACAATTCTCTTTCTATATGGATAGTAAAGGAGAAAGTCTCAGATGGCTGCTAATATGTCTCTAATGCCTATTTAATAAACTTAATATCCACCTATCAAAGAAAATTGGCCCCAGGCTCAGAGCCTTCAGGCAAACAATGGTACTTGGCTGGAATACAGTACTCTTTATTTTCCATTTCTGGGTTTATCTTCTAATTATGTCAAATAACACTAGACTTCTATATTCAGGAGTGGTACAGAGTTTTCTTCAAAAATAGATTTTACTGAAGTTAAAAAATAATTTAATTTAAAGAACAACAGTCAATAACTTGTGGCCCACATGACAGAAGTGGGGCAGAGAATGCCTGAGGTTTTGAAAGAACTTCACGGCCCCATCCTGGGCTGGAAACACTGAGATTCTAACCCAGTGCTGTCTCATAGAAATAGAACATGAGCCAGAGTTGGGAGTCACATATGTAATTTTATGTTTAATAATGACCACATTTTTTAAAAAAAAAGCAAAAAGAGATTGGTGCAATTATAGTAAAACATTATATGTATTAATATAATATAGCTCAATATTTTAAAATATTATCATTTCATATATTATAAAATTATAGATAAGACATTTTACTTTTTTTGGTATTAAGTCTTTGAAATCTGGTGCGTAATGGATACCTACAGTACATCTTACTTTGGTGTCAGCCACATTTCAAGTGTTCAACAGTTAATGTGCAATGGGACAGTTTAACTCCAGTCTACAGTTAACAAGTGGAAGCACATTTACATTCAGGCTCCACTGACAGTGATGCCCTCTGTTTTGTTTTGGGTCACTGACGTCACAACTTTTCTTGGAACTTGAGCCTGAGATGGCACTGGAAGTCATTTTTTAGCTTTGCTTTTACAAGGCCAGCATGCCTTTTGCATCCGTCCTGGCCTATAGGATTTCTTACGTGGACTGATATGATGGACTGAAATATTGCCTCAGTGGTCTGATGGAGGTCTGAAGGCAGACCAATGACCAAAGGGAGCCTTAGGCTTTCGAAACTGGCAGTCAAGGGAAGAGACGGACCACAGAACAGCCCTGCCGAATGGGAGCTACACTTCAGCTTCAGCGTAGGGGCAAAGTTTGACGTGACCCCTCTGTTCTCAAGACATGTGCCAAGATGGTGGCTGGTGAAATGGGATGACACAAGGAGTCCCATTTTACAGATGGGATACATTACCTAAACCCAGCTTGAAATATGCAGAGCCAAGATTCAGACCCAAGGAGTCTGGGTCCAGAATCTGTGTTCCTAATCTATTATAAAAGCACTCTGTTGCTTTTAAAGGTCAACAATTTTATTTACTCATAATAAAAATTAAGTTGCAGTATTCATACTTATGGCTATCATTTAGAGAACAGTTACTATGTACCAGACACTGTGTATCCCATGTAAAACACATTTAGTTCTCATAATAACACTTAAAGGTGGCTATTATTGACTCCACTTGACAAATGAGAAAACTGAGGTTCTGAGAGATCAAGTAAGTAGCTAGAGATCTCACAGTCACTAAGTTGGCTAAGTTTTGCTTGCCACTATGGTTTGTTGAGCTTCAAAGTCTGTGTTTCTTACTGGAAGCGGAACCTGATTATATTCCAAACCAGCTTTGATGCGGGGCTCACCATGTATCGGGCATGCTGTTGATGTGCTTCACACATTTCACCTCAGTTCAGTCTTACTACAACCTTATGAAGTAGCATCAGCTTTTCCATTTTACAGATGAAGAAGCTTAGAGAAGGTGAGTAATTAGAGGAATTGGGCCCCAAACTCAGCTCTAACTCCAAATTCAATGGATTCATTCATTTGTCCTTCATTTTACTTGTCCCTTCTTTGAATCATCTGTTCAATACTTATTATTTTCCCACTGTGGGCTGGGTTCTGTTCTAAAAATGGTGTGTGTGTGTGTGTGTGTTGCAGTCATGGATGACTCTTTGTGACCCTTTGGACTATAGCCCAGCAGGCTCCACACCAGCCAAAGACCTGTTCTTGGCCCACTGGTGGTTTACATCTTTGCCTGCTCTGCACTATCTGGGTCATTTTACATTACTGCTGTGTCAATACACTATCGCCACACTGTCAGCTAATCAGAACTGCACAGAAAGAAAGCTGCAGAGGGTGGGGATGTTCTATTATGGAAGGTAGGTAGCAATCAGTCATCTGGTTTCACGTGCGAAGAATCTGGCTTATGCTGGAGAATCAGTGTAGGATTTCATTTCTTTTTCTCTTAAGTTAAATTTGATTATGATTGACATACTGTACTTTTTCAGTCTGTTCCCAGAGAACTTTATCCATCAATTTGCGGTTGCTCAGATGTGGAACTGAGGCTTCCTGCTTCTTCTTGTTTCAAACGTTTCTTATGAAAAGAAAATAAATAAAGAAAAAGATCTCCTGCATTCCTCCCTATAGCTCAGTCATAGACAACTGATTTCAAAATCTGGTTGCAAGAAGGAGGTGTTCTTGGCTGTTTGGTATTTTTGGAATGGAAAGAAGGTCTTCAGTAGCTTGCTGCAACGCTGTTGTAAATCATATGCTAAAAACACTCCTTACAACCTGCTCTGGTTTCTAATCGATTCAGCCTAAGCTTTTCATTACAAATAGCGCAAACATTTCCGAACAAGTTAATAGTGATATAAGAAAATTAACTACTGTTTTAAATAAATTTCTAGAAATAATAGTAACATTACTATTAATAGATGCTATCGATCTAGTGCCTTGGAGAAGGAAATGGCAACCCACTCCAGTGTTCTTGCCTGGAGAATCCCAGGGATGGGGGAGCCTGGTGGGCTGCCGTCTATGGGGTCGCACAGAGTCGGACACGACTGAAGCGACTTAGCATATTGATCTAGTGCCTACTGTAAGTCAGGCCCCATGCTAAGACCTTTACAAACATTATTCCACTTAATCTTTACCAAGGATTTGTGAGGTAGGTCTTATATATAGACTTCTAGAGAAAAAAATATCACCTACAGTACAGTCTACAGTCTTTGGAATCAGGTAGCCCTGGGTTCAAATCTCAACTCTTTCTAAGTAGCTCTGGGACCTTGTTAAGCTTCAGTTTTCCCATCTGTAAACAGGGACAATAGTGACATATATTTTCACAGGATTTTTGTCAAGAATCAATGAGTTAATTCAATAAAATGCTTTGCTCAGTACTCGACACACAGTAAGCCCTCAATGAATTTACACAAACATATTCTACATGTAATAATTGAATATGTAGCAGTCTAGAAAAGTCCATTGGTACTATCCAGTGGGTTTTGATTGCCAAATAAATCAGGTGGTTCATTCATTTATTCAATAAATCTCTAGTAAGAACTGACTAGATGCCAGGTCTCAGGAATACAATAGTTAACAAAAAGAGACATCATCCTAGTATCCATTCTTTTGGAGGAGAGAAACCTTAGATAACCACAGAAGAATTTGTAATTGAAAATGGTGATAATGGATTTTCAGGAAAGGGACCTGGTGTTCTTAAAACAAACAAAAATGCATATGGGGCATTGATCAGTTTAGCCGGGGACAAGAAAAGCTACACAGACTTGGTCGTATCCAGAATTCTTTCAGGTTTGTCCCTTGGGTGCTTCTCAAAGCAGACTCATGTTGAATAATAAACACACTGTGAAATGACTTACCTGGAAGGCCTATGAATTGGCATGCAGAGGAAGCTTTGGGCTTCTCTCTACTACCTGCTTAATCCAGGCCCAAGAAGGATACATGTTGACACTGATCAGGACCAAGAGGGTAGTTGAAGTGTGAGGGGAAGATGCTTGTTTACTGGGGACTCTGGGGGTCCACATGTCTGCTGAGGCTATCAGCTCTCTGCACTTATAACTCTCTCCCTCTAAGAAAGCCAAGCAATAAACAGAGTGAGACCCGGGGTAAAGAGATCTGAGATGGGTCTGTTTATGTATCCAAATGTTGGCAGAAGAGTAGTCCTGCCTTTCTGGACCCTTGCACTCTACAGGGTTATAAGCCTAGGGAAACAACCAGGGCTGTTACTGTTTCTAGGTGAGTTGCTAGCTTATGCAGAAAATGACACTCTTTCCAAATAATTGGATACTGGTTTTGACACATCTACCAATAAGTACAGAAACAAGTAAGATGCCTAAGTCTTAGGCTGCAGATGAGGCAACTGTTGAAATCAATTTAGATGTGTCTTAAAAATAATTGGGAAAAATCACATCTGTAGAATTAGTTGAGGATGAGTCTGGAAATTTGGAAATGATGCTTACTGAGCATCTTGCCAATTTTTTAAAAATAAATTTTTCTGTATTATTTAGCATTTCTAAAATATTTTTTGACCTGTCATTGAACTAGCTAGATGAAATTTGTCTAAGGTTTAGACAATTAACCACCAGCTTTGTTTGCTTGGCAATAAACATTTGGGTACTGTAAACATTTCTGGAAAACAACAGATGTCAGGCAGCACATACATGAAACATCTGGAGGAAACACAGTATATAGGAGATATGGCGGGATCTAGAAGTCAAGAGCAGCCATATTTGAACTTTACCACTCACATGTACCCTGGGCTACAATGTTCTTACATTGTAGGAACAAAACCACTCCATCACAATTATACATATATATGTATATACATAGATGCTTCCCAGATGGCACAGTGGTAAAGAATCTGCCTGCCAATGCAGGAGAGGCAAGAGGTGTGGGTTCGATTCCTGGGTTGGGAAGATCCCCTGGATGAAGAAATGGCTACCTACTCAAGTATTCTTGCCTGGAAAATTCTATGGACAGAGAAGCCTGATGGGCTACAGCCCATGTGGTTGCAAAGAGTTGGGCAAGACTGAATGACTGAGCATGCATGCACATAGATAAGTAGATCTCTCTTTCTACGTGTATGCATACACATACACCCCACACACACTTTTTAAAAACAGATAACACACAACTACATTTTTTTCCTCCATACAATGACAAACAGTAGAGACATGAATATTTAAAATACCAGGCAATCCAAGGAAATTTCCTAATTGGTCTAAGTAAATTTAAGTTGCCCCCTCACCAACCTATATTTAAAAATGGATCCATTTTATACAAAATCATTTCAAGTAAGCTACACTGAGAAACTGTGATTCTGTAAATGACAGCAGACCTTTTAGGGGCCACCTTTGGAACCCTTCGGGTTCCTCTTTGAACTCTGCTCTGTGTTCTCTTGCTTTCACTTTTCTTGAAGCTGGAAAGATGTACATACCTTCCTTCTCCAGAATTATGTAAGTTAGAGTGGGAAGGAACTGCCGACGAGATAAATCCAGGCTGTCAAATACTCCTTTGAAAACATAATCCTATTATTAACTTACTATTCTACACTACTGAAATCTCCAGATAGGACATGATATGCATGGCTGGAAATAATACAGTGAAGAAAACCTAATCACATATTTAAAAATTCTCTGGGCTTCAGTGTTTACATCTGTAACATGGAAGAGGAGTGCCTACCTTACAAGATTGGTGTGAGGGTTATAAATACAATCGTTAGTCATGGGGACTGCAGTATTTTCATTGATGCATTAACAGTTGAGATAGTGACCCTGGATAAAAGGATGTAACCTTCAAGAGATATGACCCGATTTCATCATGGTCAATGACAGTTGACAATGAGTTCAGCAATAAGACTTGTTTTTTGTTTTTTGTTTTTTACTCTATATCCTGGTGTTCTTTTAAAAACAGATTCATCCTGCTGAGGTTAAATTCATATAGCTGAATTTGTTTTTAATACAGTCTAAACTTTGGGCCAGTGGTTCTTTGTGGGGAGAGCATCAAACCTATTTGGTAACATCCAGGAATATGTGTGTGTGTGTGTGGGGGGGGGTACATTTCATCTGATGACAATGCATGACTGAAAAGAACTGGGATAATTGTGTTAAGACACGTAAAGCCATCTAAAGAAGTTCTGCCTGGAGAGTGAGCCACTGCTATGATTGATGGACATGTTGGTCTTTGCTACAGTCTCAGAAGGCACATAATACGAGCTATTTAAATTCTGTTCATATGTTGACCTCATTCACTGGAATGTAAGTTCCTTGGGGATGGAGCAATCTTAACCACCTGTGTCCCAGTGCCTAGCCAAATGTCTGGCATGGTTTCTCTTCTATATCCACTGAAGACAAGAAGAAAGGGGCTTCACATTTGGCAGCATGAAAATCATTTGGGTTTCAAAAATCTTACAGTTCATAAATTATTTCAAAGGTATAAGAAACTCAAAACACTGGCTGCCTATAAAAAATTAAATGACTGGAAGAAAGGTTTGGGGGTTTGTTTTTTTACTATTTTTCTTTATATCTATCCTCCCGTATACCCTTTTAAATAACTGAATTTGAAAACTTTAGCATCATTTTAGAATAGGCATATTTTATTGGATTTGACCTTCGGCAACTGTGAGAAACTTTCTGTTTAGGGGAACGATTATGATTATATTTCACACTTCCCTCCCACCGACATTTTTCTTTTTTTTTGCAAGTGAGCAAGCGGTGTTAGCACAGTTGCATTCATGAAAAGAGCTGCTATTTTTCAAGCATTCCTTCTGCCTTCCTAGAATTGAAGACCTATTATTCTGTCACATATCAACCCATCTGTCAGCCTGCAACAGATGGTTAAAACGAAGAACTTCTAAAATACCAGCGAGGAAATTATCCTGCACTTCACCATCCACAGCTTAAATTCAGCCTGACTTTAGAAAATTCCTTTGCCACTTGCCTGCTCATCATACAAAATGGAAGTGAAGGAAAATATTACATTTGCATTACAAATTAGAAGCCATTTCTTCAAAAGATGGTTATTGGATTCATCGATGTTGGCTTCACTGTGTCAGTTGGAAAGAAGACAGACCTGCATTTGAGTCTTGGTCATGCTGGTTCTCGGTTGCATAGCTTTTGGCTGATTATTTGCCCTTGTGGGTCTTTATTTCCTCAGCTGAAAGAGTAGACAGTTAATAGCCTGTCTTAGAGAATTATTGTAAGAACTGCAAAAAGAATGGCTAATTGGTGAGACAATATCATGCACAACTAGGTACCCAATAAATCACAGGTAGTATTTTTACCATCGGTTCTTCCTTCTGCTCTTCTCCTGTTTCCCATAAGTTTATTCCAGATTGAAGAGTCTGTGTCTCTGGCAAGCAAGATTTGAGCAGGTGCCTCAGGACAGAAGGAAGGCAAACACGAAAAAGTGGCAAGGCGTAGATATGTCTGTGTGTCTGTCTGCAGCGTGTTCTATGTGCCTAGTGTAACTTGTGGAAACACAGTGTTGTTTAGGGTGTGTGTGAGGAGAATGAAGATGGAGATGCATGGAACTGAAATGTCATTGCCTTCTGCAGGAATCCCCGATCTTTTTGTAAACCTGAGGGGACCAGGAACTTCTGCCCAAACCCTCCCCCAAAGAGTCATCATATATTTTCTTGGTTTTCATTTCCAGTCTGGAGGAAATAAATATTTGTGATTTGTACCCTGTTGAGGCATAAATATTAATGGATCATAACTTATGTTTCTTGCTTTATTTAGCTGATTCTACTTGTTTTTGTCAGTTCTATCATATTCCCAACATGGAATTGTTAAAATGTAACACTCAAAGATTTTAGCAGTGGGGGTTTTGGAGAGGAGAGCTTCCCTTTCCCCTGGTGCTATTCTGTTCTAAGTGCCGACGTGTATGAGAAAAGAGCGCACAAGAGTGAGCGCTCTGAGGAGCAACGTGTGTCTGGGAGCAGGGCTTCTGCGCCTGAGGTGCCGTGTGTCACTTGGGCATCTAGCTGAACTGCAGATTCTGGTTCAGATGGTCTGGAGTAGGTCTGAGGGTCTGTTCTTGCAACAAGCGTTCATGCGGCACCAGGGCTGCTGGTCCAGGGACAAACTTTGAGAAGGAAGACCCTAGCCTATGTGGAAATTGCCCCATAAAAGCTTCCCAGTCCACTGCAGCATCCACTGCTCTCCACCCCTGCTCTGAAGGGTTTTCCCACACTATTTTGCACACATTGCCATCCTGTCACATTTTCATAGGCAGGTCTCATTTTCCCAGTTCGATTTTAAGATAACTTTCTTATTTTCTCTCTTCCAGCATTTATTAATTTCTATCTGGTAGGCACTGTGTTGAGTGTTAACCTCATTCAGTTCTCACTGATAAGTGAGTGAGTGAGTGAAGTTGCTCAGTCGTGTCCGACTCTTTGTGACCCCGTGGACTGTAGCCTACCAGGCTCCTCCGTCCATGGGATTCTCCAGGCAAGAATAGCGGAGTGGGTTGCCATTTCCTTCTCCAGTGATAAGGTAGGTACTATTATTCCCATTGGGCTTCCCAGGTGGCAAGAGTGGTAAAGAACTCACTTGCCAATGCAGGAGACATAAGAGAGACGTGGGTTCAACTTGGGTAGAAGAAGATTCCCCCAGAGGAGGGCATGGCAACCCCCTCCATTATTCTTGTCTGGAGAATCCCAAGGACAGAGAAGCCTGGCGGGCTAAAGTCCATATGGTTGCAAAGAGTCAGAGATGACTGAAGTGACTGAGCACAGCACACATTATTCCTATCAATTAGTAAGTGAGGCTACAGAGGCACAGTGAGATGAATAAATCCCCCAATGTCACCCAGCAATCTTGACTCCAGAGCCTGGACCCTCAAATCATTACAGCTCTGCTTAGATTATGTCTTACTGAAACCACTGAATATACTTTTATAACTACTGCCTCACCGAGTCCAGTGTTCTTTTTAATAGATGCAAGCAAAGACAGCAAAATCTATTATACAAATAAAGAAGAAACACATGCTTTTTTTCCCCTTTTTTTCCTCCCCAAACTGACTGCTTAATGAAACCTGTGGAGCTGAGTATCAGGGGATTAGGACTAACATTATCAGACAAAAGTCCAATAATAGGCATTTAGGTAAAACTGCATATTATTAGAATCTGGTCTTGAGTAGTTAGCTATGTGGGCACCATTTGACCTATGGTATATTAAAATCTGTTATAATGAGATCTCATTATATGCCATATTGTATCCTGTTGATGAGAGGAAGAAATGAACTATTAAAAAAGTGAAGGTTCTACATAAGATATTCTTAGTCACAAAGAGGACCCTTTGCAGACAACTATGCAGAAATTAGCTGAAGATATAATAATCTCCTATCAGTTTGCAGAGCGGTCCCAAGTGCCACTCATAATATCATTTCTTTTTTAAAAGGAAAATCTCATCTTCACTATTAAAAAAATGAAACCAAACAGAGTCCTTTTTTTGAGCACAAAGAAAGCTGCCCCCTGATTTGGAGGTAAGTATATGATGGCCTGGTTCCAGATTTCAGGAACCACCCTCATTCCATTTATACACCATGGCAAACAGTATTGAACCTAGTGGAAAACTCTTGGTAAACAAACATTTTGCAAGTACTTGACTGATGATTTGGAGAGTCTGAAAGGAAAATTACAGTACCTGCAAAAGTAACTATGTGCAGCTGAAGGTAAAGAGAAATCCATAGAGGCAATACTAACTCTTAAAGATGTGGTGGAAATATGATTGTTGAGTCATGCATAACTGGAGATGGGGTCTAAGATTTTTTTCTGTAAAAAGAAAATCACCGAGAGTAGAAATAATCTTTGATAAACCTTTCAAGTCTCCCACATCAAGCAGTGTCCTTGCTGCTGTGTATGCATAGATTCTGGGCTTATGTTTGGCAGGCATGTATGAAACATGTGAGCCCTAGAATTGCTTCAGTTCAGGGAGAAACTCTCACTGAGGACCAGGAGGGAGTGAGGTGCAGTATATTGCTCTGTTGATGTTTTCTGGTTGAATGGCAGACTAAGTGTCTACAGGTTGGACATGTTCTATGTTTTTATATATCTTTCTTATATATGGGTACATATTTTGTTAGTTTCTGCCTTTTTGAAAAGTTGATCCTGGAATGATCATATGTCAAGTGAACAAACAGTGCTCTCCACTATGTTATGGGCTTGGAATGGGCATCAGGTCTTTTTTGTTATAGTGACAATCCACTACCCCTATCTTACCCAAAGGTTTCAAAATCTCAACTTAGTGCTCCCTTGAAACAGTTTGTGAAGGGACGAACTTCTCAGCTTGGAGCCAAGTGACCTTAGAGGTCATTTGTTACCATTTCCCCATCTCCTTAGCTTTCATTCTTTAAAAGGGCAGGGGAGAGTAGGGGTTAATTGCCATAGTTCTGAAGCCAGTTCTGGATTCTTCATGGCTGATTCACTGTGTGACTTTAGTCAAGATCCCTGAACCTTCTCAACCTCAGTTTTCCCATCTGTAAAATGGGACAATACCTATCTAGCAAAACTTTAGTGACGATTAAAAGAGATGTCACACATGAAACACTCATCACAGGATGCCTGACTTTCTGTAGCTACTGAATAAAGATTAACTGTCAGAATTATCCCTTCCAGGTAATCTAGACACAGGCTAGAATTGCTTGACAAGCAGACCCACTTGTCAAGAATGGATTTCGGAAGTGAGATTGTGGATGCTGGATGCCAACCCACTTAACCAGAATTAGAGCCACCCTTTGGCTTTCAAGACTAGAGACTGATTAAGTGTTAACTAAATCTAATTAGTTTTGGTACCATTTTATTTTTATTTTTAGCCTGTACCTTAGCATATGGGATCTTAGTTCCCCAACCAGGGATGGAATCCGTGGCCCCCGCAGTAGAAGCACAGAGTCGTAACCACTAGACTGCCAGGGAAGTCCGTGACACCATCTGAATGAAAAGGCTGACACTGACTTCGGTTTCTTGGATGATCAGCAGCATACGCCCAGCTGAATTCCTCCCTCAGAGATGCCTGTACTGCACCATGTGCCCGGCTTTTGTGGGTATTTCTTTTCACCTTATACTGAGAACAACCCTGCCTTTTAATTCCCCACAGGCCATGCCTGAATTAGGATTTGTAATGCTACGGGCAAAGAATAGTTATTATTTTTCTGAGTCACATTATCAGTTGCCCCAGGGCACTTAATTCCATGAATCTGGGAAGAAATGCAATCTTTCTTACAGATACTGTTGTGTTTGCTAAACTACCTGCATTTTCTCAATGCACATACTTTCCATGAGGGGAATACTCTCACAACTGTGAGTTCTGTCCTAAAGAGGATTTGATGAACTCATAAAAAAGTAATGAGATAGATTTCTTTTTCTAATATTTACCACTTTCTTCATTTCTAAATACAAAATGGATGTGAGGACTAATTTCACCTGTTATTCAAGATCACCTACCTCCATTGGGGCATATAATAGTTACTTATGAATTTAATGAATGGGAAGACCTTGCAAATGAAAGTTTCTAATTCATTTTCCATAATTTTAAATGCAACAGTCCTCAGAGACCCCACCCCATGCCAGCCAGGTTTGGCATTCGAAACTAAAGAGAAATAGCAGAATGTTCTTCCTTACAACAACAGATAAATGCTCCGTTTGTTTTTGTTGCTAGATATGAGAAAACAACCGCAAAAATAATTTTAATAAAAATGAAATTACTTATTCATTTCAAATGAGAACTAGGAAAATTAACTAAAGCTAAATAATCCAGGACAATAAAAGAACCAAAAAAAAAAACACCTCAGTAAACATCATTGATTATTCATTTACTTGTCACCATATGTAAAGTGGGCTTCTAGATCTTGGAAATACAGGAGTGGAGAAAAGCAGACAAAAATACCTATCTTCGTAGAGCGTGCTTTCTTATGGAGCAGACGATGAACAAGGTAAGTGAAGTTATGTAGTAATTTGGATAATGGTGTTATTGGAGAAAAAATAATGCAGGGAAGAAGGGAATAAAAGGATGCGATGGGAAAGTAGATGCTGAAATTCTAGCAGGGATGGCCAGGAAAGTCTTATTAAGAAAGGAAGCTACAAGTAAAAGCCTGAAGGGAATAAGGGAACCAGGCACGTGGACATCTAGATAGAATCTTCTAGGCAAAGAGACGAGCAGGCACAAGGGCTCAAAGAGGGGAGAGAGCTTGGTGGGTTAATCTAGATAAATGAAAGCTCGTACTCATTCGCTTGAAATGACTTGAACGTGGTTTCTTTACCTTTTCAGGGTCAGAGACCTTTTATAAGGATGTGATAACAAATGTACATATATGGTTCCAGGGAAACTGGATCTGGAGGAAGGATGAGGAAGAGGAGTAGGAGATTGTGGCCACAATTTCAAAAACAGTGACAACGGTCTCTGATGGCTCAGTGGGTAAAGAATCCACTTATGATGCAGGAGATGTGGGTTCAGTCCCTGGGTCGGGAAGATCCCCTGGAGAAGGAAATGACAAACCACTCTAGTATTCTTGCCTGAAAAATCCTATGGACACAGTAGCCTGGTCAGCTAAAGCCCAAAGGACGCAAAAGAGCCCGACGTGACTGAGAGACTAACCTAAGACTGGACAGTGGCAGTCTAAGAGTGGCAGTCAGAGTCAAGCAAGATAAAATCAGGAGATAGATTTAATGGAGATGGATTTAATGGGGTTTGATTTGGAGGTAGAGAGAAAGTGTCATAGAAGACAGCCAGGTTTCAGGCTGGAAAGGTGAGAAGTCCATTTATTGGAGATTCAACCCTGAGAATCTCTGATTCCAGGCTACTTCACAAATTCTACCAGCTCAGTACATTGGCTTGGTGGACCTACCCTGCTGGACTCAGTAAGTTCAGGGGTGTAAGCAAGTCAGGCTCTTGGATGGTCATTTAATCAAGACACAGGTTTGGGCTTGGTCTACCCCATAAAAAGTACATGAAAAAGTATCACTGTGTCTTGAAAATATTCTCTTTGAATAGGGATGGTTCAGAAAAACCTCTTATTTATTCATTTCAAAATCTTTCAAATGGGAGATCTTTGGATGGTCAGTTCTGTTACCTTAAGTTCTTGAGAATTCTCTTTGAGAATCCTTTTCTTGTTTATCCCTAAAATAAGGGATTTTGTAAGGGCATACTGTCTCTTCTCACTCTCCTCATTCTTATCCACTGTCATGACCTTCTCTGAATTTCGGATCCATATCCCATTTCTTTGCTATTCTCCACAGATGGATGGATGTCTTACACTCCTCCAATTTAATTGGCTGAAAGATGAATTTCAAGTCTCTTTCCCTAAACCTATTTCTCCATCTGCAGGTATCAGCTTGGCTGAAGATAGAACCTCCTGTTACATGGGGAAGCCTTCTTAAGCTCCTCCTCCCTAACCAACCCTCCTGGCTTCCTTAGATGGTGTGGGGTTGGGGACTGCCAGCCCAGGCCCTGGATCAGACACACCTGGTTTCACTCCTGGCTCAGCCATTCACCTGCCACGTTACTACCCTTGGGTCTCTCTCGATATGGGAATAAAAACACTTAGCTCAGGATTTCTGTGAGCTTTAAATGAGTCATGCATGTGAAGCCCTTGATTTTAGGTCTGGTACTCAAGAAAAGTTGCTCAGGAAAGAGTGGATGTTATGTTTAGACTCATTGCTATTCAACTGTTAACATAAACTTTTTTTTTTCTTTACAAGTTTTAAACTTTTATTTATTTATTTATTTTTGGCCTTCCTGCATGGCGTGTGGGATCTTAGTTCCCTGACTAGGGACTGAACCTGGGAACTTGCCATTGAAAGCATGGAGTCCCAACCATTGGACCACCAGGAAATTCCCTACATAAACTTTTTAAAACATAGGTTTGCTAATCCTTTTCTCCAACTGAAAACTTTCAATTGCATGGATAAGTGTATGAGAATTCATTCTACCTCTGGGGGAGTTAGGGAGGGGGGAGTTCTTTTATAGACTGTAAATCTAGGCTCCACAATTAGGCTCGTTCCACTTCTGATAACCTCATTTCCTACTAACCCACACTTTTAAATATACTCACCCTCACACATACACACTCCTGGCTACTCTTTTCTGTGTCTGCTCCCTCTCTCCACTTGTCTCCTCATGAAAGAAGCTTCCTATTGTATTCACTCACGGAAGCCAACCTTTGTTCCCTGCTTTGACCCACTTCTCAAAGATAACTTCCCAAGTTTGTCTGGTTGAAGTCAATCCCTTGTTCGTTCTTTCTTCTCCATTGCTTTTCCCTCGTTTACTTTCTCCTTATCAGAGCCCTTGGCAGAGTGAACCAAAGGGCCTTAAAGCCAGGATTCTCTATACTTTAACTTTCTCAGAACCTAGCACAATGTTTTGCACATGACGATTTCCCAATAACTGTTTGTTGAATTCAATTAGGAAGATTTCAGCTTCTAAGAGCTAAATGTAAACATCCAGACAGCATTTAAGCACTGCTGTTTCCCCAGCCACCTGCTGCTCCCCAGTTCACAGTTTACCTTACAACTGAGTGTGAGAATCCTATTTGCATAGCCATCTGTCTTACATGTTGCCAACAGGCCCGGATTCACCCAGTCTTTGCATCACTACACCTTACATTTAGTTCCCCACCAGTGAGCCTGTCTGGTGATATTTGCCACCTGATACTTTAGACTAGAGATTAAAAACTGGCTCATCCAGTTTGACTCTCTAAAAGAATGGTATTGGTTAGGGACAGAGGGAATGTGCAAACTGGTCACAGGTTTCTGAAGTGCACCACTGTCTTGGTCAATATGTTTATTAATGACTGGGAAGCAAATTTACATACCATGTTTTCTATGCATGGAATACTACGATCTGGCCTGACATACTGTTGGGCATAATGAGAGCACAGTTTTAAGAAAATCAGACAGCTGCTTTTTGAAGCTTGGAAAGTCATTTCAACTGAGAATTCCCTTCCTAATTTTGGGTGAGAGAAATGGCCAAGAGCTTTCTAAAATTAGCACCAATTCCCTTATCTTTATACAAATTACCAGTTGGTGTTTGTTTCATGTACTCAGGAAAGCCAACTGGAATAGAGGATATCAACTGCCAGTAAGATTTTATTCTGAAAGGGCCACCTGATACAAAGTTGTGAAATCTCTAAATCTGTACAAGGATGATGGCTATTGTTGATTTTGTGTCAAGGAGAATCTTTTTAATCTAAGGTAGGAATAGGCAGTGCATTACAGTCTCAGGTAGGGATTTCTCTACCACAGTCGTATATCAGATGGACTACAGAATAAAGGAAGTGATTTCACCTAAAGTTAAAGATAGTAACTTTTTCTTTAATATTTTTTTTGTTTTCTGGATGTGGACCATTTTTAAAGTTTTTTTATTAATTGAATTTGTTATAACATTGTTTCTGTTTTACACTTTGATTTTTGGCTGTGAGGCATGTGGGATCTTAGTTCTCCAACCAAGGGTCAAACATGCACGCCTTGCATTGGAAGGTGAAGTCTCAGCCACTTGACTGCCAGGGATGTCCCAAAGATAGTAACTTTATTGTCTGTAACATTTGCTCTGATATTTATTATGATACTTTGGATCATAATAAAGTAGGTATTCACTTTCATAATTACTGCACCCCAAATTATAAACAATTGGTTTTTATTGAACCAGAGTTTAGTATAAAACCAAAGTAAAAATTTAATGGGAAGCCTCAGTGTCTTTCTTTCAAAGCTTAAGCTTTGAGAAATCACAAACTAAACTCATTACATACTTGACTCTTTAGCAAGTTTCTATGTAAGATCTTCCTGATCTCTCAACAAAGAATGCTTACGGCTCAAGATAACTCTACTCAACAAAGAATGCTTACGGCTCAAGATAACTCTACTCACCCAGAAAGCAGGAGGCCCAGATCTTTTGTCATGCTTCCATGGGTTGGTCTGATGATTAAATTTTCTTTGAATAAACTGACAACACAGTCTGTTTGAACATTATTGTTGTTGTTTAGCCGCTAAGTCATGTCCCACTCTTTTGCGAACCCATGGACTGTAGCCTGCCAGGCTCCTCTGTCCATGGGGTTTCCCAGAATAGTGGGTTTCCATTTCCTACTCCAGAGGATATTTTGAACTCTATATCTTCTCTAAAGCTCCCTCCCCCGACCAGCTCAATCCTAGCTAGTGTTAACCTTGCCCTTCTGTCCATAACCACAGTATGGCAGAAACCCCAACTGTATCTTGGAGCCATGAGAACCACATCTTATCTGGGAAAGGTTGCTTTAAAAAAAAATTCATTTTATATTATAGTTGATTAACAATGCCGTGTTTGTTTTGGGTGTTCAGCCACTTGATTCAGCTATACATAAACATATACCTACTCTTTTCAGATTCTTTCCCCATATAGGCTGTGTGTATGTGTGTATTAGTTGCTCAGTCATGTCCAACTCTTTGCGACTCCATGGACTGTAGCCTACCAGGCTCCTCTGTACATGGAGTTCTCCAGGCAAGAATACTGGAGTGGGTTGCCATTCCCTTCTCCACGGGATCTTCCTTACCTAGGGATCAAAGCCATGTCTCCTGCATTGTAGGCAGATTCTTTACCACCTGAGCCACAATGGAAGCCCTCCATATAAGCTATTTCAGAGTACTGAGCAGAGTTCCCTATGCTATACAGTAGGTCCTTGTTGATTATGACCAACCTAGATAGCATGTTGAAAAGCAGAGACATTACTTTGCCAACAAAGGTCCGTCTAGTCAAGGCTATGGTTTTTCCAGTGGTCATGTATGGATGTGAGAGTTGGACTATGAAGAAAGCTGAGTGCCGGAGAATTGATGCTTTTGAACTGTGGTGTTGGAGAAGACTCTTGAGAGTCCCTTGGACTGCAAGGAGATCCAACCAGTCCATTCTGAAGGAGATCAGCCCTGGGATTTCTTTGGAGGGAATGATGCTAAAGCTGAAGCTCCAGTACTTTGGCCACCTCATGCGAAGAGCTGTCTCATTGGAAAAGACTCTGATGCTGGGAGGGATTGGGGACAGGAGGAGAAGGGGATGACAGAGGATGAGATGGCTGGATGGCATCACGGACTTGATGGACGTGAGTCTGAGTGAACTCCCGGAGTTGGTGATGGACAGGGAGGCCTGGCGTGCTGCGGGTCACAGAGTTGGACACGACTGAGCAACTGAACTGAACTGAACTAAATTGTGTGTATGTTAATCCCAACCTCCTAATTTCTCTCCCTGCTTCCACAGTATGAAAGGTTACTTTTATTTATGATCTCCAATGGGTTCCTGTGCAGAGAGGACCCCTCGGTGACTGAGCAAGGCTAATGGGTGTGCAGATGCAACCTGAGAGACAGCTACATGTTTGTGATAAAAAGGGGACCAGAAGGATCATGGAAGGCTGGGGTGGCTGGTAGGGGAGGTTTAAGAAATGTAGGAGACAGGTGCTGGACTCAGAGCATCCGGCGGAGGGTGGGCAAGAAATGCACGCCTGGAATGAAGACCGAGCCTCTGATAAAGGTTTTATTTATTTATTTGTATTAACTTTTTCTTGTGTGGCATACAATGTAAACCTCTCCAGCAACTCACAACATCTTCCATAGGTTGCTTCCCTCGCTCAGGTGTGTGGTTGCAGATTCTGTGAAGCATCAGTACCTGCTTCCTGGTGGGTTCTCAGTACACGTGGGCTGCAGCTAGTGTTTCCCGTGAAGGTGCCAGATGTTGTAGGGGAGGCCTGATGAAGAGTTTCACCTGTCACCCTGCCTCAAATATTTGAAAGTGTTCCCTTCCATTCTCAAAAGTGTACCTGCTTGGAGGATAACTTGTAAGGTCACACCAAACAGCTCTCTTATCTGACTACTTTGAAGATCAGACACATTATATCCCTGAATTGTCTGTCTATTGATCTCCACTCCTGAGATCATAAACTCTTTTTAGGAATAGGATACTGTTTCTATTAACTCACTCAACACTACATACAGAGTTCTGGTTTACATGTGTCAGGTGCTGGGATACAGTGAAAAATAAGTGGTTTCTGCTCTCAGAGTTCGTACAATAAGATGAAGGAGACTGATATATTTGATATGTAACTGAACTATTACAAACCAGAGATAGGAGGCTCACCACAGGGTTCCTCTACCTTGGCACTGTTGACATTTTGGACCAGATAATTCTCAGCTGTGTTACAGTGTCTCGTGCATTCTAGGACGTTCTCCTGGGCCCTCGACTGCTAGACGCTGGTAGCACCCCTTCCAATAGTGACAACCAGAAATATCATCAGACATTGCCAGATTTCATACCCCCTCCAGCCTCCTTGTCCCCTCCCACCCCAGCCCCTACCTTTCAGAATCACTCATTCCATTAAGCCTAGTCCTAAATGGCAGGGTACCTAACTCAGTCTTGGGCAGAGTCTTAATAATTTTTCATCCTCAACACCTCTTCAATCCATAATAAGGGCTTGATGAGTGAGCAGAATGCATAACACCACACTACCCTTCAGGATTCTTGGAATGAAGTCTAGTAAGCTAGACAGTGTTTAGGTACAAGACCTTAGGCAGAATTTGACCGATGAATTTGACTCAATCATCAGCACCAACACTATCCCCAGAAGCACCTTATGTAGCCCCAAAGGGACTGGCTCCCTAAATGTCACAGGGCAGATCTTCAAGCAGTTATTTTCCTGTTAGTAAATGTTGATTGTCAAGCACTTGAGCAAATATCAGGTGCATTAAATGCTAAATAGTCATTACAAAGCCATATAAATATTTTAGATTTCATCAGCCACAGCAGGGAAAGAAAAGAACGCAGATTCCAAGAAGGGGAAAAAAAGCCCTGACATTCAACTAATGACTTTATTAACTGACGCACCCACCTGGCAGCTTGAAACCAAGTGCATCTTGGAAGTAAATGTTCTTTGCAAAATACAGTTAAATCTGTCCCAACTTTGGTTGAGGCACTTGTCCCCTAGTTGGCTATTGTTTTGATGTAAATGAGAACAAAAAGAAATCACAATATAACCCACATATTCCTTTCACATAGCCTCTGCCCTCACCCAGACTGACATGCAATAATGGGACAGCACAGCTGACCTGCAAGACAAGCTTGATCCATATGTTGACCTGTTTTCATGGACTTGGACATACTGAACAACAGTGGAACTTTCCAGAACAAGCTATGTGACTCCAGGCAAGTGACAACGTCCCTGAGCCTCTATTGTTAAGACAGAGGGCACAGAACTCAGTGATTTCAAAGCTGCTCACAGCACTCATCAAGACAATATTTATACTTTTACATCCTTAAAGATTAATGGAATTGAGAGGTTCACAGCATTAATTTTGATTTTTGGGGTGGGGAAAAAATGTCAAAAAGTCAGCCTATCAACTGTCCTGACACCCTTATGAACAGTTTTGTGATGTCAAGACTGCAGTGAGATATCATCTCACACTGGTCAGAATGGCCATCATCAAAAAATCTACAATGTTGGAGAGGGTGTCGGGAAAACAGAACCCTCCTACACTGTTGGTGGGAATGTAAATTGGTGCAGCCACTATGGAGAGCAGTACGGAGATTTCTTAAAATTTAAAAATAGAGCTACCATATGAATCAGCAATCCCACTCTTTGGCATACCTCTGGAGAAAACCATACTTTGAAAAGACACATGCACCTCAGTGTTCACTGCAGTACTGTTTACAACAGACAAAACATTAAAGCAATCTAAATATCCATCATCACATGGATGGATAAAGAAGGTGTGGTACATATATACAATGGAATACTGCATTTGTGCTAAGTTGCTTCAGTAGTGTCTGACTCTTTCAGACCCTATGGACTGGGGCCCACCAGGCTCTTCTGTCCAGGGGATTCTCCAGGCAAGAATACTGGAGTGGGTTGCCACTTCCTTCTCCTTCCTTCCTTCCTTCCTTCTCCAACAACGGAATATTACTCAGCATAAAAAGAATGAAATAATGCCATTTGCAGCAACTTGATGGACCTAGGGATTACAATAAATAATTTGGAGAAAGACAAATATCATATGATATCACTTATATGTGAAATAAAAAAAATGATATGAAAATGAATTTATTTACAAAACAGAAACAGTCTCACAGACTTCAAAAACAAACTTACAGTTACCAAAAGGAAAAAGGTGATAGGGAGGGAAAACTAGGAATTTGGGATTAAAATATACATAGTACTATACATCAAGCAATAAACAAGTTCCTATTGTATTGCACAGGGAACTCTACTCAACATTCTATAATAACCTGCATGGAAAAAGGATCTGGAAAAGATTGGATATATGTATATGTTTGACTGAATCACTTTGCTATTCAGCTGAAACTAACACAATATTGTAAATCACTATAATTGAATATCACATAAAAAATTTAAAAATTAAAAAACAGGGATGTGACATCTGATGAAACCTTAGGGAACCGAGTTCTGAAGATGGCAGCCACAGAGAATAAATGGGCATTAGGACTTGGTCAGTGAGAGCAAGCTCCTAGCTCTCTCCTAGTTGGTTTTGAGTTAACCATTATGGTGCCCACGGACCAGAACAGGATCCAGCTGGTAGCCGTGGACTTTTGGCTAACAAACCTCTAGGAATTTTCTGAACCCTCTTCCTTCTCCCAACGTAAATATTCCCAGTGACTACAAGGAGACCCACTGATGCTGTTTAGAAACTGCAGTTAATAATATTCTACTCCCCCACCCAGAGGAATCGGTTGTCCACCTAATGGGCAAACCATCAGTTCTTTGCTGACTCCCCAAAGGGTCATTTTATTCATAGCATTCTTAAAGCCTATACAAAACCCAGCAGAAGAGCTGCTGTTTTTTGTTTTAATGTTGCTGCTAAGCTTAAAAAAAAAAAAAAAACCTCCTCCCTCCTTTAATTCCTTCAGGAAATGCCTCATCCTCAATATTTATTAAAAATGGGGAAGCAGTCCTAGGAGGTTTCTGGAGGTCTAAGTTCATAAACTGAATATGCATAAAGGCAGCAGAATATCAAATTTTTATAATTACACCTTCATGCATACAGTTCCTGGAGTCAAATCGGCTTTGATTTAGGCTGATTTAATATAGTCTTTCTAATTTAAATCTATCCCTTCACTTCTATTTAGCTGTTGTTCATTTTTAGAAGGAAAAATGTGTTCTTATTTTCCACTGTCACAAACCAACAGGATTCTGTGAGTCTAAACAAGAGTGATGAGGTAGCATTCAATTTCTGACCTCTTTCCCTAATTCGACAGCTTTAGGGAAGGAAAGTATTTCTGTTTTGGAGAGATAAACTATTAACTGAGAGGCCAAAGGAGAATGGAGAGACATAGGCTTAGGTGATGGTGCCAGCACAATGTTTTACTCAAAGTCAGCAGGCACTGATCTTTGCTGCAAGAACAATGTGCAAGAGAGGAGAGAAGGCTGACTAATCTCAGAGCAATGAGGCAGTTAAGAGCACATACAAAGAAAGCATCGTTAGAAACGGAATTCTGATGAAAGCGAAGGCCTGTTGGAGTGATTTGGTTCAGTAAGTAGAAAAAACACCAACTGGAAAGACTTAAAGACTTGAATTACGATAGAGTCATTTGTTCTGCTAACCCAGGACCTATGGTAACCCAGAGAACTTTCAGATAGATGTATGGTTGCCTTTAAGTGACCCACAAGTGGATATGGGGGTTGGCATCCTAGTTAAAGGACCATGAAAACACACATCAGAGCTTGGAGTTCATTCCTTTAATAAGCATTTACTAAATTCCTGCTCTGTCCCAGTTAATGCTCAGTCCTACCTTCAAGAAGCATAGGAAACTTACACAGAAGCATACAACTGAAAATGTGGCATTGTCCTGGGATCAGAGATGTGGACAGGGTCTCCCTATCCAGCCAGGGAAAAGTTCTCTTCCAGGGAATTTCATTTGTTTCAGAGAAATAAATTGACTTCATTTCCACTGACCCCAGTAATCCTTTCATATACATTCTATCGCCAAATTACTTTATATCAGCAAGATTATAAAGTCTTGGTGAATTAGCTTTATTTTGTTAGGCATAACAGACAAGATGCTTCTTTTACTTTATAAGCATTTGGAAACGATTTGAATTCTGAAGATAGACTATCACCAGTTCTCTACTTCTTGTGGAGAAACTTTGTATCTGACTCTTTAAGAGTATCGCTATTATTCAAGAGCAATTCTTTAGGTTTCTGATTACACATTTCCCAAATAATCCCCCACAAGCACAAGGCAGATAGGCCTTGGTAACCAGTGGCAGAAAGGATGCTTCAAACGTTGATAAATTTGAATTTGCCTTGATGAAGCACAATGATTAATACTGCTTTTAAATGAATGGTATGAATTAAGGCTAAATCTAACATTTTCAGAAAGGAACAAGACGATAGAGATGCTAGGGTACGATATTTTGATTCCATTACAAAATGCCTAATCAGAGGCAAATAAATGGCAGAGATACCTAAGGTCCTTTGGTTGGGCAGACTTCCTGTACATTGTAGAATGGATGTTGTAGATGGAATCTGAGAAGAGCTAGGGTCCAATATTTTGAAGCAGCTAGCTCAGTTTCTTCTGAGCTGAGGAGCTGTCTTAATAACAATGATGTTTATTGTGATTTCTGAAATTCTGTTGAAATGTAAAACAGTCCCAATGGATACCTCCAATATCCAGAGACCCAGATCTTAATAGTGCATATTCTATATTTCTGGCAGTTCTTCCTGCGTTTCTCTTGAAATACATATTTTCTGTGTGCAGCTGCTACTAACTACAATTCCTGGCACACAGTAGGGATTCTCAACGAATACGTGTTGAAGTAATGCACACAATAGATTCTATTATTGAGGACCAACTTGCAAGATCATTAATCTCACTTTCATACCAACTTTAGAGAACTACAGCTATGTTAGAAATGGCCCATGCCCTTCAGATATTTGATGTTTAGTCGTGGAATTTGACAAAACAACATCTAATTCAAATACGAAGCAGTAATGCTTTCCATACAGAGAAAGATTTCACATAAAAGTATGGAGGTGTGAGGGAGGAGAACTCAGATACCTGCTGGAGGAAGGATGAGAACGATGAAGAAATGCTGCAGGGAACAGACTGTGTTGGAGCCAGATCTTTGAGGATGAGTCAGATTTTGATACACTGAGATGGAAGAGGAGAGGAGAACCTTCAAGGTGGCAAGTTTTCACTAACTGTTCAGAAACAGGCCTGTAAACAGCTTGTTTAGGAAATGGTGAGTCGTCCAGTTTGGCAGAATCATGGGGTATATGGAATGGCAGGAGATGGTTTTGGAGAATAGGTGAAGGGTCATGGTTTAGGAGGGTCTTGACTGCTGTGTTTGAAGTGATGGTTGGAAAAATGGATTACGAGGTAGAGGACCACTTCATGGAGTCTCCACAAATACCACCTAGTACAAACTGCCCTTCACCTATCCCCCTCCCCCACCACCTGTTCCCTATAACTCTGCCAGTCCTCTTGGTCTGAGGGTTTCGTAAAGCTCAGAATAGAATTTTCAGCAGACAGATCTCTAACCAGGGACATGAATCCCATATAGTTTGGCCTTGCTTTCTTTTTAATCCTGAATCAACAATTTACAGAATGGGTGGGGGGGGGGGGAGAAAAGGGAAGGATGGCTGTGGGATACAGCTTAATTGGGGTTTGAAAGAAGCCACCAGATTTATGCAGGAACTCTTGGGAGGGACTGCAGCCGGCAGGGATGGACACAGACGCCTGCTGATCCTCCTGCTCCCCGACCATCTGCTGTCTTGCCACACACAGAACTGCAGGCATAAGAGACATGCCAGGATAAAACTATCAAGCATTTCATTATTTAAAAAAATCATCACATGTGACTTCTGTATGTTTGTTTTCTTCTTCCATCTGTGGCCAGAGGAGCAGTTAATGATCTTAAATTTCACTTACTGAGCCTCAGTGAGAAAGGAGACTGCCAAAGCGAACGGTACGCAGAGCCCAGCTCCAGTGCCAGGCTTACACTGTCATGCAGGTTAATGTCCATCGTGGGGATTCTCCCCAGTAATTAAAGCCTGAGCTTCTGCATACTTAAACTTGGCTTGAATTGAATTTTTGCTGTTCCTTTAGTATCCCAGGTTTCAAAGCAAATATTTCCGTGGCAGCCTCCTTAGGGCAAATTGTTCTTCGATTTATTTTTTTAGAAGAGAATATTCTCTTTGTAGATCTTTTTGGGAGAGCTCTTCTCCAACAGCATGAGACTGCTGGGTCTATGGCAAAATTAAAATGTGGAATTTAAAATTTTCACTCAGATCAGAGGTTCTTAGGGGTATATTTTATGTGGACTTAAAATATAGAAACTTTTGCCATAGAGGTCAGGAAAACAATCCATTTCTAGGTTTTTATCCTAAAGAAATGATTTAAAATACATGTCAAGACTGAAGTACAATCAATCACACCTGATTATCACAGCATTGCTTAAGAGAGAGGAAAAATTCAAAGCCATGAATAATTCAAAATCCAACAATAAGAGGTTAGTTAAATAGTTCATATTATCTCCAGATAATGGAATATTATGGAATGTATAATATTACAAATGGAAATAATGAGTTAGATAATGATGACTATCAAAGTACAGTCAGAGTTATTCTGTGTTATTCTTTCTTGGTCCTATGAATAAACAAACTATTTTTAAGCATTTACTATGTGCTTAGCACCTAACCATCATACTAGACATTTGCTGTTTAATCTTAGTCAGTATCTTTGACATACAGGTTCTTAAAACTTTTTTTCTTTTAATAGAGGATGCAGAAATTATGTATAGGTCTAGATTATCTCATTGGCAAGTATGAAAAATCCAAAACTAGCAAGCACAAAGGCAAATTCTAGAGTGCGATGGCTTCAGGTAGGGCTAAATCCAGGTGTTCTTTTTTTTTTTTTTTTGGTCCGATCACTCTGTCTCTCTCCACCTTTCTTTCTCTCCATATCTAGGATCTGCTCATCTCTACTCAACTGCATTCTTTTCACATATTTCTTCCACACTGTGGGCAATGTGACCACTATCGACTAGACTCACACCTTTCTAGCCTAGCAATCCCAGAGGAAGAATTTAACAGATAAATCCCAGAAGAGACTCTGACTGCCTGGGCTGAGTCCCCTGACCATTTTATGTTATCAGCATGACTGACAGTTCAATAGGGCTGTATGAGTTAACGAAGGATGCTGGAAGGCCAACAAAACTGTCTACTATCATATTATTTATCCTTACATTCTTGCTCAAGCCATTCCCCTAGTCAAAAAATCCTCCCTTCCATCCAGCTAGTCTCTATTCTTTGTCAAGTCTCACAGACTCCATAAGCCTTTGTTGATCACTCAAGCCAATAAATAGCACTTGCTCTTTCCCATTGATTCCTACATGATGTCTCTATCACTGGCAATAGTAAAACACACTTCTCTTGTGCTTTTATCATGGTGCATCTTTGTCCTGTCTTACTGACTTGACCATCAGTTCCACCACAATGAAGGCTTGTATATTTCACTACAGTCCCCATAGATCTTGAATATAGTGGATGCTGAACAGGCTGATAGATTTTTTGGATTTTCATTTTCTTACTTTCAGGTAAAACCAGCGTGGTAGCAGCATACCATGGTCAAGAGTGTGTCTCTGAAGCCTCACTGTCTGTGCATCATGGTATAAGTTACTTAACCTCTGTAAATATGATCCAGCATCTGTAAAATGGGCACAGTAATACCTTCCTTAAAAGTGTTTGGTGAATTAAACAAGGTAACTACTGTATTATTTAATTTCTGGCCTCTGGAAAGTACTCAGGAGTAAGTGGCAGCTCATATAGTGGCATTTTAGCCTTCATCTCCTTAGCCTAAACTGCAATTTTTCTAAGTTCTTTTTTTATCATAATAATTTTTTTATTTTTGGTCTTGTAATTTCTGGATTGTCATTATTTACATACTTTTCTGGCTATAGGTGTGGCTGGTCAATTGTGTAGTGGACCCACTGGGTCATAAATAAAACTTACTGTAGTACAGGCTGAGCTGTTGCTGAAACAGTATATCAATCAATTAGCTGTTTCTTGGACATTTCAGAATAAATGGAGACAGATTCTAAGTTGCACATATCAGATAAGTAGGTGTATGAGTGAAGGGGGACTCACAGCTTAGCTAAGCTCTCAGGTATTTTCAATTTATCATGTCCCTCATAAGGGATCCAAGCCAGTTTTACCTTGAATCACATCCTTTGTGTTCCCAGGGCAAATTTGGAGCACTTTTGAAGCACAGAGCCTTCTCTGGCTCTGTGGCTTTGATTACAGTCCTGCTAATAAGCAATGGAAATGAAGATGCCCAGCTGAGAGAAAGGGCTAAAAGGGCTGCAAAAAAAAATCCAAGCTCTGGACTTTGTGCCAATTATTTGAAAGTTTAATGAACTGTGAGTATTAGTACAAGACATTCTTGAACTGTTGAAAGCCCCAGTGAATCCAGAGCTGCATGTGTGAGCGTCTGCTTGTTCTAGAATAAAAAAAAAAAAAAAAAACAACTTAGCAAAGAGTAGGATATTTTTGCCATCATGGGGGCAGGGTGAGATAGGCAATATTTCACCACTTTCCAAAACTGATAGGAGGAGGGTAAAAGTCTGAACCTAGTTTTTCAGTTGGATGCTCCCAAACAATCAAATTTTCCAAGTTTCTTCCTGTTACACTATTGTGCTCTTCACACTCTGCTATTTTCAGACTTGCCAGCTGATAAGGGATTCAAGCACCTGTTCTCTGGAGCCTGGTTTTTTTAATGGAACTATGTTCTTTCCCTTCTTTCCCTAAAGTATGAGATCTGAGTACTGGGGGGCAGGGTGTGGGTGGAGAGTTGAAGGGAGGGGCACTGAGCAATGACAGTGACCTATCTCAGAGCTACTGCAACTGTCTCTAATGACAGCAGCTTATGCTGAAGCCAGAGGCTCTAAAGAGCAAAAAACAATACAGAAGTTTGTCCTAACTGCTTTGTGTGCAATCATGCATTTAATCTGATCAACAACTTTACAGGCTGGGAACCAAGTTATCTGCATTTCACAGGTGAAGAAAGGCAGGTACAGAGAGGTTCTATAATGCATCCAAAATCACACAGGTGACAGACGGTGGTGCTGAGATGAGGACATAAGCAGTCTCGGTTCAGTTCAGTTCAGTTCAGTCGCTCAGTTGTGTCTGACTCTTTGCAACCCCATGAATCGCAGCACGCCAGGCCTCCCTGTCCATCACCAACTCCCAGAGTGCACTCAGACTCATGTCTATCGAGTAGGTGATGCCATCCAGCCATCTCATCCTCTGTCGTCCCCTTCTCCTCCTGCCCTCAATCCCTCCCAGCATCAGAGTCTTTTCCAGTGGCCAAAGTACTGGAGTTTCAGCTTTAGCATCATTCCCTCCAATGAAATCCCAGGGCTGATCTCCTTTAGAATGGACTGGTTGGATCTCCTTGCAGTCCAAGGGACTCTCAAGAGTCTTCTCCAACACCAAAGTTCAAAAGCATCAATTCTTCGGCGCTCAGCTTTCTTCACAGTCCAACTCTCACATCCATACATGACTACTGGAAAAACCATAGCCTTGACTAGATGGACCTTTGTTGGCAAAGTAATGTCTCTGCTTTTCAACATGCTATCTAGGTTGGTCATAACTTTCCTTCCAAGGAGTAAGTGTCTTTTAATTTCATGGCTGCAGTCACCATCTGCAGTGATTTTGGAGCCCAAAAAAATAGTCTGACACTTGTTTCCACTGTTTCCCCATCTATTTCCCATGAAGTGATGGGACCAGATGCCATGATCTTTGTTTTCTGAATCTTGAGCTTTAAGCCAACTTTTTCACTCTCCACTTTTACTTTCACCAAGAGGCTTTTTAGTTCCTCTTCACTTTTTGCCATAATGGTGGTGTCATCTGCATATCTGAGGTGATTGATATTTCTCCCGGCAATCTTGATTGCAGCTTGTGTTTCTTCCAGTCCAGTGTTTCTCATGATGTACTCTGCACAGAAGTTAAATAAGCAGGGTAACAATATACAGCCTTGACGTACTCCTTTTCCTATTTGGAACCAGTCTGTTGGTCCATGTCCAGTTCTAGAGCCTCAGTTCTTAACTGCTGGTCCCCTACTGTCTTTCCATGAGAAGGGTAATAGGATTAAGCAGGGAGCTTGAGGCCAGGAGCTATGTCTTACTCTGTACTGTCCTTAGTGCCTGGGATCCAGCAGGACCTAGGTAGCCATGATCATTACTCTTGAATCCAAGGAAGAGCTTTGTCTTATAATCAAAAAAGGAAAAACCACATGAACTTTGCCCTGATTGGAAAAACAAAAAACTAAAACCCAGTAATATCTGAGCATACTAGAAGGAAAACTAGAACAAGAAAAACTTCTTTTTTTTTTTTTTTTAATGTAGATAGCTCTCAAATGAATAGGGAAATACCTTAGCGCCCTTTCTTCCTGATTTTATACTATTTTGGGAATCTTGCTGCAATGATTTGTAGCCCTGAGTTTAAACTAGTGCCCTGAGTTGCCTGGAAACATTTAAACTGGCTCTAATGTCACAGTTAGAGATGAATTCAGGAGCAGTATAAAAGCACCTGGTCTTCTGGGAAAATACAAGCATTCTTTCAGAGGTAACATCTAAAATGGGTTAAAGAATTGGGCATTGGCACAATTTTCCTTTCCAGTATGTCAGCTAGACAGAAGGCAGAGCTTGGAGAAAAAGGCTACAACATTGTGATGTTCAGATTGGTTGTGTGTCTATGTGTGTGTGTTGGGGGCAGCCGAGAGAGGGGACACAGAAGACCAACTGTGCAGTTTCCTCTGGGCATCCTGGGCCAAGGAGCAGACACAGTTCCCATTTCATAATAAACATAAAAAAAGAAGCACACAGGAAAAACACATTTGGGACTTTGTCAAGTTTCCACTAGGTCTTGATTTTCCTAAGTGACTGATGAGCTCCCTGGAATGCAAGGAAATCTGACCAAAAAGGACAGGGTTTGGACACTCTCTGCTAGCCTTCTGAAGTCACTGGCTCCAACACAGGATAGGAAGAGCTCTGAACCCTTGAATAATCATTCTAATTCCATTAGCAGTTCACTGCCTTTTTTAAGGCTATTGGACTATAGCTCATGTCTTTGTTTAATTAGTTACCTGGAGAAGCGTTTTTCTGAATATGGTGGGAATTAACCCTCATCTAAATTGTAATTAAGAATCCACTAATCATAAGAAAGGTGGGAAAGACCTGAGGGTGTAAAATCTGATCAAACGTGTAGACTGTGTGCTGGGAACATTTAAAGTGGTTTAATTTATCTGCCTTCATCTGTGGTGCTAATTCTGGAACAATGTACTTGTGATGTAAAATACACAGTAGTTTAGGTTAGCAGTTCAGTGAAGGTTAGGTCCATGCCTTTTGGTATTGCCAACACTTCTTGGTTCAAAGAATGAGAAGTAGAAACTAGACACACACATACACGCACACATTTTACAAGCCAGTGTCAGATTCTGATGCATATAGAGAAAGTGAAAGTCGCTCAGTCACGTCCAATTCTTTGCGACCTCAAGGACTATACAGTCCATGGAATTCTCCAGGCCAGAATACTGGAGTGGGTAGCCATTCCCTTCTCCAGGGGAACTTCCCAATCCAGGAATCAAACCAGGGTCTCTTGCCTTGTAGGCGGATTCTTTACCAACTGAGCTATCAGGGAAGCCCTAACAAGTTACACATTTGGGGGCCTTCAAATGTTGTTCTTTTTTGTATCAAATACATTATTCTTAGAGTAGAACTTCAAAAACAATCTCCATTTATCCTCTCAACAAGCATCAGATGATCTGGAATTGTCTCTAATATTAGCCCAGCCCAACTGGAAGGGGGTACCCTGGCTTCTAAATGGAGGTATGCTTCCTCCTCTAGGTCACCAGAGCCCATCTACATAACCTCTAGGAGGTCATCAGTAGAAGAATCATAATTATTAAGTAATTTTCCTCACCAGGCTGAATGCTTTTAGTTCACCTGTATATGCATAGTGCGTGGCCTGTTGAAGATATACTATTAATATTTAAGTGACACACACTTAGATGTGAAGCATAATTAATATACATATTAATTAATAATATGATGATAGAAGAGAAAGAGAAGAAAAGAGGTAAAAAGAAAGGGGAAATGGGAGGAGAGAAAAGAGGAGAGGAGACAGGGGTTTCTCCACAATTTCTGAGCAGCTCGGATACTGTAATTATGACTTTCATTTCTGATGATGGCCGAGAAAGCTGAAGCTGACGGTGGGAACCTGTGCTGGATACTCTGAGCATCCAGCTCTGTGCTTGCCTCCTGTTCTCTCAGTGATGCCTTCAGCCTGTATTTGACAAAAAAGTGAAAGTCACTCAGTCATGTCTGACTGCGACCCCTTGGAATTCTCCAGGCCAGAATACTGAAGTGGGTAGCTTTTCCTTTCTCCAGGGGATCGTCCCAACTCAGGGATTGAACCCAGGTTTGTGGCATTGCAGGCGGATTCTTTACCAGCTGAGTCACAAGGGAATCCCACAAAGAAGAACCTTAATTTTGTTTGGAGGTTTTAAAAAACTAAACCTTCCAGTCATCCAATAGAGTGGGGTTCCAGAAACAGAAAGGTTAACTGGATGGCTCAACTTAGCAGTTGCATCTTAAACATAGTCCTAATTCAAGTGTGATCCTATGAGACTCGGGGGAGAAGAAACTGCCTGGGGTAGAGGGACTGGAGGAAAGAACTGTGAGGGCTACAAGCCATGAAAGGAAGGTGTTTGTAATTCCCCTTTATGAGGCTAAGGTACCACTTAGTAATGGGCAGGAGAAAAATTAAAATGAAGGCTAACAACAGTGCTGCAGTTAGATACCAGGGATCCATCACGCAATGGTGTGTCTCTCCCTTCGCAGAGAGCTTTGCAGGCATTAACTCTTTCGTTTCTTACAGCAGCCCTGTGACTTGTATTATTATTAACGTCATCCTATAGATACAGTTCTAGGCTCTCAACTGATCAATAGTAGGTCATTCAGGGGAATTAAAACCCAGGATGCTGTACTTTAATCACTACCCTCAAGATCACTTCCCTGGTGGCTCAGATGGTAAAGTGTCTGCCTGCAATGCAGGAGACCCAGGTTTGATCCCTGGGTTGGGAAGATCTCCTGGAGAAGGAAATGGCAACCAACTCCAGTATTCTGGCCTGGAGAATCTCACAGATGGAGGAGCATGGTAGGCTACTGTTCATGGGGTCTCAAAGAGTCGGACACGACTGAGTGACTTCACTTTTTCACTCAAGATCACTGGCTTAAGAATTTGAGTCCTTGTTCTGCCATGAACTTGCCTGGCCACAGGCAAGGTCCCTAATCTCACAGAGACTCATTTTCTCATGCCTCGTGCTACATAGTTCAGTTCACTTCAGTTGCTCAGTCGTGTCCGATTCTTTGCTACCCCACGAATCGCAGCACGCCAGGCCTGGCTGTCCAACACCAACTCCTGGAGTTCACTCAGACACACGTCCATCGAGTCCGTGATGCCATCCAGCCATTTCATCCTCGGTCGTCCCCTTCTCCTCCTGCCCCCAATCCCTCCCAGCATTGGAGTCTTTTCCAATGAGTCAACTCTTCACATGAGGTGGCCAAAGTACTGGAGTTTCAGCTTTAGCATCATTCCTTCCAAAGAAATCACAGGGCTGATCTCCTTCTCCAACACCACAGCTCAAAAGCAACAATTCTTCGGCGCTCAGCTTTCTTCACAGTCCAACTCTCACATCCATACATGACTACTGGAAAAACCATAGCCTTGACTAGATGGACCTTTGTTGGCAAAGTAATGTCTGTGCTTTTCAACATGCTATCTAGGTTGGTCATAACTTTTCTTCCAAGGAGTAAGTGTCTTTTAATTTCATGGCTGCAGTCACAATCTGCAGTGATTTTGGAGCCCCAAAAAATAAAGTCTGACACTGTTTCCACTGTTTCCCCATCCATTTCCCATGAAGTGATGGGACCAGATGCCATGATCTTTGTTTTCTGAATGTTGAGCTTTAAGCCAACTTTTTCACTCTCCACTTTCATTTTCATCAAGAGGCTTTTTAGTTCCTTTTCACTTCTTGCCATAAGGATGGTGTCATCTGGATATCTGAGGTGATTGATATTTCTCCTGGCAATCTTGATTCCAGCTTGTGCTTCTTCCAGCCCAGCGTTTCTCATGATGTACTCTGCATAGAAGTTAAATAAGCAGGGTGACAATATACAGCCTTGATGTACTCCTTTTCCTATTTGGAAGCAGTCTGTTGTTCCATGTCTAGTTTTAACTGTTGCTTCTTGACCTGCATACAAATTTCTCAAGAGGCAGGTCAGGTGGTCTGGTATTCCCATCTCTTTCAGAATTTTCCCCAGTTTATTGTGATCCACACAGTCAAAGGCTTTGGCATAGTCAATAAAGCAGAAATAAATGTTTTTCTGGAACTTTCTTGCTTTTTCCATGATCCAGCGGATGTTGGCAATTTGATCTCTGGTTCCTCTGCCTTTTCTAAAACCAGCTTGAACATCTGGAAGTTCATGGTTCATGTATTGCTGAAGCCTGGCTTGGAGAATTTTAAGCATTACTTTACTAGCGTGTGAGATGAGTGCAATTGTGTGGTAGTTTGAACTTTCTTTGGCATTGCCTTTCTTTGGGATTGGAATGAAAACTGACCTTTTCCAGTCCTGCGGCCACTGCTGAGTTTTCCAAATTTGCTGGCATATTGAGTGAAGCACTTTCACAGCATCATCTTTCAGGATTTGAAATAGCTCAACTGGAATGCCATCACCTCCACTAGCTTTGTTCATAGTGATGCTTTCTAAGGCCCACTTGACTTCACATTCCAAGATGTCTGGCTCTAGATGAGTGATCACACCATCGTGATTATCCAGGTCATGAAGATCTTTTTTGTACAGTTCTTCTGTGTATTCTTGCCACTTCTTCTTAATATCTTCTGCTTCTGTTAGGTCCATACCATTTCTGTCCTTTATTGAGCCCATCTTTGCATGAAATGTTCCCTTGGTATCTCTAATTTTCTTGAAGAGATCTCTAGTCTTTCCCATTCTGTTGTTTTTCTCTATTTCTTTGCACTGATCTCTGTGGAAGGCTTTCTCATCTCTCCTTGCTATTCTTTGGAACTCTGCATTCAGATGCTTATATCTTTCCTTTTCTCCTTTGCTTTTTGCCTCTCTTCTTTTCACAGCTATTTGTAACGCCTCCCCAGACAGCCATTTTGCTTTTTTGCATTTCTTTTTCTTGGGGATGGTCTCGATCCCTGTCTTCTGCAAAATGTCATGAATCTTAGTCCATAGTTCATCAGGCACACTATCTATCAGATCTAGGCCCTTAAATCTATTTCTCACTTCCACTGTGTAATCATAAAGGATATATTTAGGTCATACCTGAATGCTCTAGTGGTTTTCCCTACTTTCTTCAATTTAAGTCTGAATTTGGCAATAAGGAGTTCATGATCTGAGCCAAAGTCAGCTCCTGGTCTTGTTTTTGCTGACTGTATAGAGCTTCTCCATCTTTGGCTGCAAAGAATACAATCAATCTGATTTTGGTGTTGACCATCTGGTGACGTCCATGTATAGAGTCTTCTCTTGTGTTGTTGTCATCAGGCCTCAGCCCTAACTGTTCCCATCCCTGAGCAACCACCATTTGGAGTTTTATGGATTCTAAGCTTTTGGAATAGGGCTGTGACCGGCGCACACAGTGCGGCTGAGAGGAGCTACCACACGTCCGAGGTTGGGCAGAAGCCGGGAGGACCCCATGCCCGAGGGATGGTGGCCAAGAGGAGTTACCCCATGTCCGAGGTCAGGGGTGGCGGCTGGGAGGAGCTACCTGACGCCCGAGGCCAGGGGCGGCGGCCGGGAGGAGCAACGCCACATCCAAGGAGCGGTGGCTGTGTGGGCGCAAGAGGGCCTAGAGAAGCTATTCCACGTTCAAGGTCAGGAGAGGCAGCAGTGAGATGATATCTCTCGTCCAAGGTAAGGAGCAGTGGCTGCGCTGCTGGAGCAGCCGTGAAGAGATACCCCATGTCCAACGTAAGAGAAATCCAAGTAAGACAGTAGGTGTTGCAAGAGGGCATCAGAGGGCAGACACACTGAAACCATACTCACAGAAAACTAGTCAATCTAATCACACTAGGATCACAGCCTTGTCTAACTCAATGAAACTAAGCCATGCCCTGTGGGGCCACCCAAGATGGGTGGGTCATGGTGGAGAGGTCTGACAGAATGTGGTCCACTGGAGAAGGGAATGGCAAACCACTTCAGTATTCTTGCCTTGAGAACCCCATGAACAGTATGAAAAGGCAACATGATAGGATACTGAAAGAGGAACTCCCCAGGTCAGTAGGTGCCCAATATGCTACTGGAGATCAGTGGAGAAATAACTCCAGAAAGAATGAAGGGATGGAGCCAAAGCAAAAACAATACCCAGTTGTGGATGTGACTGGTGATAGAAGCAAGATCCGATGCTGTAAAGAGCAATACTGCATAGGAACCTGGAATGTTAGGTCCATGAATCAAGGCAAATTGGAAGTGGCCAAACAAGAGATGGCAAGAGTGAACGTCGACATTCTAGGAATCAGAGAACTAAAATGGGCTGGAATGGGTGAATTTAACTCAGATGACCATTATATCTACTACTGTGGGCAGGAATCCCTCAGAAGAAATGGAGTAGCCATCATGGTCAAAAAAAGAATCCAAAATGCAGTACTTGGATGCAATCTCAAAAATGACAGAATGATCTCTGTTCGTTTCCAAGGTAAACCATTCAATATCACAGTAATCCAAGTCTATGCCCCAATCAGTAACGCTGAAGAAGCTGAAGTTGAATGGTTCTATGAAGACCTATAAGACCTTTTAGAACTAACACCCAAAAAAGATGTCCTCTTCATTATAGGGGACTGGAATGCAAAAGTAGGAAGTCAAGAAACACCTGGAGTAACAGGCAAATTTGGCCTTGGAATACGGAATGCAGGGCAAAGGCTAATAGAGTTTTGCCAAGAAAATGCACTGGTGCTACATAAAGAGGAGTCAAATGGAATCTGTAGAATGAGGCTGAGTGTAATCGTGCCTCTTCTTTCTCAGGATTCTTTAGGGGCTGGATGGGAAATACGAAAACATTAGAAATGCATCAGGCATAAAACAAAGGTGACTCACGGTTTGCATGTCAGCAAACATTTCTAATCCCATAAACCACCTCCAGTCAACCTGGTCTCCTTCATGGGAAAAGGAGACCTTGAATAACACAGCTTCTTCCCTTTTCACAAAATCTTCAGGTGAATATTGATTCTCCGTAACATTAAACCGAATCTCTTGTGACAAGGATTCACCAAAATGTGGGGTGGTGTTTATTAGGTGCTCCTTCCGAGAGCACATTGTCAGCCCTGTAAGGTTAAGTTGTTTTTTTTTTAACCGATTTTATATTAATATTAAAAACAAAAATAAAAAAACCCTAAAGCCTCACATTGTCACTATTTGACATGAGATCTGAAAATGGTACAGAACATCCTGACTCAAAAATATAGGCAGGAGATTGGCTTTAGAACTGTACTGTAGGAAACATGGCAAAATGATATAACCAGAGGTGACAATTCAATTCCACAATCATGTACCATTCAGGTGGCCACTTCTGCTTTCTGAGAATGGTATTTATTCATCTGTACAAGACGGCAAAGGCACTTACTGTAGTGACATACAGTAGCTTGCTGGTTCTGTTGGTCTGATTTTCTTGCTATTGTGTCATTAACAATTATGTTTCTTCTAAAGATATTCATATTCTCATTTTCACTTCAAGGTGGACAATCTTGTCAAGCATATTCAGTAGCAAACGATACCTTAAAAAATAGCCATTGATAACTTGGCTCCAGTCTGCCTGAAATTGTTTACAACTGCTTGCAAATGTAAAGGAATCAGTCCTGATAAGTCTCTGATTTATAACAGCCATTGATCTTGGCATTTTAATGCTTGTTTCCTATTACTAACAGCCTCCATGTACAACAGAGATAAACAGCAGAACACTCTCGTGATCCTTGCATCATGGCAGTCATTCTATAACTCCACATGGATTCTGAAGGCAAACTGTAAAAATCCTCTATGACAGTCAAATGAGAAGAAAATTCTAGGGGATCTAGGGTTTGGTTCCTCTACAGCCAGAGCAAGAAAATAACAGGAGCTGTCCAGGTGTTTCGATCAATTTGTCTTACCCACCTATGCCCCTCTAAATTGGTAGCACATTGCCTGTTAGGATTTTGGACGCTCTTGCATGGTAGTTGTGAATTTGGACCCCAGATCTGGCGAGACCTGGGTTCAAACTACCCTCTGACTATTAGTGATGTGACCTGGGAGAGTTAATTAGGTAACTTCTCCGAGCCTCCCTCTCCTCATCTATAAAAGTGGATAACAATACAAACCAGTTGCTTTGAGTATTAAATCAACTTTAAACAGTATATCAATCAATACCAGTTCATAGTATTATTACTATAAACTCCATCACCATCCCCATCACTTTCCTCCACGCCAATCTTATCTATGCATGTTGTGTCCTGTCATGTCCTAGAGGATTATAGAGAATCCCAAACTACAGAATAAAGGGGAAAAAATGTGTTTTGTAGAAAACAAAGCAACAACAACAAAAAAAAATAGCACCAAGATCAGAGGAACAAGTATTGATCAGGAACTATCTTTCTGAATAAATAGGGTTGGCTTTTTAAAAAGTACAGTTACTGTTAGCTCAGTAGTTGAAGGTTTTCTTAGGTATGAACCACCCTGGTGAGATTCTGCTCACACTGTAGATTGGCCTTAATCAGCTGACTCACAGTTAAGGGTGAGGCCCTGTTGTGGAGGGATTAGAAATGGACAGGCTTGCCATTTGCAGCTGCAAATGGTCATGCTGACTGTCTGCGTTCATTTTGTCTCTGTGACTCTTAGGATTTGGGCTAACTTTTAAATTAACTTTCATCTGCTAAGTAATGAGCATATTGGTTTTTTAATATCACCGAAGTTTCACCTAGGAGCTTTTTCCTTTTTATTACTAGAATTATCTCTCCACTCCTCCCCTTCTTCTACGATCTAATAAAACAAAGCCTACTCAATGTAGTACACAATTCAGGATTTCATTATATCCTCGTTGATGGGAAAGACTATTTACACAGAGATAAAATAGCATGGCTTCTCCAAGATCACTTCGTATGAGGAAAATGTAGTTTTATATAACAAAACAGATCTTTCCCTACTTTACGGGCAAACCAGCTGAGTCAGTTTCTTCTCTCTGGAAGTCAAGAGTACTTCCTTAGACTTTAGAATTCTTTGAGAGTGTCTACATGTATCCAGGAACGGGTGCATGCGTGTTAGTTTTACGGTGCATACACATACACACACATACCTCGACCTCTTTGGTGTATCTACCTGCACATCAGGGAGGAATAAGCCCAAGATGAGTGATACTGTCAGAGATATTTTAAAATCATTAAGAGCAGTAGCTCCAATTTGGGTACGGGGAGACATTTGTCCAGGGCTCAAGTTCTGCTGATTTACTCTTCTTTTTCCAAAGTAACATACCGAAGTGCTATAGATCTTTCCCCCAGTCCTTTAAACTTAATCATGATGTTTTACAGATAGGGCTTTCTCCCAGTGACCCTTCAAACATACTTATTTTAAGGCTTTGGTCTCTGTAATATACAGATTCTTGGTGTTTAGTTGCTAAGTTGTGTCTGCCTTTCTTGTGACCCCATGCACTGTAGCCTAATAGGCTCCTCTGTACATGGAATTTTCTAGGCAAGAATATTGGAGTTGGTCGCCATTTCCTACTCCAGGGGATCTTCCCGACTCAAGGACTGAATCTGTGTCTTCTGCATTGGAAGGTGAATTCTTTAACACTGCACCACCTGGGAAGCCCTAATGTATAGATGAGAGATCTGTATTTCACTCACATACTCCTTAAAAGGATCTGTAAAAACTCCTCCTATTTGTATGAAGTTGACATATAATTTCCTTTTTATTAAAAGTCTAAACAGTTGCAAGAATGCAATTTCTGGCATAAATAATGATATTTAAAAATATCCTCTGTTATATCCATTTTTAGATAAATTGTTTGTTAGTTGATACTCTTTATTACCCATTTAAAATTTAATAAACAAACACCTTTTTAACAGTTGGAAATTTTATATTTCATTTTGTTCTCTTTGAACTTGTATTTCCATTATACTTCCTACACTGATTCACAGCCTCATATAACATTTATTTATTTATTTTATCTTGGGATGATTTTATCAATCATTCTGTTATATTTCTTTGCAACAAAAATACATATCTAATTTTAAATTATTTTTTGATTACCCATAACCCTAATACTTTAAGTACCAAAAATTTCTTTTGAGTTGCACAATCACTAAAAATATTATTAATGCACATAATAATCCCAAACAACATAAACATATTATAAATGTTAATAATTATTAAATTTTAAAAGTAAAATTTTTACTAGAATTATATGGGGTTATTTTTTCTTCAACTAGTTTACGAATTTTTTTAGGTTTATGCATTTTTGAGGGACACATATTATTTACCTCTAAAATAGGACATGATTCAGCATAAATTTAATTTTTAATTTTTGTTGTATAGATGTGTTGAGAAGGCTTGCTGGCATAAATGAGTAGATGAGAATGAATGGGGTTTTATTATAATGATGCCATTAGTTTCTCTGAATTTATTCTGAGTAATATGTTCCAGATCACATAGTGATCTGTCATCAAAACTATTTTTTAATGATCTATCAGCTCATCAGTAGATTAAGACTTTCTATTTTATTGAAAGGAAAAAATTGGAAACCTTCTTACATGCAAAAGGATACATAACCTAGGCATTTGAATCAGTCACTTTTGTCAATATCAACACCAATACTTCAAATTGTCCTTTTTTTTTTTCAGTGCCTCCAATGTTTTGCAGCCTAACAATGTACCTGTAGAAATATTTGGGATGTAAAAGAAGGGTGTAAAATATGGGATGTAAAAGGTCCAAGGTCAAGAGTGGCAGCTGTGAGGAGATACCCCATGTCCAAAGTCAGAAGCGGTGGCTGTGAGGAGATACCCCACATCCCAGGTCAGGAGCAGTGGCTGTGCTTTGCTGGACCGGCCATGTGGTGAAACCCCACATCCAAGGGCAAAGGAGAAGCCCCAGCAAGACAATGGGAGGGGCAAATTCACATTTAGAATCAAACCCCATTCCTGCCAGAGACACTCAGAGGGCTCAAACAACCCTTGTGCACCCCAGGACCCAGAGACCCCCACAGAGACTGAGCCAGAACTGGGTTTGAGCGTCTCCTGTGGAGGTGCGGGTCAGCAGTGGCCTGCCGCAGGGGCAGGGGCTCTGGGCGCAGCAGGTTTGGGTACAGCATAAGCCCTCTTGGAGGAGGTTGCCATTAACCCCACTATTGAGCTGCCAGAACTTACACAGGACTGGGAAATAGACTCTTGGAGGGCACAGACAGAACCTTGTGCACCAGGACCCAGGAGAAAGGAGCATTGACCCCACAGGAGACTGCCCCAGATTGCCTGCGGGTGTCCCGGAGTCTCTGGCAGAGGCGTGGGTCGGTGGTGGCCTGCTGCCAGGTTGGGGACACTGATTGTAGCAGTGCATGCATGGGATCTTTTGAGGGAGTCACCATTATCTTCATTACCTCTCCATAGTTTGTGTGTGTGAGTGTGTGAAGTCACTCAGTCGTGTCCAACTCTTTGCGACCCTATGGACTGTAGCCTGCCAGGCTCTCTGTCCATGGGATTCTCCAGGCAAGAATACTGGAGTGGGTTGCCATTTCCTTCTCCAGGGGATTTTCCCGGCCCAGGGATCGAACCCGGGTCTCCTGCATTGCAGGCAGACGCTTTATCCTCTGAGCCACCAGGGAAGCCTCACCCCAGGTAAATAGCAGGGAGGGAACATAGTTCCACCCATCAACAGAAAATTGGATTAAAGATTTACTGAGTATGGCTCTGCCCATCAGAACAAGAGCCAGTTTCCCCCTCAGTCAGTCTCTCCCATCAGGAAGCTTCTATAAGCCTCTTATCCTTCTCCATCAGAGGGCAGACTGAAAACCATAACCACAAAAACCTACTAGTCTAATCACATGGACCACAGCCTTGTCTAACTCAATGAAACTATGAGCCATGCCACGGAGGGCCACCTAAGACAGACGGGTCATGGTGGAGAGTTGTGACAAAATGTGGTCCACTGGAGAAGGGAATGGCAAACCACTTCAGTATTCTTGCCTTGAGAACCCCATGAACAGTATGAAAAGGCAAAAAGGGAACAGAAAGATGAACTCTCCAGGTAGGTAGGTGCCCAATATGCTACTGGAGATCAGTGGAGAAATAACTTCAGAAAGAATGAAGAGATGGAGTGAAAGCAAAAGCAACATGCAGATGTGGATGCGACTGGTGATGGAAGCAAGGTCGGATACTGTAAAGAGCAATTTTTCATAGGAACCTGGAATGTTAGGTCCATGAATCAAGGCAAATTGGAAGTGCCAAACAGGAGATGGCAACAGTGAACGTCAACATTTTAGGAATCAGCGAACTAAAATGGACTGGAATGGATGAATTTAACTCAGATGACCATTATATCTATTACTGAGGGCAGGAATCCCTTAGGAGAAATGGAGTAGCCATCATGGTCAAAAAAAGAATCCAAAAAGCAGTACTTGGATGCAGTCTCAAAAATGACAAAATGATCTCTGTTCATTTCCAAGGCAAAGCATTCAGTATCACAGTAATCCAAGTCTATGCCCCAACAAGTAATGCTGAAGAAGCTGAATTTGAACGGTTCTATGAAGACCTACAAGACCTTCTAGAACTAACACCCAAAAAAGATGTCCTCTTCATTATAGGGGACTGGAATGCAAAAGTAGGAAGTCAAGAAACACCTGGAGTAACAGGCAAATTTGGCCTTTGAGTACAGAATGAAGCAGGGCAAAGGCTAATAGAGTTCTGCCAAAGGAACGCACTGGTCATAGCAAACGCCCTCTTCCAACAACACAAGAGAAGACTCTATACATGAACATCACCAGATGGTCAACACTGAAATCAGATTGATTATATTCTTTGAAGCCAAAGATGGAGAAGCTCTATATGAACTATGAACTATGCCTGAAGAACATGGACGGAGGTTCGTGACATTGTATAGGAGACAGGGAGCAAGACCATCCCCAAGAAAAAGAAATACAAAAAAGCAAAATGGCTGTCTGAGGAGGCCTTACAAAGCATCACTACAAACAAAGCTAGTGAAGGTGATGGAATTTCAGCTGAGCTATTTCAAATCCTGAAAGATGATACTGTGAAAGTGCTCCATTCAATATGCCAGCAAATTTGGAAAACTCAGCAGTGGCCACAGGACTGGAAAAGGTCAGTTTTCATTCCAATCCCAAAGAAAGGCAATGCCAAAGAATGCTCAAACTACTGCACAATTGCACACATCTCACACGCTAGTAATGCTCAAAATTCTCCAAGCCAGGCTTCAGCAATACATGAACCATGAACTTCAGATGTCCAAGTTTTAGAAAAGGGAGAGGAACCAGAGATCAAATTGCTAACATCTGCTGGATCATTGAAAAAGCAAGAAAGTTCCAGAAAAACATTTTTTCTGGTTTATTGACTATGCCAAACCTTTGACTGTGTGGATCACAATAAACTGTGGAAAATTCTGAAAGAGATGGGAATGCCAGACCACCTGACCTGCCTCTTGAGAAATCAAGAGGTATGCAGGTCAGGAAGCAACAGTTAGAACTCGACATGGAACAACAGACTGGTTCCAAATAGGAAAAGGAGTATGTTAAGGCTGTATATTGTCACCCTGCTTATTTAACTTCTATGCAGAGCACATCGTGAGAAATGCTGGGCTGGATGAAGCACATGCTGGAATCAAGATTGCTGGAAGAAATATCAATAACCTCAGATATGCAGATGACCCCACCCTTATGGCAGAAATTGAAGAACTAAAGAGCCTCTTGATGAAAGTGAAAGTGGAGAGTGAAAAAGTTGGCTTAAAGCTCAACATTCAGAAAACGAAGATCATGGCATCTGGTCCCATCACTTCATGGCAAATAGATAAGGAAACAGTGGAAACAGTGTCAGACTTTATTTTTGGGGGCTCCAAAATCACTGCAGATGGTGACTGCAGCCATGAAATTAAAAGACGCTTCTTGGAAGGAAAGTTATGACCAACCTAGATAGCATATCAAAAAGCAGCGATATTACTTTGCCAACAAAGGCCCGTCTAGTCGAGGCTATGGTTTTTCCAGTAGTCGTGTATGACTGTGACAGTTCGACTATAAAGAAAGCTGAGCACTGAAGAATTGATGCTTTTGAACTGTGGTGTTGTACAAGACTCTTGAGAGTCCCTTGGACTGCAAGGAGTTCCAACCAGTCCATCCTAAAGGAAATCCATTCTGAATATTCATTGGAAGGACTGATGCTGAAGCTGAAACTCTAGTACTTTGGCCACCTGATGCAAAGAGCTGACGCATTTGAAAAGACCCTGATGCTGGGAAAGATTGAAGGTGGGAGGAGAAAGAAGGGGATGACAGAGGATGAGATGGTTGGATGGCATCACCGACTCAATGGGCCTGAGTTTGAGTAAATTCTGGGAGTTGGTGATGGACAGGGAGGCCTAGCGTGCTGCAGTCCATGGGGTCATAAAGAGTTGGACACTACTGAGTGACTGAACTGAACTAAACTGAACTGAAAAGAGGATACTTTTCTTTTATAAAAGGGGAGTAGGTGATTAAGAAAGATATTTTCAGAAGCAGGGCATTCTCAGTAAGATAAATTTTAGGCAAATGTACATGTGAAGGCTGAGAAATACATTTCTTTAAAGTTATCTACACCACGTACCGCTCCAGGAGTTGCTGCAACCCCCTAGGTGTCTATGTGTCTCTCACCTGCTAGCTTGGTTTCACCCAGATGAGTCCTTGAACTACTGTGTAAGGGAACAGAAAGTAGCGGGGGTTGGTGGTATGTGCATGCTAAATTGTTTCAGTCATGTCGAACTCTTTGTGAACCCACGGACTGTAGTTGCCAGGCTCCTCTGTCTATGGGATTCTCCTGGCAAGAATACTGGACTGCATTACCATGCTTTCCCCCAGGCGACCTTTCTGACCCAGAAATCAAACCAGGGTGTTTCTTGTATGACAGGCAGATTCTTTACCATCTGAGTCACCAGGGTTGGTGGTGGAAAGAGATAAGATGAGAGAGAGAGAGGTTGAAATTCAGAGATGGAGAGCTAACCCTAAACCACTCTATGACCAGTCTATCACATACTAGAGGAACAACACATTTCAAGTAAGTACAAGTCACACTGTCTAAACAACCAGCGAGAAAAAAATGGTCAATTAATTCCATAATACTGGAATTACCAATAAATCTGCAGCAAGCCTCATTACTCTTTCCATGACCTCATGAGATTTTCAACCATCTATTTCAGAAGAGTTTCTAGCAACTCTAATGATACTTTTCCAGTACAGGGGCACAAAAGAATGACAGGCATCATATTTTCATTTTAGATCTAAGGGATCTGGATGAAAAAGAATGTGATTGCTTTTCAAATACCTGCCCTGAGGACTCGGGTAAACCCCTTAAGCATTGGAAGAAAGAAATTAGAAACGACAGAAAAAATTATTTCATAAAGCAAACCACTTACGATGAGTGGACCCCGGTTGTTCTCTCGATACTTGTTCTGGAAGAAAATGTAAACGACTGTGGCAGCCAAGGAGTAGAGGAAGGCGAAGACGGCGACAGTGACGAAGAACTCTGCTGAGGATGAGGAGTCACCAATCAGGGACACCTTCTGTCGCTCCTTCCCCTCGCAGGTGGGCACCTCAAAGGTCACCTGGTGTAACCTAAAGTATCAGAGATACCAGAGAGGGGAATCATTAACATGCCAAGGAGAGAAAGCAAGAATGCCAATAAGTGAGATCTGAGGACTTTCCTGGTGGTCATCTTCCAATGCAGGCAGTTGATCCCTGGTTGGGGAGTTCAAGATCCCACATGCTTTGGGGCCAAAAAAAAACAAAATATAAAACAGAAGTAATATTTTAACAAATTCAATAAAGGCTTTAAAAATGGTTCATATCAAGAAACCTTAATGTGAGATTTGATTTGGGACCTCACATGGCATGCCTCTGTGACACGAGAACTTACAGAGGTTGCGGCTGAAATTGTGGCAGTGGATACTACGGTTAAACATCATCCCACTGGGCTTCACAGTAGCTAGTTACATGAAAGACAAGAAAGAAGGGAAGGGGAAAGTGAACCTGAAATCGACGACGGATTAGATTATGACATCCTCTCCCTGAAATTCTCCAATGCTTTCTCACCATACTTGGACTCATATCCTAACTCCTAAACATGAGCCATCAGGTCCTGGTTTAGGGTCTTTTCACTGACTCTTCTCTTTTCCTCAGTCACTCTGTTCCCTGACATTGCCCATGGCTGGTTCCTTTGCAGCCCTCAAGTGACAACTCAAAATGTCATCTCCTGGGAGAGTCTTTTCCTGACAATTACTCTAAAATAGCTCCTTTCCCTTAGACATTTCTATGACATCAACTTGTTCAATGTCATTCATAGCACTCAATACCAGCTACATTGCCTTGGTGATGTATTTTCTTGTTTGTTTTTGTTTTTTCTGTCTTCTCTGGATTTGGGATCTTGATTTCTTCTCTGTAAATCACGAATCCCTGATACTGGTTAGATATTCAGTAAACAGGACTTGGATAAGTAAACGAACACTCTTGATTCTGTAAGGTGACTGATAGACCCTAGTTTGACTGAACTTTGAGAATTTCTATTTTAGAGAATAAGATCTATCAGGATAGCATTCAGGGTCATAGTGACTTCTTCTTGTTCATTCGTTAAGAAATGTCCAACGTTTTGCAACTCCATGGACTGCAGCATGCCAGGCTTCCCCATCCTTCTCTACCTCCCAGAGTTTGCTCTAACTCATGTCCATGGAGTTGGTGATGCCATTCAACCATCTCATCCTCTGTTGCTCTCTTCTCCTCCCCTTTCTCTATTACTTGATAGAGAAAAACAAGATTTTGGAGGGTAGTAGTATAGCAGCCAAAATTAGGTTTCTTCAGAAATGCCTAAATCATTTCTTGAGTATTGGAAGGAACTTGGAAATAGAAATGAACAAGCATTAGCAATATCAGTAAAGAACCATCTGGAAAAATTACCTATAAAAGTAACAATGATAATAAAACCATTGATGAATCTGATAAATTCCCAACTTAAGCTTAAGGAGTATTTCTCTTACTAAGCAAAAGCTAATTCCTTTAAACAGATTTGTTGTGTACATTCTCCTAGATAATACAAAATAAAAAAGAGTAATACCAATACAACTAACATACCCAAGCATTTATGTGCCAGATACTATGTTTTATATGTATTATTTCATTTGATGCTCAAAAAAGCCTTATGATGTAGGCACTTAATTGTCCCTTCCCTCTTTATACATGAACATACAGGCTTAAAAAAGATTAAATGTGCTAAACCACAAGGCTAGTAAATAGGGCCAGAAAATTTTAAACTGTTATGTTAATTTGCTTCTGTTGATTACTGAAAATATTAACTAGGATGAATTTTTTAGAAAGTGGAGCCCATGGACAACTAGCATAACTATAAGTTCTGCTAAAAATGTTTATTCTGGGATCTGTCCCAGAGCTACTGAATTGAAACTGTTAGAAGTAGCCTAGTTGACAACCAAAACAGGAAACGCCAGTCCCCCTTATGTCTCAGAAATCTATTCTTCTTCATTTACTGTTTGACTTAAAAATAAAAAAAACTGTTTACATTGTCCATTTGATTTTGCATATTTATACTGAGCCTCCTCCTGTTTCTTATAAACCAGAAAAGTGTACAGCTGCAGTAAAACTCACGGAAAGAGAAGCATTCATCATGGTTATACTGTACAGACTCTTTCTTTCCCTTGCCAGACATACTAAAATATTTCTCAGTAGTTGAGTCTGTGGGAATGCTGAAAAATGAAATAAATTTAAAAGGTAATCATGCCAATTATTCTGATAGAGGTGATTTTCAGATAATGAGCCCCCCTTTTTTTCTCACTGTTATGTAATGGATCATTCATTCAACTCATTTTTAACAAGAAGCTCTGTAGTTCACACAGTGTCTAGATTCTGGGGATAAAGTAGGGAACAAAGATATATATGGGTTCATCTCTGCACATGTTGAACTTTGAGTTTACAGAGGAAAAAGTGGCTTTTCTGAGAGGAGCCCAGGACTAGTTTGGGGATGAGGTGGTCAAGGTAAGATTCCTTGTAGAAGTGATTATTTAAGCTGCAACTTGAAAAGTGAGTAGAAAACTGTCTAGACCAAAAGTTGAGAAAAAAGCACAATGAAATATGACTTCAGACCCAGTAGGATGGTTATAATCAAGATGATTATAAAATTGGAATGAGTTAGCAAGATTAGACTGGAATAACAAGACAGGATTAGAACAGCAAACTCATTAAAAAGCAGGAAATTCCATAATTTGGAAAACAGCCTTGCAGTTCTTCAAGTGGTAAACATAGAGCTATGGCATGGTCCAGCAATTCCACTCCTACATATTACATATCCAAGAGAAGTGGTAACATTTGTCTGTACTAAACTTGTACTGGAATGTTCATATCAGCATTATTCATAATAGCCCCAAAGTGGAAACAATCAAACATCTTCAGCTGATGAATGGATAAATAAAATGTGGTATATACTCATAGGGTGGAATATTATTTATCAATAAGCAGGAATAAGTACTGATACATGTTACAGCATAGATGATCCTTGAAAACATTATGCTAAGTGAAACAAGCCCGTCGCAAAAGACCATAGATTGCATGATTCCATGTAAAGGGAATGTTCAGAATAGGCAAATTTATGGCAATGAAAAGCAAGCTAGTGTTCACCAAGGGCTGGTTGGTGAGAACTGGGGATGATGGCTAAGTGGTACAGGATTTATTTTGGGGGTAACAAAAACACTTTAGAATTGACTGTGGTGATAGAGCCTTATGCTGTTAAACATTACAAGTCATTTGACAGTACATTTTACATGAATGAATGCTATGCTATGTGAATTATATTTCAGTTAAAACTGTTAAAAAATAGAGATGAAAGAGCATGTACCAAGATTCCGCAAAAGCAAGGAGTACAGCACATGTGAAATGATGAAATATGGCTTGAAACTGGAATATGGCAGGAAAGAATATGAACGTTGTCGGATGAGATGGAAAAGTAGCCAGAGACCCTCAGTGCTGGGTCCTGTGGGTCAGATTAGAGACTCGGGTCGTTTATCGTCTTTATTTTTCCTAGTGATGACAACTTTAGGGTTTATTTCCTTAACTTTCACATATAACATATAGTATGCTTATCCTATTTTACATTATGTCCCTAGTATTAATTTATTTTATAACTGGAAATTTGCACCTTCTGAATGTCTTCATCCAATTCCTCCCTCACCCCCAGTAACCACAAATCTGACTGATTTTTTCCTATGAATCTGTTTGTTCATTTTTGACGTGTAAGTGACCTGCAGCACTGTATTAGTTCCCATTGTACAGCAAAGTGATTTGATAGTTCTACACCTTTCAAAATGATCACCATAAGTCTAGTCATGATATTATCATATGAAGATATTACATAGTTATTGACTATATTCCCCACACTGTACCTTTCATACCTGTCACTCATTTTTTCTGCAACCTCTTAATCTCCCTCATTTAGTTCTCTCCCCCTCCCACCCTCCTTCCCTCTGGCAATCACCTGATTGTTCTCCTGTTCTCTGTATCTATAACTCTGTTTCTGTTTTGTTATGTTTGAGCATGTTTTGTTTTTTAGATTCCACACAGAAGTGGAAATCATGTAGTGTTTGTCTTTCTCTGTCTGACTTATTTCACTAAGCATAACACCCTTTAGGTTCATCCATGTTGTCAAAAATGGCAAGACTTCATTTCTTTTTTGGCTAACTTTCCACCATACACACATCTTCTTTATCCTTTCATCTATTAATGTGCACTTAGGGTGCTTCCATATCTTGGCTATTGTAAATAATGATGCAGTGAATATAAGGGTGCATATATCTTTTCTATTTGTATTACTATTTTCTTTGGATACATACTCAGGAGTGAATCTTTATCTGAAGACCAATACTGGAAAGATTCCCTTATAATAAACAACATGTAAAACAAAAACAACAGGCAGGACCATGTCACCTGTGGTGACTATTGAGAAACATGCACACCTCCTGTCCAGGTGTCAGGATCTGCAACGCTTCTAACGCACCAGATCCCTCAGCTCACATGGACAGATTGGGTCTGCAATTTTTGAGTACACAGAGAGCAGCAGGGAGGGGGAGAATAAAATAATTTTTTTTCTATGCAATCAGCTGAATACCAACATTTTCCTCATTGCTAACTTATTGCTATTGATTTACAGTAAATGTTAATGGTGCTTAAGCACAAGACAAAAAAAAATCACTAACAAATTCCCTGTGCTTATTAATACCAATTATCTATATCTTGGTACTTAGCTTGAAGCCACACGGGTAAAATCAGGACCAAGGGGAAACAGAAGTGAAGCTGTATTATGGTGCCTGTTCCATGGAAGGGAATGGGCATCATTTATAAAGGAAGAGCATGTCGGCTGAAAATGGTCTGAGCATAATAATTCATGTCACTAAACACTTTGAATGCTATGAGATGGCATTTATTACTAAACATATATATTTTACCAGAAAGGTTCTTCTAGGCAATAGTTACATACATATGCATAAATTTGCATGCTTTATTTTGCAGAGAGAGATTTTAGAGTCACCATGTGTTTATCAGCTATAATAACTCTGGAAGCAAATATTATTCATTCAGAACCTAAACAAGGGGAAACCTCTTCTGTACAGATAGTGTCAGTTGATGGAATCTGGAAGCTGATGGGCCTACTTCTGTTCTTGTGAGGGACTAGTCAGGAAGCAATCACTGAGACTGCAAAAGGGCCAAATCCAATTTGTTGATTTCAAATGTATAAGGCCCTTCTCAGCTGACCTGACTCAATCAAGAGGTACTTGAATTTCATTGGGTTTTACTACATTGTGCCTATCCACAAAAAACCTTCATGTGAGAATAGATTTTTCCTTTTCTTCTTAAAAATTTACCAACACTTAAACAGAGCCTTTTAAACATTTCACTCCTGCTTCAGTTAAACTAAAGGAACTGCTGGGCACCCACAGTTTTTAGTTCTATTTGTAGGGTCTGAAAAAGTATTAAGCAAGCTGGTGTTACTTTATTAATAAAAATATTTTTGTCAACAACCAACGTTTCTCAACCTCCAGGCATTGTATTAGCTTCTTTACTGCTCGTGTCTCACTTAAAGATCATAACAGCCTTCTCAAGTAGATACTATCTGCCCCCATTACACAGATGACGAAACAGGCTTGAGGTAGGTAGTGAGCTTACTGGAGCTCACTGGAGTGAACGGCAGAGGTGAGTCTTGGATGCAAGCAGATTAGGAGGAGCTATACTAGTAAGTATGACACTTCCTTGCCTCTCTGCTTCAAAAATGACAGCATCCTTAGATTTCCAGCCAAATATTTGTATAAAAATGGCTGAGCCAGCTTTCCCATGCCATCTAATCTAATGATAGATGGATAGTTTTCACTGAATAAGATTCTAAACCAACATTCGTTCTGCTTCCACCTTGAAGCACTTGAAGGCATCATTCAAGGTACCCAGCAATGATGGAGTTGAATCCCTTTAGGCCAACAAATAGGAAGTCATTAAAAGCATCTAAGTTTCCAAATCTTGTCCTGGGTTATCCTAACATTTGCTTTATAAGTAAGCAGAGGATAATGAACCTGACTGCCTCAGGTACTGAAACTGTGACCATTATAGCATCTGTGGTTCTTCACAGGAGGAGAGTAAAGGACAGCACAGATTCATCTTCAGATAGCACTGTGCCAGTAAGGGCATCTGGTCATAAGACTTTTGAAACTGTGGACAGTATGTTTCACCGGGTGCGGAACAAAATAGGACTTAAGCTCCTAACATTATACCTGGGGGTGGTTCAGTGCAAGACAGTAATGACACATCCCAAGGGTGGTGACCCCAACCAGGAGTAAATGCAGGAAGCATTAAAGTATTTGGGAGAAAGTTGCTGCCACAGAATTTCTGACAGCCAGGATTAAAGTGGCCAAGCAGAGATCAGAAGGCAACTGGCAAATCGTGGTGCTGAGCACGCTTCTCCTCATAAGATAATTTTCTGTAGCCCCTGTTTCAATCTTTGCGCCAGCTGATAAAGACTCAAATCCTCTTGCTCTACTTCTTTCTCTCTTCCCACCAGGAAATACTGGCATTTGTCTGGTTTTTAGATTGTCTTTTCCTTTGCTAGTCATATGTGTGTATGTGTATGTATAATGAGTACATCTGCGTGTGCATTTGCAGACACCTCTACTTGCTCAGCCTGTATGACTTGCAACATAAATGACTACAAGATCCTGTGAGTTTACATATGCTTTTAAACACATCTCATTTTCTCTTCCCAGCAACCTTCTTCATTTACAGATGAGAAAGCTGGAGGTCAGACAACTTGAAAGAATCACCGAAGATCACCCAGATGGCAAAGAGAGAGGCAAATGTCTGCTATGCTCAAGTCCTTTATTCATTCACGAGGGATTTATTGAGCCCCACGCACCAGTCATTAGAGAAGCTAAGACAGGATGGTAATGAGTTGTGAGGAATGGGAGTGAAGATTATACAGAAGGTTGAAAGGGACAAGTCCCCTCTCACTGCCATTTCCCCTGGTTTTCTTACTGAACCTGAAGCATGGCATTTGGTGACGCTACTTAGGACAGTGATGGTGAGCCCACCTCTGCTACTGCTGGGTGCTGATCACCAACTGACAACTTTTTTGAGTGTATACTAGGCTAGTCACCAAGCCAAAGGCTTTTGTGTATTATCTCATACCTTTAAACTAGATAAAGTGGGTACTATTTCCCTTCTTTTTAGTGGAGAGGAAAGTGAGGAACACAGTGGTAATTCAACTTATTGAAGCAAAGGCCTTCAAACAGAGTGTGTGCGTGCTGCATTGCTTCAGTAGAGTTTAACTCTCTGCGACCCCATGGACTTCAGCCTGCCAGGCTTCTCTGTTCATGGGGTTCTCCAGCAAGAATACTGGGGTCCATACTGCCATCCTCCAGGGACTCTTCCCGGTCCAGGGATCAAACCTATGTCTCTTACGTCTCCTGTATTGGCAGGTGGGTTGTTTACCACTGGCACCACCGGGAAAGCCCAAAACAGAGTGTATATGACCCCAAGGTTTTTACTCTTAACCTCCCACATGAAAAAAATATAGTACTTAATACTATACTTAATACTACTATTCATTGGTTTTATCACTCACCTATTTACTGACTTCCCACAGCAAGGCTGCCCTTTCTCAGAGACTTCTTGCAGTCAGTCATGGCTCAGATGGTAGAGAATCTGCTTGTAATGCAGGAGACCTGGGCTGGATCCCTGGGTCAGGAAGATCCCGTGAAGGAGGAAATGGCTAACTCCAGTATTCTTGCCTGGAGAATTCCATGGACAGAGGAGCCTGGCTGGTTACAGTCCATAGGGTTGGAAAGAGTTGGAAACAAATGAGTGACTTTCACTTTTCACTTTCCCTCTCTCTATTAATCTCCACCTTAGGTTGTTTCTTAGCAGGAGAGTGGTCATGGGCTGAATGTCGGAGTGTCTGGGATTTGTGATATTTTGTTCCATGTTTCCTGGGCTCATGGGTAGTTTCAAACTGTTTCTCAAGACTCACACATTGATTATAGCAAGGATTTCCTTTATGCCACCAGTACCTCTTAAAGCGTACTTTTATGCTGTGGTCAAAATCTAGGGAGTGTCTGACTTCATGGAGCCTTAGGTACAGGATCTATTTAGGGTGGAAAAAGCAGAAGATGGGGACAGTGCGAGGACTGAGAAGAGTCTTGGGAAACATGCCAGTTGCAGTTGAGAGCTGAGAGAAGGCTCCAGCATCTGCTCTCTGGTTGCTAAAGCTGGACACAAGTTTGAAGTCCTTATCCTGCAAAGGAACCTGGAGAGACTCTGTCTGAGACATAGGACTCACTGATCAGAAGCTGAAAAGGATCTGTTTACCTGAAATGCCTCTGTGGACAAAAGGGGTCATTACTAGGAAAAATGAAAACAATCCAGGTTACAAATATCCTCTGAGGAGTGCCTTAGGGAATTTAATGATGCTCTCTGTTACCAGGAAGGTCAGTGGACCTGGAGGTGGTACCTATACTCCTGACTGCTAGACATGAGCGCTGATTCCAGCTTCCTTATTTTCAGGTAAAAGGCATTGCTTAGGTAGCCAGAATCACTTCTGCAGATGTTTTTGCCCTAAGTTTGAATCAAAATCAGCTTCATCTCCAAGACTTGCAACCAAAGCCCATCAGGTATTCACTAAAAATATTTTCCTAAAAGAAGAAAACAAAACTAAGGGAAAGAAAAAACACTGTATATACCCCAGCTCTTAAACACAAGGGCTTATCTCCTTGATGCGATTCTGCATTAAATGAACTACAGCTTATTGGTTTCCATGGGAGGAACTTTCTATTACTTTTTTCTGTTCTTTACCTTACCATTAGGGAAGATATTTTTTTTCTTAAAGAGAATATTGGGCAGAGAGAACTGAGCTAGACATGGAAAATGCAGTTAAGGTTATTGCAAAGAATACTCTTTTTTATGCAATTTGCTGTGCTTGTTCATATGAAGATAAGGCTGGAAAATGACTGGCTCACCTCCCTAGTATGTGCATGTCAGTTCCATAGGCCAGAAAGATATTTATCAAATTTACTGAAAGTGCACTATGCTAGAAGGATCTTTTCAAATTTCATCCCCCCTCCACAGGTTTGCATTCGTATAGACAAACATTTCAAAGTAAAAAGGTAGACTCTAAGGTAATTAAAAAGAAATGGATCTGTGGAAGCCAGGGCATGGCCTGAAGCAGGACTTAAGGAAGAAAAACTCTCTGAAACCATATAATGACTTGCAAAGAGGCACTGCCTTTCTCATAAGCTATGTTTTATTAATTTTAGTTTCTTCAAATAGAGTTTGAGTCATAGGGAACTCAGACTGCCTCTACATTGTCAAATTAAAATAGATAATAAGGTCGTTATCTGTATATTTCAGGGAAATGTTTTTTCCCTTCTTGTTTGCCTTCCCTGAACTATGGTGTTATACTCAAGTGAATACGAAACAAACAAGTCTCAGAGTTTTGTTTGTTTTTTTTACACTTGAATGTCCAAGCAACTGCCTCTCTCTGTCCATTTTATCTAGTTAGTACAGAAATGTTTCACAAATAAATAATTTAAAGGCTTCAACTAAAAGATTTTTATGTTTAGAACACATACAGGTCACGTGGTGGAGGACTGCAGAAATCTGTCTGAGCTGACCTTTTGTTTAGAGTTTAGGTCAAACTGATTTGATTTATTAACAGTCAAAATATGCTATGTATAAAAGTTCAATCAACACAGAAATGATTAGAGAGGAAAATGTAAGGTTTCTCATAATTTCAATTAGTATTAACAACTTAAAAGATGGAAATCAAACAGGGTCTTTAAACTGCTGTTTATTACCTAATAAGATTTTTAAGTCTTATAATATACCTAAAGATCCCTGGGTTGAATCTTCCCAATCCAGAGATTGAACCCAGGTCTCCCACATTGCAGGCGGATTCTTAACCGTCTGAGCCACCAAGGAAGCCCAATATACCTAGAGGATATATGAATTTTCATATTGTTTAGAATGTTCTATATTAGTGCACATTGCATAATAATTTTCTTAATGGTCCTCCAGTGGTGGAAATTTTATTTCCCATCTTTAAACACTGAAACAATGCCTTGAACATGTATCTTTGGATATCTGTATGTTCTTTGGATAAATTTCTAGAAGCAGAACTGCTGGGGAAAGGAGTTTATTAGTCAGGGTTCTCCAGGGAACTGGTACTAATAGGATACATACTATAAGGAATTTAAGGACTCTATTTTAAGGAATTAACTCATGTGAGTGTGGGGGCTGGCAAGTCTGAAATACACAGGGTAAGCCAGCAGCCCGGAGATCTAGATAAGAGTTGATGTCACGAACTTGAGTCCAAAGCCTGGAAAAGCAGAATTTCTATGTTGCAGTCTGAAGGCAGAATTTCTCCCCCAACCCCCCCCCCTTTTTTTTTTACAAGAAATCTCAGTTTTTGCTCATCATATCTTCAACTGACCGGATGAGACACACTCACATTATGAGATAATATATTACATTTATTGTAATAGAAAGAAAGAAAGTGACGTTGCTCAGTCGTGTCTGACTCTTTGCAACCCCATGGACTGTAGCCTACCAGGTTCCTCCGTCCACGGAATTTTCTAGGCAAGAATACTGGAGTTGGTTGCCATTTCCTTCTTTCCGACCCAGGGACTAAACCCAGGGCTCCCACATTGTAGGCAGACGCTTTACTGTCTGAGCCACCAGGGAAGCTTTATTGGAATGCTCGCATGTAATTGGCAATTGCAGTTGCTGCTACTAGGTGAATTGTAAACAGTTTCCAACGCTCAAAATTCAAGGCAGAAGTCTAATTACTAAAGTTGATTTTTTAAAAATCCAAATGCTCTCAAAAAGAAGAATTCCAAGACCTAGAAATACAATGCATTCTATTACTATACTGTCAAAAAATCACCCTTATCAGCAGTTATTTGGTCATTTTCTTCTTCTGCCTGCTGTCATTTCATTCTTCACATAATAACTACCTCGTTGAATGTTCAGGATAGGGAAACTAACAGAATCCTTGCTGGGAAGGAAATTCAATGTATCTGCCAGATTATAATAAAATAACCAGGAATCGTTCATATATATAGAACAAAATGCAATCTCCTTTAAACCACTGAAAAAGCTATTGCCCTGTCAAGTGGCCGTGAAGTTGTAAATTTCCAGTTCTTCAGGTTGTTAATATTACCGCAAATACACAAATTCTTTTTTTGGGGAAAAAAAAGAAAACGTCTAAGGCATAAGGAAACACTGTTCATCTTAGTTAACTAAACACAGTTTGTTCAATAAATTTACCAGCTCAGGATGGAAACTGCTCTTCATTGTCAGCAAATATAATGTCATCTATGTTCCTGATGCTTTGCCAGCAACAGGGGATTAATCATGCTTTTTTCAAGCTGCATTTCAAACATGACATCTAAGAATTCATTTTCCACACAGCAACCAGAAATCTCTCACATAAATCAGAGCATGTCACTCCGTGGCATAATGCTCTCCTTTAAGGCTTCCCCTCCCACTCAGGGCCAGATGCAAACACCTATCATGGCTTACAGGTCTGACATCATTTGGATCTTGCCCACTTGTTTGCTATCATCACATCCACTTGATACTTTCTCTTCCTGGAACACAACTCCCCTGCCCACTGGGGCCTCTTAACTGGCCTTCAAGCTGTCCACTGTCAGATTTATCTCTTCATTCAGATTCTCAAGGCAAGTATCACCACCACTGACAGACCTCCCTTGACCACCTAATCTAAAGGGCCTGTCCATCCCTTTATCCCACTTCACGCTTAATTTATTCTGTTTATTGCTCTAGTGCCTGTCTGAAGTCACACTGCTTATTTGTGAACCTGTGTTTTGCCTGTCTCTCCTCCTAGGCTCTAAGTAGCATGAAGGCAGGGATCCTGTTTATTTTCACTACCTATGATGGAGCACCCGGTCAAATTTGGGGCAAAACACAGATGCAAGGAAAATGGCTTTCTTGCATATTAGTTCTAGTGGGAATGAATGGAGTGACGCTCAGGGTGACCCCACACTGTCTATCCCTGGAAAAGAATTCTTGGGGACGACTTGGTGCCTCTGAAGTTAACAGTGAAAAAGAGACCATTTCTCATGCTGCCCAGGAAAAGGCATGAGGTAGTTTCCTCTCCTCACCCATTCTAATACACTTCATGTTTGTGGTCTCCTTGACTATGTCCTGCTTAATCCCTTCCTGCTTATCCAAGCCATCCTCCAGAATATCTGTTCCCAAATACGTCACCTCAATTTGAACCAATCTCCCATGAAAGACCAGTGTATACAACATCTAGTAAAGATTCTTCCTCATATTTTAATGAGGCCAGTGATACTAAACTATTTATTGAAGGGTCCAAAAAGACTTCAAAAGGAAAAAAATAGTAGTTAGTCATTGGAAAGATTTCAAACAAAACCAAACCCAATACCCTTCTATGTGTGTGTGTGTGTTTTTTTCCTTGATTCACAGAATGTTTAAATGGAAGAGAACAGGAGTGAAATCCTGCTTCTTCCCCTGATAATTAGAAATCAAGGTCTAAACCATGTGAACATATGCTGCAAATAATTCTTGCAAGTAATTTCATATTCAATATTTCTATTTAGCTCCCTGGAAATACTTAATGTTTATGAAAACTCTAGATCAGAACTCCTCAAACTGTGACTCAAAGACCCCTGAGGATATATGAAACCCTTCCACAGGGTTCATGAGATCAAAACTATTTTCACAATAATACTAACATGTTATTTGTCACTTTCAATCTCATTCTCTAAGGAAAACTGCTATAGGATGTAGCTGTTGTTCTGATGGCTAATAAAATGCATATTTTTCCATTTTATACATTTCTTAGCTTTGATTTCTAATTTGGTAATCTTCTAAATATCCACAGACATAGTCCACACAAATGAAAAGCTCTCTGTAGTCCTCATTTATAAGAATGTAGAGGAGTCTGGGACTTAATGTTCGAGAATGGCTGCTCTAAATGATGATTTTTTACTTTCCCCCAAATTTTCATTTTTCTTATGTCCATTTTTGATATTCAAGTTATATGGACATGCATGGCCTGATATTGAGTACCTATCATATGGATGTCATCACACTAAGCAATCGTTTTTATTGTCATCAGCCAATGAGTGTGTAGAGTATGTATCAGCTTCCTGTCCTTGGCAAATACTCAATAAAGGGCTCTTGTATGAGAACTGAAGATGATACTACCTAGATATCCTCTATCCCACTGACTGTCCATGCCTCACCTAGAGGGCATATGCCTTTATCTCGGATTATGACTCCTTCCTGGTCTTTGACATTTCATTTTCATCCTACCTCAAATGGCCTCTTAGGCTACAGGTAGGAAAAGAGAGATCAGACTTAGATGTTCGACTCTGATGATTATCCAGTGCGCTCACTCCCTGTCCATCCTTTATCTCTTCCCTGCAAGTGAGTCCCAGACTGAGGCCTCAAGATGGAGACATTTGCAACATGAAATCAAGAGTTATTTATTTTAGTATCCCCATGGAGTAGACATCTGATGTTTTTGCTTCAGTTCAGTTCAGTTGCTCAGTTGTGTCCAACTCTTTGTGACCCCATGAACCACAGCATGCCAGGCCTCCCTGTCCATTACCAACTCTCGGAGTTTACCCAAACTCATATCCACTGAGTCAGTAATACCATCCAACCATCTAATCCTCTGTTGTCCCCTTCTCCTCCCACCTTCAATCTTATCCAGCTTCTGGGTCTTTTCCAATGAGTTAGCTCTCCACATTAGGTGGCCAAAGTATTGGAGTTTCAGCTTCAAAACATCAGACCTTCCAATGAACACTCAGGGCTGATCTCCTTCAGGATGGACTGGCTGGATCTCCTTGCAGGCCAAGGGACTCTCAAGAGTCTTCTCCAACACCACAGTTCAAAAGCATCAATTCTTCAGTGCTCAGCTTTCTTCACAGTCCAACTCTCACATCCATAAATGACCACTGGAAAAACCATAGCCTTGACTAGATGGACCTTTGTTGACAAAGTAATGTCTCTGCTTTTTAGTATGCTGTCTGGGTTGGTCATAACTTTCCTTCCAAGGAGTAAGTGTCTTTTAATTTCATGGCTGCAATCACCATCTGCAGTGATTTTGGAGCCCAGAAAAATGTCAGATGTAGACCTGATCAATTGTCATGTATCCTCCTCTGGACTTAAAGACCGAAGACAGGGATATTGGATCCTACTTGAAAACAATGAGGCCAATACAGAAGAAAACATGTGGAGAAAGAGAAAAGGATTCTAGTCCCCTGGATTTAGGGATTGTGTTCCAAGCATTCCTTGGCACATAGCAGGTGCTCAAAAATATTGATTCAATTGACTTTAATTTAGCTTCTTTACAAATTACTGAAGCATCTCAGATAAAAATCTTTTAATAAATAAAACCATTTAATCCTTTATCCTGAACAGGCATCAACTACAGAAATACCCACTGGCATCTCAAAGTTGGATAAAATCCACTTCTCTCTTCTATTGAACCTCTCTCTTTGCTCTACCATGCACTACTTCTCTAGATTTTTATTTTCATTCCAAGTGTCCTCTTGAGAAAATAGTTGTTTTAAATCAGGATATGTCCCATGATTCAAGAATATTCTTTTCTGAAAGTACTTTTAGTTTTGCATTTCTCTGTTTAGTTTCTCTAATTTCTTAAATCTTGTGAAAGAAATTCCACATGTGGCCAACCTATGACAACCCTAATAGTCTATCCAGACTATCAAGCCAATGAACATGAACCAAAGTGAGTAAGAAAAGAAAGATTTTTAATAAAAGGAGGATTATAATTAGGATACAATACTCAGTTTGGCTCCTTCAATCAAGGAAAACTTAAAGTTTAGATTTTCATCTAAAATCTACACATTTATTTCAGAATCCCACATATATAAATATTCAGTGGGTCTAATGGTCTGTGATGAGTGGGCCAGTGTACTATAATTTGGCATCTTCAATTGGTTGAATTTAATAAGAAGACTATCCTATATTTTTTCCAGCAGTCATGTATGGATGTGAGAGCTGGACTATAAAGAAAGCTGAGTGCTGAAGAATTGATGCTTTTGAACTGTGGTGTTGGAGAAGACTCTTGAGAGTCCCTTGGACTGCAGGGAGATCCAACCAGTCCATCCTAAAGAAAATCAGTACTGAATATTCATTGGAAGGACTGATGCTGAAGCTGAAATTCCAATAGTTTGGCCACCTGACGTGAAGAACTGACTCACTGGAAAAGACCCTGATGCTGGGAAAGTTTTAAGGCAGGAAGAGAAGGGGACGACAGAGGATGAGATGGTTGCATGGCATCACTGACGCTATGGACATGAGTTTGGGTAAACTCCGAGATTTGGTGATTGACAGGAACCTGGCGTGCTGCAGTCCATGGGGTTGCAAAGAGTCAGACATGACTGAGTGACTGAACTGAACTGAATAAGAAGACATGTTAAGAAAAGCTTACCAACCAAACTCCCTTCTTCTATGGGATTAGCAGTGGTTCTTTTGAGAAATTTGAGATGAGATTTATCTTTTGTTTACTATTATCACTGAGTCCAAGAGCATACACACATACAGACACACACAAATTGACAGGGCACAGACTGACCATTCCTCAAATCTTGTCTCTGCTTGACTTGACCCTTTTTCCTAGTGGTGGGCAGAATGGCAGCTTCATACCCACATCTCATCAACTCATTAACCCTGATCACCAGAAGCAAACATCCCTCCTTGCTCCAGATGAGAAATCTAAATTAAGTCATGTGTCCATCTCTAAAGGGCTTTCCAGGTGGCACAGTGGTAAAGAATCAACCTGCCAATGCAGGAGACACAACAGAGGTGGGTTTGATGCCGGGTTGGGAAGATTCCCTTAAATATGAAATGGAAACCCGCTCTAGTATTCTTGCTTGGAAAACTCCACAGACAGAGAAGCCTGGTGGGCTTGTGGGTTACAGTCCATGGGGTTGCAAAGAGTCATATATGACTGAGCAACTGAGCACAGCACAATACAGTTTATCTCTAGTACAATCACTGAAGCCAAGAGGCTGGGTGCTCTAACTGGCCAGGCTACAGTCATGTGCCCTGTGTTTGTGTGTGTGTGTGTGTGTGTGTGTGTGTGTGTGTATGTGTAGGGGGTAAAAGGAGATGGAGTAGAACTTCATGTGACCTTCATGAATGGGTTATTCACTGAAAGATAGAGTCCAGTACTGAAAAACAGAAATAACAAATATCTACTGAATGGGTATCTGCCTTAGCAGAGCATGTCTGGGTTAAAAAAAAAAAAAATCTCTGTACCTCCAATGGCCAGTATTAAGCAGATGCTCAATACATGTTTGTGGAATGAACAAAGAATTACATGTAATATTACAAGTACCTCACTCCATAATAAGGATCAACTCTGTGTACTCTCCAGGGAGGATATTTTGCTGAACTCATGCTCATCACGTTATAGCCCCTTCTACCTTCATCTTTCCCTATTCTTATCATATACAAGCTCATTTCTTTTTCTGCACTTTCCCACTTAAACTACTACTTAAAGTACTCCTCAAGTCTGTTTCCACAGTGAAGCCTTTTCTGAGGATTACATGCCTCGCTATTTTCCCATCTTTGAGTTACCCATGCTTCTGATTTCTGCACTTAGCCCTTCATGAGTAAAGACCCCTAGAGTCAGGCTACCCATGTTTAATCCTCCACCATTTACTTGCTTTGTCATCTTGGCAAATTTCTTAATTGTTTTGTCTATAGAGTGTGTAAATCATAGTATCTACCTCTCAGAGGTTGATGTAAGGACTAAATTGATATGATACACAGGTCATTAGCACTGTGCCTGATACAGAGTAAGTGCTCAGGAAATACTGAATACCACTCTAGCTAATGGAACAAATAGCTGTGTGCCCTGTAGCAGACAAAGGTGGTGCCCTGCACCATGTCTCCTTGGCCTATCTGAGTTCAGGCAGCGGCTATAGATGCTGATAAACCTCCTACCTTATGCTTTCTTCTCTGACTGAGGGCCTCCCTTGGCCTGAGGAAGCCTTTTCTGCTACAAGTAAGGGTAGTTGGAAGTAGAAGGTACGAGGTTAATCCTCTTGTATGCAGCTTTTAATAACTGGGGGATAGAAGTCCCAGCCTCCCCAGCACCTAGTCTTAGGATTCTTGGGTGTGTTCCACACAGTTTCTCAGAGGATCCCAGCAGGAATGGGTCCAAGTTGCTCATAGTGGTAACCTGTACACAAATGCAATTAAAAAAATTTTTTTTTAAACCTTATTTTGTATTGGAGTATAGCTGATTAACAGTGTTGTGATAGTTTCAGGTGGACAGCGAAAGGACTCAGCCTTTTGGATACACATGTATCCATTCTCCCTTAAACTCCCCTCCCATCTAGGCTGCCATATAACACTGATCAGGGTTCTCTGCTGCTATGCAGTGGGTCCTTGTTGCATATCTACTTTAAATAGAGTAGGCAAATTTTTTTTAGCTTGTCCCCCTTACCTGCTCACTTTCTTCACTCTTTCGCTTGTGCCTCTTGGGATCACCTCACACAGGAGCTCCCTGTGTCCAAGTCTGTCAAAAGGCCTGACTTGGAGGGAGTGCAAAATAAGACAGCTCCCAGCAGTTTAAACTACATGTACACAATGGAGTATTACTCAGCCGTTAAAAAGAATTCATTTGAATCAGTTCTGATGAGATGGATGAAACTGGAGCCGATTATACAGAGTGAAGTAAGCCAGAAAGAAAAACACCAATACAGTATACTAACACATATATATGGAATTTAGAAAGATGGCAATGACGACCCTGTATGCAAGACAGGAAAAAAGACACAGCTGTGTATAACGGACTTTTGGACTCAGAGGGAGAGGGAGAGGGTGGGATGATTTGGGAGAATGGCATTCTATCATGTATACTATCATGTAAGAATTGAATCGCCAGTCTATGTCTGACGCAGGATACAGCATGCTTGGGGCTGGTGCATGGGGATGACCCACAGAGATGTTATGGGGAGGGAGGTGGGAGGGGGGTTCATGTTTGGGAACACATGTAAGAATTAAAGATTTTAAAATTTAAAAAAAAAAAAAGTAAAAAAATAAAAATAAAAATTAAAAAAAATGAAAAAAAAAATTTAAAAGTTAAACTAAAACTTGAAGTTGTTTCTGAAACAAAGTTAAAATTTACTAAGCACTGGGACTTCCCTGGTGGTCTAGTGGTTAAGACTCCATGCTTCCACTGCAAAGGGCACAGGTTCAATGCCTGATTAGGGAACTTCCTACATGCCACATAGTGTGGCCGTACATAAATAATAGATAAGCAAAACAAACAAACAAAAAAATAAATAAACTGTTTAAGTCATTTCTCAAGGTGTGCGTGCTAAGTTACTTCAGTTGTGTCCGACTCTTTGTGATCCCGTGGACTTTAGCCCACCAGGCTCCTCTGTCCATGGGATTCTCCAGGCAAGTATACTGGAGTGGGTTGCCATTTCCTCCTCCAGGGGATCTTCCCAATCCAGGGATCGTATCCGCCTCTCTTGTGTCTCCTGCATTGGCAGTTGAGTTCTTTACCATTAGTGCCACCTGAGAAGCTCTCATTTCTCAGGGTATATTTACTTAAAGCAGAGATCAAATTCTTTTTCTTTTAATTGAGATGTAATTGACATTTAACCTTGTTTTAGGGTGTACAATATACCGATTTGATTTACATATATATTGCAAAATTATTACCATAATAGGTTCAGTCAACATCCATGACCACATACAGTCACTATGTTTTTCTTATGATGAAAGCTTTTTAGTAAATACAGAATACTGTACAGCACTGTTAACTACAGTCACCAAGCTGTACATTATATCCCCAGCACTTGCTTATAACTGGAAGTTTGTAACTTTTGACTACCTTCACTCATTTTGCCTATCCCAAAACTCTCACATCTCTATGGCTAGCCATGTTTTATGAACCTACACCACAGAATTCCTTGCTGAATAACCAATATATTGTGAGACAATTTTTAGTATTTAGATTCAAGACAAGGAAGTCCTGTGATTTTCTCACCAGAGCTGATAGGTTTGATTTTCTTTTTGTGTTCCTGACATGGTTCAAGTTTGGGATATACAGGTACGAAAGCTTGACCCTCTTTCGGAAACTTTAGCCTAGGAACTATAACTTGTGAAAATGAGCCATAACCTGGGTTTATTTATAAAAATAAATTCACACTTGTGTGGTGGATTTTACTTTGTTGAGGGATCACTGATCTACTGAGTGACTAGTACAAACATACAAGGATGTCAAAATATACAGTACAAACTAGAATTGTGTGTTTTTTCTTAAGTAACGGAAATCTGTCAAACTCTGAAACTGAAAAAGCAGATGTCCTGGTGCAGAGGTATAAACAGAAGTGGGGAAAAGAGAAAAGCCCTTTGTTTTCCTTCTACTAAACAAATGGCTAGAAGAAATCAGGGGTCTAGTCAGATGAGGTTTATTCTTTGCAATAAAATAGCTAGGCTCATGTTTGTTCTATTTATGACTTACAAACACTGCCATTTTCACAAATGTTTAGGCAACTGTAGATTATATGAACAATAAATTGTTCTCATTCAGTCGCTCAGTCATGTCTGACTCTTTGTGACCCCATGGACTGCAGCACCCCAGGCTTCTCTGTTCTCTATTTCCCGGAGTTTGCTCAAACTCATGTCCATTGAGATGATTATGCCATCCAACCATCTCATCCTCTGTTGCCCCCTTTACACAATAAATGATTTTTTTTTAAAGTGAAAAAATAGAAACAAAGGTATACTAATAATGTGTAAAGTTAGTCTTGAAGACTGCATGAGGTAACCATTGCCACTGTAAAGTCTACATAATAAATCCATCAGCAAGAAAAGGCTTATAACAACCACCACCTACTGCTGCCCTTGTGTTTCTGGCTGGAGTAGCTCTGCTTCATGATTCATGTTAATTCTGGCACTCAGGATGAAGCGGGGGCGCGTCTACCTGGAGGCCTTTTCTTGCTGATGGCACAGGCACAGGAAGGCAAACAGGAATATGCCATGTCTGTTAAGGATTCATGTGGACAATGTCACACCATTCTGCTCACATTCCCCATTGGCCAAAGCAAGTCACCTAACAAGTTAAACATCAGTGGGCAGGGAAATATACTCTGTCTCATGTGACCATGGTGACTGACATTGCAAAAACGAGTTTGGGGAAGGGGACAAAGAACTGTGACCAGTAAGTCTTTCTGGGGGAATAATATTAATGATCACACTGCTTTCTCATGTGCATTATGCCCTGGTTATCCTGTTCTCCTTCGACTTATCAAGCATCACCTTTATCCTAATTATTCTCTCTGCTTGAAATTATTTCCCCTTACATTTCTTCCACTTCTATAATGCAAACCCCATGAAGGCAATGTTTTGAGGGTCTATTTTCTTCACTGATGGTGATCTCTTATCTCTCAGATGCTGCCAGCTGCTTATATAAGATTTTTATGTATAATCTTTTTTTTTGATGTAATACTGTTTATTTAACTTCAGAAACATTTCAACATTCTAAACATACAAAAAAAAAAAGAACGTTGCAGATCATGTTTAGTACAGAAGGTTCTTGAACTTTATTGGTGCAGTGGCTCTTGGCTTTGCTGACAATGAAGAGTTCTACGATTTGTTCAAAGAAAAACAGTTTAAAACTACCGCACTTCAACTAAAAAGGATCCAAAACACTTCTCATGCCAGCTGACTGCCTCCCTTTTCCACAGCTAAGAATGGCAGAGGGATGCTATATCGCTATATACAAAAACAAGACAACCTGAAGCTAAATGCATGCCCACTGCAGTGTCCACGGGTCCAGCCCCACAGTGCATGCCCTGAGCTACAGTCCCTCTGGAAGGCATCACCCCAACAGCCTCCATACCAAGCAAGGAGAATCAAGAGTGTGTCTCGGTTGCTTTGCTCTTTTTACAAACTACAGATATGTACAGTTGAAAACTCGGGATTTCTAGCCAATGACCATAAAATCAACACACCACCTTACAAATTAAAAAAAAAAAAAAACAAACCCAGAAACCTTTTTAGATGCCTTGTCACACCACAGCAAAGTGCACAGAGTGAGGAGGACACGAGAGCCTTTTCGTTTTAAAAATGTTTGGAAATATGTATAACTTTGATACAGTTTCCAGGTGCTTTGGACACCCATGGCCACTTCATGTAAACCAATGACAATTGCTAGAACACTTTGAGAGACTACGATATGATCGTGAGCCAACTGGGTAATTAAACCTAATGATGGCAACAGACATATCTTGGGTGAGAGGTGTGTCAATCATGGCGCTCCCTACTCTAAGGTATCCACAAGGCGAAAGAGCAACAATTTTTTTTCTTCCTCCTCCTCCTCCACTTCCTCCTCATTGTCTTTGTCTTCCTCTTCCACATTTTTCCGGGCAACTTTGGCCGGACGCGTGGTGCCATCAAACTTCCCTTTAGCCTTAGAGTCTGCAATACCCTTCTCATACTTCTCCTTCAGCTTCGCTGCCTTGTTGCTTCTCACTGTCATTTAAGTTATGCCACATCTTGCCCAGCTCCTTTGCCACATCTCCAATAGAGATGCCAGGGTTTGTAGACTTGATCTTTGGGCGGAATTCAGAGCAGAATAGGAAAAATCCAGACGGTGGTCTCTTGGGGGCATTAGAGTCCTTGCCTCCCTTAGCTGGTCCATAATCCTTTGTTTCCTGATCATAGTGCACTTTATCCGCCTTTGCCATTTCATTGAATTTAGACTTCTCTTTCCCAGACATGGTCTTCCATCTCTCAGAGCATTTCTTGGAAAATTCAGCAAAATTGACTGTGGCCTCTGGGTTTTTCTTCTTACGTTCCTCTCTGCACATCTGCACAAAGAAGGCATAAGCAGACATCTTGCCCTTTGGTTTCTTGGGATCACCTTTAGCCATCTTGATTGTATTGTTCGCTAGTCTGTATGTACACTCTTAATACATTTGTTGATGAGATAACTTTGTTCAAATGTTTCAAACCACAGTATGTTTCAGTAACAGAGCACTGAGACATTGTTCTGGAAGGACAGTAATCTGGATAAAATTTATTCACCAAAGGGTCTATTTCCCACCATGAGAGACCCAGGATTCAAAGTTTCAAATATCTTGGATTACTGCCAACCAAGGCTAAATACTCCAACGAAGTATTTTAGGGTCCTGCAACAAGAGTCGGACACGACTGAGTGACTTCACTTTCACTTTTCACTTTCATGCATTGGAGAAGGAAATGGCAACCCACTCCAGTGTTCTTGCCTGGAGAATCCCAGGGACAGGGGAGCCTGGTGGGCTGCCATCTATGGGGTCGTACAGAGTTGGACACGACTGAAGCAACTTAGCAGCAGCAGCAGCAGCTGCAGCAACATAGTTTGTTAACTGTACAAGAATTTTCCATGTGGTGTGCTTCCCAGGTGGCCCAGTGGCAAAGAATCTGCCTGCAATACAAGAGATGTGGGTTTGATCCCTGGGTCAGGAAGATCTTCTGGAGAAGGAAATGGCAACCCATTCCAGTATTCTTGCCTGGAAAATCCCATGGACAGAGGAAGCTGTCAGGCTACAGTCCACAGGGCTGCAAAAGAGTTAGACATGACTGAGCGACTGAGCACGCACACCCACATTCCTTGAGGTAGGAAGACTTATTTGTTTCTCTTAGGGAGCTCAGCTTATCCTGGGACATGTGAGGACTGAGCTAGCATCTCACATTTAGGAGGCAAATAATTATTCATTGTAGCATGGATTTCCATAGGTAATCTCAATTCATCATACCAAGTATTTCAGGTTTAAATCCAAGACACTTTCTGATATCAGAAAATACCTTGATATCACAGAATCCTTCAACCTGGAAACATTACATTTTCTATCTTTAAACATTCATGCATTTATTTATTCAGTAAACATTTCTAAGTACCCATTACCTGCCAAACATTGTAGCATGCCTCAAAACACAAATACCTAAGGAGCTTATACACTAGTGGGGACACAGATGCGTAAATAAATAATTACCATGGAATATGATCTTTGCTGGAAAGAAAATGTGAACCTTCAGATAAATGCAGCTCATGGTTGAACTAGGGATTCAGGGAGGTTTCTTGTAGAGATGAAATCTAAGTCAGTTCATGAAAGAGGAATAAGAAATTTACAAGGCAGGAAAGGGACTGGGTGGGAAACTGGGAAGAATTTTGTAGACAAAGGGTAAACTTATAGAAATGCATGAAAATAATAAGTTTGGGGAACTACAAGTCACTCTACAAACTTACCATCTCAGGGAGATAATGACTGATCGTGGTTTTTATGTTTAAGCATCAGCTTGACTGAAACATAATTAACCATAATATAGTACCACAAAATTCATCCTGGCTTTTAATATTTGTATAGCCTTTAGTATATTCACAGAGTAACCCATACCACTGTCTAATTTCAGAACATCTTCATTGCCCCCAAAGAAGTCTCCTACCTATGAGTTGTCACACTCCATCCTCCCATTCTTTTTCCCCTGGAAACTATGAATATACTTTGTTCTAGAAATGTGCATATTCTAGATATTTCACATAAGTAGCATGTTGTAAGTATATTTCATCTAAACAATTCAGAAAATAATTTCTGCAGTTAATAATCATGTTTATAATTATATGTATTAATGTAGGTATATTGTATTCATTTTCCTCATCAGTATTTTCTGATTTTACTTCATTACCTTATTTTCTGCCACTTAGTTGTGTAATCTTGGGCAAGTTATATAATTTCTCTGATTCTTATTTTCCTAACATTGAGAGTACCTCTTTTCACTGAGTTCTTTTAAACATTAAATGAGAAATGCATGTAAAGATCTGAGTAGAGCATCTGATATACAGAAGTACTTCAAAGGCTTAGATGTTAGCTTTTTCTACTTACTTTTACCATGAGAATATTAGTAGGTGATACACTAAGAGTATCTCCTGACAAAATGTAATTTTCAGATGTTAATTAAAGAAATTGGAAATGGAATAATGCAATCCCTAAAGTTCCATTTCACTAAACAAAATCAGCTTGCTCATCTTTCCTCCTAGCTGTAACTTGGTCCCATACCCACATGAGAATACAGAAAAACATTGACAGACTTTCAGTTACCTTAATGCTCCCATCAATTCTAATTTCTGATTTATTCATTATTTGATGACTTCTTTCCAGGTTGGCCCTTTCATCTTTCTATAAAAAAGAAGGCTTCCTAAGAAATGTACTAGGTAAAAAAAAGAAAAATAAACAATCTCCTGAAATATGTGGGTAACACAAATGATGAATAAACTATTTGAAAGCACTTGTCCAAACGTCTTGCACTGGAATTTCAAGTCTAATTTACTTAACAAACAGAAGTTTTCTAGTGTTTCATCTTTCCCATTAGCTCTAAGGGAGTTTCATCCCTTATAGTGGTTTTCTGATTTGCACGTTTGCCAAGGTAAACTCTAATGGGGATTAGCTGTGCTTTGGTTGACAAGCATTTATTCTTCTTTCTCTTATTAGTAGCACCTTGGTTTCTTTTGAAGAATCACATCTCTTTGAGAGACAGCATTTCTTCCTCAAAAGGAACATTTCTAAGCCAAGGGTGTGTGTGTGTGGTCCAACTTAGACAACTATAATAGATTATTTTTCTGGATTTAGGCCCTTGAGTGGTATTATATAAGAATGGGATGAGGGGTTGAGTTGAATCATTTCCATAGCAATGCACAGATTTGACTATAAATTACAGTCATTCCTTAGTTTCAACCGTATATATGTCTTGAGTTGCCCCATTTCTTGTATTTTCTGGAGCCCAATTTCTCAGTATTTCCTTTCATTATGTGAACTTCCCTAAGACCTTCTAATAAATTACTTCCCTTGTTGCTCAAAGGCAAACCATATTCTTGCAACCTCCAAACTCCTACACATACATAGTCTGCTTCCAGCCCCTGCGCACTCCCAGACCTTCCAAAAGAAGTAGAGCTACTTACAGCCAGTTTCTGTTAACTCATTTAATCTTCAAAAAGACTCATCATAAACTCCCTCGAAATTCTCTTATTCCTTTTTTTCCCACTTAAAATTTTTTTTTACAATGTTGTGTTGGTTTCTGCTGTACAACAACGTGAATCAGCCATAACTATACATATATCCCCTCCTTCTTGAGCCTTCTTGAGGCTTCCCTGGTGGCTCAGAGGTTAAAACGTCTGCCTGCAATGCGGGAGACCTGGGTTCGATCCCTGGGTCAGGGAAGATCCCCTGGAGAAGGAAATGGCAACCCACTCCAGTATTCTTACCTGGAGAATCCCATGGACGGAGAGCCTAGTGGGCTACAGTCCCACTCCAGTATTCTTGCCTGGAGAATCCCATGGACGGAGAGCCTAGTGGGCTACAGTCCATGGGGTTGCAAAGAGTCGGACACGACTGAGCAACTTCACTTCTTGAGCCTTTCTCCCCTGCCCCAACTCCACCCCTCTAGGACATCACAGAGTGCCTGACTGGGCTCCTTGTGTTATACAGAAACTTCTTAGCAGCTATCCATTTTACAGATGATAGTGTATATATGTTGATGCTACTTTCTCCATCTGTCCCACTCTATCCCTTCCCCACTGTGTCCACAAGTCCATTCTCGATCTCCTATTCCTTTTAAGTTTCAGAATCTCTCAAGTGTTCCAAATCTTTCCTCCAAAGGATTTGACTGAAACCATGAGTGATAGGAGAAAGTGATGTTTGATAATGATGGAGAAAACCACGAAATCTTCTTCCCATCTGTCCTTCAGTTTTTCAATAAATTTCTAATGAGGACATCCCTGCCCTGTTCTAGATATTATAAATACAAGAATTACTAGGATTGAGTCTTGTTCCTTAGAGAGCCTAGAGTCTAGTAGGAGAGATAAGACACACAGAAATAGCGCTAATGCCAACAGAGGCTGTGATAAGAGTTACAATTGAGGTAGAGATCAAGGGCTACAGGAGCACAACAGAGGGAAGATTAATTCAGGCTGGAAGGACTGGAGAAGATTTCAGGAGAGGAGATGAAACTTCCAGCCGACTAATCCTCCTGCAAGTGTCCAGTGGCCAATTATCTCCAGGAAATGGAGTTTGCAAAATTAAGCCTAGCCCGCAGAGGATCGTTTATTTTCTCTTAGCATGGCATATTACAGTTTCCAAGGTTTATGCCTTCTTGGGAAATGTACTAAATTGCTTAGAACAGGGACTGAGAACATAAGGATGTCAAACCTTGCTGGTCTGTGTCTAATATGTCTGGGGCCTGGTGCCTGCCTCATTTTAGTTGGTGGGACCAAAAGACGACTGACCATGGTCTGGATGGAGGCCAGTGTGTCTCTGAGCAGTCTTTAAACATGGCTTAAAATGAACTACCACCTCCACATAGCCACTTGGGCTTATTTTCTTCAAATGGGGACAGCGGCTACACCAAGCCTGCAACTTCTTCTCAGCTGCCTTGAAAACAGATATTTCTTTCCCGTCCTTTTATTGCTGTCTTCTGTCCACATAATGCAGCCAGCGTTCTTCATTTTAACAGAGAATGGATGCTCTGAATAAATCTGGGATGGACAATTGACCTGACAGAACAGGCTTGAAAAACTTATTACTGCTCATGGCCATACTGGTAGGGGTTTTACGTGAAATGCCCCTTTCACACTGCTAACCTCAAAGACATTAGGAAGCAGTGTTATTTGGACTACAAAACGTTGTATACCTTGGTGACAATGAATTCATCTATGAAGTCAGAAAGTATATAATTAAAAGAGATAAAGTCACTTCTTTTCTTTAAAGATCCCATTTTTTCAAGACAACAATTAAATTTGGTAAAATAAGTAGCCTTGTACCCACTTTCACCTACCTATAAACTTCACACTGTGGACAGTGTTCTCACTAGGCTTCCATTGGACAAGAGCAAAGGAGGAAAAAAAGAACAACCCAAAAAACGGTTGGCCAGACTCTCCCTCAGAGTCCAGGGAGAAAGACTTTGTAACATCATTATTTTATTGGACCCTGCTGTGTGAACACATTAGGGAGGGTACTTCTGGGGCATGCACTACCAGAAGCTCCTTGGGAATGACATAACATTCCTGCAGAAGTTGGCGGAAAAGAGAAATAAGGCTTCAGTGGGAGTTCTAATGCTGCCCTGATTTTTCCCAGTCTCAGGGACCTGAATTTTCAGCTTAGTTCAACGACCCCTAGGATGTCCTGAAGATCTTTCCTACTTGGGAAGGGGTGAAGACAGAAAAGGCAGAGGTCTTCAGCTCTATGGACATTCCTTTGTTTCCAGTGTTCAGTGGAAAAGAGTCACTTCTGAATTTCATCTGACAAGGCACAGGAGATCACTGGGGCCCAATGAGTACAAATGTATTTGTTATTATGAGTTGAATTGAATCCTCTACAAAAGGTATGCTCAATTCTTAACCCCCAGCACCTTAGACTGTAACCTTATTTGGAAAAAGGGTCACTGCAGATGTAATTAATTAAAATGAGGCCATGCTAGAGTAGGGTGAGCCCCTGATCTAATATGATTGGTGTGCTTATAAGAGGATGGCCACATGAAGACAGAGACACAGGGAGAATGCCACATGAGGACTAAGGCAGAGACTGGGTTACGCAGCCATAAGCCAGGGAATGCCAAGGATGGCCAGCAAACTGCCAGGAGTCAGGAAGAGGCCAGGAAGGATTCCCCTGCAAGTTTCAGAGGGAGCACGGCCCTGTAGACACTTAAAAAAAAATTTCCTATGAACAGTCTGATCTTAGACTTCTAGACTCCAGTACTGTAAGATGATACATTTCTGTTGTTTTAAGCCATGCAGATTGTGGTACTTTGTTATAGCAGCCCTGAGAAACTCATACATTTGCTCAGAACTCACCTAGATTGTATATTATTGATACTTGTGACTAAGAAACTTCTGGTCCACTTTATACCTGCCTCCTCCTCACCACTCCCTGAGCATCTCCTAAGTTCCCCATATGCTCTCTCACCTCTGGGAGTGTGCCACCTTCCAGGCACAGCCAGAACCTGTGACCCCCAAGTCTGCTCAAAGTCTACTCATCATTCAAAGTCAGTTCAAAGGGAAAAGTCGCCCATCGCTCCGAAGGGAGTGAGAGTAACAGTGTCTTCCAAAGTGAATCATTTGTACCAGAACTCTGCTTGCCATTTAGGTAGCTTTATTTATTAAATAGTTATTTATCATAACTCTTTAAAGTTGAGACTCTGTTTGGTTCCTTTTACATCTCTGAGATGCTTGCTTCTCAAAATTCAGTTCTCAAATTAGGAGAATAAATTCAGAGAATCTTAGCATCCATCCCATACCGAAATCAGAATCTGCATTTAACAAGCTCCTGTGAAACTGCATAGATAGAAATACTTGAGAAGCTGACCCTAGAGGACCTTGACCTACCAGCATACCATACATTCACTGAATGTATACTTCACATTGGCTACTTAGCTGAGTGTTTTTATTTACATTTTTCCAGATTAGTCATTTTGACAATTCTATTAGCAGTTCTGTGAGGAAGGTATTAACCTATTACATGGATGAGAAGATTGGAGGGAAGCTAGATTGGGAAATGCAGGGTGTATTCTCATATTTCCACCTCTCTGCCCAGTTCAACACAATGCCTACTTGGCCTACAAAATGCAGGGTGTATTCCCATATTTCCACCTCTCTGCCCAGTTCAACACAATGCCTAATTGGCCTACCCAGCAGTTTTTCAGGCAACAATGGTATCTGCCCAGGAGGCTGGAATTTCAGAGGGACATCTGAGCATCTGTTTTCGACACGGGCTTTCTTTTTCTTCTGCTACTTTAACACTTAGTGGATGAACGTGTGTCTCTATAGATACTCTATTAAAAAAGGGTTCCATGGAAACACTCATTTTGAGAAATGATGCAAATTACACAGCCCTCTTGAACATTAGTGGTGGAGAGCACCTATTACAGGCTTCATCCCATGACCTCAGTAAATATACCTACTCAACTTGGTTTAACTCAGTTTTCCCAAAAGTTTATTTGACTCCGAATTAACATGGTGTAATAGCCATTAACATTCTGTGAAGGGCATTCTGGTTTAAAATGAGATGTTAATGACAAAGAGATCAAGAGAGAGATTCACTTCATGGATTGCTTTTTAATTGAGAGAGAGACAGAGGTAGAGAGACAAAGAAAGAGAGAGAGCCTTCTCTCCTGTGGTTATTCTTCAAAGTGGAAGTTTTCTCAAAATGAGATATTAGCATGTGGCAAGAGCTAGGAATCAGCATGAGCTTCTGAACCACTGGGAAGAGTGGCTCATTTCTTTATGCATTATTTAACATCATAACGTCCTTCCTAGAATCTTCTGTTCCATGCTATAACTCGAGACAAAGACCTTTGATAAAATTAAGTAGGATGTTAGCTCTGAAGCACAATGGGAAGATAAAGTGGCAGATTAGATCATATTAACTTTTAAAAATGATCACTAAGGTCATGAGCTTGACACACGGTGGGTGTGGTATTGCAAAGTAGCAGGATAGCGCCATGCAAAAGACATTAATTACCCAACAGGGGGTTTATAGGAGAGGGCGGTGGAGGCTTAAGCATTTGGCTACCAGGGGAAATCTCTTTTCAAGGATTCTTTTCCCCTTTGAGATAAAAGACTTCATTAAGAGCCTTCGTGCTTGATGTGGACTCTTGATAGTTTCATGGGTAGATTTATTTGTATTCCTGGTGCTAATGGAGAGCAGCTCCTGGTCCACAGAGCTTCTCAGGGTTCTGGCAAGTGATGCCCTCATTTTCCGGAATTTCTAGTCAAGGACAGGCATCCCTTTCTTTAGTGCAAATCCAGAGCCATGATTGATCACCACCTGCATGCTTACAATGGAAACAAAGGATGGGGTTTCCTAGGTATTTTCTTTTCAGAAAAGAGGGGATTAAAGGTTGGTTATTTGGAAGCACTTCTAGCTTCTTGATGGCTTCTTGAAGCTCCTTTCTTCTTTTTAAAAATAATTTTATTATTTATTTTTGGTTGTACTGGGTCTTCGTTGCTGCGTGGGCATTTCTCTAGTTGTGGTGAACAGGGGCTAATCTGTAGTTGCGGTGTGCGGGCTTCTCATTGCAGTGGCTTCTCTTGTTGTGGAGCACGGGTTCTAGGGTGTGTGGGCTTTAGAAGCTGCTGCCAGAGGATTCAGTAGTTGTGGTTCCTGGGCTCGAGAACACAGGTTCAATAGTTGGGGTGCACCACAGGCTCAGTTGCTCTGAGGCATATGGGATCTCCCCGGATCAGAGATCAAACCCATGTCTCCTGCATTGGCAGGAAAATTCTTTACCACCGAGCCAGCAGGGGAGCCATGCAGCTCCTTTCTGTGAAGACATGGACACAAGTACCTGAAATGATTTTCAAACAATGCATGTGGCATCAGCTATCCAAAAAGAGATGAAAGCAGGTAGATTGGAAGCACTAACACCAGTTTTCCTCTGAAGTCCACAGATATATTTTTCATGGTGCCCTGTGAGCTCATGTCCCCATATTATTGGCTGCTCTTCTGCCTGGCTTTATTTCAGCAGTCCCCTTTGTCTGGAATGCCTTGGCTCCCATTTCTTTTTTAAAAAAATCTTTTGGCCACACTGTGCGGCATGTCGGATCTTAGTTCTCCAGCCAAAGATTGAACCAGCAGCCCCTGCACTGGAACTGCAGGGTCTTAGCCACTGGACCACCGTGGGAGTGCCTTGGCCCCCATTTCTGCTGATTGAAATCTTACCCATTCTTCAAGGCCCTGTTCAAATTTCTTGTTTTCAGAGAAGGGTTTCCTGATTACCTTCAGAGAAACAAATGCTACTTTTCCATGGCTTCTTTGGACCTTTATTATAGCATTGATCACATTTTGATTTCTACAATCATGGTGTCCATGTCTCTATCTCCAAGGTTTACTTTAGAAGATGGGATTGGATTTTTCATCACACTTACTCCCTACCACACTGAGCTCATAGCTCATATTCAGTAAATGCCAGATGAACAGTACCTCAACACTGCAAGAGAGACTACAGTTGTGGGCAGGCCAAGTTTATCATTCAGTATGCTGATGTGAATTTAAGATAATATTCCTCTTACTTCTAGGCTTGGTGCTTCTTTCTTTGTTTCCTGATCCGTTTCTAGACCAGTATTTCCCAAACACGAGTCACTGGCATCACTCTCATGAGTCAGATCTGTAGACCACTTATGCTTTCATTTACTTAATATCCTTCTTTAAATTGATTCCCCTTTTCCTGATACCAACTCATTTAAAAAGCAGACCATTTATCTGGAATTAAAAGTCTAGTATCATAAGAGACTATTATGAACAACTATACGGCAATAGAATAGATAACCTGGAAGAAATAGACAGATTCTGAGAGAAGTTCAATCCTCCCAACTGAACCAGGAAGAAATAGAAATTATGAACAACCCAATTACAAGCATTGAAACTGAAGCTGTGATCAAAAATCTCCCAAAAAACAAAAGCCCAGGACCAGATGGCTTCACAGGAGAATTCTGTCAAACATTTAGAGAAGAGCTAATGCCTATCCTAAAACTCTTTAAAATAATTGCAGAGGAAGGAACACTTCCAAACTCATTCTATGAGACCACCATCACCCTGATACCAAAACCAGACAAAGACAACACAAAAAAAGAAAACTACAGGCCAATATCACTGATGAACATAGATGCAAAAATACTCAACAAAATTTTAGCAAACAGAATTCGGCAACACATCAAAAAGCTCATATACCAATATCAAGTTGGGTTTATTCTAGGAATGCAAGGATTCTTCAATATATGCAAATCAATCAATGTGATATACCATATTAACAAACTGAAAGATAAAAACCATATAATAATCTCAATAGATGTAGGAAAAGCCTTTGACAAAATCCAGCACCCATTTATGATTAAACTCTTCAAAAAATGGGTATAGAAGGAACCTACCTCAACATAGTAGAGGCCATATATGATAAGCCTACAGCAAACATTATTTTCAATGGTGAGAAACTGAAGGCATTCCCCCTAAGATCAGGAACAAGACCAAGGATGTCCACTTTCACCACTATTATTCAACATAGTTCTAGAATTCCTAGCTACAGCAATCAGAGAAGAAAAAGAAATAAAAGGAATCCAGATCAGAAAAGAAGAAGTAAAGCTCTCACTGTCTGCAGATGACATAATGCTGTACATAGAAAAACCTAAAGATAGTATGAGAAAATTACTAGAGCTAATCAGTGAATTTAGCAAAGTTGCAGGATACAAAATCAATACACAGAAATCACTTGCATTTCTATATACTAACAATGAAAAATCAGAAAGAGAAATTAAGGAATCAATCCCATTCACCATTGCAACAAAAAGAATTAAATATCTAGGAATGAACCTACCTTAGGAGACAAAAGAATTGGACACAGAAAATTATAAGACATTGATGAAAGAAATCAAAGATGACATAAACAGATGGAGAGATATTCCATGTCCCTGGGTAGGAAGAATCAATATTGTGAAGATGACTATACTACCAAATGCAACCTACAGATTCAATGTGATCCCTATCAAATTACCAATGGCATTTTTCACAGAACTAGAACAAAAATTTTCACAATTCACATGGAAACACAAAAGACCCTGAAAAGACAAAGCGTCTTGAGAAAGAAGAATGGAACTGGAGGAATCCACCTTCCTGAGTTCAGATTAGACTACAAAGCTACAGTCATCAAGACAATATGGTACGGGCACAAAAACAGGAATATAGACCAATGGAACAAGATAGAAAACCCAGAAATAAACCCATGCACCTATGGGTACCTTTATTTTTGACAAAGGAGGCAAGAAAATCAATGGGGCAAAGACAGCTTCTTCAATAAATGATGCTGGGTAAACTGGACAGCTACATGCAAAAGAATGAAATTAGAACACTTCCTAACACCATACACAAAGATAAACTCAAAATGGATTAAAGACCAGAAACTATAAAACTCTTAGAGGAAAACATAGGCAAAATACTCAATGACATAAATCAAAGCAAGATCTTCTATGACCCACCTCCTAGACTAATGGAAATAAAAACAAAAGTAAACAAATGGGACCTGATTAAACTTAAAAGCTTTTGCACACCAAAGGAAACTATAAGCAAACTATCACCCTCAGAACGGGAGAAAATAATAGCAAATGAAACAGTTGACAAAGGATTCATTTCCAAAATATACAAGCAGCTCGTACAACTCAATACCAGAAAAACAAACAACCCAATTAAAAAGTGGGAAAAAGACCTAAAGAGACATTTCTCCAAAGAAGACATATAGATGGCTAACAAACACATGAAAAGATGCTCAACATTGCTCATTATTAGAGAAATGCAAATCAAAACTACAATGAGATATCACCTCACATCAGTCAGAATTCCTCTCATCAAAAAGTCTACACACAGTAAATACTGGAGAGGGTGTGGAGAAAAGGGAACACACTTGCACTGTTGGTGGGAATGGAAGACTGTATGGAGAGTCCTTAAAAATTAGGAATAAAACCACCATATGACTCAGCAACCCCACTCCTAGGCATATACCCTGAGGAAACCAAAATTGAAAGAGAGACATGTATCCCATTGCTCACTGCAGCACTATTTACAATAGATAGAACAATGAAGCAACCTAGATGTCCATGGACAGATGAATGGATAAAGAATTTGTGATACATATTCACAATGGAATATTACTCAGCCATAAAAAGGAATGCATTTGAGTCAGTTTTAACGAGGTGGATGAACCTAGACCCTATTATACAGAGTGAAGTGAGTCAGAAAGAGAAAGATAAATACCGTATTCTAATGCATATATACACAATTTAGAAAAATGGTACTGAAGAATTTACTTACAGGGCAGCAATGGAGAAACAGACAGAGAATAGACTTACGGACACGGGGAGAGGGGAGAAGAGGGTGAGATGTATGGAAAGAGTAACACAGAAACTTACATTCAGTTCAGTTCAGTTCAGTCACTCAGTCGTGTCCAACTCTTTGCGACCCCACAAATCGCAGCACGCCAGGCCTCCCTGTCCATCACCAACTCCCGAAGTTCACTCACACTCACGTCCATCGAGTCAGTGATGCCATCCAGCCATCCCATCCTCTGTCGTCCCCTTCTCCTCCTGCCCCCAATCCCTCCCAGCATCAGAGTCTTTTCCAATGAGTCAACTCTTCGCATGAGGTGGCCAAAGTACTGGAGTTTCAGCTTTAGCATCATTCCTTCCAAAGAAATCCCAGGGCTGATCTCCTTCAGAATGGACTGGTTGGATCTCCTTGCAGTCCAAGGGACTCTCAAGAGTCTTCTCCAACACCACAGTTCAAAAGCATCAATTCTTCAGCACTCAGCCTTCTTCACAGTCCAACTCTCACATTACCATATGTAAAATAAATAGCCAATGGCAATTTGCTGTATGGCTCAGGAAACTCAAACAGGGGGTCTGTATCAACCTAAGGGGTGGGATGGGGAGGGAGATGGGAGGGAGCTTCAAAAGGGAGGGGATATATGTATACCCATGGCTGATTCATGTTGAGGTTTGACAGAAAACTGAAAAATTCTATAAAGCAATTATCCTTCAATAAAAAATAAATTAATTTAAAAAAGAAGTCTGGTATTACTTGCCCTTAATACAAGGTAAACATACCCATGAATACAGTGAGAATAAAACCTTATTAAATTTATTATTTGACAAGTATTTATTGAGTATCCACTCTCTATCAGGCACTGGACTACCAGCTGGGGCACGACAATCAGGAAGAGAGACACAGTCCCACCTCTACGGGCTCACACTCTATTAGGGAAAATGGAAAATGAACTGCTGAACAGTAAATATACCATACTAAAAGCTATGAAGAAAAGTTACGACCAACCTAGATATCATATTAAAAAGCAGAGACATTACTTTGCCAACAAAGGTCCATCTAGTCAAAGCTATGGTTTTTTCAGTAGTCATGTATGGATGTGAGAGCTGGACTATAAAGAAAGCCAAGTGCTGAAGAATTGATGCTTTTGAACTGTGGTGTGGGAGAAGACTCTTGAGAGTCCCTTGGACTGCAAGGAGATCCAACCAGTCCATTCTAAAGGAAATCAGTCCTGAATATTCATTGGAAGGACTGATGCTAGAGCTGAAACTCCAATACTTTGGCCACCTGATGTGAAGAACTGACTCATTGGAAAAGACCCTGATGCTGGGAAAGATTGAAGGCAGGAGGAGAAGGGGATGACAGAGGATAAGATGGTTGGGTGGTATCACTGACTCAATGGACATAAGTTTGAGAAAATTCTGGGAGTTGGTGATGGACAGGGAGGCCTGGCACCCTGCAGTCCACAGGGTCGTAAGGAGTCAGACACGACGGAGCAACTGAACTGATCTGAACTGAAAAGCTATGAAGCAAATGAAGCAGGGCAAAGAGATGGAGAGGAATCAGGGTACTATTTAGATAAAGAGGTCAGGGAGGGCCTCTCTGAGGAGGTAATATATAAGCAGAGACTGAAAAGAGCAAATTGGGTAACCATGTGGAGGCAGAGGCTTAGAGAGCCCAGCAGGGAGCAGGCACTATGGTCCAGAGGACGGAATCACTCTTAATGGGAGAGGACACGGGGGATTCTTTGAGTTACCTGTGATCTGGGACTTTGATTTTGATGAAATGTATGCCACATGGTCCATAGAATTTCCCAAGATTCTGAAAGACCCTGGGCCACTGCTGCATCTGTGAAATCAGCCTAAGGAAACACTGTTCTCATACTGTTTTCAGCCCTTCCCTCCCCAGTCTACATCATGAAATCATTCTTTTCAGTATACACTTTACCATCACCCTTGCCACATTGCACTGCACTCATTCATTCCCTGTTGTCTTCTCTACATTATGAGTGCTCAAGGGCACAGAATGTATCCAGCACACAGCAATGATTAGAATCTCTGGCTTTGGGGTTGAGTATTCCCAACTAGAGACCTTTTTCTCCTCACCCTGTTCAGATAAATGAAAATGCATCCTATAACTTCTATGTTTTGGGGGCAATTTTAACCTAGAATAGATGGGTGCCCCTGAAGTTGCAAAATGTGATGTGAATGTGCATGTTTCCAAAGAAAAATTCACAGTTTCATCAGATTCTCAAATTGGGGAGGGGGTGGAGGGAAAACAGTTCCAAAAGAAGTAAAGAATTTCTTCTATAATTAAATAAATTACATTTATGAAGTAATTCTGAGCTCTTCATAGCACATTTTATAATAAAGAAAAAGGCGATGGTATATCTTGACCTCTACATAAAGAGAGTCCTTTTTTACATCCCTTTAATTCTTTTCCAGTAAAAATTCAATTCGTGTATGATTTTTTTTTCTGCTTCTTAAAATATCTTTTCCTTTATGATGATCCATGGAGACTGAAACCAGGTACCAAGCACCCTACTAAGTACTTGAAAGTACATTAACTCATTTAACCTTTAGGGTGATTCTCCAAGTAAATCTTATTATCCTCCATAATACAGCAAAGGAAACTGAGACTTAGAGGTAAGATCAGTCCCAAAGCTGCCAATCTGTGCCGGTAACCCCATGCTATATAGTACTCATCGTTGCTAGGGTCCCCAGCTTATGGAAACAAACTTGTTTAATTCACTGTTTGGTTTACAAAACATCTGCAGCTAGAGATGTCAAAATTTTCCTTAAGCATTCAGTCAATACATAGATTGAAAGATGACTCTAAGGCTCACAGTTTATGTTCCCTTTGACTCAGGATGTTAATATCCTCCAAGTAGTAGCTCCTGCTTTTATACACAGACTTTGCCAGGCAGGTTAAACGACATCCTATATATAACACTATTCAAAGCCTTCATGAATATATATTACATTTTGGGGCAAAGAGAAAAAGAGTACTCTAACACATCAAGGATTCTAATGAAAACATGACCTACATATAAAATAAGAGAAATGTTGCTTTCTAACACCAGGAAAGCTAAATATGTGCCAAACTGATATTTAAAGAAAAAGAAAAAATTGACAGATGATAAATAGAGCTAAGTGAGAGTCAGACTCTTCATGGCTTTTGGAACTCTGCTCTGAGCAGTTAAACTACAAAAGTGAGTTACAGAGGGAAGGAAAGACCATGTTCTTTGGCATCAGGTAGAGATGGATTTGGAGAAGGCAATGGCAACCCACTCCAGTACTCTTGCCTGGAAAATCCCATGGACAGAGGAGCCTGGTAGGCTGCAGTCCATGGGCTTGCTAGGAGTTGGACACGACTGAGCGACTTCACTTTCACTTTTCACTTTCATGCATTGGAGAAGGAAATTGCAACCCACTCCAGTGTTCTTGCCTTGCCCAGGGACGGGGGAGCCTGGTGGGCTCCCGTCTCTGGAGTCGCACAGTCGGACATGACTGAAGTGACTTGACAGCAGCAGGCAGCAGCAGAGATGGATTTGAATCTAGCTCAACTATAAAATGAAAGTGAAACTTCTCTACCTTACAGGATAGTCAAGAGCAAACAAAGCACTGTATAGGGGGTCACTAAGCATTAACATTCTTTCTTCTTTATTCAGAATTTCTTCTAACTTGTCAAAGAGCCAGAGTCACTGCATCCAGTGAGCAGTTCTTTAAACATGAATGTGCCTCTGATACAACTGACTTCCCAAGGATACAGGACCTTGCTGATGAGTGATGCAAGGAGCCCTGGGTCATTCTTTAGAACCAGTCTAAGAATACAACTGACATTTCCAAGCATGTCCATCCAGAAAGACCAACCCAGTGTTAGCTATCCAAGCTAAGGAAAGACAGGACAGAAATACCCTGACCGTGTGTGCATGCTCAGTCACTCAGTCGTGTCCGACTCTTCGTGACCCTATTGGACTGTAGCCCGCCAGACTCCTCTGTCCATGGGACTTTTCAGGCAAGAATACTGGAATGGGTTTGCCATTTCCTGCTCCAGGAAACTTTCCCAACTCAGGGATCAAACCCATGTCTCCTGCACTGGCAGGTGGATTCTTTACCATTAATGCCACCTAGAAAGCCCAGGAAAGAGATGCTTTGAAATGGGATGTCTTTTTCTAACCATCTAAGATGGGCAGCATGAGTTAGTACCATCTTCTTCGTGTCTTTCTAAATATTCAATGCTAAACTAAACTGTCATATCCTTTGAGCAACAAACCCAACTTTAGAAATTTCTGTTGAATAAATAATTATTTTAAAAAAACTATGCTGGCAATGTGTAAAGGATGTTGATTGCAGCACTGTTTACTTTAGTCCAATTAATTACTGGACTAGTTGTTGACTGGAAACCAACTAATCATTCACCTGTGGGAACTGGTTAAGCAAGCTATATGGTCCATGTGTGTAAGAGGGGGTCCTATAGTCATGACGATGTGAAGAAAATATAATTTAAATGTTCACCGTGCATTAAATTTAAGCATAAGTTAGAAAACATTATGCTCAGGTTGAGTTTATTTCATGTGTGAAAATAGATTAATATGGATATATTTTCACACAAAATTTGGAATATAAGAACACATGTCATATGTCTTCTCATCTGTGTACAACAATTATCCAAATTGTGAATTATCCAAATTATCCATTTCTCTGAATTATCCAAATTCTCTGCAACAATTTTTTTTGTGTTGGTTTGGTAATAAAAACAGAAGTCATTTTTAAAATCTCTAATACCATGATCTTTCATGATACACATTATAGTGTCTCAACCTTCCCTGTTTTCTTTCCCAGGCCAAAAGCACATGGATATATCTGAATTATCTAAATCCTCTGGAGTAATTTTTTGTTGGCTTGCTAATAAAACCTGAAGTCATTTTAAAAATCTTTAAGACTGTGATCACTCACAGTTCACATTCTAGTATCTCAACTTTCCCTGTTTTTTTCCCAGGCTAAAAGCACTTGGATATACCTCAATTTCTGCAAACAGGAAACCTGGGAAAAAGAGCTCAGCTATATTTCCATTCTTCCATTTAAAGAAAGATTGCATTCATTATTCATATCCGGATGATTAAGAGAGAGAAAAGAATGGGAGAGAAGAAGCTGATTATGGTGATGTAAGGCTTCAAGAGAATAATTAGAACCATCCCCCTTAGCACTGGGACAGCACCTCGCATCTTCCAAGCTGTCTCAGATATTATCCAATTAAGCAAAGTATGGAGGACAATGACAACAGTGGAGCATTTAATCTAAGAAGCACAAGGGGGCCTTTGGATACTGAGGAGAAGAAATTAACAGAGGGGGCAGTAACAAGACGGGCTAAATGAGAAGTTCAATGCAGAGTCTGAGATATCAGAAGCTCACAGAGGTTTTGAGGGCTGAAAGCAAAAATCATAAATTGAAAAAATAGAGAAGGGAGGAGGAAAAGAATGATGAAACTAGTAGAAAGCTGCAGGAAAATTCAATACCACTACATTGTTTCTAGAACCTCACATCATTAATCTATTTAATTATGCTTTCTATATATTTGAATGCAGGATGATCCCTGCGACCCTGGGACTCACATAATTCCAAAAGCATTAGATTTTGGGCCTGCCAGTCAGAATCCCTGGTGACATTTATCTCTGAAGCAGGGAAAACATTATAAACACAATCACAGATGCATGTTCTTGGAGGAAGCTTTAGACCACTGCCAGTTCCTGCCCTGTGACCCAATTTAAATGCATTGAGAAAACAAGCACATCAGAGGCTATAAAAAGAGCAAGTCTCAGGCATCCTAAGAGCAGAAAGTTATTCATCAGAAGCTCAAGGAAATGCTAAAATAGAAAAATGCTTATTTGGGATGCTGCAATTCTTGGTTTGTCTGATTCTTACTAACTGGTTTACATCTTCATTCAATTACTGGTCCCTAGCGGCCTTATCCTACAATAAATATCAGTTATTACAATTTAATAAGATTTATGATCTGTTCCCTTGAAGATATATCCAGGGAGGTGGGGGGAGGCGGCAGGTAGAATTTGCAATGGGCCTTGATGAGGGGAGGAAAAGTCAGAAGAGGCAGCGGCAGGAGCCAAGGCCATGTGTGTGCTGAAAAGCCAAGTCAAAGACAAGCGTTATGTCCAGTCTGGCAGGTACCGTAGGCAGAGATTTCTCAGAGCTGTTCCTTTTTCCATGACTTACTCTGTCTCCTTCAGCAGGATTGAGAACAAGCAGTGATACGTTATACAGCCCCCAGACAGGCATATCAACATCTGCCCTTTCTTTCTTTTCCCCTAAAACATTTAAGACTGCAGCTGACAATTACCAAGCAGGAGCTTCCTTGCCCAAAGGTAATTCCCATATGTCGGTTCAGTGCAGTAAACACACCTGTGTACTGTGATTACACCTGTATGCCTTATTGACTTTTTTTTTTTTTTTTTTGGTTTTGGCTTTAGAGCTTTACTGATCAAAAAGAATCAGATTCCTAGCTCTTTGCCTGGGATATTGCTCATTACATTTCAATATCTGAGAAATAGTGGGGGTAGTGAGAGTGGAGGCATGGCCAGCTTGTGTCACTGGAGTGGACACCACGCACATTATGAGCACTTTTAGCCATGTTTGTGAATTAAATATAAAGGGCTTAACTTTAGCATAAATAAGCAGGGCATTCAAAGGTCTCAACTAGTCCTCATTACGGGGTCTACTTTATCTGTCTTTTTCTCCTCCCTCCTTTTCTCCCTTCCCTTCCTTCTATCTATTTACTGATTCCGCTTATGCAAAACCACTAAAAGTCTATGATCCTATAGATCACCTGAGAGGATTCTGCCTAAGCCTTTACTTTTCTTTGTTACTCCTTTCACACTGGGTCTCTCTTCGATACATTCATTGGAAGCTGACTCTGAAGTGTAAACTTATTTCATAATTTAAACAAAATGGCATTGGAAGATAAAAATCATAAAGCACATTCACAAGAAATAGACATCGAAATAATCCCTGTGTGCTTTATGGCTTTGGGGATCTGACCTATCATTCCTCTGTCTTCCCAGGTGATTGACAGCTGCCCACAAGCCGAACAAAGGAGGGCAGGAGAACCAGTTGCCTTCACAACCTGTGTTTTAGTTTCGTAAGGCTGCCATAACAAATTACCACTAACTGGGTGGGTTAAAACCACAGAAATTCATTCTGTCGCAATGTGGAGGGTCAGAAATCAGAAGTCAGGTGTCAGCAGGACTGGTTCCTTCTAGAAACTCTGTGAGAGAGTGCTGCCTCTCTCGCAGCTTCTGGTGGCTGCTGGCAATTCTTAGTATCCCTTGGCTTGTAGAGGCATCACTCCAGTTTCTGCCTCTGTCGTCACATGGCCTTCTCCACGGCCTCTGTGTGTTCTCCTTTTCTGTACTTAATAAGGACACTCCTCACAGGATTTAGGGCCCACCCTAAACCTAGAATGATCTCATCTCAAGATGCTTAATTACATCTGCAAAGACTCTACTTCCAAATAAGTTCACATTCACAAATACTGAGGATTCAGGCTTGCACATATGTTTTTTGGCGGGGGGAGCACTATTCTACCCTCTACACCTATCCTTGTTCTATTCTTCATCACACTCTCACATTACCAATGTTGAGGAAAAAAACAAAATAAAGTAAGTCCTATAACATGCACCGAGATACACGGAAGGACAGTACATTCAGTCTTCTTTGGAAGGAAAGGTTAGAAACATCTTAAATGTCCATCAACAGGAAACTAGGTTAAATCAGTTTCGCTTGTACATCCAATGGAATAACAGGCAGCTACTAGAGACAACAAAGTAGGATTTAAGTAAATTGAAACAGAAATAGCTCCAAAATATGTTGTAGAGAGAATTAAGAAAATTACAGAACAAAATACATCTCACAAATCCATTCTGAAAAACAAGCTATAAACAACAAACCCACACAAGCTTCTTTTCGGGGAATTTCTCTGTTCCCATGCCAGTTATGCAGTTCTGAGTCAATCCCTTTTCTGGGCTGCCAGTTTCAATCCCTTTTCCCTGCCATAAAGAATAATCACATCTAGGCAATCACAGTATCCTGTTCTGCTGACCATTGTGACAGGGATAGAGGTTGCCTGAAATCCAAGCTAGGCTAGTCAGAAGCCTTCCACAGATTTTTAACAATTTTGATTTTAAGGAGACTTTGGGACCCTTTATTAGGTTTCTATGGCTACTAGAACTGATCACCAAATACTTGGTGGCTTAAGAGAACACAGATTTATTATCTTATCATTATGTAGGTCAGAAATATGACAAAAGTCTCAACGTATCAATATGGCTGTGTTTCCTTGTGGAGATTCTGGGGTGGATGAGGGGGATCCATTTCCTTGCCTTTTCCAGCTTCCAGAGGCATACACTTGTTTGGCTCATGGTCCCATTTTTCCATTTCAAATCCAGCAATAGATGTTTCCAGCAATGTGAGGTTTCTCACATTGTTTTCTCTGTCTGATCTCACGTTCATGGTCACATCTCCTCTGACTCTACTCTTCTTAACCCCTCTTTCATTTTTAAGGACCTTGTGATTACTTTGGGTCCACCTTAATAATGCAGGATAATATTCCTATTTTAAGTTCAGCTGATGAGTGAGTGAGTGAAGTCGCTCGGTTGTGTCTGAGTCTTTGTGACCCCCGTGGACTGTGGTCTACTAGGCTCCTCTCCTCTGTCCATGGGATTCTCCAGGCAAGAATACTGGAGTGGGTTGCCATTTCCTTCTCCAGGGGATCTTCCTGACCCAGGGATCAAACCTGGGTCTCCCTCATTGCAGGCAGACTCTTTACCCTCCCAGTGACCAGGGAAGCCAATAGGTCAGCTGATGAACAACTTTAATACCATCTGCAATTTTAATTCTCCTTTGCTATGTCAGACAACATATTGACAGGTCCTGAGGATTAGGATTTACACATTTTTGAAGGGAGATAGGACATTATTTTGTCTTGAATCTGGAGCAAATCCAGGTCTGCAGATAGCTATCCTTCCCAACACATGGGGAAAGCCAACTGAGGGGACAGACACACAGAAAGAGGACAAGCTGAGCAAGAGATGAGAAAAACAAAGATTACCCTGCTGGAGACCCTGGATCCGGCCATTCCTGAAGCTAGTACAACTCAGGTAAGTATGATTATATAAGCCAAGAGATTCCTCCTATTTTTCATTTTTTTTTTAATGGGCTGGTCTCATTTGCAATCTAAAGATCTCAGATATTTGCATATGTCTAGCAAAGTCTTGAAAGAACAGCACAGGATAGAACCGGATTGACTGGTATGTGATAGCTCTCATTTTTTCCTTAGTATATCTATATTATTTGAATATTGTACAATGGGCAGCTATTACTTCTGTAATTTAAAAAATGAAGTAAAAACAAGAGACTGTAACATAAAAAGTAAGTTTATCCAGGGCTCCAAGGTCTAGTTAAAGAGCACAAACCTTCTAAGTTTCTCTTTCATTTGGTGCTTTTAAACAGTACCTGAGTCCATTCGAGAGCTCATAATTACTTCTTAGGCCCTGATAACAAGCTTTTTCCTTTAAGAAGAGCTATTTAGATGGGAATCACTTGCAAACAAAGAACCTGCTGCCTTGTTTTTGGAGGCCTGACATGTCCCTGCCCAGGTCCACATGGCAGGCCTTGAAAGCACAAGTCTGCACTAGTTCTCTTTCTTGCCTCCTCAGACTATAAATATGTGCAATATAGTACACCAAGTGAAAAGAAAAGAAGCAGAAACAAATGCCTGCATTCCCCTTAGCAAAACAAAGTGATAAAAGCAGCCTTGACGCCAGTTGCATTAAACAACAGGAAGAAAATCGTTTGTTAAAATATCACAATTAAGAGCTCTAAAGAATTTTCCTGCTGGACCCAGCACAGTAGGGGTTAGTATGCTGGATCCAAATCCCCTGGTCTTCTTGTTACACAGCCTGATGGACTGAGAACCCAACACACAGGAGGCATTTCAATATCCTTTCCTTAGAACAGACCCTCTGAAAATCCCAGCCAATGAGCAGAGGCACCAGCATTAAAATCTGGACCTTTCTGACACCAGGACCCATGGTTCTCAAAACCCTGTGGGCATAAGAATTACTCAGGAACCTTATGAACCACCCAGATTCTCAGGCTCCATCTTTCAAAGATCTGGAATCTAGAAATTTGGGGTTAGGCCCCAAATTCTATATTCCAACAAGCTCCTCACATAATAAGACGCAGGACAAACATAAACACAATACAATCTTTTTCTTTCTGTTGCAACTCCTGCCTTTTAACTTCTTTAGGTATCTCAGACTTGGAAAAGCAGAGGTTTCAGGATTCCTAACACATACTTCTTGCAGTCACTCTTTTTTCATATCCCAGAACAGAACCAACTCTTACAGACCGAAAGTTAAAAACAAAACAAAACAAACAAACAAACAAAAAACAATGAACCTCCTACTATATCACAAGGAGAGTAAATAAAATTCACAATCCTCTAGAGATAAGAAATCAATTTTTTGAATATGTTAACTTCACCAGACTATAAGTATTCAAATTTCAGGGCAAGAAAGAATCAAACTATTGATCAAACCTTTCTGGACTCATGTCAAGAAATTGCAGTGGGCTGCATAATTTCAAAGAGTGAAAGTTGCTCAGTTATGTCTGACTCTTTGCGACCACATGGACTATACACTCCATGGAATTCTCCAGGCCAGAATGCTGGAGTGGGTAGCCTTTCCCTTCTCCAAGGGATCTTCCCAACCTAGGGACTAAACCCAGGTCTCCTGCATTGCTGCCAGATTATTCACCAGCTGAACCACAAGGGAAGCTCAAGAATACTGGAGTGGGTAGCCTATCCCTTCTGCAGTGAATCTTCCTGACCCAGGAATCAAACCAGGGTCTCCTGCATTACAGGCAGATTCTTCATCAACTGAGCCATAATTTCAAAACCCTCTATTTTCTGAGATATCCTCGTCCTTACAGGGTAGCTCCTGCATATTTCTGCTTTGTTTAGTTGGAGAGCTGGCTGTTTGGGACGTTATCAACTTCTTTAAACCAGACATTGAAAATAGCAGTCAGGTGTTGCCCTTTATGACTAAGCTGGATTTGACCTTATTAAGTCCTAAATTAGTCAAAGTAGAACACTTTTTTTTTTAAACTTTTCCATTAATCCCTCCATTCAAAACTGTCTGTTGAAACTAAACAATGGAAAATACCAGAATGAAGCCATAGGTGATCAGGGTTTGGTTTAGATCCTGCCTCTTTTAGCTTTTTGTACCCCCAGCATTCCGGAGTCCCTTTACCCAGCTCCATGCCCCTCACACTCCTACTCCATAGCACTTACTGTTTTCTAATTACTGTATAATTTACTAATATACTGTAGCTACTGTTTAAGTCAATCATTTCCTCAAGAATGGAAGCTCCAGAAAACTGGAAATTTTTGTCAGCTTTGTGCATAGAACAATGCCTGGAACAGATATGTGCTCATAAAGTGAGGGAAGGAAGAGGAGTCTATAGTAGGAAAGAACAAAACCCTCAGAGAGAGAAGCAGAAATATAATAAAAGATGCAAACAGACTGTGTCTTGATGGTGGTAAATCTGCTGTCCTATATGGTAGCCGCTAGCCACATGAGGCAATTGAGAACTGGCAAAGTGGCTAGTCCCAACTGAGACTGGATCTTGAAGACTTAGAACAGGAAAGAATATAAGAGATCTCAGTAATTTTCCATACTGATTACATGTTGAAATGATAATATTTTTGACATAGTGGGTTAAATTGCTAAAGTTAATCTCACCAATCTTTTCTTACTTTAATTTGCTACTGGAAAATTTAAAATGACATGTCTGACTCATACTCATGTCTCCCACTGTAGTTCTACAGGCTAGTGCTGTGTTGGGGTTTCTGAATCTCACCATTTTTTTTTGTTTTTCTGCTCTACTTATTTCTTTTAAACTAATTTTAGAGTGACAGAAACTTTGCAAAAAAAAAAAAAAAACAGCATAGAGAGTTCACATTTATCTTTTTCTCACTTTCCCTTAATGTTAATATCTCACATTTTTAACTCACCTACAGAGATTATTCAAATTTCAATCATTTTTCTCTTAATATCCTTCTTCTGTTCTAGAGCAGAGTATCCCACATTGCATTTCGTTATTATGCCTCTTCAGTCTCCTTCACCTGATGACAGCTCCTCACTCTTCCCAGTCTTATGACTGTGGCACTTCTGATAATTACTAGTCAATTATTTCACAGGATGTCTCATTTTGAGTTTGCCTCCCTTTTTCTCATGATTAGACTGAAGCTATGCATTTGTATCAAGAAGGGCCACAGACGCAATTTTCTGATCTCACCACAGGGTCCATGCTATCATATTTCTGGTGATGTTAACCTTGGCTAAGGTGGTGTCTACTGGGTTTCTCCACTGTAAACTTTATTATTTTTCCCTTTGTAATTTATAAATATCTTAGAAGAGATATTTAAAATTATGCATATATTCAGTTTCTCCTCGAACCTCCCTGCCCTGTTTTTAGCATCTGTCAATGAGGATCCCATTATTTCTGAGGTTCTCCTTAGACTTGAGTGGAAGTGGCTATTTCTCCATTTCTTTTGCACTCTGATGTCTTCACACCCTGTCCACTTCATCACTGATGGTATTTGCCTGGCACTGCTGGTATTTGAGTTTGCAGCCTCCTTGAAACTGGCTCATTATCTATGAAGCTGAGGTTCTCTTAGCCCAGTGTTCATGAACTGTCATACATTACAGAGTGTAGCTTATTTAGACTTACAATCATTGATGTGAATAATTTAAATATTAAGTGGGTTCTACAACAGCAACTCCTGATACAAATCCCAGTGTGTTCTTATTCTTGGGAGACATTTATTTGGCTGCTCAGAAGAGCTCAAGTTCATCTATATGGGTCACAATTCAGTTTCTGCACTTTCTCTCTTCAGAGGGTAGGGGAAAGGAGGACACAGGTGGTAAAGTCTAGTGCTTTTTCGTGGATGAACTGCTGCGGTATAAGACTGGGACCTCCACTAATTAGTAAATTTTGTCTGACCATACACTCATGAACTGTCTATCTATAATCAAGGAAAATGCAGCATGATTAAGATACACCTTTAATTTATAAACTTGGCCACCCAAGATAAAATCACAGGAGACATCCTTGATGTCTTGATAGTCTTCCCCCTCCATCTGCATTTGATTGGCACTTTAGTCACATTAGACATTTCATCTTTAGATCTTCATCAATCACTTTCAGCATCGTCACTATGTCAAGCCAGCAGAGTTAGTGCTCAATTTAACACATTGACTAATAAATGGACAACATATATTTGAAAGTGTTAACCCACAAAAAAAGGACTGGAAAAGGTCAGTTTTCATTCTAATCCCAAAGAAAGGCAATGCCAAAGAATGATTAAACTACCAGATAATTGCACTCATCTCACACACTAGTAAAGTAATGCTCAAAATTCTCCAAGTCAGGTTTCAACAGTACGTGAACCGTGAATTTCCAGATGTTCAAGCTGGATTTAGAAAAGACAGACGAACCAGAGATCAGATTGCCAACAACCACTGCATCATAGAAAAAGCAAGAGAGTTCCAGAAAAATATCTATTTCTGCCTTATTGACTATGGCAAAGCCTTTGACTCTGTGGATCATGATAAACTGTGGAAAATTCTTAGAGATAGGAATACCAGACCACCTGACCTGCCTCCTGAAAAATCTGTAAGCAGGTAAAAAAGCAACAGTTAGAACTGGACATGGAACAACAGACTGGTTCCAAATTGGGAAAGGAGTATGTCAAGGCTGTATATGTCACCCTGATTACTTAACTTATATGCATCATGAGAAATGCTGGGCTGGATGAAGTACAAGCTGGAATCAAGATTGCTGGGAGAAATATCAATAACCTCAGATATGCAGATGACACCACCCTTATGGCAGAAAGTGAAGAAGAACTAAAAAGCCTCTTGATCAAAGTGAAAGAGGAGTGAAAAAATTGGCTTAAAACTTAGCATTCAGAAAACTAAGATCATGGCATCTAGTCCTATCACTTCATGGCATATTCATGGGGAAATAGTGGAAACAGTGACAGACTATATTTGGGGCTCCAAAATCACTGTAGATGGTGACTGCAGCCATGATATTAAAAGACGCTTGCACCTTGGAAGAAAAGTTATGACCAACCTAGATAGCTTATTAAAAAGCAAAGACATTACTTTGCCAACAAAGGTCTGTCTAGTCAAGGCGATGGTTTTTCCAGTAGTCAGGTATGGATATGAGAGTTGGACTATAAAGAAAGCTGAGTGCTGAAGAATTGATGCTTTTGAACTGTGATATTGGACAAGACTCCTGAGAGTCCCTTCGACTGCAAGAAGATCCAACCAGTCCATCGTAAAGGAGATCAGTCCTGAATATTCACTGAAGGACTGATGCTAAAGCTGAAACTCCAATACTTTGGCCACCTGATGCGAAAAACTGACTCATTTGAAAAGACCCTGATGCTGGGAAAGATTGAAGGCAGGAGGAGAAGGGGACAACAGAGGATGACATGGTTGGATAGCATCACCAACTCAGTGGACATGAGTTTGGGTAAACTCCGGGAGTTGGCGATGGACAGGGAGGCCTGGCGTGCTGCAGTCTGTGGAGTTGCAAAGAGTTGGATATGACTGAGCGACTGAACTGAACCCACAAAACATCATTTCCACCACCATCAAAGACAGATTCATAAACTGGGAAGAGTATGGGCCTGAGGCAACCTGGAAACTTTTAACTTTTATTTTTAAATGATCCTTTTCAAGAGATATAGCTCTTTTGCATTTGGAATAAAACTTCACTAATATCTAACTCAACATTTCCAAAGTGTGTTCTGTATAAGGCTAGTTATGTGATGTTACTAGATGTTGAATTAAAGAAAGTTTCTATGATCAAATGAGTTAGGGAAATGCTGGGTTAGCAGAGTTAACAGAAGCCTGGTTAACAGGCTTCTCCTTTGCAGGACTTTTCAGAGCCTTCACTATTTCAATGTACACTGTGAGCAGGCCAGTAAATGGTGCTCTTAAAAGCATTTAAATTATTTTCCTCCCAGTCTTCCGTTCAGTTCAGTTCAGTTCAGTTGCTCAGTCATGTCCAACTCTTTGTGATCCCATGAATTGCAGTATGCCAGGCCTCCCTGTCCATCACCAACTTCCGGAGTTCACCCAAACCCTCTTAAGCTCAACATTCAGAAAACTAAGATCATGGCATCTGCTCCCATCACTTCATGGGAAATAGATGGGGAAACAGTGGAAACAGTGTCAGACTATTTTTTTAGGCTCCCCACTGCAGATGGTGGCTGCAGCCATGAAATTAAAAGACTCCTTGGAAGGAAAGTTGTGAACCTAGATAGCATATTGAAAAGCAGAGACATTACTTTGCCAACAAAGGTCCGTCTAGTCAAGGCTATGGTTTTTCCAGTGGTCAGGTATGGATGTGAGAGTTGGACTGTGAAGAAGGCTGAGTGCCGAAGAATTGATGCTTTTGAACTGTGGTGTTGGAGAAGACTCTTGAGAGTCCCTTGGACTGCAAGGAGATCCAACCAGTCCATTCTGAAGGAGATCAGCCCTGGGTGTTCTTGGAAAGGAATGATGCTGAAGCTGAAACTCCAGTACTTTGGCCACTTCATGCGAAGAGTTGACTCATTGGAAGAGACTCCAATGTTGGGAGGGATTGGGGGCAGAAGGAAAAGGGGACGACAGAGGATGAGATGGCTGGATGGAATCACCGACTCGATGGACGTGAGTTTGGGTGAACTCTGGGAGTTGGTGATGGACAGGGAGGCCTGGCGTGCTGCAATTCATGGGGTCGCAGAGAGTCGGACATGACTGAGCGACTGAACTGAACTGAACTGAACTGAACTTGCATAAGATGCAAGCTATTGAGAACTGATAAAGCCATGCTTTTGTATGCTGAGGGGGAGATTACAATGTCTGTCCAGTATTTAAAATATGTTATAATATAAGCTATTGTAAAAATGGCCTTCACTCTGTGGATTAACTTTTTTCTACAGATACAAACCATTTAACATTGGCAACTTTCAAGCTACAAATAGCAGACATACAAATAATCTGTGCATTCAGATGACTGGTTCTGCTCTATACCTAACCCTCAACCTTGCTGTGAGAAACTCCAGTCATTCCTCCCCCCATGGTGTCAGCACCCTCATGATGAGAGGAGGGTCCTGTCTGAAGTAAGATCCCCCATAACATGTTTTCTCTTCCCTTCAATGCTGTTGTATAGATGTGTGCAAAGTTGGGGGAAGATGAAGTGCTCGGGGGCCAGGTAGAGCTGCATGTGCGATCTCATTCCAATTTACTAATTCTGCGTCCCTGGGAAAGGTATTAGGTTGAACCATATGAAATTGCCATATGCCAAGCAAAATACGGAGAAGGCAATGGCACCCCACTCCAGTACTCTTGCCTGGAGAATCCCAGGGATGGGGGAGCCTGGTGGGCTGCCGTCTATGGGGTCGCACAGAATCGGACACGACTGAAGCAACTTAGCAGCAGCAGCAGCAAACAAAATACTGGCGATTTTACAGAGTTCAGTGTAACATCTCAGACTCTGAGCCTCAGTTTCCTCATTTATAAATGGGACGAACAGTGCCTTTAGTTGTGACAACTGCATGTATGTTAAGCACATGGCATGGGCCTGGAAGAGTGCTGGAGCTCAGAAAATGAGCTGTTATCACTGAGCACAATGAGAAGCCCACATTCTGTCTTCCAAGCTCTTCCCCAGTTCAGTTACTATTTTTCACTCACATTCCATCTCTTTAAATAATGCCCCCTTTTCACCTTTCACCTCTTTCTCAACCATCTCAACCATAGAAATCTCTCTATGCTATCCACTCTTTTTCTGTCCTCTCCCCCACAACCTTCTCTCTACCTACACCATGAGAGCAGCTCACCATGGCTGAGTGGAAGAGTCAGGAGGGGAGGTACTCCTATCAGTGAACAGACAACATGTAGAAATACTATTTAGTAATTCCAGAACCTTTGCAGTAAAGTCTATGGTCCCTGAACATTGCCAATGCAGTTTTCAGGATGTCCATGGAAGTCTTTCCTATTCATTTTTCAGTTGCTAATTATAAACTGCTTCTCTTTCTGGATGGATCTTCAAGACACCTTTTAAAGATGTTCTTTAGTTCTGTATCAGTTTTAATTAATTATTTTGCATCTGCTGAGGCCATTGTAAATGTGTATCATGTTAGCTATACATGTGGCTTTAGTGAACTAGAATTGGAACCCAACACTTTCTATATTGCAAGAGGATGACTGATTGGAGAGAAACTTTGGGAAAATAAATCATTTGTAAATTTGGAGATGCACAGGTTATTAAAATCCTGGAGAACAAAGGAAGAAGGTGCAGTGGACTGGATTACAGAAACTGAGATATCCATTTATTTTGTGAATTGAGAATTCTAAGCTAAACTTCTTTTCAGAACATTATTTTGGATGCTTCAGAAAGTTTCTAGAATGTTGTTAAGAAGATCTCCATAAAGCAAAACAGTTTCTCTCTGTCCTTCACTGACAGGGCTTTTCATTTTACAACCCTTCCTACAGCTCGAATACCCAGACCTACAATTGGTAGATTCTTATGAGATTTTAAATGTTATCAACATATTACTTTATAAAACATTTTCACTTTAAAAGTGAACTAAATTAACTCATTAAAAGGTCTTCCTGTCATATGTGTACTGTATACTTGATAGAACTTTGGGATCCGCATGTTAAACAAGATTATTTTCAGTAAAAACCCACTGTATTTACAAATTAATATGGTATATTGTGTAGGACATGGTAATCATTTATAATCTACAGTATTGCTGGGCATAATGGGACTTGTTTAGTTGCCAAGTTGCGTCCGACTCTTTTGTGACTCTATGGACTGTAGCCCGCCAGGCTCCTCTGTTCATGGGATTTTCCAGGAAGAATACTGGAATGGGTTGCCATTTCCTTCTCCAGGGGATCTTCCCAACCCAAGGATCGAATCTGCATCTTCCGCTTCCCCGGGGAGTTCTTTACCACTGAGCCACCTGGGAACCCCATAATGGAACTACTGAAAGCAATATTTTCCTATTATAAATTAATCAAAATACTACCGATATCTGAACAATCCACCACTGTTTTCAGACTCATCACCTAATTTCAGCCACGGAAACGCCTTCAGGATTACTTATATAATTATAACATTAGTTACTTTTGTGTTTGTTATTTTGTTAGTTTTAAGGTAAACTGTCACTTTTTCAGATCTTTCATTCAGTGGAAATGACTGTTTTGGATTTTATGTCACAAAATGTGTGTGTGCTAAGTTGCTTCATTTGTGTCTGACTCTTTGCAACCCTATTGTAGCCTGCCAGGTTCCTCCGGCCATGGGATTCTCCAGGCAAGAATAATGAGTGGGTAGCCAGGCTCTCCTCCAGGGGATGTCACAAAATAATATATTTTAAATACTCTAGAATAAGATCTAAGCAAGTAACAGAACTAGATTATCAACTCTACTCACTTAAAATCATGGCCTGCTACAAAACAATGTTTAGAAAGTGACTTCAACAGATAAAAACTATTAGTACAAAAATAATTTACATTGAAATTCTGAAAAAACACTGCTACTGTAAGACGAGCCATGATATTTTGTCAACATTTGAACCATGAAGTGGCTTAGATTAGTGCTGTCCAACAGAAATATAATGCAAACAACAATGGGAGACATAGGCTTAATTTAAAATTTTCTAATAGCTTTCTTATAAAAGTAAAAAGAGACAAGTAAAGTTAATTAAAATAATCTATTTAAATCAATATACCCCAAATATTACTATGTCAATGTCTAATCAATATAAAATATTATTAATGAAAATTTAACTATTTTTTCATATTAAGCCTTTGAAATCTAGTATGCATTTCATACTTTACAGCATATCTCCATTCAGACTAGCCACATTTCAAGGGTTTGTGGCCACAAGCAGTTACTGTATAATAGCACTAGTCTAAAATTTTATTAATAAAAAGTTTCAGGTATTCAAATCATTGAGATGATGCTCATCTTTCCTGTTTATCACACAGTATCTTTTGAAAACCTATTATTTTCTAAGGCTATGTTAAACTCCTATAGTATTTTTTGAACAAAGGAATAGAGATGACAAAATCGACAATCAATTCTGATTTAACACTGAATTTTCTACAACTAAGAATCCTGTCATCATACTCTGTTTTATCCAAAATAAGATGTACTGTAATAAGCACTGAGATAACAGATGCTGATGAGGACAGCAAAGGCTCACATTTATTAAGCAACTCATATGTGCCACACATTGTTTATATGTGAGAACTCTTGATTTATTTCTCACAATAATCCTACAAGGTAGGTACTATGATACTTGGAACCATAGACTCCTAATACAGGTGTCACCAATGTGAACAGCAATTCTCATCTTTCATGCAGTAAAAATAATAGTGACTGATTATTTATTTAGAGCTTGCTATGGCTCAGGTACTATATTAAGCAATTAACTGTCATTATGTCATTAAAATTCACAAAACCTTTACAAAATAGGTATTATTATTTCCATTTTACAAGTTAGGAAATAGAGCTTCAAAGACTGTAGCCAAGAAGTGGCACTATATCTTTGTTTATGCCATGCTATGTACTATAATGTATAGTCTGTTACAATGAACTCATTTGATAAAAGAAGGTTCTCTGGGGGTTCCCTTATACACTTGGGAAGACAAGGCCTGCTTTTTGGAAATAATTGGAAATTATTTTGAGCACAGTCCAAATTGTGTGGTCCTGATAATAAGTGAAAATATATAAAGGGTTGGAAGATTCTGGAGCACAGCTTAGAGGAGAAAAGATACTTTTTGGTTTCTAAATGCCACCACTGCCCAAGTGACACTTACATTAAGAACTCATAGGTATAATCATCATAGTCCACAACTACATTCTTAATAAGCACTGCAATTTGTTAGGTACTTGTCTTTCACAAAGCATTTCAACATACTCTGGCTTATATGATCCATATAATCACTTTGTAAGATGGCCAGGGAAGGTATACACTCATTTTACTGCTGAAGGAAAAAGACTGATTCACCCAGAATTGCATAGTAGCTTAGGATGATGCGACAACATGTATTTCAGCTACAAAAGTGATTTTAATTACATGAAAACATTAAGTAAATATTAGTTCCGGGTGGGATGTACATTTGGGAAAACCCATGATCAAAATATAAGAAACTTCCACTTAATACAATGCCATAAATTTCCTAATATAAATCACTATTCACAGTTTCTATTACTTGATGCAGATTCCAACAGACAACTTGTACTGAATTTTTTGCTTGCTTATAAGAAACATGTAATACTAAATGTCAGATGAGTAACATTTTAACACTCTTAGTGTTCCATTTGGACTTATATAACAATTCTTTATATTACTATCTTCTTTACTGGGCTGTGAACTCATTGAGGAGAATGACTTTATCTGACTTATCTTTGTGTTCCTCAGTGTGTTGAGTTATTCATTTCAACTAGGTTAGCTTATTGGAAAGAAACAGCAATCCACCTGAATTATATCAAGAAAACAGTGTATTTTGGGGAAGGTACATACAGACTGGTTCCAAATCGGGAAGGAGTACGTCGAGGCTGTATATTGTCACCCTGCTTATTTAACTTGTATGCAGAGTACATCATGAGAAATGCTGGACTGGATAAAGCAGAAGATGGAGTCAAAATTGCCAGGAGAAATATCAATAATCTCAGATATGCAGATGACACCACCCTTATGGCAGAAAGTGAAGAACTAAAGAGCCTCTTGATGAAAGTGAAAGAGGAGAGGGAAAAAGTTGGCTTAAAGTTTAACATTCAGAAAACTAAGATCATGGCATCTGGTCCCATCACTTCATGGCAAATAGATGGGGAAACAGTGGAAACAGTGGCTGACTATTTTGGGGGGTTTCAAAATCACTGCAGATTATGACTGTAGCCATGAAATTAAAAGATGCCTACTCCTTGGAAAGAAAGTTATGACCAACCTAGATAGCATATTCAAAAGCAGAGACATTACTTTGCCAACAAAGGTCCGTCTAGTCAAGGTAATGGTTTTTCCAGTAGTCATGTATGGATGTGAGAGTTGGACTATAAAGAAAGCTGAGTGCCAAAGAATTGATGCTTTTGAACTGTGGTGTTGGAGAAGACTCTTGAGAGTCCCTTGGACTTCAAGGAGATCCAAACAGTCCATCCTAAAGCAGATCAATCCTGGGTGTTCATTGGAAGGACTGATGTTGAAGCTGAAACTCCAATACTTTGGCCACCTGATGTGAAAAACTGACTCATTTGAAAAGACCCTGATGCTGAGAAAGATTGAAGGCAGGAGGAGAAGGGGATGACAGAGGATGAGATGGTTGGATGGCATCACCGACTCAAGGGACATGAGTTTGAATAAACTCCAGGAGTTGGTGATATACAGAGAGGCTTGGCATGCTGCAGTCCCTGGGGTCGCAAAGAGTCAGACAGGACTGAGTGACTGAATTGAATTGAACTGAACATATGGCCAGAACTAGAAAGTCAGAAAGACAGAAGCAGGTCTAGGGAACAACAGCTCAACTCACATCTCCCTCTGGGGTGAGGCACCCTTATGATGCCTCAAGATGTATTTAACTCTTTTGATAGGATACTTTCCTTCCTTCAACTGGCTTCCTTTTTCGATTCACTTTCTGCTTCCTTAGAGCTTTGGCTCAGAGAGAGCTCTCCATGGCCTCTCTGGCTTTGACTCATCTGTCACTCCCTTTCTCTCTCCAGTTTCTCAGTGCAAATACCGCAAATATGGAATCTGATTGGTCTACCATAGCTTTCTATAACAAGCCATTCATTTATTTTAAAACAACAACTGTTGCATCGAATAGGTATCTCCACTTTACATGTCCAAAATGGAACAACTGATCCATGTCCCACCATCTCCCAGTACCATCCTCCCCATTTCTGGACCCCAAGCCTTGATTCCTTCTTTGCCTTGCCTTCTTCCCACATATTATTTCTCAAAGCTAAAAATAAAATATATCCCAAATCTTTCCAGTTCTATGTACCGTCTCTTAAAATATATCCCAAATCTTTCCAGTTTTCTCCCTCTTAATCACTAAAACCCTATTGAAGCTACTATCATCTCTTGTGTATGTTAAATGAAAAATATATTTTGCACACAGCAGCTAAAATAAATCTTAAACAAATCACATCATGTCACTCCTTTAGTCTTAAGCAAAGCATTCCCACTACACCCAGAATAAAATTCAAGCGTCTTACATGGCCCACGAGGCCCTATTTCTTACTGACCCCTGCACGCCTCACTGTACCCACCCTCCCCTTCATCCACTGGGTTCTGCCCGCACTGCTCTTCTACCCGTTCCTCTGCTGCACCAGGTTCCCTCCTGCCTTTGTATTTGCTGTTTCTTCTTCACCTAGATCTTCCCAGGGTTTACCCTTCTGTCACTCACATCTCGGCTTAAATGTCCCCTCACAAGAGAGACCTTGCCAACGCCATCCCCAGTTATTATCCACTGTATCACTCTGTTTAATTTTTGTCACTGTGCTTCTCCCCACATGATCTTGGTCTTTTGCTTGTTTGCATCTTTCTTTTCTCTAGTCCTTGCCCTTACTACAATGTTAGGTTCCAGGAGCAGAAAGACCCAGTGTAACTTGCTCTCCAGCACCAAGAATAGTTGCTGGCACAGTGTAGGCATTCAAATGTGCTACATATCTAGAGAAAACCATAATTTGAAAACATATAGGCAACTCAATGTTCACTGCAGCAGTTTTTACAACAGCTAAGACATGCAAGCAACCTAAATGGCCATCAACAGAGGAATGGATAAAGACGAAGGTGCATACGCATTTACAATGGAATATTACTCAGCCATAAAAAATAATGAAACAACACCATTTGCAACACCTGGATGGACCTAGAGATTATAAGTGAAGTGAGTCAGATAGAGAAAGTTGACAAATATCATATGATACCACTTACACGTAGAATCTAAAAAAAAGTGATACAAATGAACTTATTTATCAAACAGAAACAGACTTTGCAGACAAATTTATGGGCTAAATTAGGAGTTTGGGATTAACATATATACACTACTATATGTAAAACAGATAATTCAGTCAGTTCAGTTCAGTTCAGTTGCTCAGTTCAGTTCAGTCGCTCAGTCGTGTCCAACTCTTTGCGACCCCACGAATCGCAGCACGCCAGGCCTCCCTGTCCATCACCATCTCCCAGAGTTCACTCAGACTCACGTCCATCGAGTCCGTGATGCCATCCAGCCATCTCATCCTCGGTCGTCCCCTTCTCCTCCTGCCCCCAATCCCTCCCAGCGTCAGAGTTTTTTCCAATAAGTCAACTCTTCTTATGAGGGGGCCAAAGTACTGGAGTTTCAGCTTTAGCATCATTCCTTCCAAAGAAATCCCAGGGTTGATCTCCTTCAGAATGGACTAGTTGGATCTCCTTGCAGTCCAAGGGACTCTCAAGAGTCTTCTCCAACACCACAGTTCAAAAGCATCAATTCTTCAGCGCTCAGCCTTCTTCACAGTCCAACTCTCACATCCATACATGACCACTGGAAAAACCATAGCCTTGACTAGACAGACCTTAGGTGGCAAAGTAATGTCTCTGCTTTTTGTATACTGTCACCCTGCTTATTTAACTTGTATGCAGAGTACATCATGAGAAACACTGGGGTGGAAGAAGCACAAGCTGGAATCAAGATTGCCAGGAGAAATATCAATAATCTCAGATATGCAGATGACACCACCCTTATGGCAGAAAGTGAAGAGGAACTAAAAAGCCTCTTGATGAAAGTGAAAGTGGAGAGTGAAAAAGTTGGCTTCAAGTTCAACATTCAGAAAACAAAGATCATGGCATCTGGTCCCATCACTTCATGGCAAATAGATGGGGACACAGTGGAAACAGTGTCAGACTTTATTTTGGGGGGCTCCAAAATCACTGCAGATGGTGACTGCAGCCATGAAATTAAAAGATGCTTACTCCTTGGAAGAAAAGTTATGACCAACCCAGATAGCATATTGAAAAGCAGAGACATACTTTGGGCAACAAAGGTCCGTCTAACAAAGATCTATTGTAATAGGGAACTCTATTCAATAGTCTTTAATAGCCTATAGGGAAAAGAATCTGAAAAAGAATGGATGTATGTATAACTGAATTCCTTTGCTATAGATCTGAAACTAACACAGTATTGCAAATCAACCATACTCCAATTTAAAAAAAAAAGTTAAAATTTTAAGATGTGCTAAATGAATGAATGAGTCTCTCTTTGTTGCAGCAACTATTTATAGATTGTTGATCAACTAATCATTTGGTACCTACCCCTCATCCATTTAGCTGGGATGGGTGGGGCCCCTCGGACCCAAACATGGCTGAATCTGGGCTGGATCTGCAGCAGAAGACAAGTACTCTATACTTATCATGTTCATTCATGTCTGGCTTACACTGATTGATCAGATGAATAAATGGACAAGTTCAAAAGTTCAACAAGTCTCTGAGGACTCCTGGTGATGCACAGTGAGATTCTGAAAGATGAGCTGAGTATGCTTTACTGTTTTCCCCATATTGTCTATATCTCTTCCAAAAGCATTGTAAAAAGTGATAGAGACACACTGTTTATTTGGCTAGTAGTATTTGGTTGAAAATCGAAGTGATTTTTTAAAACTATAGAAATACAGTCATCTGGGTACTAGTGATGAGCCTGAGCTACAAAGTAATTCACATTGCATTTTCATTTAGTCTTGTGCAACATAAGGCATTTACATTCATTTTCTTCTATGGCACTGTTTGTTCCAATATGGAGTATTTATGCTTTGCTTTTTTAAATCTGCAAAAAGGAAATGCTAAAATTTAAACTTCTTTTTTTTTTCCAGAGAATACTCTGCAGAGAACCCAAATTCCATTTCTAAAGACCATTGTAATCAGAGTAGTAATTTCAGGTTTCAAAATGGTAAAGTCAAAGTCAGTCTAAAACGATGACTTAAGTAACAAAAAATCATACTTAATGGGGTACAACTGACAGCATTCACTTTTTCTTAATAATGGCTTATGATGACTGGTAAAAAGATCAGAGAAACCAGTCTTCTCATTTTGACAAGCAATAAACTAAACACACAGATAAATAAGACTAAATTCTTAAAAATTAACCCTGAAGACAAAATCTTTTATGGTATTTTTGTATCTGTAAGGGACCAGGGCTTGGCAAACGAGTTCTCTTTGCAATTACTTTTGGGCAGACTGTTTTCAATGCCAACATTTAATGAGGGTTAGTTAAGATGAGCACCATGCCATAAATTAATTTGATATATGGATTATTAAAAAAATTCAGTCACACTGTGTAAATATTAACTTGTCAATTTAGGCAATTTGTTCAGGGCCCCATTGTCACTAGTAAATATTAATAGGGCCTTAATTCTAATTATCTGCACTGTGACTCTGTGTGCCGGTGATATTGGGGAAGGATTTCAGGGACATTAGTGCAGATTCCTGTAAAATCAGGGACTTGCTAGGGTACTGACAAGCCATGTAATCTGTGTCTTGATTTCATCCATGTCAAGTACCCTTTTAAAAGCCTAAGCTCCACAGAAAAAGAATCTCTTCTCTTATCATTTTTAAATTTCCATCATTGTCCAGCACCATGCCTGGGCCATAGTGAGTGTTCATGGATTAGCAAACCTCATCAATGTGCAGTGAGGGACGCTGATCTCATGGGGCAAAAGGGGTTGGGGGTGGAATCAGGTACACATGCTAGGGAGATATCAGATATAAAGAAAGGTGAGTATACGGCTCTTCAAAAATTTTTGCCAAGAATATAAATGTCTAATAATTATATAACAATGTGTTTATCTTCACTAATAATTAAGTACGTACTTTTATAGGATTCCATTGTTGGTGAGAATGCAAAGAACCATATCCTCCTGGTGAACATCTAAACTGCTTTCTGGAGAGGAGTTTGGCAAAATTTCTAAAAATCTAAGACTTATCTACCCTTATGTCCCAGGAACTTATTTTACTAATGAAGTTATAAAACTCTGTTAATTGCACATTGTATCAGTGAAAAACTAGAGCAATCTAAATATCCAGCAATAAGTGCTTGGCTTAATAAATTATGGTATGGCTCTGAGGCCAAATAATGTGGTAGATCCATAAAAGCTGATGTGGGAGGATATTACAATTGTTTCTTTTTTAAAATAAAAATTTGCAAATAATATTTACACCACAATCAGTTTACATGAAAATGAGTACATGCAAAGAAAAAGTCTCAAATGATACACATGAAAGGAAACTCTTAAAAGTGATTATCTCTGAGAAGTTACATTAACAAGAATTGTGATATTCTACTTCATTAATTTCTGTACTATGGGATTTTTAGAATAGGAAAAATAATGTGTTCCTTTTTCTAATAAAAAAAGATATTTTAAAATGTGGTTATAAATAACAGAATGTAAGTGTCAGATGATGAATTATCAAATGGCAGAAGAATGAGTGGAAAAAGAACCCCCTGTTTTATTTATGTAGAGGTTGTTGAGCATAATTCTCAGCTGATTTCTAAAGAAACCCAGAGCAAGACCATCTTGGAGAAAATCTCAACTCTGCCCTTAAGAAGAATGGTTCTCTGCACTTTCTCCTTATTTCTGGTTTCTCAGTACTAGGTTTAAGGAGCATTGTAACTAACACTCCTTCACTGCGATCAAAGATATTCAACTCCCTCGATCATATCTGGGAAATCTCCCCTCCCCAGATCCTGCTTCCAAGCCTTTGCCAGGGAAACAAGAATCTGCTGTAGCATTAAACTCCTCAGTGTAACTGCATTCTTAGAAAACCTTGTCATTTATGTGATTCCTTAACAGTCTCCCAGTGACAGCTGCTACTTTGGCATCCAATTTTTCAAATTAAAAAGTAAAACATTCTACAAATGGTACGAGCAATAGCTCATTTCTTTCAAGTTCTACCCAGCTATAAAAGGAAAAAGGGCGATCATGATAGCCCCAGCATGGGATTGTTCTGCCTTCAGAGTTTATTCCTGGGCTTGGGAAATCAACGGAAATAAATGCTGGTAATTCTGAGTTCCAAGGAACATGGTATCCCTGACAATCATTCCTTACATCCTTCTTGCCTGCTCAACTTGTGGGCTGGTGGGGAGCAGGCTCAAAATTTAGGAGTGAGGAAAGAATCTTCGCTAATGTGGTGGTCTGTCACCTCAAGGACATCACTGGTGCTCCCCACAGTGTGAATGGTGAAGAGTCTGACCTTTGAGGGGAGCCAAACCCCTCATGTCTGGTTCTGCCACTTCCCAGCTGTGTGGTTTTAGGCAAGTTATTCAACCTCAATGAGCTTTAGTTTTCTTACCTGTCAAGTGGAGTTCAGCTAGCCACCTCATGGGGATGTTGTGAGCACTAGAGCATACAATACGTGTGATGAGTTCTGTATAGTTTCTCACATGTGGTAAAATGACCAAAAAGCAGTGGCTTTTGTTTGATGATAATGACATTGATGATGATCATTTCCTTCATCGTCATCTCTATCATCATTGTTGTTAAAACAGAGGTTCAAGTAGTTGGTAACAGACACCTACAAGTAGGTGTCTCCACTGAGACACCCATGGAAGTCACAAGACTTGGACAGGTTTCCAGGTTTGGTTTTACTAGTTGTGTGACCTTGAACAAAGTTTTAAGTCTCTGTGTGCTGACCTGCAAAAAGGGGGAAAAATAATACTCTAGCCCTGCCTCTATTACAGTGCCACTGGGACAGTCAAGGGGATAATGACCCTACCAATAATTGTCAATCATTTTATATATATGGAAATATATATACATGTGCAGGTGTGTGTATATACACATACCCACATCTATAAAATACACCACTACTTTGTAATTGCTACTTGGCCTAGGGAGGAAAAACAACTAGGACTTCAGTCCTTTTTGGAGAGGACATGCTCAAAAGTACATTATAGGGGGATAGGTAATGAAATGGCTGGTTTGCCCATTACTACCAAATTTAACTTACTGTTTGTTTTTTTGTCACATTGTTTTTCATTCTAAGAGTAATATATGTCACAACAGAAAATTTGGGAATAACAGAAAACAGAAACACCCATTTGCATAGCCATAGTACTTTCCTTTTCTCTATTTTATCTTAAGTATAATAAATAAGGCAAGTGTTGCTTAAATCAAAGTGTAAATCCAAAATATATATATATATTTTTTAACTATCACAAAATGTGAGGCTATTGCATACTGAAGTTCCACCTATTTATTTCTCCTTGGATCAGCAGTTCTCCAACTGGGGAGTACCAGCAGTAATGCTGATTAAGTAGGCCTGGGGTAGGATCTTGGAATCTCCATTTTAAGATTTCTACATGACATGAATGCAGACTGAAGGGGTGGGGGAAGTTCTCTTAACCTGACTTTTTTTTTTTTTTTTAGTATAGCTGCTTTACAAGGTTGTGTTAGTATCTGCTCTATGGCAAATTGACTCAGTTATATGTATACACATATTCACTCTTTTAAAAATGTCCTCCTCCCTTAGATCACCACAGAACACTGAGTAGAGTTCCCTGTGCTATAACGTAGGTTCTCTTTAGTTATCTATTTTATATACAGTAATGTTGTTGCTGTTTTTGCTTAGTCACTAGTTCAGTTCAGTTCAGTTCAGTGGTGTCCAAATCTTTGTGACCCCATGGACTGTAGCCCACAAGGTCCTCTGTCTATGGGATTTTGCAGGCAAAGAATACTGGAGTGAGTTGCCATTTTCTTCTCCAGGGGATCTTCCCACCATAGGGACTATATCTGCTTCTCCTGCATTGGCAGGTGGATTCTTTACTGCTGAGCCATCAGGGAAGCTATGTAGTCGTGCATATATTACTATTTCAATATTGAAATAGTGCCATTTGCAGACACATGGATGGACCTAGAGATTATCATATAGAGTGAAGTAAGTCAGAAAGAGAAAAACAAATATCATATAATATTGCTTATATGTGGAATCTAGAAAAGTGAACCTGACTTTGAGAGACAGCCTGCAGTTCTGACTCACATCGAGGTCTCTGAAGTCCCACAGCTGGGTCCTGGAAGAGGAATCAGGAACCCAAATGCTAGCCTCACAGATATCACCATTTGCAGCCCCAGGCTCCCATGCATTTACTTTTCAGCTCTGTTTGCCCAGCATCTGGCAAGCAAGGCAGTTGAGCATCTGCCTCCTTTTTGTTTGACCCCATAGTCTCCAGAGCATTCAGTTCCTCTCATGGCTCCTAAGAGGCCATTCTTTCAGGGATGGATGGGTAGGGCTAGGGACTGACACCAGCTGAACATCCTAAGGTATACTGTGAGACTTCTGGCCGCCTGCTTGATAGCTCTGGGGGATGCAAAGAATGCTCTTACATTCCTCTGGTTCCAAATAGAAGGAAGCAGAGATGGAGGTTAATGGGACCCTGGAGCAGACACCTAACATTCCTGATAAACAAAAGAGAGGTATGAGTGGGATGTTTCCTTCTGACATCCCTAGGCTACTGCTGTAGCTAAATTCCTTTATCCTTTTCTAGGCAACTCAACCCCAAACCCCAACCCCTGCCTCCAATCCTAGGAATGGAAGCAGCTGAAAGGAAGAACTGGAACTCGTTTTTTGTAACTTCGAAAAAAAAGCAATGTGTGCGTTCTTCTAGGGAGCAGGGCTTGTCCCAGGTAATGAGGCTCTGCCCACCACACTCCCCCATGCCTGCTCTGTAAAATGACACAAAAGGAGACTGAAAGCTACATAAAAGGTTCACCCAGCATACACTGATTTAATCTCTGCCACTTGTCACCTCCTATGGGAGCTCAACAGAAACAGCCTTCATCACATAACCTACAATTATTTTCAATACGTGCCCAAATCTAGGTTTTAAAAAGCCCTGTTCAGATTTTATGGGAATAGGACAAGTATCAGAACCCTGTGAGGCTGAAAGAAAAAGACACAAAGAGTAATTTTGTTGAATTTTTACATTTCTGTCTGCTCTCTCTGAAGCAGCAGTGGCTGGGGCGCTACCCAGGTTCTTGGTCGAGGTTAAATATAACCATTCCTCTGGAATGGAAGTTAGGAAAGTATATTTCTGCTCTCACAGAGTCAGAGGTCTAACTAACTCTCTTAAGAAAGCTTCAATCCAATTTGCACATTTTGCAGATGAAACTGACGTTCAGAGGGGAACTCTTTGCTGGCCATTGCCTGTTTATTCTCAGTTCCATGACCTGCTCCTCGCCTGCTCTGCTCTGATTCTCAGGGGCCAGATTTCCTTTCCAACTGGCTTCCAGTTAGTTTGGGCCGATGGGAAGATCTGGTGGGAGGCTACAGGACAGGAGCAAGGGAGAAGCCAGAATATCTGGCCGCCTGCTTGATAGCTCTGGGGGATGCAAAGAATGCTCTTACATTCCTCCGGTTCCAAACAGAAGGAAGCAGAAATGGAGGTTAATGGGACCCTGGAGCAGAATCTAACATTCCTAACACGTAACATCCACGCCCAACCCCCTTTCTCCTGCTGCTTTGGGTAGCATGTCCAGAGTGGCTGCATCTCCACCTTGATTCATTCACACTCCTCTGAACACCTCCTCCATCTGTGGTCCCAGCTTTTGCTCACTTGGGTAACCCATCTTGTGCTCTAATAAGACCAACTTCTCCCATTATAGCCTCTTGCCCAGGGGTGAGTAAACTTTTCAGAGACAGATAGTAAATCCTTCAGGCTTTATGGGCTAACAGGGAAAACCAAAGATATTTTGTAGGTACTGTACACATACAATGTTTAAAATGTAATCATTAAAAAATATATAAACCATTCTTAGCTGATGAACTAAGTAAAAGCAGGCTGTAAGGCTGGCTGGATTTAGCTCAAGGGCCTAACTTTGCCACCCATGTTCTAGTCTTAGGGGTTGTAGTGAATCCCTACAGTCTCTGATCTGTGAATTGCCTCCTGATATGATCATAAAAGCCCTGCCTCTTTGGTCCCCTCTATTAACTTAAAAAAATGGAATCACTTGGCACGAGGTCTCTTTTCGTAACTGTATATGGGCAATAACTTGTTTCAAACTGTATTCCATGAGTGGAATTGTTATCTACTTCATATATTTCTTATTGCTTTCAGAAATGCATTGTGTACGTTTCCGTTCAAGTTAACTCTGCTGGCTGCCTACCTATGTTTTGACTATCCTGGATGACATGCAGTGTTGTGAAACAAGTGACCCCTCCCCAGGAGATGCTCAAGCTAATGCTGGGAACAAGAAACTAAAAATGTTAAAGTTGATCCTCCTACTGACCAAATGCTGTCCAACATCACTGACAAAAGTGATGAAAAAAGCTGCGAAAAGCTGACAAACCAGGCTGGCTTAAAGATGCAAATCTCCGTAATAGCTAAGGCATGGATGATCATGCAGATCTGATGTGTTGCATACCACACAGGACCTCCCCCACTGCTTCCACCTGTGTCTACACCCCCACTGTCCCTTCCCTGATTGCCTGCAGCTGCCTCCCAACCAGCCTCCCTGACTCCCACCTCCGCCACACACTCCCTTAAGGCTATTTTCAAAGCTGCAAGCCAGGTCTTTTAAAAATATAAATTGCTTGGCTCCACTGCTCAAAACCGCCAATGGCTTCCCATCTTACACACTATAAAATCCCAATTTGTCATGTTCTCCCTCTAGACCCTGTGTGATCCAGCTGCTGCCCACTTCTTCAAGCCTGTCTCCTGCCTCCTTTTCTCTCCTCCTGCTTCCCAGACTCTCCCCAAGCTCAGATATCAGGCTCCTGCACTGGCTCTCCCTGTCCCTGGAACACACCCTCGGGGGTCTCCAAGGAGTGCCCAGCTGTCTCTTCCTCTCTCTTTTTAATTTGCACTCCTCTGTCACTTCATCGGAGAGAGTTTCCCTAACCAGCTAATCTAACATAGCTCAGCTTCTCTTTCTGTCCACGTCATCGTCTTATGACTTCAGCATGGCCCACGCTGTTCCCTTGACTTAGAACATTCTTCCTCTCCATTCTGTGCGTCTTTAAAAAAGACTTTTTTAAAATTGTTACAATGTTGGGTTTAATTTCTGCAGGACAGCAAACTGACTCAGTTATACATATATATTCTTTTCCATTATGGTTTATCACAGGATATTGAATATAGTCCCTTGTGCTATAGTGTAGAACTTTGCTGTTTATCCATTCTATATATAATAGTTTGCATCTGCTAAACCCAAATCCTTCCCTCGCCACCCCTCTTCCTCTCCTTTTTTGACTGGTTTAAATGCCTTTTCCTCAGGGAGGTCCTTCTGGACCATTCTATATAGGTAGGTGTCCTTTAGCCCTCTCCATTGCACATTTTTGCACAATGTTCACTTTTTTCTTATACACCACCACTACTGTAAGTGTGTGTGTGTGTGTGTGTGTGTGTGTGTGAGGATGTGTGTTCTCTCTCTACCTCTTTACTGTCTTTCTCCCATTCCCAAATGATTGTCAGTTTCATGAGGGAAGGGGCTATGTCCATTTTACCACCCAATACATATCAAGTGCCTATACACTGCAGGGCCTTGGATACTGTAAGTGCTCAATAACTATTTATGGAGGGAATGAATAAATGATCCAATGTGCGATCAGTCACAGACCTAGGAGAGATGAGATGGCCCCCCTGTATAAGAGACCATTGGTTGCCCACCCACATCTCTCTGGTACTCACCGTTTCTGCATATGATGATGGCTTTCTAAAGTCAGCATCATGACCCCTGCCTGAAGGCTTTCATGGGCTGCAAGTGTGTGTTTGGTCTGCCTGCAGTGCCGGGGAGTTAATGCCTATAGGAGCAGCTTTTGATGGCCAACAGGAGTTGTTAGACAACTACCCCCAGCTTTACCATTTGCCAGAAGCGAAGCATGTTATTCATGGTTTCTTACAAGTCTCTGCTGTGCCAGATGACCACCGGGGCACCTTGCTCATTAATCCAGTGTTCACTGACCTCCTTCCCTTCTTTGTCTTACTACCCCATGACTTACTGGTATTTCCAGGGATCATCTGCCAAGAAAACTACAAATCCTTGTCTCAGCATGTGCTTTTGGGAGAACCCAAAGTAACAGATCCTTCTATGGATTCCCTCACTCTGTTACCCAAAGTAAGAAGAGAGAAGTGGAGAAGTGGAGAAGTGTTGCAACAAAAACTCTCCCATCTAGCAGTTGCTCAGGTTGCCAGGGGAATCGTGGGATGGGATTGGGTGTGTGTGTGTGTGTGTGTGTGTGTGTGTGTGTGTGTGTGAATGAATTCTCTGATGTTTTAATTTAACTGGGTCCATGGCGGCAGCCACATTTTCTGTGAACTCTGCAGACAGATATTCCCTGTAAATGACAGTTCCTCTCTTTACTGTAGATATCTCCAAATAGGACTGTCCTTGTCCTGGTCTATAACTGTGCTCTGGGCCAGTTCCTTGCACCAAATTCTACTGATAAAATTAACAAGGACAGGACACAATTCAGTGAAGACCTGATGAGCACCAGACTCTGTTATGCAACTTGTATGACCTACTGAAATGGTCACAACCATACTACAAGGAAAGTACTCTTATTTCTTTCTTAGAGTTTGAAACCCTGGGTCCAGGGAGGCTATCACTTGCTGCATCTGCTGGGTGGCAGAGTCTGGATGTGAAGCCAGGGATGCGGCCAGAAATCCACCATTGATTCTTTGGCTACACCGTCTTTCAATTTCCCCAACTCTCTGTCCCAGAGACCCCACCCGCAGGTCTCATCACATCCACAATTTACTCTAAGGCACAAAATTAACATGAGATACTACAGTTATAAAGTTTCTGAAGTGTGTGTGTGTAAGTCGCTCAGTCGTGTCTGACTCTTTGTGACCTCACGGGCTGAAAGAAAACCCCTCCAGGCTCTTCTGTGCATGGAATTCTCCAGAACACTGGAGTGGGTTGCCATTTCCTCCTTCAGGGGCTCTTCCCCACCCAGGGATTGAACCCACATCTCCTGTATCTCCTGCATTTCAGGCAGATTCTTTACGAGCTGAACCATTGGGGAAGCTCAAGTTTCTGAAATTTTAGTCAAAAAAGAGTGAAACCATCTGGTAATGAGAAACAACAAACACATGTTTAAATGTAATTGCAAATGCAGCATTTCCTAAACAAGATATAAAAAAAGTATGGTTTTTAACATTTTTATTTTTCCCAATTTGGCCCTCATGGTAAGAAAAAAAAAAGTTTATCACCATTGCTCTAGGGTAAAGATCTTAGGGGGAAAATGCTTTTCCCCATGACAGAGCCAGCATTACCAGATAATGGCCTAAACTCCACAGCTTTCCTGGCATCAACCTCCATCTGACCCTATGTTCCACAAAGAAGTGTGAGAATCAGAGCAAGTGGCCAGTCATAAAGAGTGCTTCTGTTCTCTGTACAGCACTGGGCAGCCATTGGTCAGCAAACAGTCCCGACGAGCCTTTCCATCAACACAGAAGACCCACACCAGCTTCGGTTTCAAGGATCACAAAGATCAGGTTCACAGTCTCATTCTCCCTTCTGCTCATGCCAAATAACCCTGGGAAAATCATGCTTGTGCCAGTGAGGCTTTTCCATTGTTCTGTACTTTGGGGAGGCTTTCATGCTCCCATTACTTTAATGAGAGAAAAAAAAAGAGAGGATGGAGAACACCTTTGAGGGCAACCCAAATAAGCATCAAAGAGTTAAAGCAAGTTAATAAATGTGAAATAGTTCAATATGTACTCATTCTTTTAATGTCTGCATTATTTGGAGAGAGAGAGATGGGGAAGCTTTCATTCTGGGTAAAATATAACCAACATATTGTCTTGAGGGTAATTTTGCAAATTAACTAGAATAATTATCTTCCTCAGCTCTCTATTTTTAATTACCTTTTCTTGATAATGAAAGTAAAAACAATACACTAAAAGAGAACTTTGTGAGTGCCAGGCCTTGCTTAAACCGTTTCCTATGATTCATTTAATGCAACACCACTATGAAACAGGTAACACTGTCTCTGTTTTATAGATAAAGAAAGAGAGAGTAGGTAATACTCTTAAAAGAGACAATAAGTAAATTCCAAAGTTCCATCTCTATAGTTCAAGCTACATTATGTTGCTTCAGTAGATTCACAGTAACGAAAATCATAAAGCTTGTTGCAGAATATCTGGAAAATGTGGGCAAGTATACAAAGAATATTTGATGTGCTCATAATCTCACCACCTAGAAATAAATGAACATTTTGATACAGTGATCATGACAGAATCTCTATAAATATGACATAGCTTTTGTTGTTATCCCAAATGAAAAGCTATGTGATTAATCATCAAATGTGGAGAATATATTTGCAGTGGACTGATTATAGAGTACGTCTTAGGCAGAATTCATTTGGGGGATCTCAATGGATCACCTCCCAACTTTCAGCAATCATTTCATTTTCATAAGCTAAGGCTGAAGTACATGTACTATGGCTGTCATTTGGAAAAGACCTATCATGCGTGATAAGATACCATGAATGAAGAAAACCAAAGGTGGCTTCAACTTTGAAATCTGAACTGAAAACCACTAAAGGAGATGTTATGGACTAGAGGTTTTGATTTCTGGCCAATTTGAAGCAGTGCTCAACATGACTGACAGTGGGAGGAAACAGGGATCTCTATATCATCTGTCTTTACCTCTCTATCTATCCACCCACCCACCCATTCAACCATCCACATAATTCACGTAATGGTACTGTCTTAGGTGGACTGGTACCAGGAGGCAGACCCTGAGATCAAGATTTGAGTGCAACTGGTTTTTGGAAGATTCATCTTTGAAAACACCAATAGGGCAGTGGAGAACTGAGAGAGCAAAGGGAAAACAGGTAAGAAAAGGTGTGTTAATGAACACAGGGTGGAGCTATCCTGCTGGGTACTTCTGAGAGCTTAGTGTGGTAGCCCATGAGAGCTGAGGAATTTGGGATATTTATCCTCCAACTCACACTTGTCATTGGATGAGAGCAGCTCTAGGAGTCATTAACTCCCCAGCATTTCCGGCCTGCCCTGCATACTAACCAAGCAGGTTTCTGTGACTAGAGAAAGCCGTTTAACAGCCACATGGGTTTACAATAGAAAGTGTAGATGGAGATGTGAATTGTGAGTGACTGACAGGTATGGGCAATGTCAGTATGTGCTCTAGTCCTACAGTCAGCCAGTATAAACAACAAAATTGGAGTCATTATATATATATACACACACATACAAATATATATGTATACACATATATATAGTCTATATATAAGCTATAGTCCTGTAGTCAGCCAGTATAAACTAAAACAAAATTGAAATCATTATATATATATATACATACACATATATACATGTATATATATTCATATATATAGTCTATATATATGCTATAGTCCTATGATCAGCCAGTATAAACTAAAACAAAATTGGAATCATTATATACACACATAAATACATTATATACATATAGTTTTGTATTCTGCTTTTCTCCTAATAAAATGCTGGGAGCATTTCTTGTCCTTACATGTTATTTGAAAAAATGACTTTTAGTGGTTGCCTATCACATTTTATTTAACTGATTCCTTATTTTTGGACACATAAGTTATTTCTAATTTTGAAGTACTTAGAATAATTCAATAATAAATATTTTCATGCACATATTTTTCTCTATATCTCTGGTGCCTTAGGATAAATTAATCAAGGACAATTTTGTTAATTATCTAAAGCAAGGATTACCAATCCCATATCTATAAGAATGCTTGAAATTGATAGAAAACTTAAATTTTTTTTATTCTGATGGGTGTCTCCAGACATAAAAGTGACATAACAACTTAATTTATTTTTATGATGAATCTGCTCTTAGTCTTTAATTCAGTTGTTCTCAAGTGATGGAAGATTTTTATACCTTTATTATGGAAACCTTTATTGCTGTCTAGCCAAGGTGGCAAGTTTATCACCATGCCATCGAATGAGATGATTACTTTCCAGAAGCAGAGGTGAACGCCTTCTCTACAAAAAGGTCATTAATAACCTTGCTCTCTTTCTTCACAAACATCATGTCATACAGAAGTGAAGTTGCTCAGTCGTGTCCGACTCTTTGCGACCCCATGGACTGTAGCCTACAAGGCTCCTCTGTCCACGGAATTTTCCAGGCAAGAGTACTGGAGTGGGTTGCCATTTCCTTCTCCAGGAGATCTTCCCAACTCAGGGATCGAACCTGGGTCTCCCGCATTGCAGGCAGACGCTTTATCGTCTAAGCCACCAGGGATTAAGGAAAAATGGTTTGATCCTTAGCATTTTGCATTTTACTTGTTTGAGGGAAAAATACCAAATTCTATTTTCCATTCTCCAACAGTCTGGCATGCTTTCTTTCCTATTGAAATATCTCATGAAATTCCTTAATGACTACCATTTGTTCCATCCACTGGCCTTTTAGTTTTCACTTCTTGACTTCTCTGAAGTGCTGAGTGGTATCACTCATGCATGACATATCCCTATTTTCCACGAAGCCTACACTTGCCTAGTGGTCCTATCTCTTTTTCCTTTGGCTCTTCTTGTTCTCCCTCAGTTATTCCTCTCCTTCTTCCTTTCTTCAGTGTGGGCATCATCCACGGCTTAGCCCTGTGTGCCTACTCTTCTATCTCTCCTGATGGCCTCTCTTTGTTCAGGACCTATTTTTCATTCCGTGATTATGATCTTGGAGCCCCATTTGCAGGCTCCCCTCTCACTCCTTATATGGGATTTAAGCATGAAACTTCTTGATAGAAAATACCTCAAACCTGGCATGATCAAACCCAAATTTATCGTCTTCACTTTAAAACGGTTTTCCCTATTATTTTCTCTTTGTCTTTCCTTAACCCCTCCCCCCTATTCAGTCATGATCAGCGGCAATTCTCCTCTCTTCTCCTAGATCCCCTTTGTTGAGCAGTATGCACACATGGCCTCAGTCATTCGACACAAAAGCCAAGGAGTTCCTCCAGAACCTTCAGACGTGTCAGACATTCCTACCCCAACTACCACTGGCATAGGCAACTCTTATTACTAAATTACCAGGCATTCTATGGTTAGTATTTCTCTGCTTTGGACTCTTTTATTAGTTTATTAGGAGAGTATCTACTTGAGCAGAGGTGTTTGTAACTTGTATTACTGTACAGTTCTTAAAAACTGCTTAATACATTGGTATAAATGCCACGTCTGTGTGATTCATTGCCTGTGAACTGAGACATTTTTGTTTTGGACTAGGAAAAGTTTACTAGATCGATATGTTAAGGATGTGTTCCATGATATATTAATCTTCTGAGATGTCCAGTGAGAAAGGCTTTCTGTGGTCAAATACATTTGGAGAAACATTGTGTTCTTGGTGATTCAAAATGTGTATTAAAAGGGCAAAGTGCTAAGAAGTATTTCTTAAACTTATTTTATCAAATAGTTTAATGATTCTCCAGCTCTTTCTCCCCCCTCCCTCCTATTCTCCATCCCTTTCCTCTTACTTTTCTTTCTCTCTTCCTTTCTTTTTAGAAAAATTAAATATCTAGGGCTCCATGGGAAAGATTTTGGAAAACACTGTACTTATCTGTTTAAGAAAAGTTCTTAGGAGCAAATTTCTACCTTTCTCTGTATTTCCAGAGCCAGTGCTGTATCTGGCACAAAATGACTGCTTGACAAATGTTTGCTAACTTGAAGTGCACACAGGAGAGTATATTAATAAGAAGCCAAAATATTATATTGAAAGTTGTTCTCAGAAATCACACCAGTTTTTTGGTACCAAGCATTTGGTAGTTTTACAGAAACAAATCATTTAGATTTTTATTTCAATTAATCCACTTTGGATCATAACCACAAGATGTCTGACTTGGGACAAATCTTGGCATGTATATAGCCATTATTTTATAGACAGGTCTTATCTTTCATCATGAACTTATAAAGAGGTTGAAAGAATTATCTCAAGCAACTTAAGTACAGGGATAGAGATGTGAGTTCTGGGCATACCCTGGGTAGGCTCAAACACTGACTTGGCCACTTACCGACCAAGGGAACCTGGGAAAATGTACCCGCACCTCAGTTTCCTCATTTGAAATGCTGATGATACCTGTAGTCCCCTTACAAGGTCATTGTGATGACTTAATGAGATTAAACAGGTGAAAAGCTAAGCACAATGTCTAGCACATGGAAACACTATTTGCTATTAATACCACTAAATGTATTATCAGCCAGGATTGCATAGTTGATATGAAATGAAAGGTGACCACACAATTTTAGACAGAATTTGACAGAACTCATGAAAATATGGATGAGGAGGAAGGAATTGTGTAACTGAGGTCTCCATATTGATAAGACTCCAACATTGGGGCATTTGTAGCAGTTTGTGTTGGAGAAAAGAGTTCATTCTGGTTTGAAGCTACAACTCCCAGAGAATAACTTTTCCCAGGGTAGGGTGCTAGATGGGCATTTTACTTATTTGGGCATTTTGCAGGCTCAGGGAGAATCCTTTCTTTTTACCCAGAAATTCCTGGGAGGTTGCATCTTTTTTAAAAGAAACCACATAAGGAAGAAAGTTTCCTGCCTCTCTGTAAGAGGGCACCATTCCCTACCTGAATGGGTAAGCAAATGCCACGTCAATGCTGAGGTCACTTTCCGTCTTGTTGGCACAGTCCACACTCAGCCGCAGGCCTCCAGAATAACCACCACATGTTGCAAATGCAAAGATTGCAAAAAGCTGCAGAGAACAAAGAAAGAATAGAGAAGGCAGCTATTAGAATGGTGTTGATCTCATGAAATATGTCAGCAGGAGGTTAGTGTCTACATTGAGAGAGGTTAGGATGGCAAGTATGACCATCCAAGTATGGCATCATATATGGTTTAGGCTGGAATGAAGGCCAGGATGATGATGGAGAGTGGGATGGTGTGAAAAATTGCCTGGAAAGCTGGAGTAATTTTGCTTGCAGAAAAATTAAATACAAGGACAAAATATCTGCATTTGAGATCAAATATCTGTGTAAAGATGGTTAGACAGCATCACCGACTCAACGGACACAAACTTAAACAAACTTTGGGAGATAGTAAAGGACAGGAAAGCCTGGTCTGCTGCAGTCCATGGGGTCGCAGAGTCAGACACAACTTAGTGAGTGAACAACAGCATCTGTGTAAAGAACTGTCACACTACAGAAGGTAGAGATGTAATCTTACATCAAAGTCTCTGGAAAGCTACACACGGAGGGATTAATGATGGATATCTCCATGTGGGAAGAATTTCAGATGTTTCCTTGCTTCTTTCTTTTTGGTTATCTGAATTTTCTGCAAAACACACGTTTTGTCTTTTGGACTAATACAGATTTTTAAAAATGCACAAAGAATTTTAGGATTGATGGGTGGAGGAAGTGGAGATTACCTAAAATGTGCTATTCTGGAGCACAACATCATATATGTCAACCTTAAAGCATCCTCGGTGGTTTCATCTCTGTTTTACTTGCTCTTTCAAGAGTCAACTATTAAAAGGTTCAACTGATGACCAATTAATATCAGTCTATCCTAGCATAAAACATGCATCTATGGTAATCAGGCAGGGAAAATTAGAAGCAGGAACTCAAAGAAGTATCCATGGAAAGAAGATATATCTGGGAGGGTGAGAATGCCCTAAGATGGGAAGAAAACAAATACCAAACTTTGCCCACTTAGCTTGGCTAAATTCAAAAGAATGTCCTGCTCATTTCTATAGTACCTCCAGTTATTTTATTTTAACTTTGGAATTCACCTTCTTATAGTAGCTTGGGTTCCTATTAGCAACACTAGCTCACTTTGCATAGTGAGAGGAATTACTGTGTAAGGGTTTTGTAGTCTAACATGTAATCTATCCTGAAGAATATTAAGTGTATATGACAAAAGTGTGTATCCTGTTCTTTTGGGATGGAATAATCTGTATTTATATATTAAATCAATATGCTATAATGTGTCATTTAAGGGCAATGTTTTCTTATTGATTTTCTGTCTGGATGATCTCTCCATTGACATAAATGGGGTGTTAAAGTCCCCTACAATTATTTATGGCTGTCAGTTTCTCCTTTTTTGTCTGCTAATATCTGCTTTACCTTTGGATTGATCTTTATTATTATTATATAAGGCCTTTCTTTGTCCCCTTTTACAGTCTTTGTTTTAAAGTCTATTTCATCTGATATAAGTATTGATACTCCAGCATTCTTTCTGTTTCCACTTGCATAGAATATCTTCTCCCATTCCTGCATTTTCTGTGTGTATCTTTAACTCTGAAGTAGGGATGATTTGGGAGAATGGCATTCTATCATGTATACTATCATGTAAGATTGAATCGCCAGTCTATGTCTGACGCAGGATACAGCATGCTTGGGGCTGGTGCATGGGGATGACCCACAGAGATGTTATGGGGAGGGAGGTGGGAGGGGGGTTCATGTTTGGGAACACATGTAAGAATTAAAGATTTTAAAATTAAATTAAAAAAATTAATTAATTAAAAAAAAAAAACTCTGAAGTAGCTTTGAGGCCCAAGAGAGGCTATTGTGGGTTTGCTGGTATGTGGGACTGGACCCCTGGAGCAGGAGCCACCTTGGAGGGGTGCCAGTGTCAGATGGGAATGCCTGTTGGTGGGATGTGGCAGCAGCTGCTTTGGAGGAGCCAGCTGGGGCAGGTGGGATGGGCAGGGTAGGTCCTCAGGGATATACCAGGTTGGTACACATGGTATTAGTTCAGTTGATGGAGAGTGCAGAAGTGGTACACACCAGGGTTGGGCCCACTAGGTAGAAGGAGAGTTTTGTTGTTGTTTTTTTTTTTCAATGGCGCCTGCCAGTGTTTCTGTCCCTGGAGAAAGTTCCACCAGATCTCTACCCCTCCAGCACACGTCCTAAATTTAGTCAGTGGATCTCCTTCTCCTATGGCACAGGTGCTTTTTAAGCTGCTGTCTCTGTGCTGAGACTTTGAGCAGCGAGTGTGTGTGTGCGTACTCTCCAAGAACAGAGTCTCAGTTTCTAACAGCCCTCCAGCTTTCCTGGCCATAAGCCCCTCTGGCTTCCAAAGTCAGATGCTACAGAGGCTCATCTTCCTGGAGCAGGTCCCCCAAGCTAGGGAGCTCAATGTGGGGCTCAAAGCCCTTGCTCCACAGAGGGAACTGCCATAGCTGTGATATTCCTCCCTCCATAAGTTCTGACTAGATCATGCTTCTGTTCTTTTGACCCAACTTGATGAGGCCTTTTCCTTATAGATTCTTAGTTTTAGAAAACCTGTTCTACTAGTCTTCAGGTCATCCTCAGTGACAGCTGTTCTGTAGACAGTCCTAGATTTTGTTGTCTGTGGGAGGAGATAAGCTCAGGATTTTCCTACTCTGCCATCTTGATCCAGAATCCACCAAGTTATTGGTTTTTAAATCCAGTAATTTAAAATAGACACAACTTGACCAAATGATATTATAGATATAGTAAAAACAAAATGTGACTATCTGTGTTAATGTGTGTAAAGCACTTAGAACAGATCCTGGCACAGAAAAAGCACTTAATAAATGTGAACAAGAGATATTACTCTAAATAAATGTGTAAGAGATTTTGGTAAGATCTTGTAGGACATGAAATAGGAAGTTTAGACTTCCTCCCTAGCTAAATCTATATGACCATCAGCCCCAATGAACCAACATACAAGCACTCCAGAAAACCCTTATCTTTTTCCTTCGTTAGCTTTCCCTCCTAGTTTATATCACTGATGCGACTTGTGGAGACATTTAGAAGGTCCTCCAACCCATCGTGAAATCTGAGAACGATACACACAGAACACCAAGGCTGACAGGACTCAGATCTGGATCCCTGTGATGTGGATTTGCTCATGACCAAATGTTCTCTTTCTGTCAGCTCTTAGTTTTGGTGGGAAAAAGGAGGACATGATTTTAATTGTTCAATGCTTAAATCTAGGTTTCATCATACAATACCGGATGGCACAGTCCTTTGTGCCATGTCACGACAGCGTCTCTGGTACAATTTCTTCCAAAAGAAAGAGTGGAGCAGCAGGGTCCAGAGCCCTGTGGTAGGATGTGGAGATCGTCCTTTCCTCATCGGTACAACAGAAATACCCTGTGTCCTCCCAAATCACTGAGAGAAGAAAAGAGATGGAGTATGTACTTATGTGCAGTCTTCTCTGAATCCATGCAGATTTGTGTGGTATTTACACATGTGTACTTCTCTCAGGCAAGAGTCCTACGTGTGTAATCAACACTTGTACATGAAAAGGTTAGGAGGAATTATCTGTTGTTGGCTTTATTAAGTACCTACAATGGGCTAGCTATCGTGTCCAGTACTCAGCATATGTGATCATATTTCCTTTTGACAACAACAGTTCGTGTGTGAAGCTTAATAATCCTATATTAAAAGTGTGGCAGGATAGCATAAGGATGTCAAACAGTAGTAGTCTTTAAAATCCCCTGTAACATTAAACTGGAGTGATTTAGAGGTAAAAGACCCAAAGATAAATCCTTTAAATTCAGTGCTTAATGGCTGTAAAGAAACCACTTTTGGCTTTTTATCTTATATTAAAGCGCCTTACACACAGTAAAATATTATTAATACTACCATGCAGTGAACTTAAGGTGGAAAGATAATTATGTATTAAAATTACATATTTAGATCAAAATATTTGATATTTAGAGGAAGGCATCAGAGTATTGAAACCACACACACCACTACTTTTTCTTTTAACGTCTATCGAGCTCTGAACTTGAGTTAAATATGATACCTATGGGCTTTCTGGTTACCCTGCATTCCCCACAGTCCTCACTGATTAAAGAGAAATCATACTGTGTGACTGATACAAAACTCACGTGGGGCTGGTGAGGATTAAACAGATAATGTCTGTACAACACCGGAAGAGTCAGGTCCTGCTGAGTGAATAATATTATAGGGATAGTCTGGAAAGTGAAATATCTGGGAGAATGAAATTAACTCTTTCACAGTATATCAGCCAGGAACCTGGTCCTATAATTAGGATACATCAGGACAGAGTGAGGAGAGGGAAATGGAAGTCCTTTAGGGATCTGAAATTCTCTTAGTGTTGCAGAGAAATGTAGAGTCAGATGGAACTTTGGAAATCTTGGAAGTTGGAAGTCCACCCAACAACTCCACCCTAGGTGGTAGACAGGAGCAGTTCCAGAGTTAGGCAGACCTGAGCCTGAGTCCAATTTCTAGCTGCCTGACACTGAGCAAGATATTTAACTTCTCCCAACCTCATTCTTATATCCACTAAATCAGGACTAATTCACTGCTCATTCTGCAGCTGTTTAATGGTATATTTACCAGGTGCCAGATGATGGGAAACAGAAAGGTAAAGAGTTAGAGAAAAGATAAACAAAAAGTAGGTCCCTGCCTACCCTGAAGTTTAATGCTGGAAGGGGGTTGGGACAGAATTAAAAGAACATACAAATAACATAATTACAAATTGTGTCCTGGGGGACATCTTCCAGAACAGGGTGTTATATCTAAAGATGTCACATTTATGCTAAGACCTTGCAGATGAAAGCGAGAAAGCCACAGGCAATGGAGGGTGGCGTGGAGAGAAGCCCCAGGGACTGAGGGCACAGCTTAAGTGAAAGTGCTAAGGAAGGAAAGGCTTGACAAGTTTAAGGAGCCAATGGAAGGTCAATGTGGCAGCTGGATGGTGAATTGAGGTTGACAGTAATCTACCTCACGTGGATTTGGGTATGTCAGCTGAGAGAACACATGCAAAGCATCAGGCTCAGAGCCCTCAGTAAACCATTAGAGTGTGTCCCTCCTCTTCCTTCTCCTTCCCCTCCCCTCCCCTATCACCACACTATTGAAGAAACTGAGAACTAGAGAAGAAAGTCCATTTGCCTTAAACTCAGCAAGAGCAGAGCTGGAACTAGAATCCTGGTCTGTAAATTCCCTCAGACAGCAGTCTTCTAATTAGCTCTAGAATAACAGGAAGACAGTTTTTGACCACATGGATAGAGGATTGTCAAATGGTCCATACTTCTTTAACCAGAGATGCATCACGGTGCTGTGGTGGCCTGAGGTTTTCCATGTTGCTCACTGGGGACCCACAAACACATACTGCAAACCTACTGCTAAGGAGGATGGGTAATACACTCTCTTTCTCCTTTCCTTCTTTCTTTCCTTTCCTCCCTCCCTTCCTTCTCTCTTATCTCCCTCCCTTCTTTCCTCTTTTCAGCCTTGGTGGGGGTGGAGGATTTTAGAAGAAGAATTGTGGAAGATGTTGTAAAGGAACATAGACTTTCTCAGCTTGACAAGTGTTGCTTAGAGAGGCCATGGATATTAGCGAGAGGATGGTCCCTATGTCTTGTAGATGTTAGACTCTGAGAGACTAATGCTGATTCCTAAGACATGATCTCCTCTCTTGGGAGATGGAAAAACTTTGTGTTATGCAGCCAGGATGGAGGGAGAATTGAAGATGGGTCCTGGAAGGCTCGGGAGGGCGAAGAGTCTGAGAGAAAAACTCCATCTGAGGTCAGCTCTCTAGGCTATATGCAACATGATGACAGATTAATGACACTGTGTTTCTGTGTATGCGTGTGTACATGTAAGAGTTTCTATAAGCTCTGGGCTCTGTGTTCATCCTCAACCAAACCTGTGCCTTCTTTTTGGTAATGCAGTGTACTTACTCACCTTCCTAGACATCAAGGGCATAGTCCAGGGGCAAAAGTTCATTTACCCACATCAAGTGAAATTATAAAAGTTCACTCAGAATGGCCATCATCAAAAAGTCTACAAATAACAAATGCCGGGGAGGTGGAGAAAGGGGAACCATTCTACACTGTTGGTGGGAATATAAACTGGTGTGGCCACTATAAAGAACAATGAGGAGGCTCCTTAAAAAATTAAACACAGAGTTAGCGTGTGATCTAGTGGGTGTACTCCAAGGCAGATATCTGGAGAAAACCATAACTGGAAAAGCTATATGTAACCCAAGAGTCATCAAAGCACTATTTACAATAGCCAAAATATGGAAGCAACCTAAATGGCCATCAACAGAAGGATAGATAAAGAAGATATTATTTATATATGAGTAATATTCCATTGTATGTATGTGTATATTACTCAGCCATTAAAAAAGAATGAAATAATGCCATTTGCAGCAACATGGATGGACCTAGAGATTTTTATACTAAGTGAAGTGAGTCAGAAAGAGAAAGACAAATACTATATGGTATTGTTTATACGTGGCATCTCAAAAAATGATACAAATAAACTTATTTACAAAACAGAAATAGACTCACAGACATAGAAAACAAACTTATGGTTACCAAAGAGGGAGAGGGGATAGATAAATCAGGAATTTGGGATTAAAATATTCACACTACTATATATAAAATAGATAACCAACAAAGACCTAGTGTATAGCACAGGGAACTCTATTCAATATGCTGTAATAACCTATAATGGAAAATAATCTAAAAACATATATGTTTTTTATATATATGTATAGTCAACACATATGTAACTGAATCATTTTGCTGTATGCCTGAAACTAACACAATATTATAAATCAACTACATTTCAATGAAAATTAAAAAAGAAAAAAATAGTTCTGTGTTGCCATCTTTCCATTGCCACCTTTCCAATTCTCCTCAAATAGAGCAGACACCTCAGCCTCCAGCACAACCTCAGGTAATCAATATCATAATCACCAGCCCAATCACTCTCTTCCCTCTCGTTCAGGAGAGTAAAACAAATCTCCTACAATGAACTCTCATTTCACTACTGTCTTGGATGATCTATGGCTCTGTTCCTAACAACAAAAATTACTCTCTAATGGATGAAATTAGCCAGCAGAGATTTCCCTTGCATGCAGTTAATTAGGAATACATCCGGGATAAAGAGAACAGAAGCATTGCCTTGCACTTTCTGGCTTAATAAGCATCCACAAACCAAAATTCCTCATAGCAGGAATACCTTTACACAGTTAACAATACCAAAGGTTTTCCCCTGAAAAAAGTGCAAGCAGCTCCCTCCTTTGAATTAACTGCACCACACGAGGAATATCAGTGAAAGCTGCTATTAATCCTTCTGGTTAATTTGCAAGGCAGAGAGGAAAGCAATAGGTCGGAGGAGGACAGGAAATCAGGCTGATTAATGACTCTCATGGGGACTGTGGTCTCCAGAAAGTCAGGGAGGGGACATCTTCCAAGGTCTCATGCACAATCTCTGGCAAGAAAGAGCCCTTGGAAGAAATAAGTGAGAGTAAGGGGCCTGGCTAGAAAGAGATTAGGTGATTGGGACCAAGTAGTGGTATTTCTCTTACCACCAAGCTGTGTGTGCTGGCAATCAGAGCTCCACAGATACAATCTTGACTTATACTGCTGCTGCTGCTGCTGCTGCTAAGTCGCTTCAGTCGTGTCTGACTCTGTGCGACCCCACAGACGGCAGCCCACCAGGCTCCCCTGTCCCTGAGATTCTCCAGGCAAGAACACTGGAGTGGGTTGCCATTTCCTTCTCCAATGCATGTTGACTTATACAGCATTTGCCAATTTCCATGGTGTAAATACTTCCACCATGGCCAATTCTAAGCCACAAAAATAACATCTCTGAAACTTGACTGGGAAGAGCACCGCAGAGTCAGCTGTGCTCAAGCACACCACAGCAACCACAGGACTTTTCTTGACTCTCCCCTGGAGCAAGAACCTGGGGCTGATTTCAATGGTTCACTTCTCTTATTTCACATTTCCTCTTATTCCATAGCTCATATTTCCTCTTATTTCATATCACTCACCTTGGGTTTATTTGGCTGATTTCACTTCAATTATTCATTCATTCATTTGTTGTATACATTCAATCACTTATTATTTACTTACTGATTTAGTTATTGTAGGAAAAGCTGTTGATGCTCCGCTTAGGATCCCCTCCACATTCTCTACAGGCCACCTGCAGTGTCACGGGGACAGTCCTCATATGCATCAAAGATTCCTCCCTAAACATTCAATTCTCTCTGTTGAGGGCTATCTCAGGCAGCAGGGACACAGCCTGTGACTGGGGCTTGGTGCAAGGTTCCGGCGATCAATTCCGTGTCAGTTTCCAAACAATGTGGGATGGAAATTGGTGGACAAATCCCCCAAGTGTCCTTCTCTGTCAGTGGGGAAATTCTGAGGTGTGTTTAATACAGTTTCTTCCAATGGGATTGAGCCCTATTGCCTACAGCAAATCTGCTCGTGAATGACACCTGTGGTTGGAGTCTTCCTTTTCCTCTCTCATTTCCTCACCCATCATTGTGCTTCCTGGCATCATCTCTCAGGTCACTTGTTGAGCCTACATTCTTCCATTTCCCAAAAGCAAATCTCAGGATCTGCTTTTGGGAAATGCAACTGAGATAGTTACCAAAAACTGACCAAGTACCAATTGTTCTCCTCGCACTGCAATGGCCCTAGGACTGTATTAAGGAAAGAACAGGTACCACTCAGCACCCCTTAGCTCATGCCCCTCAGCTTATAGCTAGATACACTCTCATCTCTGCAGCTCTTTCCACATAAGCAGAGATCTGCAAACAGAAAGTCTTCTTGGACTATGCTGTCTAGAGAAGGGCACCTGACCCCAGCCCACCCCCACTCTCACTCTCATTATTCACTTCTGTTGCTATTCACCTGAGCAGACATTTAAAAATCTGTGTTTGGCATTATGCATTCACTTGTTTATGTTTTGCCTGGCCACTTCTCTGAGGAAAAGTAATACCCTTGTCTTTACTGATGAATCTCAGCTCTTGGCACAAAGTGGGTGCTCCCTAAACACTTGTTGACTAAAATATATAAATATATTTCCCTCTGCCACCTCTGGGCTTCCCTGGTGGCTAAAGAATCTGCCTGCAATGCAGGAGACACAGGAGATGCAGGTTTGATCCTTGGGTGGGGAAGGTCCCCGGAGAAGGAAATGGCAACCCACTCCAGTATTCTTGCCTGGAGAATCCCATGGACAGCGAGCCTGGCAGGCTACAGTCCATAGGGTCGCAAAGAGTTGGACATGACTGAAGCAACTTAGAAGGACGCACACTGCCACCTCCAGGGAAAGTGAAAGTGAAAGTGAAGTCGCTCAGTCGTGTCAGACTCTTTGCGAGCCCATGGACTGTAGCCTACCAGGCTCCTCTGTCCATGGGATTTTCTAGGCAAGACTGCTGGAGTGGATTGCCATTTCCTTCTCCAAGGAAATGTTTCTTCCCTACACTTAGAAGGACGCACACCGCCACCTCCAGGGAACTTGCTATCTATTTGGGAATGTGGACAAGAGGATGAACAGGTATGGTGACAGTGCTTTTTGGTGGTGGCAGTCACTGGAGCCCCTAGAGGAAAATGTGGAGTGTGTTTGCAGAGTGGAGAGACATGAGAAGTGGACTCTCGAGGAATGGACAGCTAAGCAGATGCCAGGCAAGCATGCCAGGTGTAGAGAAAATGAGTGTTTCTGGTAGAGAGAGAAGCAAATCAATGACACTCAAGTGAAGAAGTAAGGCATATCTGAGCCGTGCGGCTGACAGGACAGGAACAGACACTGTAAGATGAGAAGAAAGCTGAGGCTCCATTCAGGAGGTGGCAGGGATGTGCCAGGTCTGATGTAGAAAGGATCTCAAAACTCTGGCCCCTGGGCCACGTCAAGCCACATATACTCATTCACACATGTGGTCTATGGTTGCTTTCAGGTTTCAACCAGATAACTCAGTGTGGACAATAAGAGACCCTATGGTCTGAAAAGCAAACCTATTTACAACTGGCCCTTACAGAAACCCAGGAGAAACTGGGGTTTTCGGAGGGGCCTGGGTTATTGGCCAGGGAGGGGTATGACCGATAGGAATTTCAGAAAGGCCACACTGGTTGGACTGGAGCGTGTGGATGGAGAGAGAGCAAGTCTAGGTGCTAGAAGACGAGTAACTGGCTTACATCCCCAGATAACCTGCAAATGCTATACCAGCAGGACCACCACTCCACTCTCTCTGTACTCTTGTTGTGCCAAAACATGGTAGGTGGCTCATAAATGCTGTCAAGTGAATGAACACCCAGTGAAGGCGCAAGAGAAGATGAGAGGGTGAAGGACTTGGAAATGTGTACCCTGGCACTGAAGCCCAGAGTAATAAACATCGTGATGGTGACGATGATGGCCATGAAGAGGATGATGACAGTAATAAAAAATCAACCACACTTGATGCTCTGGGCCAGTCCCTTCAGAAAATACATTATTTATATCAACGCATTTAATCCTCTCAACAACCCCCTCTGAAGTGGAAAGAAACATAATCCCTCATTTTACACTTGAGGAAACTGGGTCAAACAGCATGCCAAGATTACATGGGTTATTGGCACGTGAAGTAGTCATGGTTTGAACTTGGATTTTCCTTTCTCTAAAATTTATCTTCATCTGTCCCAACTCTCCCAGGGCTATGAAGGGTGTCTCACTTGGCTGGAGCAGACTATAGAAAGACTAAAATCAATCATGGGCTAGTTAAGGCCAACAATGCTCAGAAAGCCAAATGAGGACTAAACGAAGCATTTGTAAGACAAAGCCCTGATCATACAAATGGATGCCAGTGGTAGCTCACAGATCTTGCCTCGGCATTACAAGACTTTGTTCTGCAGCATCACAGGTCATCATGGGGGAAGGACTGAGAATCTTGGATGGTAAGAATGCTGGAGAAGTCTGCCAGGAGTAGTTCTGTCAATTACATTTAACAAGACTTTCCTCCTAATTGTCAGCTACTCACGGTGGGTGGGAAGTCCCTCACATTCCTGTCCATCATTCAGCAACTTTTAAGTTAAAGACACCCAGTTCCTGCCTCTCCAACTCCCTCTGATGAAGCCTTCTGTCTTGTCCCTTCTCCTTTTATGATCTGACTTGGGTTGATGAGCCACTGGTCCTTAGCACTCCTTAGGAGCACTTCTGAGAACACAGTTGTTTAAAGGAGCTGATTACTCTCTAGTAGCCCTGGAAAAGCAAGGAATACATACTGTCAGGATATTTTCTTGTGCAGAAAGAATGTTTGATTAATTGTGGCTTCCCTCATACCCCATGGGCTACCCAGGTGGCCCTTAGCTGACTGATGGAACACCTCTAAAACTTAATGTTCCATTTCTACTCATTTTGACCCGATTCTTCTTTCTTTTAGTGTTTCTTCTTCTGTTGATAATTGGATTTTTCCAAAGAAATTGACCAAGTACCCACTCTGATCATCAGTTTATGGTTATTGCAACACTCTGACCCAGAAGGTTTTTGTGAAGAGCCCTGTAAAACCTCAGAAGAGACCTTCCTGTGAAGATAAAAACTGCAGGTCATCCCTGGAAGACAATATAATTCTATCTTATTTGGAAGCACTGAAAACCGTTGTCAAAAAGCTCTCTCCTATAGAGCTGTATGCTTTTTCTTGTCATTGTATATAACTATCTGTGTTCTTAACCAGTTCCAATATCTTCCATGCTGCTTTCCATGTCAGGTTACATATCAAAAACTGGATACTATGCCCTTCTAGCTGTTTTGTGATTTATACGAAATCTTCCCAAACAAAGGTAGCCGCATAAAACTGGTATTTCATACTATCACCTGAGGAATTCTGACCAGGCCCTGCAGATGTGTGTGTGTGTGCACGTGCGCTCAGTTGTGTCCGACTCTTTGTGATCCTATGGACTGTACCCTGACAGGCTCCTCTGTTCATGGAATTTCCCAGTCAAGACCCTTCAGGAGAATCCAAAATTATCAATATAGCATAAGAAGTTTCCACTTTCATTTTCATAAATCTGCAACCTGGAGATGGACAGGGAGGCCTGGCGTGCTGCAATTCATGGGGTCACAAAGAGTCGGACATGACTGAGCGACTGAAATGAACTGAACTGAACAGAAATTTTAATGTATAGTGGCTTAAACAATAAGGACTTTGTTTTTCATACGTATTGAGAAGTCCAGAACTAGGTGGCTATTGGTATGATGATGTCTGAGCCAACATCTCTATTTCCTGTGGTCTCTGCCTCATCACCAAAAATTGGCTGCTGCATTTCCAGAGACATCCTTAGCTACATGGGAGCCTAGGAAGTGAATATTTAGCTTTCCTGGGCTACAGAGGGGTGGTCGGCAATGGTATAAGGACTGGGAATGGTTGTTCAGTCAGTCAGTCACCACTGTCTGCTCCAGAAATTAATAGGAGAAAAATGCAGAAGTAAAACAAGCATTCATGGCATTTTATAAAGGCAAGATAGCATAGTCAAGCCTATTCAGCATCCAGTTATTTCCTTTTCCCTGGACAGTACCCAGAGAGTTTTTTCTGTGTGTCTTATAAGCTAAATTTAACACTTGTCCATGAAATGAAATGTAAATTTCTGTTAGAATTGTATTCTCTCACATAAAGCCTGACCCAAGTCTTTGAAGTAAAACACATGACTGAAATAGTGAAAATAAATTGGAAACAATCTTCATGCCTGTTAACAATTTAACCAAATAAATTTTGAGGTATTCAATGAACTATTATGTAATAGTTAAAAAGTATGAAAAGTATACATACAGAAAGTTACATGTAATCTCATGGAAAGCAAGAAAAAAAAAAAAAAGGCAAATTGCCAAGTATGACACATGTGTATTGCATTTTTGTAAAAGGAAGTATTTATACATATGCACATTTTTAATAGATTTGAAAAAGTTTTGAAAAATTGTACTGTAGTATCATCAGTTGTTAACACTGAGGAGTGAATAATGGAAGCAGAATCTCATTTTTAATTCTTTTTACATTGCTTCAATTTCTTCCAATAAGCGTGTGTAACTTTTATAACTAAAAAAATATTTTATTAAAGCAAAGTTGCCATTACCAAAGAGGAGGAGGGGTGGGAAGGACAAATTAGGAGTATGGGATTAACATACACAAACTACTATACATAAAATAGCTAAGCAATAAGGATTTACTGAATAGCACAGGGAATTATATTCAATATCTTGCAAAAACTTATAAGGGAAAATAATCTGAAAAAAAAATATGCAACTGAATCACTTTGCTGTACACCTGAAATTAACATAATATTATAAATCAATACTCTTCAATCAAAAATAAGATTTTTATTAAAACTGTAAATTTAGACAGACTCTGGATAACTTGAGCAAAGTAAATTCAGGCCTGTCATTAGATGGCTATGCTGTCTTTAACATTTATTTTGATGAAAAAATGTAAAATCAAAGAAAATTCACTCTCAGAATTATCCTCAATAACACCTTCAAATTATTTATATTTGGGGGGGCAATATAAAGGTAGGTGAGGAAAGAGTGATTATGGGATTGTATGAAATGCTATATATGAAATTAGAAAATTATAAAGTACCATAGAATTTAAAGAATCCTTTATTAAAAAGTCATTTACTTTTACAGAAAATGTAAGTGGAATCACATATTTGACTTGCTCATTGATTAAAATATTTTGAAAAAAAAATCACTGTCTACAATCAAGGTAAGAATATTTCAAAATATGCCATGGGAACATATGGTTTACACATGTGTCAAACTTTATTGAGTAAGTGTTAACTCATCTTTCATCAGATTCAGTGATGGTCACTGTGTTTAAAGGAATCAACTCCAATTCTCTCATAATCTATCATAATAGAATAACAAGAAAAAATGAAAAGTCCCTAGAGCTTCTCACCTAGAATGAAACCATTTCTCTGACAGCTGATTTGAGAGTCTTATGAATTAATTTCTTGCCTATTGTAGTGTATTTGAACTTGACATTTTTCTGGAGAAATCTGATCTTAGATAACTAAAGAAAAGCACTGATAGATATCTTAATTCCACGTTTTTGCTTGATAGGAAAATTAGAGCCAGATAAACGCATGGAACACTGTCACTGTTCTGCAATTCAATAACATGTATAGAACATGCTGGTATGAATGATTCATTGCCAGAAGCCATGCTTTCATGATAATGTAGAATATTTAGAATTAAAAAAAAAATACAAAGTGGCAATCCTTTAAGTGCATTTTTCTTTTTAAGAGGAAGTTTTAGTTACCAGGTCTCTAAATAAAAACTAAAAGTCAAGTTTGGATTCTGTTCTGAATGAATTCAGTGTATTTGATGCGTCTTCTTTAAAAACTGAACATTTCAAGAACTACAGTTATATTTATATCCATCAAGCAAATTAGAATAATGCAGGATTTTGGAGTGGGGGGGAATCTTGATCCATAACTAATTGGTCACATTCAATTCTTTTTATTAGACTGCATGGCTCAAAGTTTCTCTCTTCCCCTCTCCTTAAATTAAAACAACAACAACAAAAATTTGTCTTAAATGCATCTTCACTTTAATAAAAGACAAGCACAGGGTCCCATAAAAACGACAGTGAGAGTTGATCTTTTCTGTTTGTTTGCATGTTTTGTGCTTGTGGTGATTTTAAACAAAATCCAGGGCTTACAAAGTACAGAATATAAATAGGCATCATATTTAAGTTCAGGAACTAAAAGGTAGAAACCCAGAATGGTCATAAAACCTTTTATTGTCAGAATTTTAAAACATGCAAATAACTATGTAGAAAGATTTGAAGGTCTTTCTATATTTTACTTGTTTGCACATCTCACTTACAAGTTGCAACTCTTTCCTGTTCATATTTCAAGGTATTTGTGAAGTTCTGATGGTTCTGATCCTTGACCTGGGAATCAATGTCTGACCTCCCAAACATAATGCATAATCATCAGATCACCTCTGGAATAACAGGGAACTTGCTACCATGTATTATTTTGATTATATAGAAGAAGCAAGCCTGAAATAGGCAGTTGAAAGGTAGCATATATTAATTTGAAAACTACCCAAAATACTAGAGGAGAAGTTCTAGAGGAACAGTTGGAAGTATATTCTAAAGTAACATTTTCCCATTATAATCCTAATCATAACAACACAACTGCTGCTGCTACCTATGGGCTTCTATTTGTGTTCAGCAATACATTTGTCTTTAATGACTACAATATGGTTTGCAGACATCATTTTATTAAAATCTCATAACTCTGTGAGGTAGGTATCATCAGCAGCCCCATTTCAGAGCTAGGTAAACCTTGGCTCAGAGTGGTTAAATGACTCATCCAAGGCTATATAGAGAATAACAGTTTGCATCCATGAGCTCAAAACTATAGTAAAAGGAGCAATTAATCATAAAAATCTAATTGGTCACTGTTAGTGTGATGGCACCCCACTCCAGTACTCTTGCCTGGAAAATCCCATGGACGGAGGAGCCTGGTAGGCTGCAGTCCGTGGGATCGCGAAGAATCGGACACGACTGAGCGACTTCACTTTCACTTCTCACTTTCACACATTGGAGAAGGAAATGGCAACCTACTCCAGTGTTCTTGCCTGGAGAATCCCAGGGACGGGGGAGCCTGGTGGGCTGCCGTCTGTGGGTCACACAGAGTCGGGCATGACTGAAGTGACTTAGCAGCAGCAGCAGAGGATACTAGTGAACAAATCTACTTAAAGAAGACTAGTCACATGAATGAATGGGGAGTATTCATGCCCTAGTCACAGGGCATGAATAGAGACACACACATAGAGAACAGATTTGTGGACACAGCAGGGGAAGGAGAGAGGGACGGATTGAGAGAGTAGGATTGGCATATATACACTATCATGTATAGTAGCTAGTGGGAATCTGCTGTATAGCACAGAGACCTCAGCTCGGTGCTCTGCAATGACTGAGAAGGGTGGGAAGGAGACTCAAAAGGGTGGGGATGTACACACACTTATAGCTGATTCACGTTGTCATACAGCAGAAACCAACACAATGCTGGAAAGCAATTATCCTCTAATTAAAAATAAATAATTTTTAAAAAGAATGCTACTAGTATGTGACCTTATTAACAGTAGAAAAGAGGGAGTTTCCCTTCATAGAACTATTTACCCAGTAATGAAGAAGGGGTAATACAATTAGAATACCACCATTTTGCAACCTATTATGGACTGAATATTTACATACACCCTATTCATATGTCAGGAGAAGGACATGGCAACCCACTCCAGTACTCTTGCCTAGAGAATCCTGTGGACAGAGGAGCCTGGTGGGCTGCTGTCCATAGGGTCGCACAGGGTCGGACACGAGTGAAGTGACTTAGCATGCATGCATGCATTGGAGAAGGAACTGGCAACCCACTCCAGTATTCTTGCCTGGAGAATCCCAGGGACAGAGAAGCCTGGTGGGCTGTCGTCTCTGGGGTCGCACAGGGTTGTACACGACTGAAGCAACTTAGCAACAGCAGCAGCATTCTTATGTTAAATACCTAACCCCAGAGTATGGCTGTATTTGGGGTTGTTGTCTCTAAGGAAGTAATTTGAGTTAAAAGAGGTTAAGGGTGGGACTCTGATCCCATAGGATTACTGAACTTAAAAGAAGAAACACCAGCAATGAAGAATCAGACAGAGAGAACAGACCTATGGACATGGGGGGAAGGGAGGAGGGAGAAGAGGAGATGTATGGAGAGAGGAACATAGACATTTACAATACCATGTGTGAAATAGATAACCAGTGGGAATTTGCTGAATGACTCAGGGAACTCAAACAGGGTCTCTGTGACAGGCTAAAGTGTGGGATGGGGAGGGAGATAGGAGGTAGGTTGGGAGGGAGGGGATATGGGCATACCTATGGCTGATTCTTGTTGATGTATGACAGAAAACCACAAAATTCTGTAAAGCAATTATTCTTTAATTAAAAAATTAAATACAAATCACATTTTGGACTTAGGAAAGATCATATGAGCACACAGCAAGGTGGCAGCCACTTACAGTTAAGAGAAGAAGCCTCAGAATGAAATCTACCTTGCAAGCATGTTGATCTTGGGCTTGTCAGCCTTCAGAACTGTGAGAAATGAATTTCTAATTTTTAAGTCACCTAATCTGTGGTACTTTGTTATAGGAGCCCAAGCTAAGACACAACTCTTAACGAATTAATCTAAGCAATAATAGCTGATAACACAAGAGAGAGGCAGCTAGATATGTGTCTCTCGCGGGAGAGGATCTCACCAAGTCTGAAGTATTCTTTGCAACAACAACAAAAAACCACCTGGATTTGATCAAGTTTCTACGTCCAACTTCCAATTTATAAAAAATACAGGCAAGGGAAGGACACATGTAAGATGACATCACAAGGATGAAATGAGCAAAATCCAGACCTTGAGAAACTCTCCAGGTGAAAACATCCATTTGTTCAAGAATAATAGCAACAAATTACAAAAATGTACAGAGGCAAAGGGGAGACACAGAGAGAAGAGCTTATGGGTTAAAAGGTCTTAATAGATATATCAAAAATCCAGATTTCAGGAAACTTAAAGAAATTATGAGATTAAGATATTTGGAAATTTATAGATCTTTGATGACACTGAACTATTGCTCATTTTTTTAGATAGGTGAAATGGTATTTAGTGTTTTTATTTTCAATACCTTTGAGAGACACATACCAATTTATTATATGTTAAATGATCTGATGCTTGGGGAGAGGGTAATTATTGGGGGTATGAAAGGAATACTCTTACTTATGAGTTCAAGTGATGAGGAAAAGGAGGCTGATTATATTATTCTTGTTTTTTTATATGTTTGAAATTTTCCATTACTAAAATTTTTTACAAATTGAGACCATATTATAAACTAAATACATATGTTGATGTATATAGTCAAAATTCAATAGTTTTTAAAATCTAACATATACCTGAAGAGTTTTCAAGGGTTTTTTTTAAAGGGTATTTAAGAATAATCTTAAAATTTCTAAGAGGATCATTTTTAAAAGTAAGGAATTCTCATTCCATTTTATTATTATAATACGGCAGGACTTAGAGGAAAATACATTCTATTTTCTTTCTTAATAATCTTTTATTGATTATTCCAAGAATCCATTTAGTTCTGCCCCATTATGAGAGAGCAGCTTTATTTCATTATGTTTTAATGAGACAAAAGATCACCACAGCCTAAAAGGCTATGCATTCCATGTAAAGGACATTATTTCCTAGACAACAAGACAAAAATTCCCAACATCATTCAATAATGTCTTTTGATTGATTAAATTCAAAAAGCAATAAAATATATAAAATATTAAATAATAATATTCAATAGACTGGCTTTAGTTTCTGAGTACTAAAGTTGTTAAGTGGAGTTCATACAGACCACACCCATAAGCACAAACAGAAATATTATCCCAACTCCAGCACTGCAAATATGTAGCCATGGACTGTGGGACTAAAAAACAGAGTGACCTTTTCTAAACATTTTAGCTTCTGGCTCCCAAGTTAAACTTAAATTACTTTTTAACACATCTAGCAAGGTTAAAATACCAGCAGACAGTCATCTTATTTGTTCATGGGACACAAAGATGGTTATGCCAGGAAAAAAAAAAAAGTGACACAATTCTAAAAGAAGAGATTTTCATGGGCTAGGGAAAACTGTGGAGAAGGCAATGGCACCCCATTCCAGTGCTCTTGCCTGGAAAATCCCTGGACAGAGGAGCCTGGTGGGCTACAGTCCATGGGGTCACTAAGAGTCGGACACGACTGAGCGACTTCACTTTCACGTTTCTCTGTCATGCATTGGAGAAGGAAATGACAACCCACTCCAGTGTTCTTGCCTGGAGAATCCTAGGGATGGAGGAGCTTGGTGGGCTGCTATCTGCTATCTGCTATCGCGCAGAGTCGGACACGAGTGAAGCGACTTAGCAGCAGCAGAGAAAACTGGAAGATGTGGGAATAGAAATGTAAGTAAAAACTGCTTTGCCAGTAGTAGATGCTCAATAAAAATGCACTTTATGAGTGAGGGATAGTTCTTCCTCTAAGAGACAGGAAGTAGTCACTGGATGGGGCTCCAGGGAATTACACTGAGTTGGAAAGGAGGAAAATTGAGCAGACCCATGTAGAACGGTGTTAATTTTCTTAGCAAATGGATAAATAAGTGAAAGCAAATAATGAAGGGAAGTGATGGCGGAGATTAGGAATTTGAGGAACTAGGAAAAGAAGTCTGACTACCTACTGAAGAGGCAGAAAGAAATGAACTAAAAATGAAATGAGAATTTAAAAAGGGCACAATGCCATGATGCTACTTGCCTTGCTTGGCAAGAGGAAGCCCTCTGAGGGCAGAGGCCATCTCTTGGTTATCTTCACATCCCTTATAATGTAGCAGTACTCACATCATGTCTATAAATTAAATATCTCCTCAACCCATGCAAGTACACCCAGAGCACACCTCTGGGACGTAGCGGATGCACACAGAAAGAAGCTAAAAAGGAGGACAGAAGAGCAGAGTCAAAGTTCTTTGATAAAGAACATGTCAGAACTGTCATCAGGGTAAACACAATACTTAGGTCATAGTAGGCATTTCAGAGTAATTTACTGAACAATGGAAATACATCCCTCATCTCCCTCCAATCAGGGCAGAGCAAAAGTAAAAGTCTGAAGAGAAATAAATAGAACTAGAAGTTAGAAGAAAATCCATCCACATCAAATTTGAAGTGATAAGGGAAAGAAAGCAGAAACTATGACAAAAAATATATTAAGAGTTATAATAATTAATTGACAACATTCTGAGGTGTGGGATCATCTTGGAAGCTGGAATAAGATAATTTCCCATTCTATTTTGGGAAGAAGGTGATAGTGGTCATCTAAGGTCACCTGATGGGATGACCAGGGGAATACCTGAGGAGTAGTGTTGGACCTCTGTCTACTCTTCAGGAACCTACTGAAGTTGATGGACTTACTTTGCAGGGAAATTCTCATCTCCACATGTATTTAAAAATTATCATATAGAATCTATGCATTCAGAGACCCTTTGAGGCTCCCTAATAAATCACATCCAGTGATAAAGGATCTCAGGCTCCTGAAGAAGCACACTTAGCAGGTGCCACTGCTGGTGACAGCCCATCCATATCTCCTACTGAAACCTGGCCTTCACATGCTTTCAACAGTTGTCTTTCAGACAAGTACTCTTTCCAAGGCACCCCCCTTCCCCTGACCCCTGCCAACTGAGGTTTCTAATTCCACTTCTTCCAAATTTCCCCAACACTCATCATAAATCGCTTCTTTTAGAATTAGGTCTTCATCTAATTCCATATGCACCGGAAATCTGACTACTATGAAAATGCTAGATCTAGACTTATTTGAGGCAGGGGGGAGGGCGGACAGGCTGCGTCTTAAAAGGGGGCTTAACCTGAAAGAAAATCAATTCACTGTACAGGTAAAGTGTACGATGCTCCACAGTAACCAGCAGCTTCCTCTTATTCCCTCAACTCTAGAAGAGGCAGAATCCTTTTGGGAAACCTACTAGCACATAGGAGACCTCAGTGACTTTGTGTGGCATGGAATTGATTTCTAATGGAATAAGCTGATCTCTGAGGAATGTGGTTAGCAGTGGCTGTGGCAGCAGAGCTTTTGTGTCTGCAGAGCAGAGGACCCCGGCAGGAATAGCAGACTGTGACCTCCACCCACTTCCCTGATGGCGCTGGATGTGGATGCTGCCCGCTGGCACACTTTGCCTCGCAGGAAACTGAAAGGCATGCCCGAGAGGCCGATGGGAGAGCATCGAGCCTTGCAGTGTTTGGCTCCCTCAGCAGAGATTGGTTGGAAACGCATATTTTAATGGACACATACTGAAGTATGCAAGAAATATCCTTTCCCAGTCTCATGTTTTCATCTCTTCCTGGTCATAATAAATGGGAGAGGATATCATCATTTGAGAGACAAGTCCCAGCTCATTTCCCATCAATGCATACTTCTGGAACGGTAAGTCAGTGACCTCTGTTACCAGTGACTCTAAGGAATCTGGTTCCCTATGATCTGGGGAAAAAGGGTAACTCAGCAACCTAAATTAGATGTCAATGAGTATAAATTCACAGCACTGAACTGGAGGTTTTATTTGAAATATGGCTTTTCTTGGAACCATCTTTTATCGAAGGTAATTTTATCAGAAGCCTGTGAATATTTTCCTTAAAATAAAAAAAAATTTCTAAATTTAATATTTATTGTTTACCTACTAAGTGCCAGGTGTGTAGGTGCTAGAGATACATTTATAGGCAGAGAAGATAGACACACCTTGATGATATTGATGCTGTTCTCCTGGAGGTTAAACTACGATGGGAGCAACATGCAATAAATGAATAAACTCATCTAAAATTGTAATAAAGGAAATGAAGACTTAAGCAGGTACAGTGATGGAATCACTGTGAAGCTTTCTTAGGTGATAAGGTGAACAGGGACGGCTTCTTTAAGGAAGGAACACTCAAGCCCTGAAGACTAAATAGAAGCTCACCTTGGGAGCAGTTACAGATAGATGGAGGGAGCATCCCAGGCAGATTACAAAAGGACCAGAGCCTGCCGTATTGGAAGAATGAAATGAAGCTGTTGCAGCTGTCTTGTGTGAGGAATAGTATGAGATGAGGCTTGAGGCAGGACCAGGCAGGTCTTCATTAGGAGTCTGCATTTACCATATGACATCTGCTTTTTATTTATTCCAAGTAATTTATCTCCTGCATACCAGACTTGGACAGAGTGCTTTAGATGCATTATCTCAAATGATCACGCCTGCAATGTAGGTACTATCCTGGTTCTGCAATGGAGAAATTGAGGGTCATAAAATGGGAATTTTTATGTTATACAGAGAGTACCTGGAAAAGCCATAGGCCAAACCCCAGACTGTCTGACTTGAATTCTTAGCCAAATCCAGGGACATTCTCCTTTTGAACTTCATCTCTACCTTGAAGCTATCAGAGACAAGCAGAAACTGCCCTTGGACAAGAACCTGGGGGCACCCTGGCTCTTTAGATCTCACTGAACCTTTCCATCACATCTGGCAGATGTCGGGATGCAATCCAAAATCCTAAGAGAACCAATGGTCTGTGGGGTTCTCACCAAAGGATGAGAAGCAATGTTTTGACACAAGCCCAGGAAAAGGTCAGAACAAAGATGTAAAAAGGTGTCAGATTTGCTCAAGTAAAAGGAAGAAGCTGCAGCATATGGCTTTTATCGGCTGATGTGTTTGTGTTCCCCGGGAAGAAATGGCTGACAAATGCCAGAGGGAAGTGTTAATAGAAGAACTGGATAATAGAGAGCTTGCTTCTTAGGAAGCAGATATCTAATGATCATGATTATCATAATGTTCTCATTTCTTAATGCTACAAGTTCAGTGAAACACTGGGAATGAAACAACAAATCCATTTACCTGGTAGGGCATTAAGACTCTGGGTTTAATGAGCATTTAAAGGCTATGTTCCTTTTAAGGTGACTCCTAAAATCCACGGGAATGGTCTCCTCTGAGATATCTTCCATCTCAGCCCATGGAACCTCCTTCTGTCCCATCATCAAAGTAAAAAACCTGAGAACCCACCTTCATCTCATCCATTCAGTCACCTGGCTTTGTTGGTTCTGCATTCCTGATATTGACCAGAGCTTCTCTATTCACTTGCTCCTGCTTTGGTCCAGGCCACCATCACCACTGGCTCAGAGTAATGGTGTGATTGCCTATCAACTGTACCTGCTTCCAGTCTCGCCCCAGGACATACAGGCTCCATTCTGCTGCAAGGCCTATCTTTCCACAATGCAAGTTTGACTTGCCTCCCTTTTCCTATTATCACCACTGAATGGTCCTCCTTTGCATACCGGATAAAGTAGGCAAGGTTTTCTGTCTTCAGGCCTGTGCCTCCCTCTCTGGCCTCATCTCTTATTATTTTCTGTGAACAACAAATTACTTACAACCCACGCTACCGAATTATTAGCCATTCTTTGCCGATAAGCCTTCACACATGTCTGTCTTTTCCTACAGTACCTTCATTATTTTTATGTTAAAGACTCAGTTCAAGTGCCACTGTCTCCATGAAGCTATTCTTATATCACTCCTTTGCTGACTGATTGGCTATGCCATGCAGAATGCGGGATCTTAGCTCCCCAACCAGGGATTGAACTTCTGCCCTTGGCACTGGAAGTACTGAGTCTTAACTACTGGACTGACAGAGAAGTCTCTACAGCACTCCTTTATAATTTTGTGGTAGACAGAATGACGACCTCCACCCCTCCAAAAAAAATCCACATACTAATCTCCTACCACATAATTATCATACATGATAAAAAAGAGTTTGCAATAATTAAATTAGGACCCTGATATGGGCAGATTATACTGGATTATCTGGGTGGGTTCAATGCAAGCATAAGCTCCCTCTCCTTATAAGAGAGAGACAGGTAGGTCAGGTCAGAGAAGATGATGTGATGACTGAAGCAGAGGTGAGAGAGGGAGAGAGAGAGAATGTGAAGACGGCTGAACCAGGCTATTCGGTTTGAAGCTAGAAGAAGGGGTTGCAAAAAATGCAGGAGAAGACTCTATAAGTTGGAAAAAAGCAAAGAAAGATAATTCTTCCCTAGAGACTCCAGAAGGAATGCAGCCCAAAGACACCTTTTGTGAAAATCATGGGATTTGGGGATTTTAAGGATTTCTCACCTCTAGAACTCTAAGATAAACTTCTGTTATTTTGTCATAAAGTTTGTGGTAATTTGTGGTCATTGTGGCAGCAGGAAACTAGTACACATTCCCTGTCCTCCTTTCCCTTCACTACAAGGGAAAATTGTCCCTTCGATCTTTAAGCTTCTATTGGACTCTTTATACTTTATAATTTACATATCAATATCTCCTCCTAATAAGGATTTAAATACTTAAAGGCAGAAACCACATCTATTGCATATTTATGCATGAGCACGGGTCTAGAAATAACATGGCCATTCATTCATTCATTCATTCATGCTTTTGTTCACTCATTTTCTCCTTCAAATATTTTAGTTATTGAGTGTTTAACATGCACCAGACACTCTAATGTTTAGTAAATGCACTGAAGAGCAAAAGTAGAGGCTTTCTGTCTTCAAGGACCTTACAGTTTGATGGAAGAATGAACATCAATTAAATCACCCCCAAAATAGAGTTGACTAAAGAAGGTATAAAAGTGGATGAAGCGTTCTCTAGAAAAAGAACCAGCTTGTTAACTAGACAACAGCCATGGATGCATGATGAGTGAGCTGGTCTAGACCAGTAGACATACTACCCAGCTGAGGTCAGGCCAGCCTGCTGACCCACAGAATCATGAACTACATAAACAGTGAGGATTCAAGCCATGAACTTTTGGGGTGGTTTGTTATGCAGCAAAAACTAACTGATACGTAAACTCTGTGGTGGAGGGAGGAGAGAGGGGGAGAGAGAGAGAAGAAAGACAAAAACAGAGAGCAGTGCTACGAAGTTAACCACAAAAATTCAAGGAGGATTGAAACTTGTTAGCAGATTTTATGCAGCATTATTAATGTAACAAGTCAACTACCTTATATCAAAAACAAAGTTTTAGGGCCCCAAATACCATGATTTTCACAAAAGGCATGCACAACTAGGATCAGGAGTAGACCAGGTAGGAAAAATATTGAGAGTCTTGAAAGGAGAGAATGATTCATAAAAAATTTGTTGAAATTTCTTCCACTTAGAGTAAACAAAGACAAGACAGGCAAGTGAATACAAAATTTATTGTGCTTAGTAATATCTAAAGCATCTAATTATGTAACCTTCCACTTGCCAGGCATGAACATTATCCAAGCAGTAACGACTTCTCCCTTCCTGGACTCCAGGCAAGAATACTGGAGTGGGTTGCCATTTCCTTCTCCAGGAGATCTTCCCCTTTCTGGACTAATACTAGTCAAATAAACAGTCAATGTGCCCATAAACAGGTTTGAGCTCTATGGGCTTGTGTACTTTCTCAGGGAACCTTTTGTCTCTTTCTAAGGTAATGCAAATTTGAGTTTGCTCCACTGAGATTTTTGATACTTTATTAAGTGTAGGAATTTAATGACTTTCTTATTCTACAAGCTCTTTCTACTTCTTCCTGTTTTCTAGCTAATCAAGTCAGTTTGTTAGATGCTGGGGCACTTCAAGCTCTCTTCAATCTTATTTTGACCTAATTTATTTTTGCAGATGTAAGAAACTTCACTGCAGAACTCATTAAAATGAGCCTTCTGTGTTTCTCCTGCTATGATCTGGTGAGTTCTCACATGTCCTTAAGTTCTTAGGGGAAAAACAATGACCTATTAGGACTTTAAGGAAGAAAAATGAAATAATAAAAAAAGAACCATTTTAAGTGGAAATATCAATTCAAGAGAATGACGTTACTAGAATGAAAAAAACTTCACTGTAATTCCAAATTACCCTTGGCAAGTGAGAGTTTAGATAAAGAGAAAACACTAAGGAGTATCTCAGGAGGCTAATTCTTGTCCTCAGAGAGGGAAGACAAGAAAGTCTGGGTGTGTATCAGAGCCTCAGGTAACTCCTGGAGAGGTACTCTGAGGCAAGCTAGAGAAGGCATCATTAGCTTGGAGAATGATAACTGCAGATAAAGAAAATGAGCAAAGGCCCAGGGCAATAAACAGTACTGGCTGAACCCCCAGCTGGGCTGGCTGTGCAACACAGCCCAAAGGAGGCCACTGTTGAGGTGCCCCCCAGCAAAGAGGGAAGCTTACCTGGGTCTACCAATTTTGGCAGAAAATCAAAGGCAGTATTGGTCGGTATTTGTGTTTGGTCTTCATCTGGGGTGGACAGCCCCAATTGTATAAGAGCTGAGAGGGGTTTCAGATGGATTTGAGGAAAAGGACCTCAAGGCAGGGGAAAACAAACAAACAAAACCAAAGAGAGAAGTGGCTACCAACAAGAGAGGGAAAGAAGGAGGGGCAAATACGGGGTAAATACGAGATACAAACTACTATGCATAAAATAGATAAGTGACAGGAAATAGTGTATAGCACAGGGAATTATTGCCACTATCTCATAATAACTTTTAATGGAGAATAACCTGTAAAATACTGAATCACAATGCTGTATACCTTCAACTAATACAATATTGTAAATCAACTATACTTCAGTAAAAAATAAACATGGTTAAATGAGACAGATGAACAAAAGCCAACCAATCCATACACACACACACACACAAAAAACAACAAAGAGAAATCAGCTGGTTGGAGAGTGGGTTCACCTGAGGAGTTGTAGAAGTACTGATGCGACAGAATGTGCTGCTGCTAAGTCGCTTCAGTCATGTCTGACTCTGTGCGACCCCATAGATGGAAGCCCACCAGGCTCCCCCGTCCCCGGGATTCTCCAGGCAAGAACACTGGAGTGGGTTGCCATTTCCTTCTCCAATGCACGAAAGTGAAAAGTGAGAGTGAAGTTGCTCAGTCATATCCGACCCTTAGCAACCCCATGGACCACAGCCCACCAGTCTCCTCCATCCATGGGATTTTCCAGGCAAGAGTACTGGAGTGGGGTGCCATTGCCTTCTCCTGCAGCAGAATGTACCTCCTGAGAAAGCAAATTCTACATGGTTGTCTCTTATTCATTCAACAAACATTTACTGAGGGTCTACTCTTAGCCAAGTATCATGACTCAGACATGAGAGAGTGACAGTAAAAAGAACAGGGCCTTGCTATTCGATGTCTATTTCAGAGTAAACAATTAAATGGGAATAGGATAAAACAATTGGCATTTAATATTGACATTATTTGAAGATACAGACACATGCACACACACACACACACACACATAACTATATACAAAACAAAACAAGAAAAAAATGGGGGCACGTTTTTTGAGGTTTAGTACAACTAGCTTACTGTGAGAATAAATATACACATCAGTTAGTGGGTTCAGCAGAGCATGGCTGTAGCAACTTACCACAAGAATTCAACATGTACAGGAATTAACACTTTTTTTAAAAAAAAAGAAAAAGAGGGAAAAAAGAACAGTGATAAATCCAACAAGTGCAATGAGTGAGTTTCTTTTAAGAGTTTCTACTGTGTTTGCAAAATATAAAATATTAGTATTTTCTAACACCATCAGGTCCCTCTACTCTATTTTTAAATTGTGGAGAGAGCACTTAATATGAGCTCTACCTTCTTAATAAAATGTTAAGTTTACAATATATTACGGTTGACCATGGTACAATGTTGCACAGCAGCTCTACAGAGTTTATTCACCTAACTTGACAGAAACCTTATGCCCAGGTCTCCCAACTCTTGATATGTTCTAATTTCTATCACCAATCCATCTGCACACGGCAGACATCAAGGCTCACCATGATGAACTATACAGCTCTTAGCTCTGAGGAGCTGGAAGAAAGAGGCTAAAGAGCTTTCAAAACATCAGTCTTTAAAATCATTATTATGAGGAAAATTGCCCTTCAATCACACCGCATTATTTATGAACCAATTTCTTTTTAACTGACTATCTTAACTTATACTTAAGTCAACACATTTCTGGATAAATATTTGCACTGCCAGGAGTTCGGGGCCACACACATTAGCAAACCTTGTGTACTATATCGTTCTGCCATCCAGGATGACTGAATACGCTGGGTGTTTCCTATTGTTTCCTGAATCATATTCCATGTGTAGTTGGGGGAAAATGTAGCACTGTGTGTATAAGTAACAAAAACATAACCAATTATGACTGTAGAAAATTTCATTGTTTCATTAGAGAAATAGCTGCAAGCAGAGTTTGAACAGTGTAATGTGAATTTTAACCTCAGTGTTATAAGATGAGAAAATTAATGAGGCTGTTCTACAGTCCAGAGGTGAACAGGGTTCCAGTGGAGCCCAACTGTTTTCTAAGCTGAAACAGTTAACATAAAAGTTAGATCCATTTCTAATATATTTCTCTTTTAATATATTATGTCTAATATTTTATTACTATAGTTCTTGTAGCATTGTTTGTGAATTAGCAACCGAATGAGAAGGAGGTATGTCATATCTTCAAGGTACATTTGCATGTTCAGCTGGTAGAATTCACTAGGATGTAATTACAATTTTGAGTCAGTAAAAATAAACTGTTTCTGAATTTTAATCAGAAAATATTAAGGGAGAGGTTTAGGAATAAAATGCTTTAAAAGCCCTTCTAAAACTTAAGTAACGTTGCTTTGACAAACGCCTTTTGTTCCAAACTGTTTTGAAGCTGATGTTCCATGGCTCATCAATTCCGTTTGCCATTATATTATTTATTTCATTTTCATTCTCAGCACTGTCATAGTTAGACAATGGTAAGAACTTAAAATAACCTCAACAAGTCCCTACACTGCATTCAATATCCTAGAGCCTTGACCTTTATTTTATAAGATTTTGCAGAGATCGTCAAATAAGGAGAGGTCTTATTGTAGAGTCCACGTTGAATTCGAGGAGAGAGGATCTGTGTATCTCCATGTACCAGAGGTAAATCTCTAGTCAACTGAAATGGTTTTTCTGAGCCAGAGTTTCCCTCCCTTGATAGAAAACTCAATATATAGCTAATACATCTATTTCCTGGGGTTATTGTTAGTATCACATGAAATGATGCATGACTTTGTCAAGTTTTAGGAAGATGGAAAGGTGGTACCTTTGGTCATCAAGTCTTGAACTGATTTAAGATTTTCCAACAGGCTGACTTCATTTTTAAGAAAACCTAAAGAGAAAAATCCTAAAATTCACAAATGTGAAAAATAGTTACGTACACTTCTAAAACATTTCTGGAAGTTTCCCTTGATACATTTATTGCTTAGTTTGAGTTATAAAAATATGGTTTGAAAGAACAGTTCAGCCTCTCTACCTGATCTATATTTCTTTACAGCTCTTTCCATGACCTAACAATTTCTTTTCTTTTCTTTCTGTCCCCCATCTCCATCTTGCTGAGTAACACACTAGACTGCTGCCTTTCCAGTGTCTGTGGAAGTTACCTGCACTTAGTAGAATCTTAAATGTTTGTTGAATGAATAAATATATGAATGAGTGTTATGAGAAGTTACTGTTGTTGTTGCTCAGTTGCTAAGCCTTTGTGACCCCAGGGACTGCAGCACAACAGGCTCCCCTGTCCCTCACTATCTCCCAGAGTTTGCTCAAACTCATATCCATTGAGTTGGTGATGCTATCTAATCATCTAAACATCACTTCTAAAATATTCAAAGTAGCTTTTCCTTTATAACAACTAGCCTTTAGTTTCATAATTATGTCATGATTATATAGATAATTTTAGGGTAGTGATCTTACAAAATTTCACTCAACAACAATAATAATTACATTCTATTTAGTGTAGTACTGTATGTCACACACTTATATATACTATTGAGAATCTCAAAAGAGCACCTCCCTCCCCCCTGCCAATGCTGAGAATTCTTTCCTCACTTCTTTCCTCACTAACATAAGTCACTTAATTAAAAGTTACACAGCTAGTGGGGATTGGGAGCCAGAATTTGAAACCAGGGTTTAGATGGACCATTCCACAGAGATAGTTTCTCCCCCAAGAATATTAATTAAATGTAAAAATTAAATGTGATTTAATGTTTATCTGACTATATCTTTACTGCATTTTTGTTCTGGATAAATACCTTAGGAAAGATACTCAGTGTTAATTAGACAGTTGTTTTCTCTTGGTGTTTGAAGACATTGTTACATCACATAGTTTGGCATTTATTGCTGCTTTGAGGAGTCAACCTTTAATCTAAGCATCATTTAAAATAAATTTTCCAGGTGATTCTGATGTAGGCGGTCCATGCCTAGAAGAAACAATTCTGGAGATAAAAGTGACTTAGAGCTTCTAGAGAATCTTCCTTCCTAATAGCTCCAGCCTCTTCTATGGGGTGACCCTCAATTCCATCCATGTGGAGGGTTGAAGTCATCCCCACTGAAGACACAGAACAATGAAAATCGGGGAGATCAAACAACTGGTCAGTTCACATCACAACCAGAGCTAGAAGCCCAGTTTTTTAACTTGTTCTAGAGCCAACCTTGTAAAGGTACATGTGAACCATGTGGACATCACCAAAATGTGGATTGTGATATTCAGTAGTAGGAAGTGCAACTGGAGAGTCTGCATTTCTAACAAGCTCCCAGGCAATGCCAATGCTTGCTGTCCCCATCCCATCCTTTGAATAGGAAGCTGCAGAAGCAGCTTGTTGTCCCTCTTGAAACATGCCCAAGGATTTAAACATATTTAAGGATGCAACACTCCTGGTCCCACAAGCTCTAATTTACTCCAAGAAGGATCACTGTATTTCTTACTCTGTCCCTATTGTTGAGTATTTTCTAGAATATGAACCAAATGGGCAATGTCCTAATCAGGCTTTCACAGGTTATCTGTGTTTAAGGGCCCAGGTTGAGGTCCAAAACACTAACTTACAGTTTCAGAATCACCACTTATAAAATGTGTGATCTTGAATAAGTAGCTACATCTACATCTCCTTTACCCTATCCTGAAAATACTAACAATGATCCCTCAGGATGCTGCTGGGAAGAATTAGACTGTGTGAGATCCAGAGCACAACGCCTGGGAAACAGTAAGTGCTGTCTAATTGTCAGATATGTGAACTCTTAGCATACTGCTGTGTGACCCTCATTCTGATAATCCTAGACTTACAAAAGGAGTCCATGCCCTTCAGGATTTTATGGGCTCTAATCCTCCCCTCTTTGAACTTCCTTAAAGAGTCACTATAAGGATTAAATGAATTAATATGCATGAAACACTTGGAGCAGTGCCTGTCACATAATTAGCACCCAAGATGGCTTAGCTTTTATTTTTAGCACTTACTACAATTATAATTAAGTCACTTTTGAGGGGCTTTTAAATTACCTCTTCCCCCATTAGACTGCGAATCTTAGGAGAGAAGGGATGACATCTGCTTTAGTCACCTCTGTATCCTGCATCTTAACCCCACACCTGGCACACAGTTGCTGCTCAATAAATACAACAGAAACATAAATGAAGGAGTGTATGAACAGATCAAAGAGGGAATGATAGAGAAAACATTCTTTCCTTCTTGAAGAGATCCACAGGGAGGAGAAGGGATTGAGAAACACTCTCCTAGAGCATAGAAGCAGTGGGAGAGAGAAAAGGCAACCATATTGGGAAACTGGTCTGGGGAAGGTTTGGAGGGGGTGTCTTCCAAATTCCTTGGAGAATGAGGAATTTATAAATATCAGTCCGAGCATGTTCCCGGAAAAAATACGAGTTAACCGAGTTTTCAGATAAAATACGTCCGGAGATGCTTTGAGGTAAATAAAATATGAGACTATGTATAAAATAGATAACGAATGAAAGCCTAGTAAATAGCACTCTAATCAATAGTGTATTGATTAGGGAATTCTAATCAATGCTCTGTGGTGACCTAAATGGGAAGGAAATCCAAAAAAGGGGATATATGTATATGTATAGCTGAATCACTTTGCTATACAGCAGAAACTAACACACACTGTAAAGCAACTATACTCCAATAAAATTTTTTAAAATGAAATAAAATACGATAAATGAGAAGCCTTTGAACTTCATACATCAGGGACCAATGAGAAACTCAGAGAAGGCAGCAAGAGGCTTTATTGAACTTTGATCTTCACAGAGGAAAAAACTGGGATCTGGCAGTTCGTCCGAGAGACTTTTGGGATCATGAGGAGGGAGGAGAGGATTAAGGCCACACAATTATTAGGTCAGAGGTTGTGTGAACCCCCCTTTTTCCAACCTCTCACAATGAATGGGTTATGCCTGAACAGATGGCAGGGAAAGGGTTGCGAGGAAGTAGAAAGGGAAATACAAAAGAATTCTTTGAGCTGAGCTGATCATAGGGAATTGCTTTATCCATATTGCATTTGGTTTTATTATGGTTATTCTTCACTGAAGATACTCTGTCTCTGCAATTTATAATATGAACATAAATCTCCCCTTGAGATGGAATTACCCAGGAAACCATTTCTAGGCTACTTTAGACCCATCCCATTACTGCAGTCATTTTCTTGGTAGACTGGGGAAAACATTCCCCCTCACCTCTTGCACTCATCAAGGGCACTGAGTGAAAACTGACAGTACCACGGACTTTGATTAGAGAGGGAAGGAAACAATGATACTATTGTCTAGTCTGTGTAGTCTCAAAAGGGTTTTCTCACAGCATATATGAAAGCAATCCTCTCCAGAACTCTGGAGAAGGGACCTATTATTCCCATTTCACAGATGAAGAGAACTGAGGCTCAGAGAAGGCTAATGAATTGTCTAAGACCAAGCATACTTATATGTGGCAGAGCCAAGATTTGGATCTATAATACTTCCTCTCCTTCTAAGTTCAGTTCTGTAAGACAATGTAGGCAGAAGACAGCTTTCTTGATGGGCATTCTACTAGGGCAATATGCTTGGAATGCCTTTTATCTTGGCAAAAGTGACAAGGGTCTCACTAGTGACAGGTATCTTTTAACAGTTAGTCATCAGATAATCAAGGATGTGGGTCCAGGTTCCCACATCTGGGAAAGCCCTACATCGATCCGAGCTGATGAGTAAATGTGAAGAGCACCACTGCAAACTACTTCCTGTCTTTGATGTGCTCTCCATGTCTATGATGCTTTTTAGATCCATTCAGGAGCTCAATGTTTCCTGTAGCCTCTAAAGAGGCTGAAATATGGTTAAACTAACCCCCCAAATTCTTGGGCATACCCAATTAACCAAAAAACTAGGGTCCAAGCTCAGGCACCCAGACATTTGGTAATAACTCAGAACACACATATTTCTCATATGTACCAGGCCCATAAACTGGCCTTTCTCCATCCGAAATGATTCTTCAGCTCATTGGGCTGGAAGTACAACTGAGCTCTGCTGTTATCACCATTCTGCACTGAATTCACCATCGGGCCTGGAGAAACGCAACTCACCTTACAGGGCTTCTATTTTCTGACTTAAGGAAACTAAGGTTTAATATTTTACTGTCACTGTCAGACGGTTTGAGGATGTCCTCTCTTCCTGCTGGGATGCTGACTCATAAAGTAGGTATATCTGACTTCAAAACCTGTGCTCCAACCACTCTGCTAGACTGATCTCTAAGGCTTCCTGTGGCTTTTGCCATGTATCACTCTACACTCCTTGAGCAACTAAGGATGAGGATGAGGAAGGGATGCTGCTATTTACTATGTGCACTGAGGGCAAAACCACCCAGTTAACAAATAGTGAGTAAGAAGTCAAGCCTGTGGACCTCTATCTGCTGCTATACCGCCATTATTTCCCAAACAACCTCAAAGAGAACCTGTGTGCTTTAGACATACCTACCTTTATTTTCTCACTAAATTTTATCAATATAATTTTGTAGAAAAACTCTAGATTTTTGAGTCAGGATATCTGAGTGTGAATCTAGGTTCTGTCCATTATCAGTTGCAAGCATTTGGGCATAAAATGATTTTAAATGTCCATTTGTTCATCTATTAAAAGGTTATGATATTTTCCATTTCCTCTTTTGTTGATTTCTGAAATTCAATAAGACAATGTAAGGAAAGTAAGCATGGTGGTAAAGTGCTATACAGAAAAAAGGAATATAGTAGTAAAAAGAAAGACTTAGAGATGCCTTACTTATCTTTGTTAGACAAGTTGCACAGAGTATTTGGGGAAAACCACTTAAGAATCTTAGAGTAAACCATGCAGCAGAGTATCTGAAAGTCAGAAAAGTAGATATGTTCAGGGAAGGTTCCATCAAAACTGGTGGTGAGTACTCAGTTTCTTTTAAGAGGTCACTTGGCATTGCCTGAAGATAAGTTTGGTTCACACAATTTGGTGGTGTGTTGAGGGGCAGCTGGCTACAAACATCTAGTGGGTAGAGGCAAGGGATATAGCTAAACACCCTATAATACATATAACAGCCCTCACATCAATGAATTATCTGGGCCAAAAATGTTAATAGTGTCAAAGTTGAGAAATCCTGCAAGAGTTTTAGAAACGAGTGTATCTTATGTATTCCTGTGTTCTAGCATCTAGAGCTGTACTTGGCATAAAGTAGACACCCAATATATATATTCATGTTTTCTGAATGAATGAACACCCACACACAGAGAACTCGATAATGCCAGACAGAACTAATTCATACTGCCAATGACAATCTTATATCCTCTAGGCACCTTCTCTATCTACTCCTCTAGCTTCTTTACTTTTCTGTTCTGTCAGAGCTTTTCTTTTCTCTTCCAAAGTCAGGTAAGAGTAAGAATAGCTTATCAAATCTGAGGATACCTGGGAGTGATAAATAATGCTTAGAAGGCAGAACCGAAGGCCTTCTCCAACTACCCGCTTCAGAGCACTCCCTTTCAGCCGGACAGTCATCACATCAGTAAAGAAACGCATTCACCCTTGTTCCTTCACTGAGCCTGAACACATAGGACCAAAAGCACATATTTCCTGCAAATGTCTTCCCAGAACAGTTCAATTATGCTTTTAGAAAGACACATCCTGGCCATGAAAGAGAAACTAGGTTTAGATGAGAAAATGGAAAATGAAGGCATTTGGTTCTAAGAGCACAGATATTTTGTCTATCTGTTCATCACTGTATCTCCCATGCCTAGCAGGGTTCCTGGCACGTAGCAGGGTTCCTGGCACGTGGCAGGCATCCTTAAATATTGGCTGAATGTAAGAATAGCCTGGTGAATTCCCACTCCAAGCCTTCCCTCAAATCTGCCCTCAACTAAAAAAAATATTTTTGGTCTCAACCATTCAGTTTCATAGGAAGGCAAATTGAATGTCATAGGTTTTGAAAAATTATATCCATTGTCTTCCCTTATCCAAAACTAGATAAAGATATATGGGTTTATCATTGAGATGTGGGCGTCAACATGGCGTCTTAAACAGTGCTCACAATAATAATCTATATTGGGCATGAATGTTCTTAAGGCTATGTTTTACCAGAAATAAAACAAGCCTAAAATATTTGTCATGTCTTTGCCAGAAAGCCTACATGGAGACAATGTGTGGTACTTTGGGAGGATTTAAAGTTTCTGTAAGCAGGGCTGAGGAAGTCACATGGTGACTATCAATAGAAACTTTTTACCCCCAACCTGCCAGTCTCCCCGAAAAACCCTAATGACATGATTACACACTTACACTGGCCAACCCACAGCTCCCTAGTGAACTGACTGCCCTGTGCTGGGAATAAGCTTTCCAGAAGCCATAGGAGAATGTGTTTGAAGTTTCCCAGGAACCATTTCCCATTCAGGCTTTTGGCTAGAATCTGTGTTAAAAAATGATCACTATAAAATATATTAATTATGCAGATCCATTAGTCTGCAGAGTAGAGAGACTGAGGTGTTTCCATTTTCTATTCAACCTTAATGTTTAAACATTTAAGGGCACACCAATGACCAAGAGCTTCTTCTGAAAGAGAGAATAGTTCATGTGCTCCTTTCAGGCTCAAAATTCTCCCTGATTCCATTTTCTTAGACAAGTATGGAATAGGACCACCAGCTCTGTTTGTTTGATGACAAATTCAAGCCTCATCCAAGACTCATTATGTCTTAACACCAGATGCTTCCTCCATACTTAATAGATCATATTTAAGCTCTTAAGGATCAACATGATTAAGTGCACACATCCACAGCCAAAGAAAAGGCAGAAGGGAACCTAGGTAAGATGAAATACAATCTCTGTGTGATTTATATTGGATTTGGTCACCTCTGGGAAGAAACATCTATCTTGTAGATGAAGACTGATATATGATAACACTTAATAAAACTGTCTCTATGTTTAGTTTGAAGGGGTAAGCCAGTATCTGATGAACACTGAGGATGAAAACAATGGTATGTTTTTAAAAGTGCTCATGTGATGATTATTCATATATTTAAAACTCATAAATGCTGTTGGAAAAAGCAGATTGATTTAAATTTCTTTTTCCTCACTGGCTATAATACAACACCATGATTAACCACACAATTATTATTTTTTAAGAGCAAGGGAAAGAGGTAATAGAGAATTATTAGTTACTAACCTGCCTCTGACAAAAATAACAGTCATTCTGGAAACATCTTATTGGGTACTGTACTCTGAACTCTTAATTCACTAGAAGTAACTCAAAACCTATCACTAGTAGATGCAGCAGGCCACACCAAGAAGTCAATTTTGTGTCAACACTTCGAAACTGGACTTTTAATCCTCCCAGTTTGGGCGGGGTTGCTTTTGATTATTTGTTTGCTTGTGTTTTTAGATCCCTCTGGTTTTGGGTGAAACAGAGCAAGTGTCCTAAGCTCAGTTCTCTCTCTTCTAGCAACATTTTCATCAATCACAATCCTTTCTCTCTCATTGTGGGAAAAAATGCAGCATTTCACAGGTTCACCTTATGAAAGGTGTGCCCTGCCTCTAGCCTGAAAACTGCCGGTGGGGGAGAAATTTCAAACATATTGATTCTATGTCAGTTGCATTTTCCTCCCAAAAGATCCATTTGAATTTTATTGGCTTAAATGAATTTCAAATAGGGGGTTCAGTGCTCAGGTGCAAAAGAACGCATCTGGGACCTCTGAATTTCAACTTTGTCATGCTTCTCATCGTGCTTATCGGGAGCTGTTTTCATTTTTTAATTACTCAGGTGGTGTAGATGCTTTGCAATATTCTACCTGAAGGGCCACCTCTGTGCTTTCCAGCTGACCACAAAGTGCAAGAAAATAATGCTGAGGGTGAATTTAAAAAAGGTGAGAATTCTACAAATCCTCCACAAATACATCAATTCAGCAGCAACTGCTTTTATATTTTCCCTCAGTGACAAACCAGATACCTTGAAGTATTGATATGTATGTTATCACTGCATCTTTATTTTGACTCTGTGTTCGAAAGATTGAAAAGCAAAGGGATGGATTTCTTATGATCAATTTAAAAAGCTACCTTAATTTAGCCACTACTGCATATAGCCCTCCCTAGGCTGGCTCCCTTTCGTCACATCTACATCTTTACAGTTGAGTGGAAATACAATACACATTCTCCAGTTACAAATACATAATTTGCTTGTAGTCACAAAAGCGGAGGCTGAGAAGGAGGCCATGCAGTTTTAAAAGAGAGAAAAGCACTAATAAAATATGGTGTGTTATTGTAAGCCCCTGCAAATCACTGCAGACTGGCTGTAGCTAGTACTGATGAAGTGAAACTCTGACTGAGGGGAACGATGAAGAGCTTGACTCCAGAATGTGTCTGCCTGGCTCTGAGTTTCATCATTATCACTGTGTTTGTGCCTCAAATTTGCCCTCTGTCTCTGTTTTCTTATCTGTGAAACGGGGAGGTAATGTGATCTCCATCCTGGGATGGCTGTGAAGATTCAAGGAAACAAGCCATGCAAAGTGTTTAGCACAGTGCCAGGCATACAGTAGGCACTCACCGAATGGAAATGATGGATGCATTCTTTATCTTGCTAAACAGAATAAATGGTCTCATCGTGAAATAAAAATTCCCTTTGTTATTCCCAATGTGGCACAAATTTCTATTCCTTGGAAGAGATTACAACATTACTGGGGGGATATGGCATTCTGGACTTCTCCAAAGGGATACTTTTAAGACCAGGCATGCTAATCCTCAGTCACACAAAAGGTCTTGATGTCTTCAAGACACAGATGCCCCACTGGTCTTCCTGTCAGTGGGTGTAAGCCTGCTTGGAGCCCTAACACTTTTGTCAACTGGCAACCTGGAGGACAAGATGCTTTCACCTGCAAGGTGCCACCCCCTCACATCTGTATTCATTTCTATTACTGAACAGCTTCAGAGGACAATCAACTCTTTTTACACCTAACAGTTTTGTACATAACCTGTTATGACAGCCATGTAAAGAGAAAGATGACAAAAATATTAAGGGATCCATTGGGGGAGTGGGTGTTGGGAAGCTGAAGAAAGATGTTCAGTGCTGTTGAGTTTACTTAGCACTAAATGCCAACAGCCCAGTGATTAAAGCTTTCTTTTTTCAACAAATTATCAGCTAAAGAACACTTGGTTCCAATGAGGGTTTATGCCATCTAATACTGTTGGCATTAGGAACATGCCTATTTGGCCAATAAGAGGCAATGTAAGTTCATATGGGTTTGGAGGTTTTTTTAAAAAAATATATAATAGCTTTAAAAAAACAATTATTGGAGGATTTTTCAGGCTGAACACAATTAACCAAAATTTAAAAATCTGTTTGTCAGAATGAGTTGTTTCATTCCAGCTTGCAAAGAGTGTGTGAGGGGCTGAATGCTCAAAAGAAGGAGATGTGAGGACCACACTTCCAGATTCCTAGACACTATATTTCCATGAGCTGCTCCTAGACTATCTCAGAATCTGAATCATGGCTCTTATGGAAAAGAGTCTATGCCTAAGAGGTCTATGCACACATGACGTCCCCAACTTTACTTTCAAAATCTCTGAAAAATAGAACCAACCCTCTTGCTTCTTATTCAATGATGCTTTAACTTTCATTATAAATATATTCTCTAATCCATTTCACCATGAAAAAAAGACAATGGAGATTTGTTGTCTGTGTAACAAAAAGAAGATGAAAGCCTTAGTTTGTTTCCATTAGAGCAATTACTTAATCATCTTATCATCTCTGTCTAGGATAATTATATTAATAGACTTTCTCTCAGACTTCTGAATTAACAACAAAGAATTCAGATCCTTTAACACTTTCTGGAAAAAAAAAAAAAAAGAAGTTAACCAGGTAATGCCTTTTAAAAACCATAACCTGCAGTGGTGAGCAGATCATGGATTTGCACTAGTATGAATTTAATAACAGCAACTTTTCTCTTGATCAGCATCAGATATAGAAACAGGAAAGCCAGGGCTGGGCATTTGACAGATGGTGGCACAAATACACAGTGCAAAGAAAGACAGAAGAGAAGCAACAGCCACTTAACGATTAGATCTTTTCACAGAATTCTGGAGTAATGATCTGCACACTTTCCATAAATTCAGTTCTTTTCAAGGTGCATGTACCTGATCTTAAGAGAAAACGCATCCATCCTACTCTGGTTTAAGACCTCATGAAGTCAGCATACCCCTTTTGGCACAGCACACAATATTTATCAGCTATTTATGGAGTTTAAGAAATTCCTGCTCTGACACTAAGGAAGTAACTTTAATTAAAATGGTATGCAGGCAGGTTATGGCACAACGAATATATTTAAGACATTAAACACTCCTGGTGGGAGGCAGAATGACATTACATTTTTATGAAGCCAGATATAAGTTTGCTTTAATAGTTTCCTTACTATGTTCAAAGACACCCAGCACATTCTTGAACAACTAAGATAAGCATGAGACTACCACACAGCACAGCTCTTTGGTTTAAACAGATGAATACAAGCAAGCAAAGTAAGAGAAAAAAAAAGATGTTATCACTAAAGATTTCAAAAAATGGTATTTGGAAAGATAAGTGACTGTACAGTCTAATCTATGCAAACACACACACAGCCAGATGTAAATCAAGAGAGATAGAAACTTACCGGAGCAAATATCACCATACACATTTACAAAAGAATTGATAATCCAACTTCCCTCTCCTGAAACAAAATAGAGGCTGTCTCATACTAAAAATCAAGCTTCTCTGTCCACAGCACCAGCCACTGGTCCCTCTTTTTATGAAGCAAAGGAGGAGAACGAGAAAATCAATGAGGAGGGTAAGGGAGATGTTATACCAATCAGGTAGCAGCTTCTGCCTTATTTGCAGAGAGATGGCAAAACGGTCATATTATTAGACAGTGACAACCCACAGCCGAAGTACAGCAACCTGATACTTCCCTCTGGTGAGAGGCTGCCTGCTTTGTGGGAGGTGGTTACCATCCCACACTTGGCTTTTTGCTCCCAACTGCAAGTGCGGGACTGGCTGCTTTGAGTAAGCGCCTGCATCACCCAGGGAGCACGGGCTCCCCCTTGACTCTGCAAGCCCCCTTCTCCCCTCACCCAGTGCTTAAAAACAAACTGGGAAATCAAAAGGAGCTGGGATTTTGTTGTGTCTGGGGTGCATGGGGGAAGCGTGGTCTTAGAAAATCCTTATGAATAGATTTGCATAGATTAGGGAAATAGGTAGGTATTTGTTTTTAAAATTGCCCCTGTTTTTATGGAAAAGTCTAGATGTGATGCCTGATCCCCGTTTGGGAAATTCATACCACAAACCTAAATAATGAGGAAGGTGATGGCATCAGAAGACAGGCTTTTCCGGCTCTGGCTACTGGGGAAAGGACAAATGATGACTTGGTGGCTTAACTCTCCCAGGAGTGTGACTTAAAAGTCTCCCTGGCAGGTTTCGAAAGGTTCCGTTGTGACCTGGGTCTGCTTTATCTACAAATGGGTCTCTGCGGGAGGGGGTTGGCCCAGAAAGTGTGTACATCATCCCAAGACAGCATATTTGGAGGGTATTGGTAGTGAATTCTTGGGGAGGCTCTGAAAGGTTAGATGTTCTCCACACCAGCTTCCTGAGGCCATTCTCTCGGGGGTCTGCACCACAGCAAAGGAGGGAGAAACCCACAAACCTCTTTCTCAGCAAGTTCCCTACTTCAGGATTCCTCTGGGGACAAGAATAGTGTTAGGCTGGCCCAGGCATCTCTGCTTCATCTTCTGAGTGGTCAGTGATGGCCCGACCAAAGCTCCCTTCACCTGGCTAGACTTTTCATTGGTGGTTATTAATTCAGAATCCGTCCTGAGTCTTTCCTTGGGTCCCTCTCTCTGTCTCACACACACTAGCACCAGCACGGCAACAAGCATCATGACAGTCATCATCTTCTTCCTCCTGTTCTTCCTCTTCCAAACACACGAAAACAGCTCGAGGAGGTCGGGGGACCAACCAAACAACCAAACCTGATGAGGAGTCAGGGTTCCAGCCTCAGTCTTCCATTGTCTCGTTCTGTAACTTGGGAAGTATCTGAGGTTTCCAAGCCTCAGTTTGCCCTTCTTGAAATGGGCACACTCACATCTCACAGAGCTGTTCGTGGAGGGCGGTGGGGAGCAAATGAAAAATGGCTACAGTATTTCACCTCAGGCACAACTTGGGCTCAGCATCCTCCAGCCACCTGTCTCCACTTCTTCCTGTGATAAGTCTGCTCCTCACAGGTCGCCCTCCAGGAGCCTGCAAGAAAGCTTCAAGCCTGTAGGTGGCCCCTTTGAAATTCTGATAGGAAACTCATTCCACCCCCACCTGTACTCTCCTCACTGCCACAGGTTACCTGCCAACTGAAAAACCACTGCATTTCAAGAAGAGAAGTTACACAGTGGAGTAAATTAAGCAAATGAACACAGAAAACGCAAGCAAAAAAAAAAAAAGACTGAGAACCACCTGGCATTTCCATTAGCTTTCAGTAAACATTTGTGGAATAAATGAATGAAAGGCTGACTGAAGGAAGAAGTCCCCTTTGCTAAAGGCCACAGTGCCTGCCAGGCAGCTGGTGATCAGCAGTGTTCCAATAAGTCAAAGACACGCAGTTACAGCCACCCACCTGTGGGGCCCAAGCACGCTTTCCAGTTTCTTCAGGTGGACAGTGAGTCATTTTTATCAGTGTTTTGAATACTAAGAGCCCTACTTCCAGGAGAAGAAAAAAAGTTTTGTCTTCCACATAGCAATGCCAAATATTCCCTAAGCATTTGCTTGTGTCAGGAACTAGTCTGAGTTTCTGTTGTTGCTCTGTGTAAATGGTTGTCATGTGTGGGCCTCACAAAACTGTGAGGAGTTACCATTTTCATTCTGGTTTAAAAAGAGGAAACCAAGATGCAAAGAATTAAATCCAAAGGCAACAGTCAATAACATAAAGCCACGGTTCGAAGCCAGTTGAATGCCAGGTGCCAAGGCATTAACCTCTCTGTTACAGACACCACATTGCGGCATTTACACTTTCATTTACTCAGGGTCCAGGGTGTGCAGAATCCACACATGGATTTCTAGACCCTGAAATGACTCCACAACTCTTCCCGCTACATGGATTCATACCACAGAGACTGGGAAGCCCCGGAATAGAAAGAAGGTCTACCAAGCTGCCAAAGCCCCAACCTGGGCTCTCCATTCTGTGTGGACTTGACCTTATTTAACCCGTGGCAGATGGGCAGCGCAAGACCCAGTTTCGGGACTGCCAGTGGCCTGTCCAGTGACCCTGGGTATGTCCCTTCATTTACCCATCTTTCAGGTTTTCTCAAGGTAAATGGAAGGGTTTCTACTGAAAGCTCTAAAGGGCTTTCTGGGTCAGCGCTGACTAGCTAAAGTTGTAAGACTAAGGGTTTGATTCTATCCTGCTGCTGGGGTGAGCTGTCCATGCTTCCTATTTTGTTCAAGACAAAACATCAACACTCTCTCTGGCTCCCCTGCCACCTCTTCCCTTCACTTCTCTCTCAGCTGGGCTACTGTGATAGATCCCTAACTGACCTCCTGGTCTTTACTCCTATCCCACGAAATCATTCTCCATGTTGTCCAGATTGAGCTACTAAGAATATAGATTAGATCACTCATTTGAAAAAACAATATTTCCATTGTTGTCCAATAGGCTTCAAGTAAAACTCAAACTCTTCATTGTGTCTTCACATCCTGATGTGACCTGCTACCACCTGCTTTTGTGTTTTTATCTATTTCCAACCCTCTTCTTCCCTACTCTCCGGTCACAGTAGCCTTTACTGCCTTCTCACTTGCTGTTTCTTCTGCCTGGCACATCCTTTCCTCAGATCTTTGCCTGCTCTCTTCCTTTGTCACTGGATAGTTGGTTCTTCTGTCCACTCTTTAGAGCAGGAGTCCCTAACCTCCAGAATCTAGTGCCTGATGATCTCAGGTGGAGCTGATGTGATAATAATGGAAATAAACTGCACAATAAACGTAATGTACTTCAATCATCTCGAAACCATCTCCGCTCCAGGCCACTCCATGGAAAATTTTTCTTTCAGAAAATTGGTCCCTAGTACCAAAAAGGTTGGGGACCACTGCTCCAGAGGGTCCTTCTTCCCTAACCACCACATGCAAAAACATCCTTTGTGTCTCCCCAGTCACTCCCTTTCACATTGCCCTTTAGTTTTGTTGTAGTGGCCATGCTGGTGTTGGGGTGTGGGTATGTGAAATATGGGGTTTTGTACTTCTAATTGCCTGATTTGTTCTTATTTACTTGTTTAATTATTGCTTATCCTCTTTTCTTTGAGATAACCTCTGAGAAACCAGGAAGTCTGTTTCTTTGGATAACACCATATTCTCAGTGTTTAAGAGAATGTGTGGCACGTAGATGTTTAATAACGTCTCATACATGGATCGATTAATCAACACAAGAATAACTCAGTGTTGACACAGAGGCAAAGAAACCTGCTTCTCAAAAGAGCTTAGCCTTGAAATGTAACACAGGTGAACAGAGGTGACTGATTCACTCATATTAATAAACACAGACTGTTGGTACTTCCTCATATGGGGAATCTTCTTGAAAGGTTGTGGACTTCTGCATTACGTTGATTTAAGTGGAGGCCATGTCAAAGATAATGGAGAGCTCCTTCTGTAAAGCATTCTGAGCAGATGTTCTATAGAAGCATGGGTGCCCAGGGTTCAATTCTTCTAGACTCACATGGATATTTGCATACCTGACTGTCATCAGAAAACAGTCCTGAGAGCCAGCCACTTAGACTGCCCTTCCCTCCATTCTAGCAGACAGCTGAGACAGTCGGCTACCACTCTCTCCAACATGCCACTGGAACTGACAAGAAGAAAGCAATATGCCATTGTTTAATAGGTTTTATTTTGAAAAAATGATGTTAATATTGTCACCACTGCCTTAAAAATAACATTTATCATTATTAGACTGTTCAAAATAGTGCAGTGTTCTCTAAGTTGGGCATTTATAAAGAAAGTAAAATAGATGAAAACAATCCGTGATTCTCTGCAAACGTCATTAGCAATGCTAATTTCCAATATGGTCAGGTCTTCAACTCTGATCTTTCAGCTGAGTGTGGCCTTCAGACAACTTCAAATGATTTTTTTTTTTTCCCGCACTGAAATGTTGGTCTCCCTTTTGGTGGACATGCCTCCTGGCAAATGCAACAGTTCTTTTTCCTTATAGCTTCTATTTCCAAACATCTGGCTTCTCAGAAGGGGTCCTTCCAGGCCTGCTGCTTCAAGTTTAGACAGTGGGAGGTCTAGCTTTCTAAGCGTTTAGCAAACACTGAGAGGAAAATTCCAGCACCAGGAGAATCTCTCCCTCTGCTGCTGTGGGAGGAGCAAGGTAATCAAAGGCAAGAAGGCTGCTCTGGCCACACTAATAAATGGCCCAGGGTGTTAGCTAAGTTTCTTCCATTTAGCTCCCAAAACAATTTCAAATCTTTTGAACTATAGCAATGAGAGCACTTACATCCAATCCACTCATGGAACAGCCTTATATTTAATTGTGCCTTCCTTACTCTGACTGCAAGCAGCTCCTAGCAGGAGTAACATGCAGTTATTTATTTATTCTGATGTGGTTGTAGGGAGGATCAGGGGAGAAATTTCTAGATCTCTTTTTAAAATTTTTTCTTGAAGGAAAAAGAATGATTTCTTCCAACTTTATCTTTTTTCTTTTTCAAATACCTAATGCAATAAAATAATGTCAGTAACATTTGAACATTTATTAGGTTACTAGCTTTCCTCAGCCAAGTTTAAGGCTGCCAAACAGAAAGAAGTTGCACACAGATGAGAAGTGTGTGGAAACAAAAAAAGCTAAGAAATATAGTAGAATAAGGTCTGAGGAGTGTTTGGATGCTTGGGTGGAAACGTAGTCCCAAATGATAGTGGGAAGATAAAGGCCATAAATGATAGTGAAAACTGCAAGTGAAATGCAGAGAAAACAAACTTCTGGTTACTAAAGGGGAAAGGGAGGGGGAGGGATAAATTAGCAATTTGGGATTAACAGATACACACTAGTATACATAAAACAGATAAACAGCAGAGACCTACTGTATGGCATAGGGAACTATAGTCAGTATCTTATAATAACCTATACTGGAAAAGAATCTGAGTAGGTCTCTGTGCGACCCCATAGACGGCAGTCCACCAGGCTCCCCCGTTCCTGGGATTCTCCAGGCAAGACCACTGGAGTGGGTTGCCATTTCCTTCTCCAATGCATGAAAGTGAAAGTGAAAGTGAAGTCCCTCAGTCGCGTCTGACTCTTCTCGACCCCATGGACTGCAGCCTACCAGGCTCCTCCATCCATGGGAGTTTCCAGGCAAGAGTACTGGAGTGGGTTGCCAGTGTCTTCTCCAACTGAAAGGTGACTCTCTATATGTATGCGTATGTAAAGAGTCATGTCCAACTCTTTGCGACCCCGTGGACTGTAGCCCGCCCGGCTCCTCTGTCCATGGGATTCTCCAGGCAAGAATACTGGAGTGGGTTGCCATTTCCTTCTCCAGGGGATCTTCCCCACCCAGGGATTGAACCCAAGCCTCCCACATTGCAGACAGACGCTTTAACCCCTGAGCCACCAGGGAAGGGTATATATACACACAAATATATAACTAAAGTTATTGCACACCTTAAACATTGTAAATCAACTGTACTTCAATAAAAATAAATTTAAAAAATAATTAAAAAAAAATAGCAAGTGAAAAATGGTTGACACAGTCTCTGAAGACCATGCATCTAAGCAGGATCACACCATATTCTTCTGTGTTTCCTCCAAAGCAAAATGCCTGGCACAGAGCAGCCAAGCAAAGATGATTTGTTGAATGCAGGAGGACAGAGGATCTGGGGGCAGACACCGTTTTGGACAGCTTCTGTATGTCCTTCCAGCTCCTCTTTCCCATCCATTCTGTGTCCACCTAACTGGACCACATGGATCAGCGCTCATCTCCGAGGCTTCCCAATGGAGGGGCAGCCAATGGGAAGCACTGCCAGGAAGTCAGAGGGTGAGAGGAAAGTGAGCTCTGGGTACTTATGCTCTTGGTCCCTACTGATGTGTATCTAAGTTGCTTCTGCCTCTCTGGCAAATGATACAGGTGTGTGAAGTTGCCTTCTCCACACACTTTCTCTGTCTCTCTTTCTGTCTCTCCCCTCCTGTCCCCTACACCCATTAGACCCTTCAGGCCTGGGATGCTAACAGCTTCTTTCAGTTGCTATCCTCTAGACACCACTGCTTTTTGCTTTAGTTAAGTTCTGCCTACTCCTTTTTTTTTTTTTTAACTATATATATATATGTATATAAAACACCCTCCTTTAAAAAACAAAACTCCCCTTAATTACCCAGTTTGAGTGTGCCAGCTCTTTCCTACCTAGAACCTGTCTATACAAACAGGTGGATCTGAGTTCCATTCTGTCCCTTACTCCACGTAGTGTTTTCACTCTCCATCATCTATAAGATCAAGTGCTTATAAAATACTGCATGCAGAGTGTAAATACAGAGCAAACATATGATATCTAACAATGTGGGGACACTTACATCTTGATACTCTTTGCCAGCTTCTGTTTGCTTTATAGAGATTATAGCCTGGCTCTTTCATTTTTCCTCTAGAGGGAAGAGTTTGTCACGTTTCAGAAAGGAAAGGACAGCCCATGCCATGTTCAGAAAGACTTAACCAGATTTTCCTCTCTTGAATATGAGGGAGGTATAGGAGTGAAACTGAGGCATAAAGTCTAAAGTAAGCATTTGTTGAACTGGCTTTGAGTGTCTGCATTTCTGAATATTCATAGGAAATGGGTCAACCTACTCAATCTATAGAGCAGGACATTGGAGAGTTGCTTCCTACTGACACTTCATGGAGGGCAGACTAGGAATTCTAGGAATTCCCCAATATTCAACCATGATCTCCTGGACCTTAGGCAATAACTCCAGTGTTATTATAAGCTAGGTAACTTCTGCTTGCATTCCTACTCTAATCAAATACTTCAAGCCAATATAGGGATTGAGTACCTTTAGAAACTTCTTCAATATCCCAGAAAAACTTCTTCAATATCCCAGAAAAACTAACTCTGGAGGGAAGGGGACTCAGGTTTTATATATCACAGCTAAAGCCCACTCAGGGCTCATGTTTTCAATAGGAAAGAATAATCTCAAATCCATGAGACCTTTGATATTTTTCCAAAGGAAGGACAATTATTCATCATTTTAAAAATTTAGTTCAACAATTGTTCATGGGGTGAGTGCTAAATGCAAGGCGTGTGCTAAATTCTGTGGATTGTTGTTGTTTACTTGCTAAGTTGTGTCCAACTCTTTTGTGATCCCATAGACTGTAGCCTGCCAGGCTCCTCTGTCCATGGCATTTTCCAGGCAAGAATTCTACAGTGGGTTGCCATTTCCTTCTCCAGGGGATCTTCCCAATCCAGGGGTCAAACTCAGGTTCCCTGCACTGGCAGGCAGATTCTTTAACACCGAGCCACCAGGGTAGTTCAAATTCTGCAGATAAAGTGGTGAAAGAGATAAACATGGTCCCTGCCAATAGGTTCTGAGGATTTTTCTGATTTATCTGCATAAGTCAGGAAACTTGGAGAAGGAAAGGGCAACACACTCTGGTATTCTTGCCTCGAAAATCCCATGGACAGAGAAGCCTGGGGGGCGATAGTCCATAGAATCATAAACAGTCAGACATGACTGAGTGACTTAGGAACAACAACTGTATAAAGTATAGTATTCAGTTCAGTTGCTCAGTCGTGTCCGACTATTTGCAACCCCATGAATCACAGCAAGCCAGGCCTCCCTGTCCATCACCAACTCCCAGAGTTTACCCAAACTCATGTCCACTGAGTCAGGATTGCCATCCGGCCATCTCATCCTCTGTCGTCCCCTTCTTCTCCTGCCCCCAATCTTTCCCAGCATCAGAGTCTTTTCCAATGAGTCAGCTCTTCACATGAGGTGGCCAAAGTATTGGAGTTTCAGCTTCAACATCAGTCCTTCCAATGAACACCCAGAACTGATCTCCTTAAGAATGGATTGGCTGGATTTCCTTGCAGTCCAAGGGACTCTCAAGAGTCTTCTCCAACACCACAGTTCAAGAACATCAATTCTTTCATGCTCAGCTTTCTTCACAGTCCAACTCTCACATCCATACAAGACTACTGGAAAAACCATAGCCTTGACTAGATGGACCTTGGTTGGCAAAGTGATGTCTCTGCTTTTGAATATGATATCTAGGTTGGTCAAAACCTTCCTTCCAAGGAGTGAGTGTCTTTTAATTTCATGGCTGCAATGACCATATGCAGTGATATTGGAGCCCCCCAAAATAAAGTCAGCCATTGTTTCCACTGTTTCCCCATTTATTAGCCATGAAGTGATGGGACCAGATGCCATGATCTTTGTTTTCTGAATGTTGAGCTTTAAGCCAACTTTTTCCTCTCCTCTTTCACTTTCATCAAGAGGCTTTTTAGCTCCTCTTCACTTCCTGCCATAAAGGTGGTGTCATTTTGTATATCTAACGTTATTGATATTTTTCCTGGCAATCTTGATTCCAGCTTGTGTTTCTTCCAGTCCAGCGTTTCTCATGATGTACTCTGTATAGAAGTTAAATAAGCAGGGTGACAATATCCAGCCTTGATGTACTCCTTTTCCTGTTTGGAACCAGTCTGTTGTTCCATGTCCAGTTCTAACTGTTGCTTCCTGACCTACATATAGGCTTCTCAAGAGGCAGGTCAGGTGGTCTGGCATTCCCATCTCTTTCAGAATTTTCCAGTTTATTGTGATCCACACAGTCAAAGGCTTTGGCATAGTCAATAAAGCAGAAATAGCATCGCTTTTTCGATGATCCAGTGGATGTTGGCAATTTGATCTCTGGTTCCTCTGCCTTTCCTAAAACCAGCTTGAACATCAGGAAGTTCATGGTTCACGTATTGCTGAAGCCTGGCTTGCAGAATTTTGAGCATTACTTTACTAGCATGTGAGATGAGTGCAGTTGTGTGGTAGTTTGAGCATTCTTTGGCATTGACTTTCTTTGGGATTGGAATGCAAACTGACCTTTTCCAGTCCTGTGGCCACTGCTGAGTTTTCCAAATTTGCTGGCATATTGAGTGAAGCACTTTCACAGCATCATCTTTCAGGATTTGAAATAGCTCAACTGGAATGCCATCACCTCCACTTGCTTTGTTCGTAGTGATGCTTTCTAAGGCCCACTTGACTTCTCATTCCAAGATTTCTGGCTCTGGTGAGTGATCATACCATTGTGATTATCTGGGTCGTGAAGATCTTTTTTGTACAGTTCTTCTGTGTATTCTTGCCACCTCCTCTTAATATCTTCTGCTTCTGTTAGGTCCATACTATTTCTGTCCTTTGTCGAGCCCATCTTTGCATGAAATATTCCCTTGGTATCTCTAATTTTCTTGAAGAGATCTCTAGTCTTTCCCATTCTGTTGTTTTTCTCTATTTCTTTGCACTGATCGCTGAGGAAGGCTTTCTCATCTCTCCTTGCTATTCTTTGGAACTCTGCATTCAGATGCTTGTATCTTTCCTTTTCTCCTTTGCTTTTCACTTCTCTTCTTTTCACAGCTATTTGTAAGGCCTCCCCAGACAGCCACTGTGCTTTTTTGCATTTCTTTTTCTTGGGGATGGTCTTGATCCCTGTCTCCTGTACAATGTCACAAACCTCCATCCATAGTTCATCAGACACTCTGTCTATCAGATCTAGTCCCTTAAATCTATTTCTCACTTCCACTGTGTAATCATAAGGGATTTGATTTAGGTACCTGAATGGTCTAGTGGTTTTCCGTACTTTCTTCAATTTCAGTCTGAATTTGGCAATAAGGAGTTCATGATCTGAGCCACAGTCAGCTCCTGGTCTTATTTTTGCTGACTGTATAGAGACTGATCACATGGACCACAGCCTTTTCTAACTCAATGAAACTAAGTCATACTGTGTGGGGCCACCCAAGACAGACAGCTCATGGTGGAGAGGTCTGACAGAATGTGGTCCACTGGAGAAGGGAATGGCAAGCCACTTCAGTATGCTTGCTTTAGAACCCCATGAACAGAAAAGGCAAAATGATAGGATATTGAAAGAGGTACTCCCCAGGTTGGTAAGTGCCCAATATGCTACTGGAGATCAGTGGAGAAATAACTCCAGAAAGAAGGAAGGGATGGAGCCAAAGCAAAAACAATACCCAGCTGTGCATGTGACCGGTGATAGAAGCAAGGTCTGATGCTGTAAAGAGCAATATTGCATAGGAACCTGGAATGTTAGGTCCATGAATCAAGGGAAATTGGAAATGGTCAAACAGGAGATGGCAAGAGTGAATGTCGACATTCTAGGATTCAGAGAACTAAAATGGACTGGAATGGGTGAATTTAACTCAGATGACCATTATATCTACTACTGTGGGCAAGAGTCCCTTAGGAGAAATGGAGTAGCCATCATGGTCAACAAGAGTCTGAAATGCAGTACTTGGATGCAATCTCAAAAACGACAGAATGATCTCTGTTCGTTTCCAAGGCAAACCATTCAATATCAAGTAATCCAAGCCTATGCCCCAACCTGTAACACTGAAGAAGCTGAATTTGAATGGTTCTATGAAGACCTACAAGACCTTTTAGAACTAACATCCCCAAAAGATGTCCTTTTCATTATAGGGGACTGGAATGCAAAAGTAGGAAGTCAAGAAAACCTGGAGTAACAGGCAAATTTGGCCTTGGAGTATGGAATGAAGCAGGGCAAAGGCCAATAGAGTTTTGCCAAGAGAACGCACTGGTCATAGCAAACACCCTCTTCCAACAATACAAGTACAGTATTACAGTATCTTATTTGCACAGTATGTCTGGAAGCAAACGTGAAAGCAGCAGTATATAGCCAATTGGGTTAGTTGGATACCTAGGCTAACTCTTTTGGACGTACAAACAAAATGAACTTATAAATGTGCTCTCAGAACAGATCTCATTTGTATATAGAAGACTTGCTGTACCTGGAACAAATGAGACTGAGGGGCGGAGATGTTGTAACAATGCAACTTTATATTTGTTTTCTTCCTATTAAGCTACCAGGTACCAGCCAAAATGGTAATAAACACAACAGATACCTGATCTCATATGATTGCTTAGCTTTCACCTCTCTGACCTAGAATCTATTGTTTTGTTTTGTTTTTTTTTCATTTTATCAATGAGGAAGCTAATGTTTAGTATAGTTCAGAACTTATCCAAATAGGCAAAGCTAAAAACTGTTAGAAGTAGGGTTTGAACCTAGGCTGTCTGACTCAGAAGTTCCAGCTGTAAATCTTACTACCAGCCTTGCTAATGTTTGCAATTTTAGCATAAACATACAAAGTGGGTAGCTGACCATTGTTTCTCTGACTGAGCTTATATTTACCGGAAAACAAAAGTGATGATGTAGTTTAATGGCATAATTTCTGATGATAATACCTGCTGTTCTGGTGTGAAAGTGAAAGTTGCTCAGTTGTGAGCCTTTGCGACCCCATAGACTATATATTGTCCATTGAATTCTCTAGACCAGAATACTGAAGTGGTAGCCTTTCCCTTCTCCAGGGGATCTTCCCAACCCAGGGATCGAATCCAGGTCTCCCTCATTGCAGGCGAATTCTTTACCAGGTGAGTCACAAGGGAAGCTGTTCTGGTGTAGATGTTTAAAATAGTCTCACCAGAAACCTCTAGACAGCAGAATCATTCTTCCGGCTCATATTGCATAGTACCCAATACTGCTTTGCATGTGTGTGTGTGCATGCGTGCACACCCATGCACACCCATGTCCACCTCTCTGTGACCCCATGGACTTTAGCCCGCCAGACTCCTCTGTCCATGGAATTTTCCAGGGAAGGACACAGGAGTGGGTTGCCGTTCCCCACTCCAGGGCATCTTCCCAACCCAGGGATTGAACGCATCTCCAGGGTCTCCTGTGTTGCAAGTGGATTCTTTACTGCTGTAGGTACTAAATACATCTTTGCTAAATCAAGAAGAGAAAATGAATAAAATTCCTTAAGCCCACATTCATAATTCTAACCAGACAGAGCAAAGACTCAGCTCTATGTTTTCCTACCATTTTTTCAAATAATAGAGGGAGCTCCGTCAGCTTACAAGTTTGGCTGTTCCTGACACGTATTACTTAAAGCCTCGTGTGGATCCACAAGATGGATACCTGTTGCTATGATGAAGGATTAAGACTTTATATCAGAAAGAATCCCTGAGGTCCATTTTTTACATGAGTCTTGTTGGTAATGTCATAAGAGGGAAGGAATTAAGAACATGGAGACCATTTTCAATATTCTTCTGCAGTCCACTGAGAAATGGATAAACCAGATCATGAGACACATGACTTCACTGATGGGTTCCCCACAACAAGAGGCATCATGGCCAAGTGTGTACATTTGTGGGTCCCTTTTAGTCTTTCTAAACTTCAATTTCTTCACCTGTAAAATGGGAATAATAGTGATGATGCTAGCAATGGCACCCCACTCCAGTACTCTTGCCTGGAAAATCCCATGGATGGAGGAGACTGGTAGACTGCAGTCTATGGGGTCACGAAGAGTTGGACACAACTGAGCATCTTCACTTTCACTTTTCACTTTCATGCATTGGAGAAGGAAATGGCAACCCACTCCAGTGTTCTTGCCTGGAGAATCCCAGGGACTGGGGAGCCTTGTCTCTGGGGTCACACAGAGTCGGACACAACTGAAGTGACTTAGCAGCAGCCGCATGTTCTAAGTAACAGGGAACCTGGATGGTAATTATAACAACACAAGTGTCATGTACTCTCTCTCACTGCAAATGCTAAAGGCCAGAGAGATTTAAGAATTAAATGCCTGCAAAACGGCTTTCTGGTTTTCCTTTCCTTCCCAACAAACATGCCTCTGAAATCTACACCAAATTCTAGCTCTTAATAAAATACGGCTTCGGTATGAAAGAGAACAATGTCTGCATCCACTCCATGTATTTTACAAAACGTAGAATTTGTAACATGAGAGCCAAGAAGTTGCAAAAATTCTACTCATGGGCTATCTGCCTATGATTCTATCTGAAACTATTCTCCCTACTCTGCTCCCACCTTCCCAAGCCCGCCCCAATTTGGGGACGTGACTGGTTACATGAGGTACGGCAAGAGAATGGGGTCCATCCAAGAGACCTGAGGCATTATTTCAATTTAAGGGCTTCTGAAATTTTTGAAAAACCTCTCTCTTTGGCCTGAGCATATCTTCTGCCAGAAGTGGCTCTGGATTACTATCATATGGAATTTGGCCATTTGACTTAAAACAAATGGTCTTTTTGGCCAATTCATTTGGTCAATCTCTTAAAATTTTATAAACCAAAAAGATCCCCCTCTCTGGGGATGCTTCCTGCAATCTTAATTTATATTTTACCCAACTCCTTGGATTCAGGACTACCATGAAAGATGTTGCAGCCTTGGCTATCCCACAGGGTAGCTGTGGTGCCAACACAAGACTTCTTCAGTGAAAATACTCTGAGAACTGAAATTTACAGCACTATATAGAGTAACCCTTACTGTCTGTGCTCAGTGTCTGCCTCCAGAAACACAATACACAACCAATACTTCCTGTATTACTTGATTATTTATTATTGCAAGCCTGCTTAGAACACTTCAACATGCCATGTGCACTCACACAGAGAGAAACCAGTTTTCTTTTTCAGCTGTGCATCTATTTTTAAAATAGACTGCTTTACCAATGTCTCCCTTAAAATGTTAGTTTCTTCGTAAACATCCCTGAGTTGTTAAATGATACAAATTAAGAGAGTGGAGCTGAAGAACAGGACATTCTGATATTTCCAGAATGTCACTTCTCACAAGTCTAAGAGCAGCCCTTTTCCTCCCAGCTCTATGGAAGTGTGAGCACAGAAACTCCCTGTAAGAGATAAGAAACACAACTTGTTCTGACATTAGCTGTAGTAGTATAGCAGAAGTCAGCCTTATATTCTATTTGGAAAAAAAAGAGTCTACTCTTTCTTTTAGGATACCACAACACTCTGGGATGTGGATCCTGGGGATCAAAGCCACTGAGAAGTGTGGTTCTCAAACCCAGCTATGCATTTGGACACAAGCAGCTCAGGTAACAAGAGGAATTACCTGTTTCAAACTCAGACCTCCTGAATCACAAATCAGAAGGGTCCCCACCTCCTTCTCCCCAGTGGGAATTCGGTTAGCGACCCCTGTACAGTGGATGAAGCCAGTGCTTGGAGTAAATTATCATCAGCCATGGTGTTTGCTCCACAAGGCAAGATCCATATTCAACCAAGACTCTGAGAAGGAAGAGGAGTCTTGCCTCCAGAATGAAAAACTGCCTCTGGAATCTGTGTCATGGAGGTGGGAACTGGATTCCTCATACCTCTTTTCTGTCTTAAGGTTTCCTCTTTCAGTAAGTACTCTCTCACCCAAAAAGACAAGAGGGAAAAACAATACAAATGTAATGACAACAATGACCGTGGCAGGTACTTATGTGCCAGGCCCTGGTCTGAGCACTCCATACGAATTAACTCATTTTGTCCTTCTTAAACTACAACTCCATGGCAAATAGATGGGGAAACAGTGGCTGACTTTATTTTTCTGGGCTCCAAAATCACTGCAGATGGTGATTGAAGCCATGAAATTAAAAGACGCTTACTCCTTGGATGGAAAGTTATGACCAACCTAGATAGCATATTCAAAAGCAGAGACATTACTTAGCCAACAAAGGTCTGTCTAGTCAAGGCTATGGTTTTTCCTGTGGTCATGTATGGATGTGAGAGTTGGACTATAAATAAAGCTGAGCACCGAAGAATTGATGCTTTTGAACTGTGGTGTTGGAGAAGACTCTTGAGAGTCCCTTGAACTTCAAGGAGATCCAACCAGTCCATTCCAAATGAGATCAGTCCTAGGTGTTCATTGGAAGGACTGATGTTGAAGCTGAAGCTCCAATACTTTGGCCACCTCATGCGAAGAGCTGACTTATTGGAAAAGACCCTGTTGCTGGGAAAGATTGGGGGCAGGAGGAGAAGGGGACGACAGAGGATGAGATGGTTGGATGGCATCACCGACTCGATGGACATGGGTTTGGTTGGACTCTGGGAGTTGGTGATGGACAGGGAGGCCTGGCGTGCTGCGGTTCATGGGGTCTCAAAAAGGAGTCTGACGCAACTGAGAGACTGAACTGAACTGAACTGAAAATACAACTAACTTAAAAAAAAAGAAAAGTCCTCCAATCAACAAAAATGCGCCTTGAGCCATTTCCTAGAATTAGCCTGGATCCTGCCCTCTCCCATCAAACAGGCCCAACCCTCTCCAGAACAAGCTGTCTTCAGTTGCCCTCTCCATCAAGCTTTCTATTGAAACAATGCTCTAAGTGCAAGTAGTTTTTTCAGAAGGTGATTCCAGGAAAGACAGGGAGGGACTAAATTGGGGAGGTGAAGGCAGCTAGCAAAGGGTGCATTAATGAGGTGTAGGAGGCTGGCCTGGCCTTTTTCCAATCCCTTTTAAGGCTCCAGCAAGCTTTAAATCCCCTGCTGATCCCACTGGAGGGGCTGAAGTCCTCAGGCTGGGAAGCTGGGTCCTTGAAGGAGGAGGCCAAGGGCCTGTGTTGGAGCAGTGAATGCTCGAGGATAGGGTGTAGACTTGACACTGACTGCTCCAGAGCCTGTAGGGGATCTTTGAAAGGCCTAAGTCACCAGCAGGAAAGGAAATAAAAGGGAAGAAGGAAACCATGACTCTTCAATGAGGGAATCAAAGAAAGACTATGTTGGTTCTGGGTCTGTTTTTCCTGCATGATTTTTTTCCTTGTGTTTGATTTTTAAGGGCTTGGTGATTTATGGACCTGACCAAGCTTCTCTTGTCAAGTGTTTTGCTTTAATGCCTCAGCCCTTTGCTTGTGCTGTGCCTCCAATAAAATGCCATCACTTTTCCTCCTGGATAAATACAACCCTACCTCCTCTTCAGGGACCAATGCAATTGCCTCTGCTACCCATTTTAGTTTTTTTCATTGAGAGTCTTTATTTCCTTTGGTTTAATTCACAGTTAGCCATCTTCATGTTTGCCTTTCCCTTTTAATCCAACATTTTACAAGTGATGAGTGCTCACTAAATGCCTGTATTTTAAATGGACGGACAGATGACTTCTAAATATAGCGATTTCAAGCTTCTTCCCTGTGCTTTACCTTCAGACCCTGGGCATATGATAGTGGAAGGGATATATTGTTCCTCTTTGTACAATTTCAAAATTCTGTTAGTTCATTCAGTGTTATGGATTTCTAGCATGTTCCTCTCTGTCCTTCATAAAGGCCCAATACTGCCTGACTGCAATGAGGGCTCAGGTAACGCTTCAGTAGGAGGTGGGGTAGCTGAGGTGACAGACCCGCTAGTGAGGGAACGAGCATCACCGAAGACAGAGTGAGAAATAAAAGAAGCACTGTTGGCTCTGCCAAGAAGGACAACATCTTCATTTATCACCTGCTACTTCCAGAAGCAAATCTCCCCATATTCTTTGTTGAAAAGCCTCTTTCCCTGTTGGGGATTTGCTATTTGGTTTGGTTGGCGAACTTCTACTCATCCTTCAAAACCTAGCTTATTTGTTAACCCTTAGGTGAAGAGGAAAAAGAGAAAGAAGCTGCTATTTGTGGAGCACTCAGTATTTCAGGAGCTTCCTAAGTGGCTCAGATGGTTAAGAGTCTGCCTGCAGTGCAGGAGACCTGGGTTCAATCCCTGGGTTGGGAAGATCCCCTGGAGAAGGAAATGGCAACCCACTCCAGTATTCTTGCCTGGAAAATCCCATGGACAGAGGAGCCTGGCAGGCAATCCATGGAGTCCCAAAGAGTCAGACATGACTGAGCAATTTCACTTTCACTTTCACTTTCCTATTTCCAGGCACTGTGTGGAGCACTGAGGTTCTTCTATTCTTCCAACAAAACTGCAAGGCAGGCTTCGGCCTCATTCTCCAGAAAAGAAAAGTGGGGCTAAGCAAAAGCCTACCTTAATACGTGATGAAATCAAGATCTAATCCAAGTCTGCCTTATATATAATTCTTTTCATAATAAGCTTTGAGTTTGCATGTCCTAACTCAGGGTTATAATGAACCCTCACAATAAACCTGTCGGTTAGATATTATCCACCACATTTTACAGGGACACATTGATCTAGTGGGATCTTGTCTCCATTTTCTCTTCTTCTATAGTGACTGAAATATCTGTTATGATACTTGCCTTAATATTTCCCAATGCTTTGAAAAAGTACTAACCTTTGGGGGAACAGGGTTGTGGAATGCTAATATCCTAAGCACAGTGAGCCCATCTAGATGCATTTTATTTATCCATTCAGGTCACTCATATCTTTACTTCCTTGGCACCTGATGATGTGCTTTGGATACAATGTGCCTTGGATTCTCAGAATCTGGCTCTTGTCTTCTCTTAGGCAAGACCAAGAAAAGCAGCCAAAGACATATCACCAAGCTTCTGTACACTAAAGTTCATGCGCCTTACTCAGGTTAGAGGTTTCCTGGTCCTTGCTCAGAGCATAATTACTCTTATTCTATAAACAATCTTAATAAAGTGGGTTTTTCTAAGATGACAGCATATTAGAAGAAGCCAAGTAAAATGGAACGAACTGTCAAAGGCAGGCACATTTGGAGCCCATGGGAGCAAGAGACAGCACAGAAACAATAAAAAGGCATAAACAAGAACTTGAAAGCATAACATTCTCAGAATATTTTATATAAGGGCGAAGAAACCCTACTTTGCTCCACAAAGCTCTGAAGATGTCATTGTGCTATGGCAAAGAACAATACTGTCAAAAACCATGTTATGTTCAAACAGTTTTTATCAACTCTATTTTAAACCACAAGGACATGAACAACTTATACTTTTAAAGACTTCTGTTCAAAATAGTCTTTTTTAAAAAAAGGAACCAAAATTTTGGTTCTTAAACAGGCAAAACTTCAACTATCAGAAATCACAGCAATTAAGAAAGAACACTTCCCTAGCGGTTCCAGAGATTGCTACAGACCTGAGATGGTGCCAGCCCTGGTAATATGCAGAGTGTGCAGAAGTGCTAAGAATAACTGGAAATTTCATGGCTAAATTCCACTTGAGATCAAGGCCATTGGATATATCTTAGAGAGTTACTTTGCTTTGGCAATTTCAGGATCTTTCCATTGTTACCCACCTGTAGACATTACAGAAGCCTTTATTGATTGGCTTGTGATATGAAAAGTATGGACCCAGTTCTCTCAGTATAGTGAATAACAAATGGTTTATCTTACTTTCACTTTGGCTCTCTTTACTGTGTTTTTGCTTTTCAACAATGTTGTAACTACCTACATGAAATAACAAAGATATAAAGGAAAAGGAATAAAAGCCCATATCCCTAACTCATCAACACCTTAGTTCTTTGCATTTTTTAAATAGGTTGTCCAGTTCTTGTTCACATCTGTGGTACACTGATGCCGAAAAAGTGATGCTTATTCCTTTCGCCCACACTCATTCAAGGAGATTTTGCAGCTCTTCTTATGTAAGAAATAGAGTTCATTTCTGTGCTGTGTGAGTCTGGGTTCACCAGTAACTTGCTGCAGCCAATAGAATGTGAAAGAGTGAAGTTGTGCCTGTTCTCAGTCTCCACTCTCTTGGAAGTTTTCCAAGCAAGCTTGTGAATAATGCTGGGATCACTTGATGAATGATCTGGAAAAGACCATGGTCTAGTTATTCCCACTGCCCAGCCAAGAGCCAGTTGACCACTAAATTTGGCCATGAAGTCATTCTAGACTCGTGAGTCTCTGGCTGACTTGACAGCTGACAACAGTCGCAAGAGCAAGCCCCGCTGATCACCAGCAAGCCTGTTTAGCCGCAGATCCATGAGAAATTATAAATATCTACTGGTTTAAGCACTGAGTTTTATGTAGTTTGTTATGTACCAATAGCTGACAAAATATGCACGCACAGAGTTGATCTAGTAGTAATCATGTTATCACTCATGCTTTTTAATGGTCCTCTGATATTTTATATAGTGGATATACAAAGATTTCTTTAAATATTTCCTTTAATACTGGATATTTAAATTGTCTACCATTACTTAGGAGATGCAATGATGCAGCACAGTGAACACATGTTATTGGTCTTCTAATTTGCTATAATAGCTCACAGAACTTAGAGAAACACTTGCCATTACTGTTCATTATAAAGGATATTAACAAGGATGTAAGTGAATAGCCAGATGAAGAGGTACATAGGGCAAGGTCTGGGAAGATGCTGAGCACAGGCGCTTCTATTCCTGTGGAGTTCAAGTATGCTATCCTTCTAGCATGTAGATGCAGCCACAAACCCAGGAGTTCTTTAAGCCCCATCATTTAGGGTTTTTTATGGAGGTTTCATCACACAGGCATGATGAATTATTAATTCAATCTTTAGTCCTTTTCCAATTCCTGGAGGTTGGAGAGAGGGGCTAAAAGTTTCAAGCTTCTCATCAAGATTTGACTTTTCTGGTGACCAGCCCCCAAACCAAAGCTATCTCAGAGGCTGCCAAAATGCCTCACGAGAACAAAATTCATTCCTATCAGTCAGGAAACTGCAAGGCATTTAGGAGCTCTGTGTAAGATAGTCTGATCACCCCATCACTCAGAAATTTACAAGGTTTTAGGATCTGCATAAGGAACTGAAGATGAAGACCAGAACATATATTTCTTTTGATATCACAATATCACACATTAAATACATATAATAGCAGTTAGACAACAATCAATCTGAGGAAACCAGTGCTTAGAGGGAATTATGGTTTTACGCAGCTTCCATTCATTCCATCTATATAGCTATTTTTGAGATGAGGAAGCACTGCAAGAATCAATGTTCTACAACAGTCAAACTGTCCTGGACCTTGTAAATCAGAAATCAGCAGCCTTGTGGTTTCCAAACACCAGTGCCTGGTGAAAACTAAGTGGGCGTACAAGACTGAGCCAATGAACTTATTTAATATACAGATTCTCAAGAGCCAGAAAGCCAGAGATTCTGATGCAGCAGGTCTGGAGTTGGGTCCAAGAATCTGTAAATTTTAAGATTTTGCTGGTGTGATTCTGCTATGCAGCCAGTTTGGGGAAAATGAAATAAGAAGCTCAAATTTCCTGAAGCAGTCAAGCAATGGCTGAGCTGGGATTGGAACTCATGCCTTGGGACTTCTTAGCCATTGTTTCATATGTCTTACATCTGGGAGAGTAACCTTGAGTTCATCAAAGGACAGAAATCTGCTGAGACTCTTGCTCTAAGCACTTACTTTTCTTCCCAAGGCCAGCCTCTACCTCATCCTTGCTGATACATAACATTATACACTAGGGAAATGATTAATGTGAATATATCTTTTATTCTTCACTGAGAATATATTCTCTGAATTGCAACCAAAGTAACTGACTTTCAGACAAGTTGAAATATATCAAGAACTGGTTTATCTTATATATCAATACAGTGCTGTTTTTTTATTTTTATTTTTTAAAGCACTAAATAAATCAAGATAACAGATTCTTTTAAATTTTATTGTCTCTTTGAAACTTTGTAATATTTTCTTTTAAGATAAAGAGTTTATTGCTCCATATGATTTATCCTTTCAAACAAATAACATAAGATTTGTCTGGTCTTCCAAATATGAGGCTTGGGAAGACATTATTTTGTCATGTGATTTCCTTAAGAAATGCAGCTGTTGAGATTGATATCACAACAAGAATACTTATTTTGGTAGACCTAGAAAGCTCGATAGGGTTTTAGAGTTGTTTAAAACATTATTTTAAATTAATTTGGAAGTTGACTTCCAGCTCAAAGCAAGTCAAATTATTTACAGAAACAGAAAGAAAACTTCCAGCCCAAGTTAATTATCTGCAGAGTGTTAAGCTCCATGGGCTCAGGAAAGAAAGTAAATCCTAGTATAATGATTAAACGCTTAACACTTGAGAAGACAAGTGTTTGAAGGCTTCTCTCCTTAGAGGCAAGTGCCCTTGGAAAATAACTCAGCTTCTCTGAGCCCTAATGTCTTCATCTATATAATGGGAATAATTGCCGCACACTTATTTATCATATGCCGAGATATTTTATGGACTCTGTTTCCATTATTTCATCTAATACTTACAATAACTCTATGGTGCAAGGGCTATTATTATTCCCATTTTACAGATGCAGGTACTGAGGCTCAGAGGGGTTAATTCATCTAGGTCATATGAGCAGTGAGGGATAAAGCCTGAATTTGAAACTAGGCAGGATATCCTGGAACCTAAGCATATAGTAACTAGGCCAGAGTGAATAGGTCTTTATGAAATTACTACAAAGAATAAATAACATATTCTCTACCAAGTGCTTGGAAACGTTCTTAGACAAAGTAAGAGTTCAAAAATGGTGCGATCAATGCAAAGAAATAGAGGAAAACAACAGAATGGGAAAGATTAGAGATCTCTTCAAGAAAATTAGAGATACCAAGGCAACATTTCATGCAAAGATGGGCTTGATAAAGGACAGAAATGGTCTGGACCTAACAGAAGCAGAAGATATTAAGAAGAGGTGGCAAGAATACCCAGAAGAACTGTACAAAAAACAGCTTCACGACCCAGATAATCACGATGGTGCGATCACCCATCTAGAGCCAGATATCCTGGAAGGTGAAGTCAAGTGGGCCTTAGAAAGCATCACTACGAACAAAGCTAGTGGAGGTGATGGCATTCCAGTTGAGCTATTTCAAATCCTGAAAGATGATGCTGTGAAAGTGCTTCACTCAATATGCCAGCAAATTTGGAAAACTGAGCAGTGGCCACAGGACTGGAAAAGGTCAGTTTTCATTCCAATCCCAAAGAAAGGCAATGCCAAAGAATGCTCACACTACCGCACAATTGCACTCATCTCACATGCTAGTAAAGTGATGCTCAAAATTCTCCAAGCCAGGGACTTCCCTGGTGGTCCAGTGGTTAAGACTTCACCTTCCAATGCAGAGGGTGCAGGTTCAATCCCTGGTCAGGAAACTAAGATCCCACATGCCTGGAAGCCCAAAAAAACTGAAACATAAATCTGAAGCAATATTGTAACAAATTCAAGAAAGATTTTAAAAATAGTTCACATTAAAGAACAAAAATTCTCTAAGCCAGGCTTCAGCAATATGTGAACCGTGAACTTCTTGATGTTCAAGCTGGTTTTAGAAAAGGCAGAGGAATCAGAGATCAAATTGCCAACATCTGCTGGATCACTGAAAAAGCAAGACAGTTCCAGAAAAACATCTATTTCTGCTTTATTGACTATGCCAAAGACTTTGACTGTGTGGATCACAATAAACTGGAAAATTCTGAACGAGATGGGAATACTAGACCACCTGACCTGCCTCTTGAGAAATCTGTATGCAGGTCAGGAAGCAACAGTTAGAACTGGACATGGAACAACAGACTGGTTCCAGATAGGAAAAGAAGTACTTCAAGGCTGTATATTGTCACCCTGCTTATTTAAGTTCTATGCAGAGTACATCATGAGAAACGCTGGACTGGAAGAAACACAAGCTGGAATCAAGATTGCCAGGAAAAATATCAATAACCTCAGATATGCAGATGACACCACCCTTATGGCAGAAAGTGAAGAGGAACTAAAAAGCCTCTTGGTGAAAGTGAAAGAGGAGAGTGAAAAAGTTGGCTTAAAGCTCAACATTCAGAAAACAAAGATTATGGCATCCGGTCCCACCACTTCATGGGAAATAGATGGGGAAACAGTGGAAACAGTGTCAGACTTTATTGTTGGGGGCTCCAAAATCACTGCAGATGGTGACTGCAGCCATGAAATTAAAAGATGCTTACTCCTTGGAAGAAAAGTTATGACCAACCTAGATAGCATATTCAAAAGCAGAGATGTTACTTTGCTGACTTTCACTTCTCACTTTCATGCATTGGAGAAGGAAATGGCAACCCACTCCAGTGTTCTTGCCTGGAGAATCCCAGGGATGGGGGAGCCTGGTGGGCTACTGTCTATGGTGTCGCACAGAGTCGGACATGACTGAAGCGACTTAGCAGCAGCAGCAGCAGCAGTCAAGGCTATGGTTTTTCCCGTGGTCATGTATGGATGTGAGAGTTGGACTGTCAAGAAGGCTGAGCGCTGAAGAATTGATGCTTTTGAACTGTGGTGTTGGAGAAGACTCTTGAGAGTCCCTTGGACTGCAAAGAGATCCAACCAGTCCATTCTGAAGGAGATCAGCCCTGGGATTTCTTTGGAAGGAATGATGCTGAAGCTGAAACTCCAGTACTTTGGTCACCTCATGCAACGAGTTGACTCATTGGAAAAGACTCTGATGCTGGGAGGGATTGGGGCAGGAGGAGAAGGGGACAACAGAGGATGAGATGGCTGGATGGCATCACTGACTCGATGGACGTGAGTGTGAGTGAACTCCGGGAGTTGGTGATGGACAGGGAGGCCTGGTGTGCTGCGATTCATGGGGTCGCAAAGAGTCGGACACGACTGAGCGACTGAACTGAACTCAACTGAACTGAATTGTCAGAGGAGTACCTTGAGATCAATTATTTATGTGGGCAGGCCTCTGCTAGAGCTGCTAGCTACCTTCATGTTTGCCTTTAATGATTCCTTGTGCAAATACCTATAATAATAAATTAACTTACACCTGTCTGTTTTCATTCTCTTTCAAATTCTGTCTATTATAGTCTGAAAAATGCAGGAAAGTATTCACTGAATTCTACCATTAAGATGACTATTCCTCTGATGAAGAGTTGTTCCTTCCAGCCTTTCCTCTATGCAAATAAATACTTACTAGTTTTGTTTTTAAACCAAAAGGTAGATTACTCTGAAAATAGGATTTAATCCTGCCCTCCTCTTTTGATGGTTATATATATTCTATATATCCCCCCATTCCATGTACTAGCCTGTGAAAACAGGACTTTCAAATGGCACATCATTTCATTTTATAGATAAACCACAGAGAAAGGCAGGCAGACTCTGCTTTTTCCCTCTCCTCCCTCCTAAGAGGATGGCGCTAATGCGACTGGGATCCTGCACATATCCTAGTAAGAAATATCACTGTGTTAAATATTTACACCCAGGGCTCTCGCTTTCTCCTTGGCTCCCTCCCTCACTTCGGCTGAAGGAAGAAGATACCAGCATATACATTTTTTCCCTTTGATCTCTCTCACTGGATAGAGGGTGGTATAGTGACATTCGGCTTTGGATTTATGAAGAGTGGGAGAGAAAATTCTCCCACATAAGCATAATGTCTAGTATACCTTAGGATATCCCTTCACTCTCCAGAGTCTCATATTGTCAAAGGGACTGTTACCACTGTGAACGTTTTTTTATGTTTGTTAATAAGGGGATTATAAACTTGTCCTGGGCCACTGGTGTATTAAACTGAGACAATTCAAACTTGCTTTAAGAAAAATAAATATATAAGGATTCTGGATACTTTGGTTTTCTTACCTGATACAGACACATCTGAGGAAATAAGAATATAATAGTTATAATAAAATTGGAGTAATATGTACCTTTCTGCATGTATCAATTTCTGCACCCCACCCCCCACCACCATCATGTAATAAAATTCTAAGATGGCTCTCGTTTCCCCAACCCTGGTACATATGCTGTGTAATCCTCTTACCTTGAATGTGAATGGGACCTGTGTACAAGATGGAATATCACTCCAGTGATTACCTATGTGGCAAAAGTGAAGAGATTTTGAAAATATAATTAAGGTTCCTCATCAGTTGACTTAAGGTCTCCAATCAAGTTGATTAACCTGATTAAGCTGGTCATCCCAGTTGGGTCTGATCTAATCATGTGAGCCCTTTGCAAGATCCAAGAAAGAAGTCATAGAGATTGGAAAAAGCAGACAAGAAGAACCAAATTGCAGTGTTGTAGAGACCATATCACAGATAATGACAGCTTCCCTACAGAGTTTAGGGCCTCAATCCTACAGCTGCAAGGACTGAATTCTGCCATCAACCAGAGAGCTTGAAAGAAGGCCCAGAGCCTCAGAAGGGTTTGCAGCTCTAATTCCAGCCTAAGCAGATAACCCAGCTAATTGCCATCCCACGAGAACTGTGACATAATAACTGTGATGCAGGAATGGAAAAGGAATGTATCAGATTGATCTGCTTTCACCATAGATTAGCTTGCATTTTCTAGATTTTTTAAAAAATTAATGGAATCATTCCAAATATATTTGCTTCTTGGGTCTGAATTTTCACTCAGCATAAAAATATTTCAGATTCACTCATTCTGTTGTATTTCAATACTTAGTTCCCCTCTATTCATTGGATGGATGTACCACCTTTTGTTATACATTAAGAGACATTTGGTTAGTTTGCATTTTGGGGGGCAATTACAAATAAAACCACAAGTCCTGTGTGGAAATATGTTTTTATTTCTCTTATTTTAATGTGAATTTTCTTGATTACTGGTTAGAGTGATTATCTCTGCATATTTTATTGCTTACCATCTTCTCTCTTTTTTCTGTTGGGTTATTTCATGTTTTTTCCCTCACTGATTTGTAAGAGTTCTTGATATATTCTGAATGCAGGTTCTTTGCTTATCATTATACATGTTGAAAATGTCTTTTCGAAGGTGACTGTTCCCCTTTAACTTTGTCCTTTTACTTTCTCCTTTCTTTCTCCTTTCTCCTTAACTGTCTCCTTTAAGAAATCCTTTGTCATATAAAATGTAAATTTTAATAAAGCCCAAGTAATTTATCTTAAAAAGTTTGTTTTTAGTACTTGTTTTAAGAAACCCCTACCAGACCTGTTAAAAAGATGTTCTCCTAATCTTTTACGATAGTTTTAGAGGTTTTTTTTTCCCATTAACATCTTTAATATCTCTGGAGTCTATTTTTGTATGAAGGAAGATAGGAATAGAATTACTTTTTTCTCTAAAGAAAGCCAATTTCCTAAACTCTACTTATCAAATAGTTCATCTTTATTCCACTGATTTTCAATGTCAGATAAGCAATTCCCATATAAACATGGGTCTATTTTTAAGCTTTCTATTCTGATGCACTGGTGTATCTGATTATTAATGAACCATTAAGATACTGTTTTAATTATAGTATCTTTGCAATAAGCTTCATATGACATTTATAACATTTGCTCCTCTTTCGCCCTCTCTTTCAGAATTATCTTGGCCTTTCCTGGATTTTACTTCTTCAGATAAAATGGAGAATAAATTTACCTAAAAACAGTTGATGCATTTTTTGTATTTGAATTACACTGAATTTATAGACCAATTTGGAGAAATTTGCATCTTTACAATATTGAGTCTTCTCATCCATGGGCATTTTTAAAAATCTAACCAATTTCTCCTGTCTTCTTTTAGATGTCTTAATAACATTTTACACTTTTTCCCATAAAGATCTTATACTTCCTTTGTTAGATTTATTCCTATGTAGATACAGTCTTAAAATTTTATGCAAACCATTATAGCTATTTCCCTAGGAAAGTTTTAATGTGAAGAAACTGGAATTTCACCAAGTGGACTGCTTTCAACAAAGCAAATGAAGCTACTCCTAGTAATATTAATAAACTGATGTCTACAAAGATCTTTTCTCTATCTTGTGTTTAGCAAGTGGATTGTTGTGATCCTTATATGAGAATTCCATCTGTCTTTCCTGGAAAAATCATCCTTTATAGTTGGTATTCAAAGTATAGATATCCTATAAAGTCCCTGACCTGCTCAACAGGATCAGCAACTCCTTCACACCTAATCTCATTGAAATCAGGAAATGTGGGAACTAAGGTTGTTAAATCTTTCCATTGTTCAAGAAAACTTGGCAATCCAAACTTTGAAATGAAATTTTGACTTTTAAACATTGGCAAATAATATTTAAAAATACTAAACATTATATAGGACAAATTGTCAGGCTTGAGACCTGATACAACATGAGGGCTGCCAGTTTTCGACCTCTGGGGTGGCTCTGTCCCCACAAGACTCTCAGTTTAACTCTCCTCCCTTGCACCACACTCCTTGAGCCCATGAGAGTAGGCAGGGCAGCAAAAAATGTGCCTGGGAATTACTTTCTAGCTCTAAATATCAGACATCACAGAGTGTGAGCTGTAAGTGATCTCAGAGTTTGTCTAGTCCTACTTCCATTCTGATGGTTATAGCAATTTTGAGGTTAAGGCAGGGAAATGTCTAGTCCAGGTTGACTCAGTGACCTAGAGAAAAGACCAAACCTAGAACTTAGATGGGCTGAGTCCACATCTAGTAGGCGTACCACTACTTACACTGTCTAATTACTTACAGAGCCTCTGAGGGGCAGGCTGGGACCCCCTCCCATAAGGCCTCCAATAAATAAGAGTTTGACCGGTGACATACTACTGAGGTACAATTCCTTTTCAGGAGGCATGTGGAGGAACTCTAGACAAAGTAGAAAGAATGTACAGGTACAAAAGCATTGCCCTTCAAGACCAAATGTAAAATATATACAAAGGGACTTCCCTGGCAGTCCAGAGGTTAAGACTTTGCCTTCCAATGCAAGTGGTGTGAGTTTGATCTCTGGTGGGGAAGCTAAGATCCCTAATGCTTTGTATATAAAAAACTGAAACATAAAACAGAAGTAATACTATAACAAATTCTATAAAGACTTTAAAAATGATCGACATAAAAAGAAGTCTTAAAACATGAATATAAACTATTAAGGTGCTATTAAACCAACTATTCCATTAAATCTTAGTGGATCATGGGCCTAAAATCTGGGTAAATGAAATAAGATTTTCCAGATTATTGGGTGGAAAGACTGAGAATAGTGACAACATTCATACTTTAGGCATGTTTGATACATATCCTGAGTATGAGTGTGTCTATGCAGTGAGACATACACACACTCATATAAAGTAGAATGAAGTATAATATAATGCCAAGCTTCTTACTACATATAGTCATGTGAACTGAAATGTAATAATACAACACACAAGAATAACTCTAAGAGTATAGATTACAGTAAGAGGTAGTGAAATAATTAGAAAATGGTGACTTTTAAGTGTTTATTCTTTTTCTAATATAACTCATTAAATTCTTTTTTTTGACACAATAGATTTTTATTTATTGTTATTATTATTTCTTAAATGGATGGTAACTGCAGCCACAAAATTAAAAGATGCTTGTTCCTTGGAAGAAAAGTTATGACAAACCCAGACAGTGTATTACAAAACAGAGATATCATTTTACCAAAAAAGGCCTACATAGGCAAAGCTATGGTTTTTCCAGTAATGTATGGATGTGAGAGTTGGGCCATAAAGAATGCTGAGTGCCAAAAAATTGACGTTTTTGAACTGCGGTGCTGGAGAAGACTCTTGAGTGACCCTTGGACAGCTAGGAGATCAAAGCAGTCAATTCTAAAGGAAATCAACCCTGAATATTCACTGGAAGGACTGATGCTGAAGCTGAAGCTCCAATACTTTGGCCACCTGATGTGAGGAGCCAACTCATTGGAAAAGACCTAGATGCTGGGAAAGACAGGGCAAGAGAAGGGGGCAACAGATGATGAGATGGTTGGATGGAATCACTGACTCAATGGACGTGAGTTTGAGCAAACTCCAGGAGATAGTGAAGGACAGGAAAGCCTGGCGTGCTGCAGTTCATGGGGTCCCAAAGAGTTTGATGTGACTTAGCGACTGAACAACAAACTTTTTATTTTGTTACTGGGGTATAGCCAATTAACCAACAATGTCGTGACAGTTTCAGGTGAACAGCAAAAAGACTCAGCCATACATATATATATATATATATCAATTTCCCCTCAACCCTGCTCCCATCCAATATAACTTACTCAATTCTAAGTCTGTATGATTTAATTAAAAAAAAAAAATGACCATGTTTAAAAATAACAACAGCTCACAAAGTCTCTGAAAATTTGACCATTGGCTTCTGGGAACCAGGACAAGACTCCTGCACACATCACTGAGTTTAGGAAATATTTACTGCTTAGAAAGAAAATACTTAACTACGTTACTGTAAGTTAGAAAGTGGTAAATTTTAAAATATACACATATACATAACGGGAAGAGTGAAGCATGAACATGTTGGCTAAATAACGTCATGTGCAAATGATACTGCTTGAATTACCATATATCTAACCTGAAAAGCTTCTGTTTATATATTCAGCAGCCAGACTCTCATATTCTCTACCCCCAAAACCATTTTAACTTCAAAAAACAACTCCCTCAATAACAGGTGGATTTGATCTTGACTGTTTCAAAATGTTTAGTGAATAAATTTTCCAGTTTTTCATGAGTAGTAGATGGCTTTGAAAGTTTCTATAATCACCTTTAATATCCACAATATTTCTAAACTGCAATAATGAAGAGGCAGAAATAGGCTTTGTGTTTTTTGTTTCCCTCCCCCAACCCCAGCACTGCTGACATCTTATTATCACTATTTCCATGATGAAGGCACTTGGCAGATTTGCCAAGCAAAGACTCCTTGTACACTTCTTCCAAATCAACAGACTCAGAACCCAGGCTGAGGTGAAACAGTCATAGCTTAATGAAACTCCAAAGACTAAAGAATTCATCAGATGGGTTTCTATTGTGTGTTTTTTTTTTTAAAAAGGTGTTGAATGTTTAATGTTTTTAAGAAAAAGAAACACAAAACTAATTACTGTCAACAATATTTTTTCAGCTACTTAGCCAGCAGAAAGCTGTTATTAAACCACTGTAAGGCTCCTTTGCTTTTCTTCCCACACAAGAATCATTATTCTTATGTGGGAATAATATTGGCTTCATAACAGAGGCTGTCAATCAAGATACTCAAGTTACCGATGGGTCTTTGTTTTTATTTCTGAGATAAAAATGTTTTTTTTCCCCTCTTGGAATTTATTCTCATCTTCAATTGTCACTAAAAAAGAATAAATTAAGAAATGTCTTTACTTGATGATACTGCAACTCCTTGCTTTTAAAAGATCATTTCCTTTGTTAACGGTCAAGTCCCCCGTAACTTCCATAGCACTGGAGCCATTAGCATCAGAGCTGAGTGGAAAACACGCTTGCTGTTGATCTTCCTCCCCAGTCCCTTAGATCCTTAGCTCTTTTTCAAGCAGAAACTTCTGTGAGCAGAAACTGCCAGCAATTTAACATGTAACAACATACATAAGACAAGAGCTCATAGTGATTTGAACAGCGTAAGCCAGAAACATCCCTAGTATTGCTCTTGCAAGTTTTAGTTTAGCAGAGCTGTTCTCTGTTCAAGTGGCACTTGGGCTCTATTCGTTCCAAGTATCTTGTCTTAATTTTTGTCCTCATCACCTCTGTCAGTGAAGGAATAGAAAATGGCTTTAGTGTAACTAACAAAACTTAATTTTCTATCTTACTTTATTGGTGGGCCCAATAAGACATTACACAAGCTTTCAGGGACTCCTTAGAATTTGTTCTCAGTTATTTACTCATTATTTAAATTAAGACCAAACAAATCCAAACTTTTACCTCCAAAAGCTACCCTCTGAGCCTTTGGCAAATTATGTCAGAAAGATAAAGGGCCTTTATAGTTGTCACCTGCAGTCAAGACATCGTGAATCATGGAATATGATAGAAGGTAATACACATCAATTAAAGAGAGATTAAAGACACGCTGTACCTTGTTCCAAATTTCCTTTGTGATGAGAAAATGGTTGTTTAATGAGGAGGGTTATTTTATGGCTTCTAACAAGTGAGCAAGCCAATGTCATTTTGTGATCATTATCTAATTTAACCACGAAAAGGATGAAGTATAATAGTACACTGATTTGCAGCATTTGCTCATTGCCTTGATTCAAATGAGGTAAGATAATGATATAGACACCTGGAACCCTAAAGGCACTAATAAATATAAAATCCTCTATCAAAAAGAGGCTGAGAGCGAGTCTGCATATTCCAGATCCATATCTTGCTAAAGCCATCCACCAAGACCTTGGCTAAGTAATCTATGTAAGACACAAATCGGATTCCATTCTCCCATAATTGAAATGATTCTGTGACACCTGGCAATCTTTAGGTTACAGTTATAAATTTTTATAGGGTGGCTGATATCAGGATTCTGCCTAAATCTCTAGCCTCACCTTCTACTACTGCCCAGTCCCCAATCCCCTTACTTCAGCCTTACTTAATAATACTGGTGATTCCTTAAGAACAATGTACTGTCAGATGTCTCTAAGCATTTGCAGCACTGTCCCCAATTCCCAGAATACTACTCATACCTATACCTCAACCCTAAAATACACCTCCAAATGTGTCTTTTCAAAGACTTCTATCCATACCTCCATTGCTTACATTTTATTATGCTTGCGTCTTGACCCTTTTAATTCTCAACTACACTATACGCTCCTCTAAGTCAGCGTTTACCCTTTCTTTCTCTGTATGCCCACACTTGGTGCTAGGTCTATGCTCAATAAGACAGCATTGAATAGGGACTTCCCTGGTGGTTCAGTAGCTAGGACTCCATGCTCCCAATGCAGGGGGCTGGGTTTGATTCCTGGTCGGGAACTAGATCCTGCATGCCACTACTAGAACCTGGTGCAGCCAAATAAGTAAATACAAAAAAACCCCTGCATCAAATAAATGGGTTTTTCAGTATGGAAGTAGTCAGATAGTAGCTTCAGAAGATTCTGTTTTTTCTCTCCCCAGTTTTGTGTAGTTTTTAAATTTTTATTTATTTACCTTTAATTGAAGTATAATTTATTTATGATATTATGCTAGTTTCAGGTATACAGTATAGTGATTCAGTATTTTTGCAAATTATATTCCATCACAGGTTATTACAAGATAACAGGTATAATTCCCAGTGCTATACAGTATATGCTTATTCCTTATCTATTTTATATATATAGGATATGAAAATGTGTTATAAATATATATGATGGAAAATTTAAAAAATTACTCAGCTATAAAAGGAATGAAACGCTGACATCTGCAGCAATTTGGATGAACCTAGAGAGTATTTTGCTAAGTGAAATAAGGCAGACAGAGAGAGACAAACACTATAAGGTATCACATATTTGTAGAATCTAAAAATTAATACATATGAATGTATATGCAAACCACAAATAGACTCACAGACACAAAAAAGCAAACTTGTGGTTAGCAAAAGGGAGAGGGAAGGGGAGACAAATTAGGGATATGGGATTAACAGAAGATTCTGCCTTTAAGATGACTAGAGAGATATCTCCGTTGCAAAACTCTTCACGAAGTTTCAGATTTGCATATTCAACTGTCTATGTACTTCCCGTCCTCCCTTGAATGTTACAAAAACACCCCTGTCTCAGCATGTACTGTCCCTGCTCTTTTGTGGCCAAAACTTATGTCATTTTAATGGTTCTTCATAAATTGTCCAAGTCAGAAAAGCTGAGATCCACAAATTACATTATGTTGGTTCACTGTGTAGCTCACCGATTCTCCTCTTCTCTGCCTCTCTCATTACTCTACCTTTTCCCTCTCTCCTGCCGATGTCCCAGCCTGATCTAGTAACCCGCTCACGCCTAGATGATCGCAATGGGCTCCTATTCACTTGCTCATAGTCAAGCCACTCTCGGACCACGTACACTGTCCCCACTATAATCAGCATGGCATTTCAGAATGCAAATCTGACAGTGTTAGCCCACAACCTAAAACTCTTCAACAGCCTCCTGTTGATTTCAGGGAAAAGATCAAACTCTTTAATTGCGCTTCCAGACTCTATAGTGTCCTCCCTGACTCTGCTGTGTTACTACAGCTTTATCTCACTCCATTATCATCTTTTCTGTTCCCTTCAATCTCATTAGCTTTAGAGTGCTTCAGACAGATCATGTTCAGTCTGTCTCTGGCACATGCTGTTTACATCTCCTGGAATGTTCTTCTGCTGTGTCCCACCCACTGCTTGTTCCTACTCTTCTGATCTCAGCTTCAAAATCACTTCCTCGGGAAGGCTTCTCTGCTCTCCCACACTTGCTCATATCATCCTATTATTTGCAGAGTATCACATTATTTTATTATCCTTTTGTAATAACGTATTTGCTCATAGTGCAATCATTTGATTAGGGCCAGCCTTCCCATTACACAGAACTACTGGGATTATGCTGTTTATCCACCATTACATCTCCCACCGTCCAGAGCAGGGGTCAGGCACACAGTATGTGCTCCATAAATATTTGTTCAATGACTGAATGAACAGGTCTAAGAGCCATAGGCCTGGAGAAGGATGCTGTTCACCCTAGTTTGTTTATGGGAAACCTGAGGCTCACCTCCTTTTCAACATTCCCACCTTTGATCTCAGATTTCCTAGACTTTAATTCTCCACCCACCTACACATCTTTAGGTTAGTCATTTGCTGCTTTCCTTCCCCAGGATCTGGCTTGAAACTTTTCTGACTCAGCTTCCACACAGCATCAGTTGGGGTTCTTCCCTGCAAGAAACAGAAGCTGACTGTGGCTGATTAAGCAGAAAACAAGTTCATTAAAGGATAGCGGGTAGCGCACAGTTATTGGGACGTTTAGAGAACTGGGCTTAAAGCCAAGTTTCTAGGAATAATGTCCCAAATCATGTTCCAGAACTAGCCTGATGAGAAGAACGCTGCTCCCCCTAGCATCGGTACTAAGGAATAAGCTACTTTCAACACTGCAGCCTCATTACAGATGTGACGCACATGGCAGGCACTCAGCCCTGCCAGCCCTGCTCTCAGCACCAGGGAGCTCTCTGTTTCCCCTCATCAGCTAAGCAGATTCCATGGTAAGCCTTTTCCCTCTGATTGCTCATTTCTGAATTACAGTCTGAATTACAGCCCCCCTGAATTAGAGGGGGTGAATGTGCTTGGTGGAGAATTGTTATACGTTTCTGTATTCTTGTTGCACAGAACCCACAAGAGGGAAAATCCTGTAAACATAATAGCAAATTTAAAAGATGCTAGACACCCAGAAAACACGACGAATGCCATCTCCCTAAAACAAGGCCAAAGTTTCGGCATCTTGTTCAGTTTCTGTTTGATGGTAAGTCTAAGTGTATTTACTTTGTCCATTACAACTCAACTGACAACACATTAAGAATTCAGCCTACTATGCTAAGATAGACAAGACCTAGCCCCTGAGAGATGTTTTTTAAAGTCAATTGCAAACTACTCTAGAAACTTCTATTTGAGATAGTAGAATGCAGCATTTCAGAGTACAAACTCTGGAATCCAATGGTTTAAGTATAAAACCCAACTTACTCATTTTATTAACTGCATGACTTTGGTGGACAAAGTATCAGAGGTTATAACAATAAGGACCATGATTTGCTTTTGTAGTATCTAGCCCATATCTGGCAGAGTCGATATTCACTAATTATTTGTTGGATAAATAAGTGCATGAATGAATGGCATCTAAATGAATCAGGATGATCAAGGTCAAGTTGGGTTAACAAACAATCTGAAAACCCAGTGGCTTAAAACAAGGACGTTTTCTTTCTTGCATGTTGCTATCTGTCCACTGAAGGTTAGACAGGGCTGTGCTCTATGTCATTCTTGTTCTAGCATTTAACTGAATCAAGTTTCCATCACTTGGAATGATGCTGAAGCTCAAAGAAAGAGAGCATGGTAAATTGTGTATTGACTCTCAGAGCTTCCACCCATACGTAACATGTACCACTTCTCATAATTTATTTACTGAAGTAAATTATGTAAATATAGTTAATACCAAGGGGGTAGAACAGCACTTAAAAAGGAAGCTGAAAAATATATGATAAACAGCAAAAATGATGGCCTTGACTTTTCTGAATCTCAGTTGCCTCATCTGTAAAATAAGGACCAAAAGATGTTGAAAAGAATGAGTGTGAACTTCAGTGAATGGCCATCACCCTGGTCCTTGGTTTATATCTTCATTGGCGGGGATAACATAGCAGAGCCCAGGGAGCAATGTCAACACAGAGTCAAAGATATGAAGCAACTTGCTGAAACCTGAAAGTGGGACTCAGAATGAGTGGCTATAATACAGCAAGATATGATCTTGAAGCATCAGTCACTGTGTGTTTATTCCCTCCCTTGATTATGTCCATCTGAAGAACCACATTGCCTCAGGGAGAACTTGTGTAGTTGGGAGAACTTGTGTAGGTACAGCATAAATGTAAAGAGAACAACAACAACAAAAAAATTGATGTTCAGTGTTTCTGAATTCTAAAATATGTTCTTCATGCTAACATTAGAAATAATAGCTCTGAAACCATGACTTTTGATATGTAAGGAATGCTATTGAGGGAAGGGCTTTTGAGAATCAAAATGGAAGCCTCTGAGGAATGAAGGAAGGAGATGGGGTTTATGCTGTGACCTTATCTGAACAAGAAAAAAGGAAGCTGCAGATTGATTCATCTGTAGGGAGACAAACTAAGGGTCACTCACCCCCAGGGGGTAGATGAGAGAGTAGAGGGGCTCAGAATTCTAAGGGAGGTTGGCAGAGTCACACAGGAGAGACCCCATGAAGAGCAGGAGCGGATGGGTTCAGCAGGGAGACTGCAGAGGCTCTCTGTGGGCAGCCGAGGGGAAGTCAAGCCAAAGCCTATGAGCTTCCGTGACTGCATCATGTCGCCTTTCTCAGAAGACCAGTGAGCCCGTTTGCTAAAGGTGCTGTGAATCACTCGATAGAAAGGTGCCCTTAGCATGTCCAGTGTCTTTGCTGACCCCAACCCAAGTGGACACCCTCGAATGGACCTGGGGACTCTAAGCTCCTGAGAGACAGGTGCTGTTGACAGGAGAGCCCTAATATCCGTAGTTGGCTGGGAAAGTGGAGACACCCACTGTGGTTTATAGTTTAGCACCTGAGTACCCCTTCTACCCAGGTGGCTCAGCTGTAAAGAATCTGCTGCCAGTGCAGGAACTGCAGGAGACGTGGGTTTGATTCTTGGGTCAGGAAGATTTCCTGGAGAAGGAAATGATAACCTCTCCTACGTTCTTGCCTGGAAAATCCCATGGTCAGAGGAGCGTGGCAGGCTACAATCCAGGGGGTGGCAAAGAGTCAGACGTGACTGAGCAAGGCACCCCTTCTACTCATTCCATTGGTTTTGCTCCCCAACATGACTAGACTGCAGCACTGGATCCACCTCTCAAAAGAATGATATATGCACGTGTATTCCTTTTTTTTTTTCTCTTGAGCAAAGGTATTTTTGCAAAATTGTGTAAAATTACCAAGTAAGGCATTTCGTTTGTAAGTTATTAGAGCTGACAAGTAACAGCTAACACATTGAGCACTAACCATACATCAGTCCCTATTAAGCACTTTCAGTGGAATATTTTACAATAGTATTATCTCCACTTTACAGATGAGAAAACTGAAGTCAAGAGAGATAACTGCCAAGCTGGCACCTGGGATGATCTGAACTTAAACAATCTGACCTCAGCATCCAGAGGCTTGAGCACTAGATGACCATTGCCTTTCTACCATATAGGGATAAACTGCTCATCATTTTTGCTACCTTTCATTCACCCAAGCATTTTTTTGAGAGCTTACTATAAATTATACCTTCTATTAATCACATGCATAAAGAAACCACCCAGACATAGCATTACTACTCATGAACCAGCCTAGTCTGTGCTGTAATAGGTTATTGCTGCTGCAGCTGTGAACAGTTCTGGTGAGCTCCATGGAAAGCCAAGATGCAACAGAGACAACTATGAGTAAGCTTGACCACCGGGGACATGTGTAACTCTTGATAAGTAAGTAAATCATTTAAACTGCCAGTGCTTCAGTCCTCCAATTTTAAGACCCTAGGACCAGAAACAGATGAACTGAATCTAGATATCACCTACTCCAAGGAAACTCAGAGGCAAACTAACATTCCTTGGACTCTCAATTAATTATTCAACAAGGACTGATCTTTAACAATTCAAAGGCACCAACCATTTCTACCAGTAGTAAAAATATCTAGACTGGAACTTCTGTGTTGGTCCTGATGTTTAATTGTTGTAGAGTTCAAAGTGGAGTGCTAAAGCTAACAGAACACACTACCCCTCTATCAAGGAACTTGGCACCAACTTAGAGAAAGGAGAATTCTGTTATTCTAATGAGACCTGTTTGTGAGATTGCCCGGTTCCAAATTCTACACTCAATAAAGCTTTCCTTTTCTTCTCTGATTTTTGCATTCTTGTTTCTTTTTGCCTAACCATCTACCTGCCTTGCACATCTGTCTTCCTTTTCTCTTTGAGAGGCAGCAGAATGCCTCTCAAAAGAGAACAAGTGCCAGGCTGGGCTCTGGCCTGTCCAAGAGGAAAGACCTAAACCACATAAAGCTAAATCACGGTCAATCTCAGGTTCTGAATCCATCACACACCGTCTGCCTCCTTGAGTTGCTTGGAAGATTAAAGATAACATATCCCCTGCAACTGGCAGGGTGAGGAATAAAAATGAAGCACCTAGAAAAAGTACCTGGCACAGGTAAAGTACTGGATACCTAGCTCTTGCCGTAAAATAATTGATTTTGTCCCTCCTTTTCCTCCTTCTCATTCTAAACCTATGTTTTCTCCACAGCAAAAGGAATAAATCTAACTGAAAACCCAAGGATATTGGTCTTGACAAGTACAGAATATTGGTAGTAAAAAAAAAAAAAAAACACTATTAAACCATATACCTCAAGACTCAGATATTATATGAATCCCATTATTGGTCTTCATTTATTTCCAGCAAGGACATGAGCTCTGGAGTCAAACTGCCAGCGCCTAAACCCCAGCCCTGGCACCTAACTTTGTTATTGTTGCTGAATTCGGCACATCAAAATATTCCCCAGTAAAACAGGATTCAAGCTATAGTGAACCAAGTTTTGCAGTTTCTGTTACTTAAAGCTCTCTTCAAATCCCATTTATTGTTTTCTATCCCTCAGCGCCTGCCACCCCCATCTTCTACCCAGCATCTCACAGGAAGGAACGACCAAACCACTCTCCCTGCTGACAATCTTGGTCTTACCAAACCACTCAGCCTGAAAGAGCCTCCTCAAAGGTTAATCCAATCTCTTCACTCTTGCTGAACACCCTTTATCTGCTTCTGATTGCTCTGGAGAAAAACTCCTGGTTTTCACAGGGTCCTGAACTTATCTGAACTCGACACTAAACAAAACCTCCTCCATCCTTTATGATCTAGCCTTACAGAACTGTTTCTACTTCCTTGGGTGGGTACCACATTCTTGCCTTCAGGGCTCTGCATCAGATGTCCACTCTTGCCCCTTGAATTTGGTACTACCTTCCTATCGGTCAATAGTTCATTTCTTCCCAGAACGTTTCCTTAACCCTTGCTGCGTATCATCAGGTATTTCTTCTGGTAGACTACTGATTGTGCCCACTGTTTTCTGAAGACCTCCCATAGATGGACATGGACATGGACATGGTCACGGACATAAGCCTCTCTTCTTCATCACTGTATGTCAACCACATTTCTCTGGTAGAGGTCAGGGGTCACCCACACTGCAGTAGCTGTGGCAGAGAGCCACTAATACCAATGCCAATATGTCCTTTTCCTTAGGAAAGTTACCAAACAACGTGTGGATTACTGCCTATTCCTCTCTCTTGATATGCGACACCTGATAGGTCTGCAGCAAATATTTGTTGAACAAACAACTAAATAAATGCTAGGATGTTTGTCAACACTGCTCACTAGTAATTTGTGACTCCAAGAAATTAGAGCAATGCCTCTCCCGTCTGCAGATTTTTAAATTCTGGCTTGAGAAGACAGATTAATCTTGCCTTACCCCTAAGGTTTATATGAAATGTGTTAAATACATAAAGCAGATGCTCTATTTAAAAGAATCAAGTGACCTTTTTTTTAATAAAAAGGAGGGCTCCTTCAATATTAAAAAAATAAAATAAATATAAATATCTGCTTTACATACTGATACTCCAAATTGTGACTTTAAAAAACACTAAAAATAAATTAATTAAATAAAAATGTCTTATGAAGCAAATGATCATAGAAGTTATAGAACCAGAGTCCCTGTAGTACATAAAAAGCATGTAATTAAAATATCATTAAAATGATAGGTTTATAAAATCTGTGATATGACCCAGTTCTAAGAAAAATCAGAAAGATAAAGTCTAAAACATTCCAATGAAACCCTGAGGCAGAGATTTAAGATAATTGGTTTTCTTTTAAATATGAGATTCTGTCTCAAAAACTATTTTTCATGATTTTCCTCAATATATCCCCTATACTTCATGTGTGACTATTATCATTGTTACAGTCCTTTGTTAAGAAATCTATTTTACTAAAATTCTATTCACTGTAATTTCCTTAGTAACAGGCTGCTCTCTTTTTCTCTTAAAAACTATTAAAATGTCATTCACATTGTATTCTAGATGCGGATCCAGCTATTCCCAATAGCTATTCAAAAACCATAATCACCATAATTACTGTTGACATCTAATTAACATTCAGCTTCCTTTCTACAGCATCTACAGCTGGACAAACCATCTATTCCAGGATAAAAACTAATTCTCGGTTGTTTTTTCTTTAAAAAATAAAACAAACCAGGATGCTAAGCACCTGGGCTCAGTCTTTTTGTTCTCCCTGTAAATGGTGGTTGGAGTGGGGACAGCTATCATGAACACCTTTCTAAATATTACCAACTGATAAATTGGACCTGGTCATACGAAATTAAACCCATCCAACGGGTTAAGGGATGGTTGATGCTAAACTGCAGTGTGAGAGTTGTGCTTGATTAAGAATGACTCCCAGTTTGCTAATGTGTGGTCTCTTGAGGAGGCCTTCCTTGATCACCTTCCTACCTGGCTTACTTCACCCCTTGCCGCCCTCTTTGTTCTCTCTTCATGACCCGCCTGGACTCCTTCCAGGTTCTAACATCCTGTTGTCTCTCACCTCTGGGACATCAAGCATGCTACTCCTGTCTTCCTCCATTAGTGTGATGGCTCAAGGTGTAGGTCTAACACTAGAACTTTCAATTTTATATCCGGGCTCTCCATACCACGAGCAGTATCACCTCGAGCAAGTTAGCTTAGCCTCCGGGGTACCCATTTGGCTTTTTCATTTGTTAAATGGCAGTGGTATCCAACAAAGGTACCCACTTCATGGGGTTATTGCAGGGATTGAGTGAGTTAATAGGTACATTCTAGAATATACATATAGCTGTTTACTGTTTTAGTCTTTCCTCCTGGCTAGAGACTGCTGGTCTCAGATCTGAGGCCATTTTCCCTTCATATTATGATATAGCTTTGGTCTCTAAGCTCCGTGCTCACTCCCATAGCTCCTTGTATTTCCATATGGGCATTACCATTGTTACCAAAACCCAAGTCCAGGTGCCTGACTCACAGTGAGGCCAAGTAATACCAAAACACTGGGGTCTGGAACACAGAAAGGTGGATTGAGGGTCACCCAAGGAGATAGGGGACTCACGCCTTAAAAGCCTCAAACTCCCCCAAAGCTTTCAGCAAAGCCCTTTTTCTAGGAAAGGTGAGGGAGGGGCGTGGCGAGTTGTTGCGAATTCTGGTGTCAGAGCCTTTGTTCTTCAGGTCGTGGTCAGATAACAATATTCCCATAAATCTCCAACAAACAAATGTTATTCTCTGTTCTGACAACAGAGGGAAAGATCCCTCAGGTACAGCTTTCACCCTCTGAGCTCCTGGTCCTGGCTGAGAGGAGGTAGGTCTCAACTGGCCCTCCCTCAAGGCCAGGTCCCCAGGCCCCGCCCAGCTGAGGGAGCCAGAGGGCAACCCAACTGCCCTCAGGCCACCCAAACAGTGGGTCAAGGGGGGACCAGGTCCCGCAGGCTCTGACCCAAGCAGATGGCCACTGCCGTTAGGTCCCAGAGGTGGGGATGGGGGAGAGGTTCACCATCGCCTCAAGGCCTGGACCCAGCCAGTGAGCAGCCTTGAGCCGGGCTCTGGAGCCCTGCAGTACACAGCTCCCAACCTGCTCCCTAGGCTCCCCAGCTCACGCCCCAGCCTAAGGCCAGGGAACAGGCTGCAGGGCTCCAGGGAGAAGGCCTGAATCTGCCTCTTTCCTTGCTCTCCCCCTGAGGCCACCACTCTGACAGGTGGCTGAACGCCTTCACTAATGGTTGGGCCTTGACAGCGGGCTGCTTGTGGGCGGGGCCTACTGCTGTGCTGACCAATGGCTGAGCGGGCCCTGCTCTGGTAATACCAGGGTGCAGGGTAAAAGTGCACCGTGATGGCCACGCATTTGGCTGCACGTCGTTACACCATCACGGTTGTAATGACTATATCAGGTACCCTACGCTTTACTCACATATACAAAACATACTCAGCTCAAACGAGCTGCCACTGAGTGCCAGTAACAGAGGGATATAGCAATGAATGAAACAGATCCTTGCTCCTGTTATGCCCAAGTCGCGAAATCTCCCGATGACGACCAGGGAGCCGGTATCTGATGCAAAAGCAAGAGTTTTTATTACCAAGCTCAAGCTGGGGCTACCACCGTTACCGACGCAGCGGCTAAGGAGAGGAGCCCCGAGCTCTGGGTTACATTGCTTATACAGGGTATTCTCGCGGGAAAATTTTGAAAAACGTGAGTTTCTGGGTTGGGAGACATCTAATTGGTTACCTTCTGTGGAAGGGTTAGGTGTTGAGTTCTGATTGGTTTTCTTATTTCCACAGTAAATCATTACTTCCAAGGTAAATCACAAATGTAACTCATTACTTCACAAAGGTAAATCACAAATGTAACTCATTACTTCACAAAGGTAAATCATTACTTTCAAGGTAAATCACAAATTCTTGAACTTAAAGTCAGGAGGTTTAACCTAAGGGCTGATTGGCTCACGCACAGTGGGGAGGCAATATCCAAAGTCTAAGTCTGTTTGCCCGGAACCTTTACAAAATGGAGTTCTTTTACAAGATGGAATAGCTTAGGCTCTTCACTCCAATGGGGCTCACACTTTGATGAGTGTTTGGAAGTAGGAAATAAGTACATGCTCAAACCAAGAAAACAAATTCAGAGCTTAAATATTACAGGAAAAAATGCAACACTATAATCGTGGCTCAGATGGTAAAGAATCTGCCTGCAGTGCTGGAGACCTGGGTTCAATCCCTGGGTCAGGAAGATATCCTGAAGAAGGGAATGGCTACCTACTCCAGTATTCTTGCCTGGAAATTCCATGGACAAAGGAGCTACAGTTCACAGGGTCTCAAGGAGTCGGATACGACTGAGTGACTAACATGTTCAGTTTCATAATGAGATAAGGCATGATTGAGCAGGATGCACTATTTTTAGTTGGGTGGTCTTTTAAAAATTGACATTTCAACTGGGCCCTGTTTAATCAAAAAGAGTCAGCCATATGCATACCTATGAGAAGAGAGCTCCAGGCAAAGGGAACAGCTAGCAAAGGTGGGACTGAAGGTGGGACTGACCGAAGACTTGTGACCCTACTCCTTCCCTTTCCTTCAGTGAATGCACAAGCAGCCACCCCACCTGCTTCTGATATCTTGAAGTCATCAGATAGGAGGGCACCTCCCCAGCTACACTCACAGACAGACAGCCCTTTCTCCTGTTAAGTGGAGCCTGCCAGAAGGGTTAATGCAAAAAAAAAAATGAGGACTGGCCAGAGTTTATAGAATCCATCAGGTCTCTGATCATCTGGACAGAAGTATTACAAAATTCTTTTTTTTATTTTTGAGATGGGAACTGGAACTCATATTGGAATTTTTGATCATTAAGGGCAGTGATTTTCACCTGAAGTATATTCTGTACCCTTTAAACACCCCAGGAAACTTGACAGTGTGTGAAGACATGTTTGACTGTCACAACTTGATGGGAAGCACTACTGGTGTCAATAAGTTGCTAACCATCCAACCCCAAATGCCAATATTACCTGACCTAGATGGTGGTCTTCTTCAAACCTCTTTCCCTGCTTCCAGCTGCATTTTTAACTAGGACAGTGCTGATCTCTTCTTCTACAATAGTCCTCTTCCTTCACCAGCTGACACACTTCAACATATGAAATTAAGGGTAAACAGCAGGGGCCTCAAGAGAGTAACGTGTGTCTCTGAGGATGAGCAGATTGGAGACTATTGTGTTCTCTGGTGTCTCCTTTGTCAAGGATACTGCTTTCTTTATCTCCTACTGACCAAGAATTCACCCACTTTGACAGACTGATCTAGGGGTGGCAAATAGGGCTCACCGTGCACCACAGCTCTGATCAATTGGTAGTGTCTGTTTGGAGCACCATTTTGATTCTCATAAGGAGTCCCATGGTCACGTTCAGACTTGCCAAAAAAGTGTAATCAACTAGTAGTGTCTGCCATGAATGCAGGCACAGTACCAGGGTTGTGCTATCCCTTCATGAAGGAACAGCTAAATCTTTACTCTAACAGTGACTTGATCCCACAATCTGTAGTGCTCTGGACTAGATGCAGGACTCTCTACATAAAATTCACAGTTCACACACTCAGACTCCACACCACAACCTGAGTAAGTCAGTGAGTGGATAGCGATGCTTTGTTTCCCCTAGTCTCTTGCTGTTGTCCTTAAGCCAGCTCAGTTGTTACATGGTGGGAGGTAGCAAGGCCTGAGCACCAACACCCATGACTGGAGCCCCAACACCATGATTAGGCCTCACTTTGGTAAAGTTCCATTTGGTGGTAAACACCAGGAGCATTATCGTCCTTTTCTTCTTACTTCTAATTCACCATAGCAATGGCATGCTCTTAATGGAATGGCTCTTATCAAGCATTTTATTTGATTCCTGGCATGCACGTTGAGTGCATGCCTTCAGGCCACTCATGAGCAAATCCAGTCATCTTCTTTGGTGCTTGCTTTGCTTTTCATTTGTGGCACTCCCTCCCAGACTTCTTCATCATACCTTTATGAGTACATGAATTCCATCTTTCTATCTCCCTTCATCCATCTGTCTTATACAGGTTTCAAAGCATTGCTGGTTCTATAAACCTGTCTCTCATGTTGGAATCTCTTCTTCACCAGCATCAGAATTAAGCCTTCTGTGCATATTACATCTAGTTCTTGTACCCTGACCTTGCCTCTGCCATTGGTCACTCTACTGCCAATTTTGCTTTCTTCTGAACAAGCTCATCACATCACAAGCTCATCTCATCCATCACAAGCTCATCTCATCCATCACAATATATCATGCCATTCTGTTCTGCTGAAGCTCTTACACACACAGCCCTATTCTTTCTCTCCTGGTCATATAAAGAGCATCCTTAAGCCTACTTTTCATGACATTTCCTCCTTTTGTGTTTATTTTTTGGCTGCTCTGCTTCCACTTCCCTCTCTATAGTATTTTCTTTGGGGGAATTACTCAAACATTTTTTGGGGAATTCCCTTATTCTATTTTAAGGAGCTACCTGTTCTGCATTTTCTTCAACAATGACCTAATCTAGTATCTGCCAGTGGGGCTTTAAAATCTGTCCCTATTTCCCTGACATACCTATTTTTGAATGATGGAGCTGACTTCTCTTCCTCTTAAGTGGAGGCTAAACTATGTAACTCTTTTCAAAGGAAAGAATGTTACAACAGGGATGGTGCGGATGGTTGCCATGCCCTCCTCCAGCAGATCTTCCCAACCCAGGACTGAACTCAGGTCTCCTGCGTTGCAGGCAGACTCTTTACCTGCTGAGCACCTGGGAAGCCCCAGCTCCAAGCCTCAGCAAACAGCAATGGTAAGACTACTCCCAGATACCTTGTCATCCAACAAAACACCTTCCCTTCTCTTCCTTTGTTAAAGCTTCTTAGAGCTAACCCACCCCACCATATTTTCATGTTCAAGTCCTTAAGGCTTCAGACTGTTCCCTGATTCTATTATTAGAGAATCATAAGCAGAGAGTACTTACAGAAAATAAAATTTTAAAAACAAAACAGGTATGAAACATTTAAATGTTACTGTTTGCTTTTTTTGTCAGATTTTGAGTGTTGGTGGTCCCTGAGCTGGAGGGAGAATTCCCACCCATCATGTATCTTTTCAAACTTAAGACCTGACAGCCTAGAGATTTAACCAGCAGTGTTCTTGGCGGGTTAAGAAAAAAGGATGTTGTCAGCCTGAGAACTGAAGATGTTGGTTGAAAAGAGGCGATACCTGAACTAATATTGTTTCTGAAAGAGAAGCTGATTTAGGATGTCTCGGGAAAAGGTGATTGAAAACTTCTCCCAGGCCCCCTCCCTCTAGACGGGGGATGTTGACTTGCTCACAGAGTTGGTTTTATCATTTTCTTCCTTGGATTTCTATAAAAACCTGTTTAGTCAGAAAGGAAGCTCTCGAAGTTTCATTTTTAGGCTAATAGCTTTTCTTGAAAGAAAGATCTTGAGGAGTCTTGTGATATGATGAATCACTGAACTGAAGGGCAGAGTCCTGTCATGGAGAAGGCAGGCCAGCCCCGGAATGAATTAATTGGGGATCTGATATCATACAAGGGACTGTTCAATGTGGGGGTATAATCACCCCAATGGGGTAAATATGCAGCCAGCAACAGCTGGTCTCGGGGCAGTAGTTCAACCATAGATGGCTGGTTATGCTTGAGTGGTTATTATTAGGTTATTCTTAAGTAATAGCTAACTTTATTAGGCTACTTACTATGGACCACACACTGCTCTCAAAGCTTTCCCTGTTTTCATTTCTTAAATCCTTACAAAATTCAAGGAAATTGAGGTAAAGCAAGATTTAAAGACAGAGGGTAGAGCCTTAGATAGATGCAAATGAATTTTTAGGGTTTTAATTACTGAAGCTGTAAAATAGGAGGCATGTTCACCTTTACAATTAAGAAACATTTTTTTTATCCTAAGGGATGATTTTGTATCTACGAAATAAGAAAAAGAGAAAAAAGAAAGAAAAATTGAAGTACAATATCCAGTGCAGATGGGCTTTCCAAGTGGCACTAGTGGTAAAGAACCCACCTGCCAATGCAAGAGACGTGAGACACAGGTTTGATCCCTGGGTCAGGAAGATCCCCTGGAGGAATGCATAGCAACCCACTCCAGCATTCCTGCCTGGAAAATCCCATGGACAGAGGACCCTGGAGGGCGACAGTCCACGGGATCGGAAAGAGCTGGACACAAATGAAGCGACTTAGTAGCAGCAGCAGCAACAGCATCCATTGCAGATAAAGCTACAGTGATAAAGCATATGCATTATGGAAATAATGTACATATATAATATAATGTCGGTGCATATAATACTTGGTATAGATTAAACATACAATACTTGTTATCTATTACTGCTAGTTATTACTATTATTATTCTACATGTAATGGAGAGACAACACTTATGAGCTGGGTGACCTTAAGGGGGCTTGAATAGCCTCTCTGATTCTCTGAATCTCATCACCCTATTTCAAAAATAGGCATCATTATTGTACCTAGCACACAGGGTTGTTGTGTAAAGTACTTAGCACAGTGCCCAATACACAATAAACACTCCACAAGCAGAAGCTACCATTTTGTTACTGTTATTACTATCATTGCATATGTTTTGCCAGTAGCACTGAAAATGTGTTCCATGCTTCTGGAAGAACACTAGGATAAAGTCACATGAAAGTGAAAGTTGCTCAGTCGTGTCCAACTGTTGCGACCCTGTGGACTATACAGTTCATGGAATTCTCCAGTCCAGAATACTGGAATGGGTAGCCTATCACTTCTCCAGTGGACCTTCCCAACCCTGGAATTGAACCAGGGTCTCCTGAATTGCAGGCAGATTCTTTACCAACTGAGTAAATTCACATACTAAGAGTCATAAAGAGGTTATTTCCACTTCTAGAAATTTATTATAAGGAAGTAATTCAACAGAGTTAAGAAGCAACAGGAAAATTGCCTTTGGTGGCATCAACTTCAATAATCTTGTGGTTTAGGCAAAGAAGCATGGACCTCCAACCATCTGAATAACATGGAAACTGGGGCCAGAAGCCAGCATCCAGTATGATTTTCTCCTCAAGCATCAGAAGTGTTAGATAATCAGTAGTCAAGCCCTGAAGCAAGTCTGGTTTAAACCTATAATAGCACACTGCTTTTCATAAGGTGGTATAAACTATTAGATCCATATCTTGATGAAGATGCCTATTTAAACTGAAGACTTTTTAAAATAAACTTTTCCCCATAAACATGAGATAACTGCAAACTTTATTTGATGCTAACACTCAGAAGAACTGCTCTAGTGGTTAATATCGTCTTTTGGTTAGTGCACTGTTTAAAACATCATTATTTAAGACATTTTTATTTTCTTTGAACATATTTTTATTCTCTCAGAGCTAAAATACTGGAGCAGTGAATCTGAACAGAATGAGACTTGGTGTTCAGATTTCTTTGGTTAGATCTTGGCAGTGTGGCCTATAGCAATTTAATGTACTTACTGCCCAAGGAATTCTGGGGAGCATTTTCTTTTTAGAATAAAACTGAATGCCTCCTTTGATCCAAAAAGGTTGAACATGATTTGCTTTAAAGGTAAGAGGTTTTGCCGTGATTAAAAAAAAAAAAAAAAAAAGAAATTTGGGGAGTGGGGGAAGGATGGAAGGAAGGAAGGAAGAATCCAGCTATTTGTCAGTAAGGAGAAGGATAAAATAAATGGGATATTTGATCCTGTTCAATATCACACAGCTTTCCCAACGAACCATTTAGGTCCATATGTAACAAAACAGAAAATGTTCAACACATATTTTTCAGTGATTTATAGTTGAGTCCAGATACAGAACAATGCATACAGAATATCATTTATGCTAAAGACTCCCACTCATACCATTTAGTTTCACAGAGACATATGCATGCATATAGAAAAGCATAAAAAAATGTCTAGAAAAATCAAAATATACTCACTACAGTGCTTGCCTCTGAGGAAGGAGGCCAGATGGGAAGTGGGATGTAAATCAAGAAAAATATCTATGATATTTTAATATGGCTTTTTTTCCAAGAATAATTCATTCATATATTATTTGTGTTAAGAAAAGTCAATAAGAAGAAAATGTTGCTTACTGAGTGACAGCATGAAGAAAGTGGAGACCTAGCTCATCACCACTTTCCAGGAAGAGTTTCCATTTGGGCTGGATATTATGGCTGAACCATCAGGCACCTGAGGTGTAACTGAATTCCTGGGACGATGATGCATAATACCACTTTCCATTTGTCCAGCACTTTGCAGTTTTCAAAGTACTTACCCCATACATTATCTCCCTGGAGGCTCACAACAGCCTTATAAGGATGCCGCTCCACTCCTTAGATGATGGTCAAGATCACAGAGGAAAAAACAAACTTCCAAGATTCCATAAACAGACACACACACACACTGTGCCATTTCCTCAAGGATCATGAAGAACCTTATTTTAGGGGTCCTTCTGTGTATATGGACATCCTTCTGGTTGGGCAAATGCAGGATGGAAAATGTAATCTGGAGAGTTTGTGTACAATGGTGTAACCTGAGAATCTATTTGATTTTTGCCTCTGAAACCAGAGAGCAGTAATCTTTTCTGAAAATTTGACTCTTACTGCCTGGAATTAGGTAATCTAATATTCCACTCTGAGTATACTAGTGTAAGACCTTGAAGAAGGGACCTGTGGTACCATTGCTGGGACTGATTCTGTATCTTTTCTTCTCCATGATAAACTTATCATTGCACATATATTAATTACTGATGGTGCATTTTAGTTAGGCAGTACAGTCACTAGTCCTAATGGAGCTAGAGATGACTGATGACATGAGCTCACACTTACAAGGCTCTGCTCATCACTCACGTCTGATACGAGGCAGCACAGACTGAGAAAGGGCAATAGACATGGTCCTCAAGGACCACAGAAGTTGGTCCTGAATTATTATTAATATTTTGCCTTGGCTATTTTCCAGCCATGAGATTTTGGGTACATAAACTTTCTTTTAGAAGTTTCAGTTTCCTCATCTGTAGTTCAAGCAGACTCTATGACTCTGATCCCATTCATCTGGATTCCCATCTCAGCTCTGCCACTAATTTCCCTGTGATTGCCACTAAGTCACTTATTTGTCTAACTTTTCTCATCTTTACGAGAGGTAATAACTGTACCCACCTCATAAGGTTGTTGTGAGAATTAAAGCCAGTTTGCATATATACACACACACAGATATATATCTGGGTCAGGAAGATCTCCTGGAGGACAGCGTGGCAACTCACTCCAGTATTCTTGCCTGGAGAATCCCATGGACAGACGAGCCTGGTGGACAGCAGTCTGTAGCATCACGAAGAGTCAGACACAACTGAAGAGACAGCACGCATGCACACGTTGATATGTGCATAGTGTATGTGGCGCATAACTTCTCACAGGAGTTTGAAATTATGATTATTGCCCTAAGAGTATGCAGCATATAGCAAGTCCTCAATAAATGGTGCTAATGGTGCCATTGCTACTAATGGCCTTCAGAAAGAGAATTTTTCATATTCAGATAAACATGAGGCCAGATTGCTGCATTCAGGGAGAGGTGAAACGTGGTACTCAGCAGAGGCCCATTCCTTGAATGACTGCTGCTGCTGCTAAGTCACTTCAGTCGTGTCTGACTCTGTGCGACCCCATAGACGGCAGCCCACCAGGCTCCCCCGTCCCTGGGATTCTCCAGAACACTGGAGTGGGTTGCCATTTCCTTCTCCAATGCATGAAAGTGATAAGTGAAAGTGAAGTCGCTCAGTCGTATCCAACTCTTTGCGACCCCATGGACTGCAGCCTACCAGGCTCCTCTGCCCATGGGATTTCCCAGGCAAGAGTACTGGAGTGGGGTGCCATTGACTAAACAGATACAAATGTCCTGAGAAGGCCAAAATAAATGCCTGTATGAAATGGTGAGTCATAAAAGTACACTGATGCCAGTTTTATGGACTTCACGTGTCACAGTGAGGCAGAGTCTGCAGTGGCCTATGGTGGGCCCCAGGCAGGGACCAGAAGGGACAGGTGGGAGGTTGCAGCTCCACTGGACCACTTTCAAGCCTGGCTGGAAAGTTCAACAGAGATGGAGAGAAGCCTAGGAAGAGCCACCCTTGATGTTTTCTCCCATAAACGGGCCAAAAGCTTATTGTTAGAAGCAGGTGGGTTGTGATGAAATTCAGTCTATCTATTTTACTTTTAATGTTCACAAAGTATTGAGGGCCCAGTACTATCCGTGGCACTAAGCATACACATGGTAGCACAGCAGATATGACTCCTGGCTCCACAGTCTGAGAGGCTAAGGGGAAACATGAGACAGAGGGCAAAGGACTGGAGGAACACAGTAAACTGTGGAGGCACCAGGAAACCCAGGGAGCACAGAACTTTCAAGGAGGAGAAAGGCGTGGTAAGTGGGAGGAGTTACAGGTGAGTGCTCCAGGCAGAGAGAGCACTGTGAGAGAAGGCAATGGGGAGAGGTGCTTTTTTAAAGAGAATTTACGAAAAAACATCAGGCTGGAGCCAGAGGATCCCTAGGAATATATGAAGGGATGAGGACTCTAGGGCATTAAGACATTTTGCCCAAGTTCACACAGGGGATGTTTGCCATGATTGTCGACCACAACACTGCTCTATCTCCTCACACGTGGTGCTGCTGGCATTGTATTCCCACAGTGACAAATGACATGTGTCCTCAGAAAGCAATCGCTATATTCTCTTTCAGGGATCAGCCCAGATCCCTTTCTTTTAGGTACACAGTCACATTTGTCTCTAACCTTTCAGTTACATCAAAACCCATCACACTTGAATTTCATAGTCATTCATCCCTTTCTGGGTTTCCTGTCTTTGAGGTATTTAACAGCCACCTGGGTACCATTTGGGGAATGTATTCTTGCTACTCTGGTTTGTCAAATGCACCATCAAGAGAAAGGCCTGATTGAAATTCTGTCCAGTTCTGTTCAATCTTTTCACTAAGATTCAAAATTAGGTTGCAAAACATATTTGTTGATCACAATCTTTAGAGACAGAACTATTTCCCTGTTGCCAATTTGTGTGCAGAGTGAAAAATGCTTAGATGTCACAGCCTTCTCTCTTCATGGTGCTGGGACAGCATTAACTATCCTGTGAAAAGATGGAAGTCATTAGTGCTTAGTCCAATTTAAAGGCTTTCATAGGCTCCTAATGGAAAGTGAGATAATACTGTGGAAACAGCATACAGCCCAGAGTGTGCTTGCTGTAATGATAGTTCTTAATTAGTAAGCACCCACTATGTTCCAAAGAGCTTCTAAATACATATCAACAACTATCATAACACCAATCCTGCCAAATGAGAATTATCAGCCCCATTTTATATATGAGAACAGTGGGGTGGGGGGATGGGGGGGGGGAGAATGGAAGCCATTTGCCAAATCAAAGTGGCAAAGGTGGAATTTTTCCACTTTGGCCTGAAAGGATGGTAGATGTTCAGTACTTGTATCTGACTGGCATTCATATACTCCTTTTTGTTTCATGGACATCATGTTGACTTTCCTTTGGGAATCATCCCCCCTGAATTCTCAATCCACATGGCTCCAGAGGGGCTGATGGGATATCCTGGCTGTAGGGTGGCACACTGCACCTTCCTGGCCCATGAGTATTCTCTACCCTCCGAGCTCTGCGATTGGCTCAGAGATGGACACCTGACTGAAGTGAGCCAGCGTGCAGCTCACTCACCCAACTGGCAGCCCCTTCAGGGGTGGCTTTAGATGTAGAGGGAAGCCCTGCCCAGAGTCCTTTTCCTCTCCCTAGGACAACCCACGCTCGATAGCTGACTACTGATGGGGCCAGATCTGAAGGGCCATTCTGTTCCCAGGTCTCCTGCAGGCTCAGCTGAAGTCTTTCTCTCTACACTGTGGGTCGCCTTCTTCCTCTGCCCCATTCTACTTCCTCCCCCGAAGCATGGACCCAAGTCCTCTCTGATGTACTGAGTACTAGTCTCTGACTCAGGGTCAGCTTTCTAGGAAACCTAACCTTTCACACACAACAGTATATCTCCAAGCTGCCTCTCTCCCCTAGACCATTCACACCCCACAGCTGCTTCCATACCTCTTATTTCAAACCCTAAGCTCAGATAGTCCTGTCCCCGCCCCTTTCTTCCTGTTTCTCCAGCTCCTCCTCCTCCAGCTCTTTGATTAACCTGGCCTCTTTGATTATGATTGTGTTCCTATATTCCTCCCCACTCTGTCTTTCTCTACTTATATACTCCAATTCTAAAGCTGGGCTGATAAACAGGACTCTTTAGCTGGATGAGACAGACTTAGGAAAACACACTAACAGTTGGTCTAACCACACAGGATCATGGCAATGCTAAAGTTCTCTTAATGTAGTGGTAAACTTAAGTCTGGAAAAAAGGTGGGGGCTGCAGTGAATGGACTGCATTTAGAGATCATGAAGTTGAACTTGTCAACAAAAAACTCTAAAGGTTAAGAGATGTGAAGCCCACCTATGAGAAAATCACATATTTTGTACGCTTCCTTCTAAATGTTTTGTTAACACAACTGTGTGGAGGAAATAAACGTGCTTATTTGAAAAAAAAAAAAGAACAGTGACTGAAAAAAAGTCGTTTACTTAGATACGAGGAAGGACATGGATATAACGAATATTGTAAAGGTGATATGCTTGTGTGCTCAAGTTGCTTCAGGCATGTCCGATTCTTGTAACCCCATGCACTGTAGCCTACCAGGCTCCTCTGTTCATCGAATTCTCCAGGCAAGAATACTGAAGGGGGTTGCCGCTCCCTTCTCCAGGGAATCTTTCTGACCGAGAGGTTGAACCTGGCTTTCCGAGCTCTGCAGGCACATTCCTCACTGTCTGAGCCAGAGGGAAGCTCTAAAGGTGGTATGCAAATAACTAAATGGAGGAACCCTTTCTCGGGGGGTGGGGAGCTGTTGTGAGGATTGGGTCAAATCATTATGTGAGCATAACACTGTGTGTGTGGCAGACATCTGCTGACTTCTATGAAACACTGCATGATCTGTTAAAGGACAGTCCCCATTTAGAGAGGTGGCAGTTTTCCTAAAAGGACTCTCAGGCCAAATACAACCTGACCCCAGATAAGTGGGAGTCTTGAAGGACAAGATCATTTGTTTTGAAAATCCTAATTATCTGGAAAGAAGAGCGGAGGCCAGTGGCAGGGTCCCCGCTGTCTTGTCGAGGTTCTCCTGTGGCCCGAGGCTCACCATCGGCCATGGATGCAGACGGGAAGCTACCCTCCACGGCACAGCTGATGTGCTGAACTTGGGCAGACCCATGCTGTGTTCCACAGGCCCAGCCCCCAGCCCCCAGCAGCTTGACCGTGGCTGGCTGGCTGCTGCATCCCTTCAGGCTGAGCCCAGGTCAGTCACCCAGAACGAAGGCTCACTGGAGCACAGTGAGTCACAGTCGGATTTGCATGTTAAGAAAAAAAAGAGAAAAAGGAAGTAAATATAATCCAATTCTGCTCTTACTCTCATAGAAGATAATTACAACCAAACAAGAAAATGAAACGTCAAAGTGCCAGGCTATATTATAATTAAACAAACACAAAGCAGGTTTCAGGGACATTAAGGATGCCATCGAAAAGATTCAAACAAAGCCTGTTAACGAGGAAGGCAGACACCTTGTCATGACTCCAGAGCTCAGCACTGCCCCATGCCTTCTAAGATGGCAGGCCACAATGGAACACGTGGACTCCTGCTGGAGAGGAGAAGTTTCTTTCTTTATTTTTGGGGTGCGATAATTGGGCTCAGTAGCTAAGGTGGGAGCCAAGGCGTCAATTAAACCAGGGTTCAAATGCCACTCAGCCCCTCAGCAGAGGCACGCTCTGTGTCTTCACTTCTTATTTATAAATATGGATTAATAACAGGTTTTGAGAAATGTGGGGAGCCACCCTCCATGGAGCTTCATTTGTAATAAGTACTCTCTATGTGCTAGCTGTATGCCACCACAATAATTGGTATAGACCATAGATGTGAGGCATTATAGGGACCCCAGAGGTGTTGAACAAGATGAAAATGATCTTCTAGCTAGTCCCAAGACGTAACTTGGCATTCATCTTCTATGATCTTGACATGGCTAACTTTTGGACTTGGGTCTCTCAGCTTTGATAGTCTATGCAAGACTTTCAGCTCTATGAGGTTAAGGACCATATTTGCTTTTTCTCCAGAGTTTTTCTGACTTACATATAACATGTGCTTCAAAGGAGTCATTGACTGACTTCCTACTTAAAAGAGCATCAACCAGCTTATCACCTATATTTCCCCAAACTTGCAATAGAGGGTTTTCTTCTACTTGGCCTCATAGAAAGTCTAACCATATACTCCCAGTTCTCAACCACTATCTCATTTGAAAACATTTTCTAGATAATTGTTGGAAAAATATAAATTAGTGGCAGCAGAGAGAAGAGCTAGAGGTGTTATCAATGTTATTGGTCAGATTATCCATTTATGTTTCTTCATTGGGAAGAGAGGAGTTTGAAAAGAAACTTCCGGTTTACTAAGTGACTTCATTTCCATACTTTCATTTGATTTTTTAAAAAAATTCTCAGAGTTTAAACGAATGATCTTCAAACTGTGGGGCACATTCTTAGAATGAAAGGTACTGCAAGCAGCACTTTCACAGCATCATCATTTAGGATTTTAAACAGCTCAGTTGGAATTCCATCACCTCCACTAGCATTGTTCGTAGTAATACTTCCCAAAACAGCATGGTACAAACAAAAAAAACCCCAACATTGATTTGAGAAAAATACTTGGTTTGAGAGAATAACATTGAAACATGTATACTGCCATATGTGAAATAGATGACCAGTTTAAGCTTGATGCATGCAACAGGGTGCTCAAAGCCGGTACACTGGGACAACTGGGAGGGATGGGATGAGGAGTGACGTGGGGACATGTGTACACCCATGGCTGATTCATGTCAATGTATGGCAAAACCATCACAACCTTGTAAAGCAATTAGCTTCCAATTAAAATAAATACATTTATATTAAGAACTTACATAATGCTTAGTTATCATTATTGTCATAGCTGTATTTCACCATACTACTCTTTACTTTTATATTACTTCATGTTTTTTTATTTTAATACATTTATTTTTAAAAGAAACCTTCTCTTACTATCGTAATTAAAAACTTGTATCTTATAACCTAAGTGGAAGCCATTTGTGAGAAACAAACATTTTATTAAACTTTAGTAAAACTGTACCGCCAGCTCTCTATTAAACTGACACAGAGGAGAAAGATGGGTCTTCCCTGGTGGCTCAGTGGCAAAGAATCTGCCTGTAGTATAGGAAATGCAGGTTCAATCCCTGGGTCAGGAAGGTCCCCTGAAGGAGAAACCAGCAACCCACTCCAGTATTCTTGCCTGGGAAATCCCATGGACAGAGGTGCCTGGTGGGCTACAGTCTATAGGGTCACAAAGAGTCGGATACAACTGAGTGACTGAGAGTGAGCATAAGCATGAGAGGAGAAAGACGAGAAGCCGAGACGTGCATCCAGCTCTTGCAGGGAGGAGGGCTGTCCTTACAGACAGCAGAGAGTCCTACTAGAGTCACTCACGGCCTCTTCCGGCCCTTTGCTTCTGCTGCTCCGGGACAGCTGGCCTCACTTATCTGCTTAGTAAACACGGGAAGGATAAAAAAAAAAATCTTGGTTCAGGCCCACTCCTTTCTCTTGGGAGCGATTGAGTCTCATTTTATGCTATTCTCCCCAGCTCAGTCCTTCAACAGTCTTCATGTGCTTGCTACTCTTGGATTTTATGATCAATTTGTTCAGAATGTTGATGGGTAAAAAGTGGGCTATTTTATTGGAACCAAAGGTGAACTGATCAGAGAGTCTTCAGAGAAAGTTGATAGGAAATTATTTAATGGACGAGTAAGGCGAACAACTCCTCAGCTCTCTGATAAATCTGTACTTCTCTGAAAGTGGTCCAGTGTCTTCCACATCTCCTGATGTGAAGGATTTGTGAGGCTAAAACAAAAGATCTAACACTCACATCACTGGAGTCCGAGAAGGAAAGAAGAAAGAGGCTACAGAGGTGAAAAAGTATTCAAAAGAATTATGGCTGAAAATTTCTTAAATTTAGCAAGAGACATAATCTTGAATGTACTGTTCTCTCTTTTGTGTGTGCCTGCAAAATTCTATACTAGCTTTGAAGGGAGAAAGAATTTGAAAGTGAATACCTTTTCCACTCTGTGATTTAATGTTATTTAACGCTATGACTTTTTGGGAATGTAAAGTCACATTGTGAAATACTATATTAGATATCAGTTAAAATACTAATATAAATATCTGTAATTTATATACAAAATACATAAGTAGCTATTAGTTATTAAAAATATTCTACTAGACTGTATAATTTTTTATAAAAGGTTTGATTTTATTTTTATAGTAAATGTAATATAGATTCATAAATCAACTCTGAAGAATCATAACTCGAACCTTTTACTCTTTACTCTCTGAACCAATACTAATAAGACTTCTTATTAGTAAGAGGAAGTGAAGGTGATCTGTTGAATATATTGTGCCTACTTATTCTAACAGCCTTTATCTTATTTTTCTCTAATTTCCATTATATTTGTTTATTAAAAGATTCAAGAATCATTTGGAAGTAAGGGAAAAAAATCAGAATACATAGAACATTCTGTACACTAACTCTACAATGCATTACTAAGTATAAAACCATGGAATTAATTAGTGTTTTTGTTTAATAACATAGATTCCAATTTTCTGGAACATTGTGACTTCATGAACCAAGGTTTTTAAAAGCATCTAAAATGTATTTCACTTGGTTTGCTTCATCCTTGCTGTTTGATTCTTTGAAAATTTTTTTCATCTTTTATTTTTACAGTATACTAAAACATAGACTTTAACTCAAAGTACGTGATTTCATTAAAGATGATAGGTTGATATTACCTTACTGAAATTTGCTATTGTCCTGAAGCTATTTTATTGTACCTTTCCAGGCTGTCAGTTTCACTTAAACCTGATAATTATACTTATAAAATAAGACTTCTTTTCTTACCTGAAAGTGACTTCTAACATGGGAGCAAGTTGCCCATGAAACCTAGAATCATTACCTTTGTTTAAGCTTCAGACAACTAGAGAACCATTGGCTAAAAAGTTGAAAATAAAATGCCACATTCTGGGCAGCTAACTCAATAAGAAAACATTTTTCTGGTACTTAAAATTTTCAAGTGCTCTTTGTTAAATAAATGTTGCAGTCATTGAACAGAAGATGCTTTTCATAAATGTTATCTCTATTATATAGCATCAGAATCTAAAAACTATAAACATTATTAGACCCAGTTTTTCCTCAAAATTTTTATTGACAATTTAAAAATGAGCTATCACCTCAACTCATACAGAGCTAAGTAAGCTGTAGTTGGGAAAAGGGGACATTTAAAAGTGAATGAAAAGAAGAGAAAGTAGTCTAAGGCGTGACTTTGTGAAAAACATTAAAATGAAGATATAATACTGACAACACTCTTCCTCAAAGCATTTATCATGTGCCAGAGGCTGTGTTATGTACTAGGAATACAATAGAAAATAAGCTTTGTAAAGCCTGCACTGTAGTGGAGGAGAGAGTCAATAAACAAAGAAAAAAAGAATTCTGGATAGTAACCAGTTGTATGAATCAAATATAAGGGAAGTGATAAAAAGAGAGGGGGAATGTATGCAGCTACTTTAGATGAGATGACCAAGAAAGGTCACTCCCATAACTTGGTACCTGAGGTAAAGCCTGGATGAAGAGAAGGATCTAATCAAGTGAAGAAATGAAAGGGAAGCGGAGTGGCAGGCAGAGCATTGTTTTGGGCTGATATTCAGCAAGTGTAAAGGTAGTGGAGTGGGAAGTTTTGTCCATTCACAGAAACAGAAAGAGGCTCGGGGTGAAGGCAGAACAGCGATTAAGGTATTGAGAGGTGTACACTGAGGTAGAGAGAGGGGCAAGAGGTTGTATCATGTAGCACCTTGCAGGCCATGAGAAAGAGTTCATATTTTATCTTAAGAATAAGGAGAAACCATAAGAGGTTTGACAATGAAGTGACATGGACTGATTTGCACTGTAACAAGATCGTTCCTGCAGCTGTTTGCTAGAATGGATTTTAAAGGGCAAAACTAGAAGAAGGTTCAGGTAGGAAGACTCATGCAGGGGAGGGGCAAGACAGGAGTAGGGGATTGAGAACTACAAAATACTCTATACGGGCTTCACTGGTGGCTAGGTTGTAAAGAACCCTCCTGCCCATGCAAGAGACATGGGTTTGATCTCTGAGTCAGGAAGATTCCCTGGAGAATGAAATGGCAACCCACTCCAGTATTCTTGTCTGGAAAATCCCATGAACAGAGGAGCCTGGCAAGCCACAGTCCATGGGGTTGCAACTTAGGCATTAAACAGTAACAATGTTTTGTGTGAAATAAATAAGCTACAAGGATATATTGTACAGTGTGGAGAATAGAGTCAATATTCTATAGTAACAATAAATGGGGTAAAATCTATAAAAATACTGAATCACAAAAAATTAAAAAAGAAGACTATTGCAGGATCCCTCTTGAAAGATGGTGATGGCTTGGTCTAGGGTAGGCGTAGTGAAGCAGTTGGATTTGAGATATGTCCAAAAAGTGCTATTGACAGCACTTGCTGATTAATTTGAAAGGAAATGGGGAGAAAAGGAAAAAGACCAAGATTGACTCTTAGGTTTGTGGTGCTATGTCCTAACAGGAGAAGAATTCTAGAAGAGCAGATGTTAAGGTGGAACCAAGAGTTTCTTTTGGGACATGTTAATTTCCCGATGCCTTAAGATATCCAAGTGGACGTGTCTGGTGGACCATTACATATTTAAGGCTGGGGCTGCAAGGGCAGTTCAAGGCTGGAGACAGGAGTTTTGGACACACTGGCACCTAGATAATATTTTTTAAAGTAGTTCCTAAGGAAATTATTATACTGACATTAAATATTACTTCAGGGATAGATGTGTAGAATAGAATTTAACTGTAAACCTAAGGGTTAAGCCAAAACTGATGGTAGGAGATTCCATTTATACCAACTGTAATCAAAATATCATATAAGTGTAGCAGGAAACCCTGAAGGACTTGAAGACTCAGGGTCTAAAAGTGCTTTAATCATACAAACAAAATGAGATTATTTAAATTTTTATTCAAAAATGTGTCTTGCAGCGTATTTTCTGAGCTTCCGAATGCACTCTATACCGGACTTTTCAACTCAACACTAAATTTTTACAAAGTTCTCTCTCATGAATTCAGAGCTCAACCTGATAGTATAACACATAAAATTTGAAAAATTTCCCTTGTTTTGAAACCCCAAATGCGCCAAGAGATTCACCCTGCAGTCCCGCCTCCGACCTAGAAACTTCCAACTATGCCCACAAATAATACAGAAAAAGTCATGTGGCATCGGTTCACTTTAAACATCCCAGCATGAAATGGGCACAGTTAAATTCCAGGATTAAAAAAAAAAAAAAGTTCCAGGATAATGTTTGGGATAGGTACAAATGTCTGTTTTCAGACTTCTAGAGAAGATTATGAAGTTCTATTAAAATACTAGATAGCTTATCAGTGTTTTTTAACTTAACTAAAGGATGATCAAAAGATTAGAGAAATCCCAGAACAGGTAGAGTCAGTCCCTTCAGAACATTCTCAAGGGCCAGCTTTTTCTAAATGAAATCTTGCCCAATATTTTAAAATATCATTGTTCTCATCTTGGTCTCCATTCGGGGAAAGCTTCTCCCACAGAGAACTCAGAGGATAAAGAAGGATTAACACACCCACTTCATGACGATATCTACAGATATACCACTGGTCTACACTACTCCTCCACCTCTAGCCACTTGCTTATCATGTCAGCTTCAACAAGCCAGAGAGAATGTGACTAAACCACAGGGACGAAGCCACATCAGCCACTTTTGAGTTTTATCCTCTGCCTCACATAGGGAAAATTCAAACACACTAACGTTCCATCTATAACAAATCTCAGGGGATAAGAAAAGGACTTGGACAAGCTCTGAGTTTCTGAATCTTTGGATGCTGTGGATGGGGAAGGAAAAGCAATTTAGTTTTCACTGGCATGCATCAACCTCGGAACTTCACACAACGATAAAGAAACACAAAGGGCATCTAGGGATTCCCTGGTGGTCCAGTGACTAAGACTCTGCACTCCCAGTGCAGGGGCCAAGGTTTGATCCCTGGGCAAAGAACTAGATCCAGCATGCCACAGTGAAGATCCCACATGCTGCAACTAAGATCTGATGCAGCTAAAGAAATATTTCAAGAGAAAGAAGACAGTCTAAAAAACGCTTTAAAGCAAGAAGTAAAATATAGTACTAGATGACTGAGGAATTTCCCAATTATGAGCAAATTTAAAGCAATGACATAGAATGCTCTGAGAGCAACATCTCTCTCACTAACCTTCACACCAATAGATAGTAATTTATTAAATAACAACTGCAAATAGAGAGTAGAATAGAAAAAGAGATCAAACCTTAGGGAGTTTGAACACCAAATTTCAAAGGAATGGATGGATATATTCAAAGGAAAAGACAAGAATTGATATGTTTTAAGAAAAGTAAAAATCAAGAAATATCACATAGGTCAGTTATTTGGCAATCAGCACTTAATTGTTTTATTTTCCCAACCGACTTTATACTGCTGCTGCATGTACAAAGCTCTTTTCCATCGATTTCCCCCCATACCAGCTGTCCCTCTTGGTACACTTAACCTCACCACCACCTTGCAGACTGCATTAGTCAACGCTGGCTGCCAGAATGCCACAGACTGAGGGGTTTAAACAACAGAAACTGACTTTCTCACAATTCTAGAGGCTGCAAGTCCCAGAGGATGTGGCCACTCCCCCTGGCATGCAGATGCCCATCCTCTTGCTGTCATGTGGTCATGGGCACCCCCTGTGCACACACACCGTTGGCCTCTTTCTCTTCTTATAAGGACACCAGTCATGTTGGGTTTGGATCCCATTCTAATGGCTCATTTTCATTCAACCAACTCTTTAAAGACCTTATTTCCAAACACAACTAAATTCTGAGTTACTGGGGGTTGGGGCATCAACATGTGAATTTGTGGGGGGGGGTGATGATATTCAGCCCACAACACAGACCAGAAGCATGGATGCATTATTTTTCCTAATCTTGAAAATATCAGCATCTTCACAAAGCCTTGAAGTTTCTTAGACTTGAGAAGGCAGTGCCCCTTGTCAGGTCTGGGCTTTGAGTGTCTATCGAGGTTTGGCCATCACCTTTCTCTGCAGTCCCTGCAGCAACTCTTTGCAATCTACTGGCAGCAACACCACAGAAAGAGAACAGCTCTTTCCAAAGCTGCTGATATAGTCCTTTGGCTGCATTTGAGGACCATTTCTCCATCCTGCTTGCTCTGGTTCACTGTGTAGCCGTGGATGCTGTTAGCACTGCCTCCTTCTAGAAGTACATTCTTTCCTTTGGGGACCATGACTTTCCATGCCAAAGAGCTCCTCATTCTTTCAGCCTGCTCTGTTTTCACTTTCCTTAAGAAAACTCTGCCCTTTTCACTTCAGCCATCACCTTCTACACAGGTGGCCCTGAAATGAGTTCCCCAGACCTGGA